>NW_026988423.1:8750000-9375000 GCF_030222135.1 Aotus nancymaae | reverse complement strand
GGTATTTTGTTATGGCAGCCCAGCCCAACCCCACCAAGACAGTAAATCTTGAGCAACCACATTTATACACACAAAACAAGGCAAAAAGCCTTGCTTTTTAGCATTTGATGGACTCCTTGGTGTAAATATTCCCATTATGGCCAGTTTCAAGCTACCAAGGTGAAATCTCTGAAAACAGAATTGCAAAGAAATGTGTACAACCAGGTATCATGAGCTACATTACCTGAGTATATCATCATTACATGGAACCTCTTTCCCTTGACTCTCAGTTAGTGGGGATCTACAAGTAACTGTGTTTAATGTTTACCACTAATATTTTGTTATTTTGTGAGTAGATCTAGCTCATCCACTCACAAATTCCACTGGAAGGGCTTCTGAAAACAATGTTTTCTGAGTCCTTGCAAGTTGATAACATTACACTTTGCTTTTAATACTATAGAGTATTGCTGGTCAGGCACTGTGGTTCAGGCCTGTAATCCCAACACTTTGGGAGGCCGATACAAGGGCATTGCTTGAGTCCAAGAGTTAGAAACCAGCCTGGCAACGTGGCTGAACAAATCCTATTTCTACAGAAGATACAAAAATTAGCTGGGCATGGTGGTGTACAACTGTGGTTCCAGCTACTCAGGAGGCTGACAGGAGAATCACCTGAGCCCAGGAAGTTGAGGCTGCAGTGAGCCATGATCGTACCACTGTACTCCAGCCAGGGTGACAGAGGAGTCCTGTCTCAAAAAAAAGTATTTTTTCCCTGTGAAAATATAAAATATGTGACCCCGTTTTCTTCTGGCATAAATTGATGCTGATACAAAAAGTCTGACAATGATCAAAAAAAATTTTTTTGAACAGTTTCTCCTGTCGCCTTTATTCTTAGCTTGCTAAATTTTGAAGCCATTTCCAATAGTTTTTTCTGAGAGTTAGAGACCAAAACAAAACAAAAAAAAGTCATTGTGAAGTTTCACAAAAGCCATTAGACTTCCCCGTTCTCATCACACTTTCTTACTGTCAGCCCCTTGCACTCTGTTGTTACTGGAGTGAGGAAGATTCCTCCCAATGTATTTGCTGTTTTCAAATTAATCTAAAGCCCTTTCCAGATGACAGCTGTCATTATTTTGGAATTCTCCTATTCTCAGGTCCATCAGCCTACTTGGTTGGTTTCCAGTTTTCTTCCATATAGATGCTAAAAATATTCAGCCCTTTCAATTGACAGCCTGCTTGGTTTTTAATACCTTGTCCCCTAGTTACATTGTGCATGCTCTCTGTGAACTTTTGGTTTTGTTAGTAGCAAATATAGAACCATTGCTCCTAGAAGAAATACAGGGTTATGTTTCTGGTCCTAATATTTTTGTCAATTGATCATTCACCTTGTATTTTGTGTGTTTCTACTTAAAGATATTTTGTTTAATAGTTATTTTTGATGCATTAACATTGAACTCACAGAAGGCACTATGACTTATGCCTTATCTAGCTCCTTATCTATATCTAGCTCCTCTGTCTAAAGATTTAAAGAGACTCAAAAGCTATGCTGCCATCACTGCTACATTTTCAAAATTGATCAGCATTGGATCTTTACCTTATATACTCTTGCAATTCTTCTGGTAATTATTTTTTTGTGCCAGATCATCTATTAATATTTGATTATGAATAATGTGATGTGATTATTTATTTTCCTATGATCACAGGTAATAACTCCCAACATCAAGTTAAACAGAAGAATTGATACTATAGCATATGCAACATTATACAGCATGGTTAAAGCAGGGAAAACATTTGACAGCAGTTTAGTAAGAATTTAAATATAAATTGTATTTTTAGAAATATTTTGCAAATGCAATTGGACATATACACAAAGATAGGTGAATTTTCACCAGTGTTCAGAATAGATAATTATTAGAAGCAAGCTATATGTTTATCAATAGATTAGTGAAAGCATGTCATGCAACGATTTAAAATGATTATACATACCTATACTTAATGCTTAATGGAAAAGTTCTGCAATTATTCTTTTCCAGACTTGTTAAAAGAGAATATTTTATAGAAAATATGTACATAGGCATGTGTAGTCTGTTTTCACACTGCTATAAATACCTAAGAATGAGAATTTATAAAAGAAAGAGGTTTAATTGACTTACAGTTCTGCATGGCTGGGGAGGCCTCAAGAAACTTGCAATCACTGCAGAAGAGGAAGCACATCTTACACGGTGGCGTCAAGAGAGTGAACAAGGAGGAACTGCCACCTATAAAACCATCATATTTCATGAGAACTCACTCTATCACAAGAACAGCATGGAGGAGTCCACCCCTGTGATCCAATCATCTCCCACCAGGTCCCTGCCTTGACACATGGGGATTATGGGGATTACAGTTCAAGATGAGATTTGGATGGCAACACAGAACCAAACCATATCAATGCAAATATATACATATAAATAGAAAGACATCATTGACTTACGGTGATGTAGTTTCTATTGATAAAAATATTTTGGTATGGCTTTATTTTTCTACATGGTAGTGCATCACTTTTATATCCAAGAGAAGTATAAAGCTCCTTTTATTAGGAGGTGGAGAAGAAAAAGGTTGATGAGCACTGGAATTCAACAGATCTAATAACAAATACAATCATCTTCATTATTTGTAGGCTCTGCATTTGCAAATTTGCCAACTTGCTAAAATTTATTTGTAACCTCAAAATCAATATGCACTTCACTTTTGCAATCACTCAGACATGAGCAGAGTGGTGAAAATTTTGAGTTTTCTGAAGATTGTATTTCCAGCTGAATTCAAACAAGGCAGCACTTTGCCTTCTTATTTCATCTCTCATATTGTAAACATGTGTCCATTTTGTGGTCTATTTATGCCATGTTTTTCGCATTTTGTGCTTCTTGTTGATGACTTGGCTGTTTAAAATGGGCCGTGATTATAGTGCTGAAGTGCTGTCTAATGTTCCTAAGTGCAAAAAGACTGTCAAGTGCCTTACAGAGAAAATAGACATGTTAGATGTGTTTTGTGCAGGCATAAGTCATAGTGCCTTCTGTGAGTTCAAATGTTAATGCATCAAAAATAACTACTAAATGAAATGTCTTTAAATAGAAACACACAAAATACAAGGTGAATGATCAATTAACAAAAATATTAGGACCAGAAATATAACCCTGTATTTCTTCTAGGAGCAATGGTTCTATATTTGCTACTTCAGTGTTTGTGAAGACTTTATGTGTAGTGTTCAGCCTTAGTTTGCCCCAGTTTTCAAATTTGAGATTTTAAATGACTTTTTGGATATCTTCAATATGTTCTTCAGAAATGGTTGCTACTTGCTTTGTTTGTCAAAGCTGGAAGGTATTTTATTTTCTTCTTTGTGCAATCATCTGTAATATTTTCCTAGATAATGGGCTTTTATTTCAAAATATTTCTCATGGGTGCTCAGGCTACAAAATCTTCCCCTTGGGGCAAAAGCATGATGTCATGTAAACCTTTCTTTATGTGACCTTCTAGTGTTAACATATTTAAAATTTTACTTGATTGAAACTGCTAAAGAAAAATGACTGGTTAGCTAATTCATTTCTTATATAGGAAGCTGTCTTGGTCAGCTCCAGCTGCTATAACAAAATATCGTAAATTTGATAGCTTATGAATGATATCAATTTATTTATTGTAGTTCTGGTGTCTGGAAAGTGCAAGATCAGGTGCCAGAAGATTTATTGTCTGAAGAGAGCTTGCTTTCTAATTCTTAGATGGGAGTTTTTCCATTTGTCCTCACCTGGAAGAATGTGGTGATGATCTCTCTAGAATCTCTTTTATAAAGGCACCAATCTCATTAATGAAGGTTCCAGCCCCATGACATAATACCTCCCATGAACCCCACCTTTTAATACTATCATCACATTGGGAGTTAGGATTTCAAAATATGAATTTGGGAAATGGGCTATACAAACATTCAGACTACAGCACAGCATAAGACAAATACTACAAACATTGCTTTTTAAATTTAGAAATAGAGGAAATATGCTTGATCTACTCAAGACCAATAATAGATCACAATTACATTATTTTGGGAAACAATATCTGATTCATTTGCTGTATAATTTTGCAAAGCTAACTGCTGAAAAGTTATTAATTAAGCTATTAGGATTAGTATTTATTAGATGTGTAGAGTGTAGTTACTTCTTTGATAAGTTCTATGTGTTTCTAAAAGAGATATAGTACATAATTTGTGATTATGTCAGAATTTAAAGCTTTGTCATTGACATATGAGTGGGATTTAGATATTCAGGTAGGATGAAATAGGCAAGCCAGATAAGGAAAAATCTACAGGAAAAGTCAAAAGAAGGAAAATAATCATGTTGTATGTTGGAAACAGTGAGATGTTCTACCTTACTGAAATTGCATTTCATAAGATAACAGGAAATTATTAATGCCCTTGAATATAGAATTCCAGACATGTTTGTATCCTTGACATCTAATTGCTCCACAGTATCAGCTGAGTTAAAGTGATCTAAGAGATATGTTCATCCTACTCATTCATTTTACAAAGAAGGAAACTGAAGCCCAGAGAAGTCAGGTTACTTCTACAAATCCTACTTGAAACAAATTGCACACACTCACCAATATCTCCCAATTCCTGTTCTAATGCCATATCCAACACCAAAAACTTCTAGAGGGCAGAAGTCATTTAATGTTCACCCACCCCAAATCCGCTAAAGGCTTATTATAAAGATTCTGTTGAAGGTAATATAAAGGCAGAAAAACTGAAATCTCCTTAGAATTCCTAGTTCAAAAGGAAGGAAATCTTTTCAAATGAAGGAGATATGGCTCTGATTTAATCTTCCATACAATCTATAATACAAAGAGGATGAGACTTTATAAGACTATGTGTTCAGGCTCTAGTAGTAGCTTTTCTCCAAAGGAAAACAGGTGAAACATCTCAGCTCAACTAGTGTATGCTAAATGGTGTGATGACTCATGAAAGACATCCAGATTTACTGAACATTTTCTGCCCTTAGAACAATACTGGTATTGATAATGCCTATCAGTATGGAGGGGAAAGGTCATTCATTGTAAACCTTTACATATATGTCTTCTCAAGGAAATCCAAGTGTATTAATAGAAAGTGAAAAATGCCCTTCCATCATCAGCTAATTGTTCTATACCCTTCCAGACATCCAACTCTTTCTAAACTGTGGAATGTGGCAAATGCAATAGTTTTCAGATCTTTGGCATTTTTACTAGGAGTGTTAAGCTGATCAACTGAATTTCTCATTTCACAGCCATGTGTTTTGTTTTGTTTTGTTTTCAAAATGTAGAAAACAGGTTTTATAGTACCGATTTTTCTCAAGGTAAATGTCATGCTACTATTTTTATTACAAATCAATATCTCCTTTAGGTTTGTTGTATTTCTATTACTTGTTTGTAACTTTTCCTATTTTACCCTGACATCTATACTAAAAATAATTAATCTATGTGGCACACTGAAACCTGAAGAAAACTCCAGATTCCACTGCCTTCTAAATAGTTAATTAAGTTTTGACCCTGTTGTTCTGATTTCACTATACTCACAGTACCTAGTACTAGTAGGTACTCAGAATATTTGAGGAACGAATTATTGAGTGTCATGTCCTTAGAAGTAAACCACAAAGAATTCCTAGTAAAAGATGGAGCTGTAATTGCAAAGAGAAAAATAATAACAATGAAATCTTTCATGTGTTGGTCACAAGAGGACTAGTACTCTGTGTGCATTAACCATTTTTCTAGCTGCTATTTTTTTTACAGATTTTCCAGAAACCCCTAAGAGACACATAAAGCAGGTGTTTTATAGGTCCAAAGAAGTTCATTGACTTAGAGTTGCATATTCAGTAAACAAAAATGTTCCGACTCCTGACTTCAAGTCCATTGTTCTCTATAAGTCCACTATAACATGCTATGCTCAATTGTTATGGGTGTCACAGACTGTAACAATTTGTTAAATACTTCATGATTTTGTATTTAACATAAGTAATTGATATGAAAACTAGTAGCACTGGTATTTTGAGCATTTCACTGGTAACCTATTTGAGGAGACAGTCATTGGAACTTCTAAAAACTTTCAATAGAAAGGAATAACAAATTTAGTTAAATATGTGTCATGAGTCAAAAAACTGTGACATATGTCAGTGGCTGATTTTATTTATGTCCCTCAAAAAAAAAATCCCATTCGTTGTGCACCTAAAATATGTAGATTTCCAGCTAATTTATGTAATTTTTAGTTAAACCACATGACACTGGAAGGCAATGCTAAATAAAATATTTGCAGAGCAGACTGGCCTTTCTTGTAATAGGAAATATACCTGCCAGAAACTCAAATAGCAATTTAAATATGATAAATTCATATAAGATTTTGAAAACCTTGAAAGAACTCTCCACTGTTTTTATTTTCCTAAACATAAAATCAGGCGTCGTATTTGTCTTGCTATTTCAGAGATGTGCATCCTCTTCCAAAGCTGTTTGCATGGGGGCAGATGCTCTGCAGTGAGCAAATATCAAGGAAATAATGAATTGGAAGTGACAAGTGCCTTCAGCCTAAAGTCCAAAGGGAATCATCATCTTGAAATCATACATAGCAGAAGGAGCCAAAGCAAGAATGAAATGGCAAAAATGCCCGTATTAATCAAAAAATTAAGCTAGAGGTTATGTTAAGCCAAGCTAATTGAACCAGTGATGGTCTCTCTTTCATTTTGAATTAAACTGTATTCATAAATAGAGGACATGCTGGAATATTCTCAACTAGATTAGGGGAAACAAGACAGCTGAATCAGCAGCATAATCAAGAAATATTTGTTAAAGTAATATGGATTTGTCGAGCAAGATAAATAGATGTGGCTCTGTCTCTGTTAAGACTTTACAAATGAGGACTGACAACACTGATCTGGGAAAAAGAAACTGTCAAAACAAAATATTAATGGGGTGGCATTATGCTAAGAGCAGTTTATAGACAGTACTGTGTGTAAATGGAGTTTCTACCTTCTGGAAACTTAGAATCTAAGAAATATAAAAATAGAAATAGAAAAAGGCAACAATCATCATGATAATCACTTGTGCAATTTCCTGAGCTGTTGGATGACGCTAAGTAATAGGGCATGAGCTTTACATGCATTGTCTCTTTCAACCTTCACGACAGCTCCAAAAAGTTATCTTATCCATTTTATCACTGGAGAACTCAAGGCTTAGAGGTAACCTGCTCTAGATGTGTAGTCAATAATGAGTGTATTCAAAAAGATCTCACCTCAAAGCCTGTGAGCTAGTCCTCTATGTTACTGCCTCCTAAATTAGTCACAAATACATTGGATTATTAATAAAAGAACAAAATTACTAATCTCAGAAAGAACTGAATAGTGATGACAATGTATTGACTAAATCACAAAACAAAAAGAAAAAATCAGCCCATTTATTAATAAAAATGCTATTTATAACTGCACAGATAAGGGGTATCTAGCATATGCATTTGACCCTAATGGTAATTGCTATTGTGTGAAAGTATTGAATGTGTCTAAGTTGCAACTTTGAGAAATGTAAAACAAAAATGCAACTCTATTCTCTCTCAACATCAGATATCAATGACTGCAATTAACAAAATAGATTTTAATAAAATCAACCAGTGTTTAATAATTGGGAATGTTAAGATAACCTTAATTAACAAATTTTCTATTAGTCTCTCTTTATTTATAAAACCCCACAGCCTTTAGTCAGTGACTGAGACACCAAATCTAATTTAAGGGCAGGCATAACTTATTTAGACTTTCCCAAATGACAATTAATGTGTTATATATCCTCAATTAAGAGGAATCTAGAAGTTTTGAATAAATATAAAGACAGAGCAGGAATGCTCAAATAATCATAAATGAAAAAGGATAACAACTTATCAATCAAATAACCTAAATAAATTCCACTGCACTATAGAAAGGTATACATTAGGGCTAGATCAATCTTTTTTTTTTTTTTTTTTTTTTTTTTTTTTTTTTGAGGCGGAGTTTCGCTCTTGATACCCAGGCTGGAGTGCAATGGCGCGATCTCGGCTCACCGCAACCTCCGCCTCCTGGGTTCAGGCAATTCTCCTGCCTCAGCCTCCTGAGTAGCTGGGATTACAGGCACGCGCCACCGTGCCCAGCTAATTTTTTGTATTAGTAGAGACGGGGTTTCACCATGTTGACCAGGATGGTCTCGATCTCTTGACCTCGTGATCCACCCGCCTCGGCCTCCCAAAGTGCTGGGATTACAGGCTTGAGCCACCGCGCCCGGCCTAGATCAATCTTTAAGGAGGAGGAGATGAGAATAAGCAACAGTAACACACATATTTATTGTTTATTGCAGGTAATATTTTTATATTGCATTTTCTCTTTTAAGACTGTTAGAGTGGGTAAAATTAGCTAATTTCATGGATGAAGAAACTGAGCCATTGAGAACCTAAGTGATTTTGCAAAAATCAGACAGTTATTAATGGCAGTCATGATGTTTTAGTGTTTTTGTTTTTGTTTAAATTTTATTTAGAGTTTGATGCCTTAAAAGTGAGACAGGAGCAGAGAGTTAAAGTAAACAGCTACTACGGTTACATTTTCAGTCTTAATTGGATTGTCCCTCAGTTGAAATTATGGAAATTTAAAACGGGAGTCAAAATGGGTAGTTTTACTGGATGGCTTCTGTTTGGGCCCAAATATTTCTATGACAGCCACAGGAGGCTGCTGCCATTACTTGCTCTATTGTTGATATTAGAGTAACATTTTGTACAAAAACTGATTACTGTTTTTCCAGACTCCTGCATTTATTTTTTTTCAAGTACCAAAAGTCATTGCAGGAAAGAGTTTAAAACCTTTTTTTATAGAAATGAATGGCCATCAGCCAAATGTCTAAAGGAAATTGTCATGTAGAAACTCCACACAGTGGCATGAATACACAATCAAACTATATGCAGGGAACAAAAAGGTCTGATGGTGTAACATAGTCAATAAAACAAACAATAACTCATATCCATAGACCAAAAATGTTTCTCATCTGATCTGTGCAACAATTTAAATGTACAGCATCCAACTACAAAAACTGAGTCTGTTTTCACTTAGGATGTAGAAAACTGCAAAAAAAAAAAAAATTCAATCAAAAACACAAGAAAGATAACCTACAAAATCATAGTTTCCTAGAGCATATCAGATAGTTCAGATCTTAAGGCAACCTGGAAAACTGAGATTAATGAGGTGGTAAACCTCCTGAGGAGAACAGGATACATGAACTGTTACATCTTTGGCAGAGCACAGAAGTAAGTGTTCACCATAGAAGCAGCTGAGAAAAAAAAGGCTGAACGTAAATACCTTCTTAAAGTCTGAATATAGACTTCTTCTGGAGAAAAAGCGAGTAACTTTTCAACACTCACTCAAGACACTGCTGATTTCAAGAAGTTGTTTGCTACTGGAGGAGAAACAAGAAATTCTTTCCTGACATAGCTATCTGCTGCTGGGGTTGGGGTAGAAAACTCCGTCTAGATTCTTGTACTAAAAGAAGGCATATTTTTGCTGCCAATGTGAGAGAAACAGGAATCTCATCTAACCTAGTCTCCTGAGATACAAAGTTCAGGTTTGTTGCCCTTAAGAGGAACAGGAGATTTGTTTATTTCTGGCTTTCTGGACTCTAGGTTGAGTAGGAAGAGGGGTTATTTGCCTTTGAGAAAGGGCAGAAATGAAAAAAAAAAAAAACAAAACAAGGCTCTCTCTGCATTTCACATGAAAACAGCCCATTTAGGACTACGGCAAGAAGAGAATAACCAAGAAACATCATTACCCACCATGACACTTCAACTGATATGAAGCAATAGCAATATATCACAGGGGGAGGATGGGAACATGGCACAGGCATGAAGAATCTGATGAAACATAAAAGCAAAACAGGAACACTAGGAGAAGCTCTCCAGCATCCCACACCTCACAGTAAGCACAAAGTAGCATTAAATCACCACTGGAGATATTTGAAACCTGTGATATGCTTAATTTGACAGTTAAAGTAATCACAGGCCAAATACAGTTCAAATTACAAAAAAATATTTACTCAATTTCTCAGCATAAATCTGGGAGAAGAAAAAACATGTGCTTTTCCAGGAAAAGATGGTATTGACTTCAGCCTCTATTATTTTTACATGCAGTATCCAGCATTCAGTTGAAAACTGGTAGACACAGGAAACACATACAAAAAACTGCCCCATCATCAAGAGATAAAGTAGTCATTAAATCAGACCCAAGGATGGTCCAAATGTTGAAATGGTCAGATAGGTAGTTTAAACAACTAAGGTTAGTATGTTAAAGGATCTTGTGGAAAAGGTAAATAGCATGCATAAATATATAGAAGACTTCATCAGAGACCTGCAAACAAACAAAAAAGAGACAAATTGAATTATTAGAAATAAAACACAAAGTATCAAAAGAAACCAATGTCTATGATGTGATTATCAGCACCTGAACATATGAGAATAAAGAATTCATGAGCATTAAGATTCTCAATAGATAGTATTCAAACTAATGCCAAAAGAAAAAAACAAACAGATAACAGTATCAGAGGTATTGGGACAAGATCAGTCTAATAGATGCATAATTGCCCTAGAAAAGGAGGAAGCTCAGAATGGACACAATAAATATTTATAGAGATAACATCCTAACATTTCCAAATTTCATTTAAAATAACACCAAAGATCCAAGTAGCTTACATAATGTCAAGCAGGATAAATACAAAGAAAAACTAAGTATGTTATACTTAGATGGTTAAAATGAAAATAAAAGGAGAAACTATTGAAAGTAGTTGAGTACAAAGAAATATTACATAAAGGAAATGAATGGTAAGAATTTTAGCTGACTTCTCATCAAAAAGCAATGAAATCAAGAAGTCAATGGAATGGCATCTTGGATGTATTGAAATTTTGTAAAAAGAACATCAGAGTTCTAGTAGTGAAAAATATTCTTCAAAAATCAACATGACATATAAACATCTACAGAAATATAAATACAAAATAAATTCATATCCAGCAAAGTTACAAGAAAAGAAATGCTAAAAGAAATTTTCTAGGTTAAAGCAAAATGTAATCACAAAGAAATCCTTTTATTTTCAATCTGTTTGTGTCTATATAATTAATAGATTATTCCTATTTGAAAAAAAAAAAGACCCTATTGTTGGATTATATATATTTTTAATCCAGGTTAACAGTCTTTGCCTTTAAATTGACTTTATTTCATATGTTTAACTTAAGTACTGATATATAGGATATAAAGCTTTGAATTTTAGTTTCTATTATTCTTTTTTTTTTTTTTTTTTTTTTTTTTTTTTTTTTGAGACGGAGTTTCGCTCTTGTTACCCAGGCTGGAGTGCAATGGCGCGATCTCGGCTCACCGCAACCTCCGCCTCCTGGGTTCAGGAATTCTCCTGCCTCAGCCTCCCGAGTAGCTGGGATTACAGGCACGCGCCACCCTGCCCAGCTAATTTTTTGTATTTTAGTAGAGACGGGGTTTCACCATGTTGACCAGGATGGTCTCGATCTCTTGACCTCGTGATCCACCCGCCTCGGCCTCCCAAAGTGCTGGGATTACAGGCTTGAGCCACCGCGCCCGGCCAGTTTCTATTATTCTATCTTATTTTTGTTTCTGTGTTATTTTCATCTCTTTATGTAGATGAAGCTTTTTTTTAACTTTTCATGTTGAAATAATTACACATTTACAGGAGGCTGCAAAAATAGGACAGAGAGGTGACACATATCCTTTATCCAGATTCTCTCAATTATTATATCTTATGTTACTGTAGTACATCAAAACTCAGAAATTAATATTAGTATAATGTAAGTGTATATTTTTATGACATTTATAGTTGTGTAATAATTACTAGAATCAAAGATACAGAACTATTTCATCACCACAAGACCTTCCTCATACTACTCCCTTTAAAGTCACACTCATTTCTATCCCTTCTATTATCCCTAATCCCTGGTCACTATTAATCTTTATTTAATGTATATTATTTTGTCATTTTGAGAATATGGTATAAACAGCATATGACCTTTAGAGATTGGCTTTTTCACTGAGCATAATACATTTAAGATCCATCCAAGTTATTGTAGTTTATTCCTTTCTACCGCTGAGTAGTATTCTATGGTATAAATATACCACATTTTATTTCGTTATTCTCACTTTGAATGATATCTGGGTTGTTTCCAGTTTGTGGCGATAACAAATAAAGCTACTATGAGCAATCCTGTACAGGTTTTTGTTTGGATATAAGTTTTGATTTCTCTGGAATACATGTAGTATAATTGCCGGTTTGTATAAGAGTATGTTTAATTTTTAAGAAATTGATAAACTATATTACTTTACATTTGAATCACCAATGTATAAGAGATCCAGTTTCTCAACATCCTCACTCAAATTTGTAAGTCACTACTTTTTAAGTTTTAGCTATTCTAATAGTTGTGAATATTTCATAATGGACTTAATTTGTAATTCCTTATTGGTTAGTGATGTTGAACACTTTTTCACATGCTTATTGGTCATCTGTATATCCTCTTTAGTGAAATATCTTCACTTATTTTGCCCACGTTCTAATTACATATTACTGTTTTTCTATTGTTGACTTCTGAGATTACCATATAAAGGTCAAAACCAGGCAATACTGCTTAGAAATACATATATGGGTAATAAAAATTTAAAATAATACAAGGAAATGATTTTCCTGCAACTCAGGATACTTGCTAAAGCTAAAGGAGAAAGAGTTGTGATGAATATGGCACAAGCAAAGGCTCCTGGGTTGCAATCAGTGTTCTTTCTTGACGTAGGTGTACTTTTTACTGACACTGGTGTTAATTTTATCATTGTTTTTTAAACTTATACTCATGTTTTTTCTCTTTCCTTCATGTCTATTGTGAGGCACAGTATTTTTTAGTAATAACAAAAATGTGAGGATTCTGAAGCATTTACTAATTGTCAGACATTGTTCCAAATGCTTTCTTGAATTCACTGTGCCATTTAACCCTATCATCCCTACCAATGATCTCAAGAAGTAGCTACTATTATTATTCTATTTATGGATAAAGAGGCTGAGGTTCAGAATGGCTAATTTCTTTGAGGTATCTTGGCCAGTAAATGCTGTAACTCAAATAAGCAACAACTTCTGTCTGATTCCAGTGGTTATGTTCTTACCCATTATGTAAAAATAATCACTTTATTAGAACAATAATAGTGTTTATTATTTCAGCTCTGATTGTTATTGAAGATTTGAAACATGTAAGAATTGGGAAAATAACTCATTAATAGCCACAAAGACTAATAAAGACTAAATTAATAGCCACAAAGAGATAGAATATTTTTATTTTAATAATTTGTGATTATATGACCTCTCTTACAAATAATTGTATATAGAAAAGTGCTCATTCTACTACCCTATGTTGTATCTACTGAATGAATTAAGACACATATCCATGCCATTTACTATTATAGTAAAAAATAAATATCAGTTTCTTCATAACCACTTTACTCAGAACTGATGGCATGGGTATGGAGGGAAGGTTTTGCCTGAAAACTGATAATATCATTAGAGTTGAGAACCCCATGATGATGCCTATGGCGGGTACAGCTCATTAGCAAAAAGCCTCTAACCAACTTTTAATAAACTATACTCCTGTTGATCTGTAGCTGCTTTGCTCTTCAGGCTTCTCTCCTAGGAATTTAGAAAGAGATATTTAACAGTTCATATTTATTAGCTCAATGACTATAGAACTCTGACTTGCTCCAGGTCATGCAGTAGTTACAGAAGTACAGAGAAGAATAAAACTTTACTTTTACCTTCACAGCCTAGTGGAAGGACAGATTCTTTAAAGCTACTCTGTCATGACACAAGTAAGCGATGGTGGTAGAATTTGAACCCAGTTTCAAAACAGTTCTTAGCTTCCCTCTTATTCCTTCTTACAAAGAGAAAATGATCTTTTTTTTCAGATGTGTTTCTTCTGAGTGACCGGAAAGGACAATTAATCTAAAACTATTATTTTTACAGCTGGATAATATAATACAGAATTAGAAAGGGCCAAAGCCAGCATTAGAGAATATATGGCTTGCTCAGAATTTATTTTAACATCTAGAGGGAAAAGGAATAAAACCCTCCAGTGGCAACATTTAACTTCTGTGTTTCTACAAATTTGCATGCAAAGCATATTAATTCTGCAATTATTCTTAATAGTACACATTTAATATTACTTGGTATCTTATGAAAGTTTGAAACAAAAATAAAAGCAGCATAATAAACAAAAATGTAAGAAACTTGAAGATTTTTATCATCATTATGAAAAGAAAACCCCAAGTCACAGGTGCATATTACTATTATGCACCATAACTGAGTTTACAAAATTTTAACTGAGTTTACGTACCATAAACTGAGTGTACAAAATTTTAAGTAGGCTAGAAATTTCCCTTATAACAACCTATAGCAAATAAGACAAACCTTAAATTCATGTATCTACCTTTTGTTCCCACACCATTCAGGTGTCCACGAATAGAGCAAAGGGGTCATTCTGGAGAAAGCAAGTGCTTTTCCCAATCTTCAGTGCAATGGCACAAGGGTTCTGCCCAGGAGAAGGCAGGCCATTAGGACACAATTCTAACTTTTATTTGGTACAGAGAGTAGAGAACTCCATGCTTCAAGGTTTGGTCAAAAACAATGAAGATCTCAGGGGAAAGCAATTAAGAGAAGGCTGATAGTTCTATGATACAAGAAGAATGACAGAGTAGCCAGAAGTTTCACAGCAAGAACCAAGAAAAGAAACAGCTAAGAAGAGCCCTCCTGAGATAACCATCACTCTTTGGGTCAGGAAGTCTGTGTGCATTATGATTACCTCTATTCAGGAGAAATCACAGCTGGATGCAGGGCAGATTTGCAAGCATTCCCCAGTCTATACACAGACCCATCAACACAGGGTGAACCCTCACTGGCACAAGCAGCTTAAACAAAACTTCTGCTAAATCACACTCATCTCTCACAGTCTGGAAGGCTATGTACATTTCCAAAGTCATGTCCTCACATGAATAAATGGAGAATCTTCAAACTAGTAATCATCTATAACATAAATTGAGGCAAAAATATATAAACTCCCTGAAGTGTGATAGCAAGCTTACACACACACACACACACACACACACACCCTTTTACCAGTACATGGCATACCCAGGGGCAAAACCTAAGTAGCCAGAGGAAAACCTAAAACCAAGGAAATACAAATCTGAACAAGAACATCATAAGCTACATGTCGCTATAGAAATAACTGCATGATTAGTTCAGTCGAGTCACTGAACAAATAAGCAAATGTCTGAGCAAACAGCAAGCACAATAATTCTAGGGGTGAGGAAGGGGAAGAAAAATCAGCATCCAGAGATTCTACAGCATATCATTCAGTTTTCCACAAAAAATATATGAGCCATACAAAGAAACAGGAAAGTATGATCCATACACAGAAAATAAGCAGATAAAAGTCACCTTTGAAAGGACTCAAAGGGTAAACTTAGAAGATAAAGATGTGAAAGCAGCTCTTATAAATATGTTCAACGAACAAAGGAAACCATAGTTAAATAACTAAAGGAAGGTATAATGACAATGTTTTATCACATAGAGAATATAAATAAAGACATGTAGGCTGAGTGCGGTGGCTCACGCCCACAATCCCAGCACCTTAGGAGGCAAAAATGGGCAGATTGCCTGAGGTCAGGAGTTTGAATCTGTCTGGCTAACATGATGAAACCCCGTCTCTGCTAATACAAAAATTAGCCAGGCATGGTGATGCACATCTATAGTCCCAGCTACTAGGGAGGCTAAAGCAGGAGAATCACTTAAACCCAGGAGATGGAGGTTGCAGTGAGCCACAACTGTGCCACTACACTCCAGCCTGGGCAACAGAGCAAGACTCTGTCAATAAATAAACAAATAAACCATGTAAATTATAAGAAAGCCAAACTGAAATGCTGGATCTGGAAGCATGATAACCCAAATGAAAACCTCACTAGAGAGGTTTGACAGCAGATTTGTGCTAGCAAAAGACAGAACCAGTAAACCTGAAGACAAACCAATGGAGATTATGTACTAAGCATCGGAAGAATAAAGGATGTAGATATATGAACAGTTACTCAAGAGAAATGTGGGACACTATTAAGCTAACCCACATATGTATAATGGGAGTATCAGAGAAGGAGAGAGAATGAGAAAGAAACAGAAGAAATGTTTAAATAAATGATGGCTGAAAATTTCCCAAATTTGATGAAAACCTTTGATCTGCACATGCAAGAGGCCAAATGAACTCAAAGTAGGATAGACACAGGGAGATTTACAGACACTTCATAGACAAAATGTTGAAATCCAGCGATAAAGGGGAAATCTTAAAAGTAGTAAGAGAAAAAAAGTCACTCATCAAGTATAAAGGAACCCCAGTAACATGAACAGCTGACTTCTAGCCAGAAAAAAAAAATATGCAGGCCAGAAGGTAGTGGATGAACATGCTCAAAATACGTAAAGTAAAAACTGTCCACCAGAATCTTATATCCAGCAAAACTAACTTTCAAAGTGAAAGTTAAATAATGATATTCCTAGATGAACAAAAACAGAGAATTTATTGCTAGCCCTTCCAATTTCCAAAAAATACCAGTGAAAGTTATTCAAGCTGAAAGCAAGCAACTCTAAAAGTAACTTGAATTCACATGGGAAAAAAAAGAATACAAATAATGGTAATTTATGTAAATAATTACAAAACCAACATGGAATATTTCTTCTTCCTATCTTATTTTAGAAGTCCAGTGTGCTATCCATTGCATGACAGAGCCAGATCCTACCTTATTTTAAAAGAAATTGGATAAAACAATATGTATGTACTTGTATTATTGGGTCTATAACAGATAGAAAAGTTATATACTTGATGGTAACAAAACAAAGGAGCTGGGTAGAAGCAAAGATTTTTGGAGAAAGGAAATGCCACAGGATGATAATTATAATACAAAAGCCAAAATTAAGAGAACTAGAAATGGAAAATAAGGTTGATATTAAAAAACTCTGTAAATATGGACTTGTTCTGCTTTTTCTCTGAGCTTTCTAAAAAGGGATATCAAATAAATAAATCATGTATTATTGATTGTATAACATATATATGTATAACAATATTAACATAAAAAAGAGTTGCAGGAAGGGTGCAACATAGGATTAAAGTTTTAATTGGAACTAAGGGAATGTAAAGTCTGAATCCAATTGTGATATTGTGAGACCTAGATCAACCATCAAGAAGTAACTAAAAAATATATAATTAAAAGTATTAAAATAGAGTAGAAAATATTCATTCAATAGGGAATAAGAAAATGGAAGTGAAATAAAGAACAAAAAAGAGATAGGAAAAAAGCAAAATAAATGGTAGATGAAAATCCAGTAACATCAATAATAGGATCAAGTGCAAATGAAATAAACAATTTTCACATATGGAGATGATGATGATACTGGTTCAAAAATACAAAATCCAAAGATTTTGTTTGCCAGGCTAGAGTGCAGTGGCACAATCATAGCCCACTTTAACCTCAAACTCTTGGGCCTAAGCAGTGAAATTCTCCCATCCCAGCCTCCTGAGTAGCCAGAACTACAGGTGTGTACTACTAGGCCTGGCTAAATTTTTTTTTTTTTTATTTTTCTTAGAGAAATAAAGTTTGTGTTGCTCCGGTTGGTCTTTAAAGCCTGGCCTCAAATCATCATCCTGCCCTGGCTTCCCAAAGTGCTAGGATTTTAAGGGATGAGCTACTGCACCTGGCTCAAAAATGCATTTTTAAATCAATGGGCCAATAATAAAAAATTCTCTTATGTAATCCAGTTTTTCCCAAACCTGAATTATTCTCTGAGTAAAAAAATTAATTAAAACCAATATTCCTTTTACTCAGATTTCTGTATCCCTTTTACTGAGACTTCTACAGCTATGACACATTGAATTTATAGTATAATATACAAAGCAAATATTGTGTCTATAAAACATGACAAAATTATTGCTGGGGAGATTTTGGAATGTCTGCTTTAGTTTATGACTAACAGTATCAGCTAAACAATGTTCTATTGTCTATATTTAACTGAGTAATTTTGGACTGAATGCTATAAATAGATGTGTTGACAATTTGATTTAATTGATTCATCTGACTTTGTGTAACCATCGCCTTTATAATCCCAAAACCCAGTAAAAACCTTTTACTTGTAAGTCAGAATAGTCAATACTCAATGAAAAAATACTTTCCCTAAAATTAACCTGTAAATATTTTGTCTAATTAGAAGCAAGAAGAATGATTGAAGTATTTCCAAAAGAAGGTTAATATTGAATATTTTCCTTATCTTTAGAATTTCTACATTATTTCAAGTATGTAAATTCATGATCCATTTAAATGTTCTATTGTACAAGTTTGAGTTTCATGTAATGTCTGTACCTCCCTGAGCAAAATAAAACTTTGAATACTATGGAAAGTATAGTCATGTTTCATTGAGTAAGAATACATTCTGAGAAATGAACAGTTGGGTGATTTCACCACTGTGTAAACATCATAGAGTATTTCAAACAAACCTAGATGTTATCTCCTACTACCACCTAGGCTATAAGGTATACCTATTCCTCCTAAACTACAAACCTGTACAGCATGTTACTGTACTGGATACTACAGGCAATTGTAACATAATGGTAAGTATTTTTGTATCTAAACTAGAAAATAAATAAATGATACTATAATCTTATGGGACCAATGTTGTCTAAAGAGTCCAACATTAACTAAAACATCATTATGCAATGCATGACTCTTTGAGATTTTGTATATTATTATAAATATTTTATCCTAGTATATGTTCATAAAATATTTCACTTAAATGTTATGATTACTACAGTCCCCATGGTCAGAAATAATGGTATATGCAAATGAATAATTATTTGCTTTCTTATGTATATGCCTTTAGTCACAGAAATGGTTTGGTTTTGATTACTTCAAAATTAATTTATTGTTTTCCTAGGTCACATCTTTATGTGAGTGAATAAATGAATGAGTAAATGAGCAAATGAATTCTCATGTCCATTTTGTTTTCACTAGAATCTAAACAGAAACTGAGCCTACCAAACACAGAAACATTTTTCATATACATATAAGTCACAGGAGTTTAATTTTGAACTTTCTTTCAAAATGAAAGAATTCCTATTCCATGGAAATTATGTCAGTACAAGTTTTTAAATATCTGTCCTAGACACTTAATGTCACTCTTAGATGAATTTTATGCATTTAGTAGTTATGTATGATTTTTTGAGATAAATTGAAAAGATATATAATTCCCAGAAAATGCCCTCAAGCTGAAGCCATTACAAAACTAAAGATTTCTTATTAAAAGGAATATGCATTGTTTTGTAATTCAGTAAAGATATACTGAGTACCTAATATGAAGCATTATATTAAAGGCTAATAATAAAACAATATACAAAATAGACATCACCCCAGTTCTCAGATACCTTACAGATTAATACATGCCACTAGATGAGAATACATAAGACTTTCAGATATATGGACAGAAAACAAAATGACTTAGATTTTGGAAAATATAACTTATAAAACAGTGTAATGCTTGATTCCTTCAGTGTAATATCTTGAGGAATACACATTTATTCTAAAGATGCTGATGTAGTCCAAATCATTTGTACCTGTTCTTAATAACATCATTTGAGTCTATTTAACATTTTTTTGAAATCTTCTGCAATCTCAAATTTCAACCCTTGAAGACAAATTTGATTTTATAAGTAATTAACAAACTGTAGAATTATGAAAATATTTTTAGCTATCATAGAAAAGTAAAGCATATTTAAGTTTGAATTCGTTGAAAGAAAAAAAATTCTAACAATCCACATCTTCTATCTCTTTCCAGAAAGAAGTTAATAGTATCCCTGAGGCATTCACTCCACAGTCTCTAGTTTAGGAATTTTTTTTTCCGTTCATTGTCCCCTTCTAGAAAGTACAAATTTGAGTGGTTTTATAAACAAACTGCTTAATATTTGCTTAATCTTTCCATAACTCAGTTTCCTCATCTGTAAGATGTAGATCATAAATGTGCTAAAATCACTAGGTTTTTGTTGGAATTAAATAAAAACTGTATATAAAACATTAAAATAGAGTGTCACCAATTCAATCAAAGGCTAATTTAAACACTTTAAGAGTCTAGTTTTTCTCACTCATACACTCAGAAAACTCTCTCTTGTCATTGATTCTGTCTCTTCCACATGATGTGTTATCATTCTCAAGATAATTATCTTTGTCAAGATATTTTTTATCAGGCTGCATATATACCTTCCCACTTGAAAAAAAAACCCCACTTCATATTTGTTCTGACATAAGGATTGATTTCTCTTGCCTTTCCACAGCAAAGTACTCACCACAGTAATTTTATCTGTGTTTCTTACTTCCCAATGTTTTTCATTTTCCTCCAACTAGGTTTCTATTCTCACAACTAAGAAAAACTGTACAAATCCAAGTCATCTATAACTTCCACAATGTCAAACCCACATGACTCAGTACATCTCTTTTCTAACTCTGTAAAGTACTTATGAACATCTATAATCCCTTTCCTTGGGTCTTCTAGTCAGTCATCAGCAAGATCCCCTATATTGTCAATCTTTTCCCTAAATAATTTCATTTATTTTAGTGCATTAATCAAACCCCATCTGTCACCTGTTGATTTTCCTTCCTTAAGGTCTCTCAAATATTGACTGTTTGCTTTCCCACAACCCACATACCTCTGGTCCTCAGTTAGGTAGGTTTCCCTTGTTCTGGATTGGCATGGCCAAAGAATGCATCCTCTTACCCTTGAACCTGGAGACATTTAAGGATCTCCTTCTGTCCTCCCTAAATACTCCCAGTTTGAATCACCCTCCTTAGTTGAGTCATCTACTCATCCTAGGGGTAACTGCCCCACTTTTCTTCAAGATTTTACATCAAGATTCAATGTTATTTTCTACAACATGACTATTTCATTTTTAATGATTTCACTATGTACATAAAAAATCCTTAAACACTGTGACTGATTTTCCTATGTGATACCCATTTCACTGAACAGAACAGTTTTTGAAGAAGCACACTGGGAAGCTGTGGTCTGGAGCTTATGGGAGGCTTCAGAAAGAAAATAATATATATCTGGGCCTTAAAGATGAGAGATTTCACAAAACAAAAGAGGCTAAAGTGTAGGGGAATAGAAGGAGGCAATATGGCTGAAAAAATAATATGTAAGAATTATTTCCTTAAATAGACCTCAAAAGTATACTATTTCTCTACTTAAATTGTCTTCCCTCCCCTCTCTGTATATGAAATTCCTTCACAGCTTTCAAGCTTGGACCAGAACTTAAGACCTTCCTACAACATTCCCCAACTATCTTAACAAAATGCGAAGCAGTCTGCATTTAAATTCTCAGTGTGCTATCATCAGGATTATTTATTAAACACTTCTCATATATGAACTTTTTTTACATTCTTGTTTGTGTCTTCACATAACTTCCTCAGCGCGTAGATTATGATATGCTTACCAAGGGAAGGATGAAGCCTAACACATCTTTTATATCTCTCCTTTCAATCAATGCTAATGGCAGGATAATGTATAAAGCAAGTTTTAAAAGAAGGTGAATACCATCTTTGTGAAAAGTTTTGACAAATACCAGTACATATATCATTGACAGTATGCTTCCTACAACAGTAGGGATAGAGTTTGTTATAGGTCACATAAAGTCACACAATCACAAGTGAAAGACATCTTCTAGTTATTCCCTTTCTTTGAGTAAATGCGAATACAGAGGCCAAAAGACAGTAAATGGTACATCCCTATTACAGAGCCACAAGCCTGGAACTGAAATTTAAGTTTATTACTTCCTTAGTTATTATACTTTCTGCTATACCATTCTGCTTCACAACCATTACCATAATCAGTGGCATTATTATTATACTTTATTAAGGATATATAAAACCAAATGTGTTTTATTAGAACCCTCAAATCTATTCACATGAGTCTAGACATCACTGTTGCTACTCATTTTACATTCTTTCCTTCTCATAAATTAATGGGTCCTTCAAGATATATTGCCTTCCCTAAAACAGTGTTAACATTTTTCAGTGCTCACATCTGTTTGCTGGAAAATTCCACTCATCAGGCAAATGATTGGTTGTATTAGTAAAAAATTTACTGGAAGATGTTATAATCCCAAGAATAAAATGAAGCCATGAACAACACAGCTTGATGACCCACACTACGGAAGCACTATAATTTCTCTGAAAGTACAATTAGAGTTAGACAATATGTAGCATGATATTGTAATAAAAATAAATTAGTAAGTTATGCCATCATTTCTTTTGTTCATGTTATGTTTTTATTCTCTGTATGTTGTCCTAAGTTCTAAACTGCATTCTTTAAAAGAAACAGTGCTGTCACCTTGCCGATATCCTTGAACATTCAAGTGCTGAACTAAAGCTACTTTGATTGACACTTAACTACCACCAATTCCTGGGTCATATATTACTGATAACATTGATGAGGTTTATGGCTACATCTGATTGATTTGCCACACATTTTGTAGTGGTTTTGCTGTGCACTTAGCATGTGACAAAGGTGACATTCTGTATTAGTCCGTTCTTATGCTGCTAATAAAGACATATGACAGACTGAATAATTTATAAAGGAAAGAGGTTTAATTGACTCTCAGTTCTGCAGGGCTGGGGAGGCCTCAGGAAACTTACAATTATGGTGGAAGAGGAAGCAAACAGGTCCTTCTCAGGGTGGGAGGAAGAGAAAGTGCCAAGCAAAGGGGGAAAAGCCCCTGATAAAACCATCAGCTCTCATGAGAACTCACTCACTCTCACAAGAACAGCATGGGTGTAACTGCCCCCATGATTCAATTAGCTACCACTAGGTCCCTCCCATGATATATGGGGATTATGGCAGCAACAATTCAAGATAAGATTTGGTAGGGGGGACACAGACAAACCCTATCACATTCTCTGCTCTATAGTTGCTTATCAAGTGGCTTAGTCTGATTCTGCTCCTATAGTCAAAGGCCCTAAACTAGATAGTTTATAAACAACAGAAATTTGTTTCACACAATTCTAGAGGCTGAGAAGGTCAGTATCAAGGCACCAGCAGGTTCAATGTCTAGTGAGCTCTGGTTTCTGGTTCATAGACAATGCCTTCTTTCTTGCTCTGTCTTCATTTGGTGGAAGAAACTAGCTAGCTCTTATAATATGGTGGGATTAAATAAGCAGTAATCCCAATCATGAGGGCTTCCCTTCAAGATCTAATCACTTTCCAAAGATCTCACCTCCTAATACAACCTCCTGGAAAGTTAAGATTTCAACCAATGAATTTGGTCCAGCGGGGAAATACAAACATTCAGACCCTAGAAATAAGCTTATAATTATAGAAGTAAAATTCCCTTAACCCAGCCTACACTTAACCAGTTAAGCCTCTTTTCTTTTAAAACATAACTACTGATGTTTGTAACATAGTGAAAAGATGTGGTTATTAAACAGAAATCTTGCTCTTCAAATTGTGATCCAATAATCAGCGGCAGCCACAACTGAAAGCTTGTTAAAAATGCAGACGTCCAGGCCACAAATCCTGACCTACTAAATCAGAATGTGAATTTTAACTCCTATGCACATTAAAATTTGAGAAGCCACACTCTAGCATATCCAATCACTTCTGTTCCTTTTACCTGGGATGTATGCTTACCACATGTCAGTTGCATTTGTTCCCATATGCACAACTCTTTAAAACAGTCTGTGTGTTATTGTAATGAAAAAATGATGACATGAATCCAGAAAGAAAGGTAGTTAAAATTTTTATCATTTTTATGTGCTAAGTTATATACTTTGTCAAGGTTTAGCAAATGTAAATCACGGCTACAAAGGACATTGAATTATTTTTAGGTAGAACAACTATTAATATTTAAAAAGGGGGGAAATTGTAAAAATACAAAGTGATTCTGAATTTGGATTGCTTCATATGTGGCTTTATGTGCTCATGTTAATGTAAATATATCAAAATAGGACATCCTAGATATTGCAGAAAACACAGCTTAGAACTTATTGACCTATGTAAAAATACTTGTCAACAATGTACATCTCTATGGTTTGAATTAAAACAATAGATGGGGCCAGATCTCAGAGGCTTTTCAGGAAAAAAATAGTCAAACATTATTCCAATCTTGCTTATATGATATTTTACACAGAGATAAGTAAACTATTGCTAAGTGGGAATATGAAATTCATGAAACAGAGTATAGACTAATGGGAAGAGTGTAAGTTCAGTTTTCTGTAATTCATTCATTCAACAAATATGTCCAGAAAATCTGCCAGACATGATAAGTGCTGGACATACAATGTGAGCAAGACAGACACGATCTGTCTTCACAGAGGTTCCCTTCACAGTGGTTCCCTCTGGCAGGGAGACATAACACTGTAAAGTTGCTTGCTTTTATCACAGTTCAGTTTTCTCCTCCAGAGAGACAATCTTATCTACTTCATGGAGTTTTGCTGAAGGTTAAGTGGGATTATGTTGTATCTAGAAGTTCAATAAATCTAATCTCCCTCTTTACCTTTGTTCAATATACGATAGAAATCATTGGAGTTTCTTGAGTAGAGGACTTCCACGAATCAGAGGTTCTTTTAAGAAAATCAATTTAACTTACAGAACAATTAGTTTAGGTGGGAAGTAATGCATTGTGTTCTTTATTAGCAAAATATGGGAGACAATTTACTGTGAGAACTCACTTTTCCTGACTGAGGAGGGTTCCCAGCTAGTCTTTGGAGTTCAACCTGAAGCACTAAATCTCTTCCTCTTCCACCAGCTCTACTTCTTCAATCATCTGTAGTTTTAGTTTTGAGTTGCAAGCAAAAAGCAAATAACCTCTCTGGAATATTTCTTGTTCCTAAAAAGCCATAAATGTCATTTTTATGTGATTTTTAGAGAAATACTTTGTAAAATAAAAATTACATAAACACAGTCCAATAATTGGTAACCACACCTTCTAAACAAAGCTTTCTCTTTCCCAGAAAATTTCTAACTCGTATGGGTACTTAATGCATCCAATACCCTCAACACCACTATCTCCCACCTTGCCCTCCAACACATGTTCCCATATCCTCTTAAGATTAGCAGCTTTCTAGATTCTCTTCCATTCGGTCTCTCACCTACTTCTCATTTATCCCAAGCCTTCTTTTAACAAATGTTATCCAGTATTTGTAATAATCATTCCTGTTTTATAGACAGTTAATAGAAAAGGAAGATATTTGTTTCAATTAAATCAAGTTCTCTATTTCTCTGCTACTATGATATATAAATTATAAAGCTCTAAAATGTTCCTTTGCCTTACAAATCTACTTCTCTTTTAAATATAGATTTGATAGCAGAGGGGATGCCAGCAAAAATGAGCACAAATGTAACATAATTTCAGAGATTTTGTCTTCAAAATAATTACTAAATTTATTATGTTTTATAGACCTACATCTAAAAATTAGCTTGGCTGGGCATACTGGCTCATACCTGTAATCCCAGCATTGTGAGAGGCCAAGGTGGGAGAATTGCTTGAGCCCAGGAGTTCAAGACCAGTCTGGACAATGTAACCAGAATTTCTCTCTACAAGCAACAAAGAAATTATCCAGGCATGTTGGCATGCACCTGTGCTCCCAGCTACTCAGAAGACTGAGGTAGGAGGATTACTTGAGCCTGGGAGGTTGAGACTGCAGTGAGCCATGATTGTGCCATTACACTTCAGCCTGGGCAACAAAGTGAGGTCCCATCTCAAAAAAAAATTTTTTTAATAAATAAAAGTTTTAAAAAATTAATTTAATGTCATTCAATTGGAAGAGTATGGACTTTAGAGTGAGGAAGATGTGATGTGAATTTGAAATTACGCTCTGACACTTACTAGTTCTGCAATCTCAGGCACATCATCTAGTTACTGACCTTCGATTTCTTCATTTTCAAAGAAAGTTTTTCCAATAGTATAGAATTGTTATGAAAATTAGGTGTAATAGCCAAATGCCATATAATAAATAATAAAGTGTGTGTTTTAGTTGAAAGACAATGTTAATTATTTGCAAAAAGTTGACTTCTTTTCTGAAGGCAATTCATTTTTGTCCATTCATAGTATTCTGTTCTAGTATTTAAATTTGTATAACTTACATATAAATTGACCAAAGCTTTGCACTTTTTGCCAGAATCAATGACCTTTCCATGTATTAAGAAATACTTATTCTATCTGCATATATAATGTGACCAGTGATAAATTCTGCACATTTATGCACAAAAAACTGAAAACATATATTCTGTTTGAATTCTCATGGTTGCCCAATGATTTGGGAACTATTTCAGAATGATAACTTATGTGACAGTTCTGAGAAAGTTAAGGAATTCATAAAATATATAAGAAACCTTTGTGTCTCTCAAGTTTTTTTAATCCTAGAAAGACTGAGTCCTTAATCCTAGAAAGACTTATATCTGTGATTCAAAATGTCATGTTTACTTATGCTGTGCTTATAATTCTGTGAACCTTGAGACCACATTGCCCTTATACACTCTTTGAACACAATTTCTTGAAACTTCCATTTTGTCTCATGAATCATCCAAGTAACTGCTTATTCTGTTTTCCCCTTTCAGAGAAGATATTAATATTTCCCTCCAATTCTGAGGTGGTAAGAAGGACCAGAGAATGAATCAATTCAAAAGCAGCATTCTCTTAGGAGTATATTAAATATAATTAACATGTCAGATTATAAAATATTGGTCCAGGTGCTGCACTGAAGAATGAAAGCAGTGCTCTAGGAGTGTGCCTGTCCAACAAATGTGGATGTGACTCCAGGCCTAACAAGAATATAGGAAAGAGAATCATGTAAGTGGTCAAAAATTCAGCACAATTGCAATACCGTGGCTACCACAGAGGTCTCTGAGAATTAAGTGTGTAATTTCAGGCACATTATTGGTCCAAACAAACAACACTTCCTTTTAGGATTGTATTGCTTCTTTTTAACTGTTAACGTTTTAAAATCCTCATTTCTCCCCCTTTAATCTTAACATATTTGAAGAAGAGAGAAGAGGTTAATTTGCATTTCTCCACCAGAGGGTCAGGGACCAACCACATTTCCACTGTGCCTCTCTACTTCTTCATTTATTCCTGCCTTCTCCCTTTATTCATTTATAAAATATTTGAGCACCTGTTAAATAGTTAGCACTGTGCTCATTGCCATCTGCCACATCATAAAATGGAGACATTTTTCTCCAGCCTATTGCCTGAACAATAGCAAAATGACATAATAAATTCCTGAGAGGCTAAGCCCATTGTCTACTTCACTTGTGAACACATACACAACCACAGACAGAGTTTACCTTAGAGTGAATATAATCTAATGAATCCATATGCAATGTAAGTGTATTTGCTGTAGGAAACTTGTAATCTCTTAACCCAAAAAAGACAGGAGCATTTGCCACATGGACAGGATTTGGCATAATGTTGTGCCAGATGACACAGCAAATATTCTGCCTTAAAGTTTTCTGTAGACCTCAGGGTAGTTTTAACTTTGACAAGACAGCCAAAAAAGATAATGAAAGGTTTTTCCTACTTATATGTTAAGCATTCAGATGGTTAGAATAATAAATATACCACAAATTATATACATACTACAATAACCATTTAATAACAGTTTTTGCATTCTGTGGCAAACATAAAACACCTTTAAGGAATAATAGTATTACTAAATAAGCTAAATGTCTACCATAAAAGCTTTTGGAAAATATTATACAAGTCCAGACCACTGTGATAAAAACTGAATTGATAAATATTATCAAAACGAACTAGTTCTAATTTAAATTATAACTTCATAAAAATTATTTTCCAACTAAAAAATTAATAATTGAAATGCAAAATCACATTTGCCTAAGTATAACACGAGTCCTTATGCTAAATAAAATTAACTTCATTAAAAAATTCCAAGCCATGACATTTTCTAGGATTTAAGAAGTAATGCTAAACTCCCACTTGCCCCTGTAATTTTTTCTTTTGTTATTAATATGGCTCTATTAAACCTGTAGGATTTTAAAATTCAACTCTATATTTGAGTCTGTGCATGTCACTTATTCATTCCTCACTTGATAGCAAATCATTCAAGTGAAAATACACCAGCAAAATCCTGAGCAATTTGAATGCAAATTAAATCAATACAATAAGATAGAAGAATTTGGCCTTGTAAAGAGTGCAAGTTCAGGCAGCTGTTCAGGATCCTTATTTTGTTTTGTTAATCTTAGTAGTATAGCTATATTTAAGGCATTCATTGCAAATTCCATTTCTAAGTGTGATGAAGTCCAGAGCAATAAGACTTATAACCAAAAGTTGAATGTATTCAGGAAGCTAAAGAATAGATACCAGTTCTCATTCTAAATTAAGCAGAAATAACATGTCACATGAAAATCATGAAGTTAGCCATAGAAATCAATATGAAAAGTTACTTTCTGTTCCATCATTTGTTCATACAACTAACAATGATAGAGTATGAGTGTAGTTGAAAAAGTATAGTGTGGATATAAATTTTTTTCAGAATATTCTAATGAATAATTCCAAAAGATAAGGTGTTATTCCATGAGTTTCTCTTTGTTTCTGAGGTAAGATTTATCTAAAATGAAAATGAACACCAACAAAGAAGCAGAACTACAGTATCAAATTCCAAACATGAGATAGGTATTAAAATGTTTTTTGAAACCAATTTTAATCACCTCTACATTTTAATATAAAACATTTTTAAGGAAAAGCAGTACAACTAAACAAGTTAAATGTTTACGGTAAAAGCTTTGGGAAAATCTTATACAAATCCAGATCACTGTTGTAAATAATTTAATCAATACATATTATTAAACACTTGCATTTTACCAGGCTATTGGGCCAGGCAGGTTTTGGGGTACAGAGATGAACAAAGTACTCCTTAGTGTCGGGGGAGTGGAGCCCCTTATGTAAACAAAGAACAACTGCACAGTGTGGCTGGAGACTATACAGGCATATACAATGTCTTGGGAACAAACAGGAGAAAGTTCCTAATTTTACCTAAAACAAGGCCAAGGGATTCACAAAAGAGAAAAGACTTGAGCTGAGAGAAGGAGAGAACAAGAAGATTCTCATGCTTGCTTCGAAATTATAAAGATTCTGGGCATATGGCAAAGGCTCCAAAAGCCCAGAGACCATCAGTGAGGGAGGTGTGACTTGAGAAAGGTTAAAGCATCTCAGTACAGTTGAACTGGTCACCAGTCTTGGTGACTGACTTACTAATAGTCCAAGTGAAGCTGCAAGATGCACCTGCAGGTTTAATCTACTGATTGGAAATCTTTGGTGAACCCTCTGGTAATCTCCTAGACATATGCTCTGGGCTTAACACATAAGAGAGTTGTTATTGTACAGGTTCAATAGCCACTTAGCAGTGGGTCTGTACCTGGTCACAGTCGGAATTAACAAAATGTGTCCAGGGTTCCTATCTATTTCCCAAGCTGGTTGCTCCCAAGACATTATATATGCCTGTATAGGTCTCCAGCCACACAGTGCAGTTATTCCCAACCTGGTTGGGAGATAGATAGAATTAATGCTCTTTCTCTATCTACCTGCTAATATTACTCCCCATGCCAAGCATTTTCTCTGACTTCTGAATCACTATCTCTCCCTCCATTTCTCATGGCCTTAGCAATCTGGTAAAACTCCAGAAAGTGTGAAATAAAATGGTCCTTGCTCTAGTTTTTATTTTCTTTTTCTTCCCGAGATTGCAGAAAAGAAAAACAAGTCATCAAAACCAAGGCCAGAGAACAAGTTAAAATGCTCTTGGAGAATTGGCTTTTAGGACAGAGGAAATGAGGTCTATCTGGCAAAACTGAGCCAAGGCAGGAGCAAAGTCAGACGGATTAAGGTAATCAAAGCCAAAGACAGGCAGTACTGATAGGAATTTAATCAGGAGAAAGAGCCCAAGTGTATGGAAGGTTGGATCTAGAGACAAAATCATGGCCTTTTTAAAAGGAGAGAATCTGTCCTAATCTCCCCCTTCTTAATACACAGAGGTAAGATATTGAGTTTTGAATGTATAGAATCCTTCTAGTTTATTCTGGCTATTCTGATAAACTACTGTGTTAATAGTAGATGTTTTCTTTTGAAATAAATATATTTTCAAACCTCCTGCATCATTTCAGTAATTTCTGGCACCAAGGCAAGCAGATGAAGAAGACAATTTTTGGTAAACAAGACTGCTTCTCTTCCTTAAAAATCACATCTATGATATAGATATTCATGTCCATAGGTTTGTGAGTGATAGTTTGTCCCCAAGTCAAACACCCCCATATTAGTTGATCCATGTAGGTGGAATGGAAGGGGTGAATGGGAGAGTATGTAGTAAATGTTATCCAATGTTAATTTAAAACCACACTAAATAAGTTGATTTAATAAGAGAAGAACTAGAAATTCACAAAAACCACATGAGAATCGTCTTCTCTCCTGGTTCTTTTTTCAAATGACACTCAGTTAATAATGAATATCAGAAGTAATTTGGAAAAATGATCTTACTTACATAAGTAATAAGCAAATTAATCTATTTATCTGTACGATGCCACCTACATAAATTGCTAGCTCCAGATAAAATACAAAATACAATCGTAGTTCCTTTAAGGTTTCATTTCATTTGCATGTCCAAAATAATGTGTTCCTTTGAAACAACACATTTCAAAAGCAAGCAATAACCCAAAACTGTTATATCTGATAAAATCAAAATAGAAACAAAAAGACAATTATTATTACTCGTCTACTCTGTATACGTACTTTTTTATTTTAAGGAGGAACATATGCACAACTTACATATCACAGAACATGCCTTATACAATAGCCTCAGCCCCCTCAACTCTTGACATATGCTCTCTTTTGGTCCTTGGAAGTGGCTTATCAGAAAGTATTAGGGTGAGAAATGGCACTCACCCACTAATGTGTTAGTTTGGTTCAGACATAGTACATTTCAGGAGTTAAGAGTCCTAGGCTTGTCCCAAACTCAATCAGAAAGGCAAGCCCTGGATAAGTCCTGCTGTACCTTCTTACTATGTTACACCATAATCACAAACATTTTCACACACAATATTTTTACACAGAAAAAGATAAAAGTCAACATTCTAGAGTGCTTATTATGTTTGTGGAAGGTGGAAAAGTATCACCATTAAATTGCAGAGTTTGGAAGTTATTAACTCAGCCCAACAAAAATTTCATTTTCTCCCACCCAATTGCCTCCCCAAGTCACGGCCAATCTGCTGGATCCCACAAAAGGAAAGCCTTCCATTGCTCTGAACTGTGGAGCCAACCAAACAGGTCCTGCTTCTGTTTCCCCTCAATTCATATCTGATGATAGGTCATTTTACCCATGTGAAACTAATCAGGACCTTGAGTCAAATTATTACCTGGGAGAAAGGCACAATGAATATGGATATTTGGTGAAGACTAGGCAAGGGAATCCCTTATGAGCATTTAGGGCTAGCCTCCTGGTAATCTATAGGAAGCCTGTCTGAAAAGCTGTGATTCCAGAACAAAATTCCTGAGTGAAACAGAAGCAGATTTTTTTCCCACTATGCCTGGTGTAATGAGGAAAAGAAAGACTTCAACAGCAGGACTTTAGAATAGACAGTTATTTAATTTCTTCACTGAGCTATGCTTCTACTCAGAACCTATTTAAAAAGTTCTATTTTTTCAGCACTCTGACAAAAAAAAAATGGGTTTTTAACATTAAGCTGTTCTGTGTTAGGTGTCTCACCTTTTCCCAAGGTGATTCATTAAATTTACAGGATAAATGGCATTTTGTGGAAATTTGTCCTGGGGCTAGCTGGTCTGTCCCTGAGTGGTGGAAGGCAAAGTGACACTACTGATATAAAGACATGTCTGTCCAGGTAGAGAAACCATCAAGGAGGGAGAGGTGGTTGGAGAAAGCCCACCTTTCCAAAGGATACAGAGGTTCTAAGTGACAACCGGGTTATCCGAGGACAGCATGATTCAAGACTGATGGGGAAATAAAAATAGACATTGGGTCACAGATTTCTGCTTTTGTTCCTGAGTACGTAGACATTAAATTACATCAATCCAGTCATTCAATAATTACCATTCAGTCAAATAAGACTCATCATCTCTCTTTTTTTTATTTTTATTTATTTATTTATTTATTTTATCATCTCTTTTTTTTTTTTTTCTGTACCAGATAATTCTTCTTCTACCTTTCTTTTGGATATAGATTACCCAGTTGCAGTGGAGTTTTAGAAAATATAATCAGAAATAAAAAATGAAGTATAAACATAAATGTACATTTATAAAAGAAAATATTTATTTTTAAAAGCCAAGAAATATATCATCATACATATTAGGAAATAATGTTGTATTTATATTAACTGCCTGATTACTCTCCATAATATACTTTTGTTTTTACAGTCTTCTGGCTGAATTCTCTTGATCTTCTCTATCAATGATATTGTAATATTTTCTAGAGGGACAGTAGAATGATAATTCAGGTTTTTCTCGTTTGTTTTCATTATTAATTTAGAAAGTTTATATAAAATTAAGGCTTACATGAGAGTAAATCAAAATAATTTTAAGCTCTTTCTATGTTGTACTGAATTATATAATATGTAATCAAATTACTCATACTACATACATTGATTTATGGATGAGTATTTGTAGTTTTTTGTTTTTTTGTTTTTTACTAGAACTCTTGCTTCTTCCAATTTTTTTTTTTTTATTGCATTTTAGGTTTTGGGGTACATGTGAAAAACATGCAAAGTTGTTGCATAGGTGCATTCATGGCAGTGTGATTTGCTGCCTCCCTCCCCCTCACCCATATCTGGCATTTCTCCCCATGCTATCCCTCCCCAACTCCCCCCCACCGCTGTCCCCCCCAACTCCCCCGCAACAGACCCCCGTGTATAGTGCTCCCCTCCCTGTGTCCATGTGTTCTCCTTGTTCAACACCCTCCTATGAGTGAGAACATGTGGTGTTTGGTTTTGTGTTCTTGTGTCAGTTTGCTGAGAATGATGGTTTCCAGGTTCATCCATGTCCCTACAAAGGATGTGAACTCCTCCTTTTTAATGGCTGCATAATATTCCATGGTGTATATGTGCCACATTTTTCCTGTCCAGTCTATCATCGATGGGCATTTGGGTTGGTTCCAAGTCTTTGCTATTGTAAACTATGCTGCAATGAACATTCGTGTGCATGTGTCCTTATAGTAGAACGATTTATAATCCTTTGGATATATGCCCAGTAATGGGATTGCTGGGTCAAATGGAATTTCTATTTCTAGGTCCTTGAGGAATCGCCACACTGTTTTCCACAGTGGTTGAACTAATTTACACTCCCACCAACAGTGTAAAAGTGTTCCTATTTCTCCACATCCTCTCCAGCATCTATTTTCTCCAGATTTTTTAATGATCGCCATTCTAACTGGCGTGAGATGGTATCTCAATGTAATTTTGATTTGCATTTCTCTAATGGCCAGTGATGATGAGCATTTTTTCATATGTTTGCTGGCCTCTTGTATATCTTCTTTTGTAAAGTATCTGTTCATATCCTTCGCCCATTTTTGAATGGGCTTGTTTGTTTTTTTCTTGTAAATCTTTTTTAGCTCATTGTAAATTCTGGATATCAGCCCTTTGTCAGATGGGTAGGCTGCAAAAATTTTTTCCCATTCTGTTGGTTGCCGATTCACTCTATTGACTGTTTCTTTTGCCGTGCAGAAGCTGTGGAGTTTGATCAGGTCCCATTTGTCTATTTTGGCTTTTGTTGCCAATGCTTTTGGTGTTTTGGTCATAAAGTCCTTGCCTACGCCTATGTCCTGAATGGTTTTGCCTAGGTTTCCTTCTAGTGTTTTTATGGTGTTAGGCCTTATGTTTAAGTCTTTAATCCATCTGGAGTCAATTTTAGTGTAAGGTGTCAGGAAGGGGTCGAGTTTCTGCTTTCTGCATATGGTTAGCCAGTTTTCCCAACACCACTTATTGAACAGGGAATCCTTTCCCCATTGCTTGTTTTTATCAGGTTTGTCAAAGATCGGGTGGTTGTAGATATGTTGTGTCGCCTCCGACGCCTCTGTTCTGTTCCATTGGTCTATATCTCTGTTTTGGTACCAGTACCATGCTGTTTTGATTACCATAGCCTTGTAGTAGAGTTTGAAATCCGGTAGTGTGATGCCTCCTGCTTTGTTCTTTTTGCTTAGAATTGACTTGGCTATGCGGGCTCTCTTTTGGTTCCATATGAAGTTTAAGGTGGTTTTTTCCAGTTCTGTGAAGAAGGTCATTGGTAGCTTGATGGGGATAGCGTTGAATCTGTAAATTACTTTGGGCAGTATGGCCATTTTCACGATATTAATTCTTCCTAACCATGAACATGGAATGTTTCTCCATCTGTTTGTGTCCTCTCTTATTTCCTTGAGCAGTGGTTTGTAGTTCTCCTTGAAGAGGTCCTTTACGTTCCTTGTTAGTTGTATTCCTAGGTATTTTATTCTCTTTGTAGCAATTGTGAATGGCAGTTCGTTCTTGATTTGGCTCTCTTTAAGTCTGTTATTGGTGTATAGGAATGCTTGTGATTTTTGCACATTGATTTTGTATCCTGATACTTTGCTGAAGTTGCTTATCAGTTTCAGGAGATTTTGGGCTGAGGTGATAGGGTCTTCTAGATATACAATCATGTCGTCTGCAAATAGAGACAATTTGACTTCCTCCTTTCCTAATTGAATGCCCTTTATTTCTTTTTCTTGTCTGATTGCTCTGGCTAGAACTTCCAGTACTATATTGAACAGGAGTGGTGAGAGAGGGCATCCTTGTCTAGTGCCCGATTTCAAAGGGAATGCTTCCAGTTTTTGCCCATTCAGTATGATATTGGCTGTTGGTTTGTCATAAATAGCTTTTATTATTTTGAGGTACGTTCCGTCGATACCTAGTTTATTGAGAGTTTTTAGCATAAAGGGCTGTTGAATTTTGTCGAAGGCCTTCTCTGCATCAATTGAGATCATCATGTGGTTTTTGTCTTTGGTTCTGTTTATGTGGTGAATTACATTTATAGACTTGCGTATATTGAACCAGCCTTGCATCCCCGGGATGAATCCTACTTGATCATGGTGGATAAGCTTTTTGATGTGCTGTTGCAATCGGCTTGCCAGTATTTTCTTGAAGATTTTTGCATCTATGTTCATCATGGATATTGGCCTGTAATTTTCTTTTCTTGTTGAGTCTCTGCTGGGTTTTGGTATTAGGATGTTGTTGGTCTCATAAAATGATTTGGGAAGGATTCCTTCTTTTTGGATTATTTGAAATAGTTTCAGTAGGAATGGTACCAGTTCCTCTTTGTATGTCTGGTAGAATTCAGATGTGAACCCATCTGGACCTGGGTTTTTTTTGGGTGGTAGGCTCTTAATTGCTGCCTCGACTTCAGACCTTGTTATTGGTCTATTCAGGGTTTCGACTTCTTCCTGGTTTAGGCTTGGGAGGAGGCAACTGTCCAGGAATTTATCCATTTCTTCCAGGTTTTCTAGTTTATGTGCATAGAGTTGTTTGTAATAATCTTTGATGATGGTTTGAATTTCTCTGGCATCTGTGATGATATCCCCTTTATCATTTTTTACTGCATCTATTTGGTTATTCTCTCTTTTCTTTTTTATTAGTCTGGCTAGTGGTCTGTCTATTTTGTTGATCTTTTCAAAAAACCAGCTCCTGGATTTATTGATTTTTTGAAGGGTTTTTCGTGTCTCTATCTCCTTCAATTCTGCTTTGATCTTAGTTATTTCTTGTCTTCTGCTAGGTTTTGAGTTTTTTTGATCTTGCTCCTCTAGCTCTTTCAATTTTGACGATAGAGTGTCAATTTTAGATCTCTCCTTTCTTCTCATGTGGGCACCTATTGCTATATATTTTCCTCTAGAGACTGCTTTAAATGTGTCCCAGAGATTCTGGTATATGGTGTCTTCATTCTCGTTGGTTTCGAAGAACATCTTTATTTCTGCCTTCATTTCAGTGTTTATCCAGTCAACATTCAGGAGAAAGTTGTTCAATTTCCATGAGGATGTGCGGTTCTGGGTTGGCTTCTGAATTCTGAGTTCTAACTTGATTGCACTGTGGTCTGAGAGACTGTTTGTTATGGTTTCCGTTCTTTTGCATTTGCTGAGGAGTGATTTACTTCCAATTATGTGGTCAATTTTAGAGTAGGTGTGATGTGGTGCTGAGAAGAATGTATATTCTGTGGATTTGGGGTAGAGAGTTCTGCAAATGTCTATTAGGTTTGCTTGGTCCAGGTCTGAGTTCAAGTCCTGGATATCCTTGTTAATTTTCTGTCTCGTTGATCTGTCTAATATTGACAATGGGGTGTTGAAGTCTCCCACTATTATTGTGTGGGAGTCTAGGTCTCTTTGTAAGTCTTTAAGAACTAGGTATCTAGGTGCTCCTGTATTAGGTGCATATATATTTAGGATCGTTAGCTCTTCTTGCTGCATTGATCCTTTTACCATTATGTAATGTCCTTCTTTGTCTCTTTTGATCTTTGTTGCTTTAAAGTCTATTTTATCAGAGATGAGAATTGCAACTCCTGCTTTTTTTTGTTCTCCATTTACTTGGTAAATCTTCCTCCATCCCTTTATTTTGAGCCTTTGTGTATCCTTGCTTGTGAGGTGGGTTTCCTGGATACAGCACACTGATGGGTTTTGGCTTTTTATCCAATTTGCCAATCTGTGTCTTTTGATTGGGGCATTTAGTCCGTTTACATTTAGGGTTAATATTGTTATGTGTGAATTTGATCCTGTCATTTTGATGCTAGCTGGCTGTTTTTCCCATTGGTTGATGCAGATTCTTCATTGTGTTGCTGCTCTTTACCATTTCGTGCATTTTTGGAGTGACTGGTGCTGGTTGTTTTTTTCTATGTGTAGTGTCTCCTTCAGGAGCTCTTGTAAAGCTGGTCTGGTGGTGATGAAATCTCTGAGTGCTTGCTTGTTCTCAAAGGATTTTATTTTTCCTTCACTTATGAAGCTTAGTTTGGCTGGATATGAAATTCTGGGTTGAAAGTTCTTTTCTTTAAGGATGTTGAATATCGGCCCCCACTCCCTTCTGGCCTGTAGGGTTTCTGCTGAGAGATCTGCTGTAAGTCTGATGAGCTTCCCTTTGTGGGTAACCCGACCTTTCTCTCTGGCTGCCCTTAGTATTTTCTCCTTCATTTCAACCCTGGCGAATCTGACGATTATGTGCCTTGGGGTTGCTCTTCTAGAGGAATATCTTTGTGGTGTTCTCTGTATTTCCTGGACTTGAATATTGGCCTGCCTTGCTAGGTTGGGGAAGTTTTCCTGGATAATATCCTGAAGAGTATTTTCCAGCTTGGATGCATTCTCTTCGTCACATTCAGGTACACCTATCAAACGTAGATTAGGTCTTTTCACATAGTCCCATATTTCTTGTTGACTCTGTTCATTCCTTTTTACCCTGTTTTCTCTAATCTTGCCTTCTCGTTTTATTTCATTGAGTTGATCTTCGACCTCTGATATCCTTTCTTCTGCTTGGTCAATTCGGCTGTTGAAACTTGTGCATGCTTCACGAAGTTCTCGTGTTGTGTTTTTCAGCTCCATCAATTCACTCATATTCCTCTCTAAGTTGTCCATTCTCGTTAACATTTCATCAAGTCTTTTTTCAAGGTTCTTAGTTTCTTTGCATTGGGTTAGAACATGTTCTTTTAGCTCACGGAAGTTTCTTATTATCCACTTTCTGAAAGCTGATTCTGTCATTTCATCACGCTCATTCTCCATCCAGTCTTGTTCCCTTGCTGGTGAGGAGTTGTGCTCCCTTGTAGGAGGAGAGGTGTTCTGGTTTTGGGTGTTTTCATCCTTTTTGCGCTGGTTTCTTCCCATCTTTGTGGATTTATCCACCTATCGACTTTGTAGTTGCTGTCTTTCTGATTTTGGTAATTTTAAGTCTGTAGTAGCTGAACTCATAAACCCCCTTTTCTTCCCCCTAGGTGGTCTGTCCCTGGGAATTAGGGCGTTATGATTTTCCGCTGTTGCAAGGGTTTTCCCTGCCCACAAGGTGGCAGCCTAGTCACACTCAGCCTGCAGAGGCTTCGTTGAGCTGCTGTGGGCAAATTGTCCTGGGAACTGCAGGGTGTTTCCCAGTGGGTGACGCCCCTCCTCCACAGAGCTGGACCGTCCCGTGTTCAGTCGTGTTTCCGGAGGCGTCCTCTTTGCCCAGGAAACTCTTGGGTTGAGTCCCTGCCTCAGCTCCCCTTGCTGGCCCAGAGGGGATCCGGTCTCGCTCACTCTGCACAAGGGGCCGCTGCTCCCTGCCTTGGGTGCAGGCAGAGCAGCCATGCCAGTCCAACCAGCGGCGCTGGCAACCCATGGAGCTTCTCCACCTGTGAATCTCCTGGTCTGTGGGCAGTAAAAATCTGCTGCCCTGTGAGCTGCTGCATCAGCCAAAGCAGCGGCTCTGAGATTCGTGGTGCGCCCTTGCCCGGGAGTGTCCTGGCTTGAATCCCTGCTTCAGCTCCCCTTGCTGGCTCAGAGGTGATTCAGTCTCTCTCGCTCTGTACGTGGATCCGCCGCCCCCCACCTCAGGGCGTAGGCCCAGCGGCGCACCGCTCTGCTCAAACCAGCGGCGCTGGTGACCCGTGCGGCTCCTCCTCCTGTTAATCCCCTGGTCTGTGGTCAGTAAAAATCCGTCTGGAAATGTGGCGTCCACTCACCCTCTGCGCCTTCTTTCGGAGCTGCGATCCCGACTTCCTCCTAATCGGCCATCTTGAAAACCTCCGCTTCTTCCAATATTTTAAGTGCATTGATGGTGTTTGCATGCTCCCATTGGCTAGAAGTACCAGATTTCATCAGGAAAAAAAAAGTGTCAATGTGTCAAATATATTAAGATGCAATTCAATGTGTTTGGAAAAAAATAGCAGCTTCACATAAAGGTACACTAGATATTTAGAAAATTGCTATAAGTTTGTACCCTACGACATAATTCTGAATTGTTTTTTAACTGCCTATTAAAAAGCACATTAAATTTGTAATTTTAATACTATGTCAAGTACATGACTCAAAGTAGCAAATTTTTATTATGAGTAGTTGTCAATGCAAATTAAACTCTTCATTTATATTTTACACATCTGATGATTGGCAAAAATATCCCTAGGCAGCTTCCAGTACATCTAAGTTTAAGCCTAGTTTGTCTTCCACTGCCTGTAAACTTCTGGTACTGAGTGTCATAGAACATATTCATGTCCCAATACAGCGCCTGACCCTATGCTTTCTTTGATGAATCCAGATGTTGTATCAGGGTGAAATGGTAAATCTGTATGTTAAACAAGTTTTCTGTGGTAGGAAACAGAAAACCTATTTTACATACAGATTTACCATTTCTGCTGATCTTCGTTTTTAGTATGCAGATACAAATTTCCATCTGATACATCTTCCTTCTTCCTAAAGAAGTTCCCTTAATGATTCTCATACTGCAAATTTGCTGCTGCTATTACCTTTGGATCTCTGAAAAAATCTTTGTTTTACTTTTTTTTTTTTTTTGAGACAGAGTTTCGCTCTTGATACCTAGGCTGGAGTGTAACCTAGGAAGAGCAGGTTGCAACCTCGACTCACTGCAACCTGCTCTTCCTAGGTTCAAGTGATTCTCCTGCCTCAGCCTCCCAAGAAGCTGGTATTACAGGCATGCACCACCATGCCCAGCTAATTTTGTATTTTTAGTAGAAACAGGGTTTTCCATGTTGGTCAGGCTAGTCTTCAAATCCCGACTTCACATGATCCACCCACCTCAGCCTCCCAAAGTGCTGGGTTTACCTTTATTTTAAAAAGATGTATTTACTGGATAAAAATTCTGGGTTGAGAGGGTTTTACTTCCCCTTTCAGCATGTGCTCTAGTTTGTATTGTTCATAGTCCACTTATATTTTACCCATTTCAGGATTGGGAGAACTTTCCATAGGTCAGCTTCTGGAACATACATTTCAAAAACTTTTTTCTCCACTACCATCTCTACACTTCTGATATGAGTGTCTATTGTGATTTGTATTTATCTATACACTACGCAAGGCCTTTTTGCTTCTAACTGCTTTTAGGATTTTCTCTTTGTCACTGGTTTAATTTGTTAATGATGGCCTTCATTTTTCTTGTGCTCAGGCTTCTTTGCACTACTGTGAAATTACACTGTAAATCAAATTTATAAATTTTTTAGCTATGATTTTTTCATCTATTCTTTTCTGGGCTTTTTCTTCACAGATTCCAGTGGTATACATTAGGCTGCTTGAGGTTGTCCTGCAGCTCAATGACACATTCTCCTTTTTTATTTCAGCTTTTCTGCTTTAATTTGAATTATATCAGTTGCTATACCTTCACACTCACTAATCTGTTGACTGTTTCAAAAATCATCCATAACTCTATCATACTCATGTTTTCTTCTAACTTCTTTAATATCTGGAATATATTTATAATTAATATAACTGTCAACTAATTATTTCATCTGTGTCATTTCTTGATTTTCTTTTTATATATTTTTCTCTTTTTGCATGCCTAGTATTTATTGATTGGATGCCAGATGTTATTAATTTTACCTTATTGAATGCTGGACAATTTCTGTATTTCTTTAAATATTCTTGAGTTTTGTTATGGAATATAATTATGTGGAAACCCTTTGATTTTTCAAGAATTTCTTTTAAAACTTGTTAGGCTAAACCATAATAGCTAATTTTGCTCCATTACTGAGGCCTTTCAATTACTCTACTCAATTGCCCTGTAAATTAAAAGGTTTCCTTTTATTTTTTTCCACTTTGCAATGGGAATACAAACTACTCCTGTCCTTGTGTAAGCTCCAGGAATTGTTCCATTTATTTTTTTCAGGTCATTCTTTGTCAACCCTTGGGTGGTCAGTACTCCTTATCTAACACTTGCTGAATGATACTCAGCTGAAGACTATAGATCTCAAAGTCCTCTCCTCCCTCTGCAGCTCTTATCAATTATCTTCCTATGTTCTCTCTGAGTTTTCCACTCCAGCATACTGCTGACCTCTATTTGCACTTTCCCTCCTTGTACAGCAGTCTGGAAATTCTCCCCAGTATTAAGCTTGGTAATTGTAGTGCTTACATTGTTTCTTTTCCTTCTATCAAGAATCATTTTCCTGCCTGTTGTACAGTCTCTGAAAATTGTTTGATATATTTTGTCTGGTTTATTATTTGGTTATGTCAGAAGGATAAGTCTGGTCCTTGTGATATGGTTTGGCTTTATGTCCCCACCCAAATCTCATCTTCAATTGTAATCCCCAGGTGTTAAGGAAGGAATCTGGTGGGAAGTAATTGGATCATGGAGGTGGTTTACCCTGTGCTGTTTTCTCAATAGTCAGTGAGTTCTCTTGAGATCTGATGGTTTTCTAAGTGTCTGGCAAGTTTCTTTTTCACTTGCTTCTCTCCCCTGCCACCCTTCTGCCATGATAGTAAGTTTCCAGAGGCCTCCTCAGCCATGCAGAACTATGAGTCAACTAACCTCTTTCCTTTATAAATTAAGATACTACCCAGTCTTGGGAAGTGTTTTTATAGAAGTGTGAGAATGGATGAATACACCTTGTATTCCATTCTACCTTGTATTCCACATAGAAGTCCATTAAGTATAAATTATATGTAGAGGTTCAGCATTAACCACATTAAAATACCTCAATTAAAGCAAACCTGATTGTATTCCAAATTCAACTTCTAGTAGCTGGATCTCAATATGCTCACAACCACTCCAAAGGAAGTCAAGGTGGGAATACACTTTGGCACTCTCTTGATGGCTTCCAGGGGACTCTGATTTTCTTTCTTTTAATCATCATCTTTTATTTCTGTATCTGATGTGCATAAATCTTGTACTGCCTGGAATTTTAAAGCTAAAACAAATATTTTAATGGCTTAATAGAACACAGAATTTTTACACATAGGTTATAAAAAATCATTTTATTCATAAATAAAGAGTAGCCACCTATATTTACCCTCCCTTGTAATCTTGATCACCATTCCAACCCAGGTCTAATTTTCAGTTACATCTTCTGAGAATATATTCACTCCTATGGTGTAACTTCAATGGAATATTGCAACTGGAACCGTTCCATAGCAGGTACTCCTTTTTTCCTTTAAAAAGCGTTTTCCTTTAAAAAGTGTTTCCTTTTTTTTATTTTCTTTCGCACTTGGAAGTTTATAGCCACACCACAATTTAGTCAAAAGTAGAGAATCAGACCAGGTGCACTGGCTCACACTTATAATCCCAGTACTTTGAGAGGCCAAGAAGAATCACTAGACTTCTGTAGTTTGAGAGCAGCCTGGGCAACAGAGTGAGACCCTATCTCTACAAAAAATATATATTTTAAAAAATTAGCTGGACACATTAGCATGTGACTGTAGTCTCTGCCACTCAGGAGGCTGAAATTATAACACCACTGCACTTCAGCCTGGATGACAGAGTAAGACCTTGTCTCAAAGGAAAAAAAAAAGGTATGACATGAGTTACTAACTTTTTTAAGGGTAACTTCCATTAGAAACGAAGATATAATTTGTTTAAGTTCTTTGTAGATTCTGGATATTAGCACTTTGTCAGATGGGTAGATTGCGAAAATTTTTTCCCATTCTGTTGGTTGCTAGTTCACTCTAACAATAGTTTCTTTTGCTGTGCAGAAGATCTTAATTAGATCCCATTTGTCTATTTTGGCTTTTGTTGTCATTACTTTTGGTGTTTTAGTCTTGAAGTTCCTGACCATGCCTATGTCCTGAATGGTATTGCCTAGATTTTCTTCCAGAGTTTTTATGGTGTTAGGTCTTACATTTAAATCTTTAATCCATCTGGAGTTAATTTTTGTATAAGGTGTAAGGAAGGGATCCAGTTTCAGCTTTCTGCATATGGCTAGCCAGTTTTCCTAACACCATTTATTAAATAGGGAATCCTTTTCTTATTGTTTATTTTTGTCAAGTTTGTCAAAGATCAGTTGGTTGTAGGTGTGTGGCATTGCCTCCAAGGCTTCTGTTCTGTTCCATTGGTCTATATCTCTGTTTTGGTACCAGTATCATGCTGTTTTGATTATTGTAGCCATGTAGTACGGTTTGAAATCAGGTAGCATAATGCCTCCAGCTTTGTTTTTTTTCATTTTTTTTTTTTTGTTGTTGTTGTTGTTTTGCTTAGGATTCTCTTGGCTATGAGGGCTCTTTTTTGGTTACATATAAAGTTTAAAGTAGCTTCTTTCTACAAATTTACAAGAAAAAAACAACCCCATCAAAAAGTGGGCAAAGGATATGAACAGACACTTTTCAAAAGAAGACATTTATGCAGCCAACAAACATATAAAAAAAAGCTCATCATCATTGGTCATTAGAGAAATGCAAATCAAAACCACATTGAGATATCATCTCACACAAGTTAGAATGGCAATCATTAAAAAATCAAGAGACAGATGCTGGAGAGGATGCGGAGAAATAGAAGTGCTTTTACACTGTTGGTGGGAGTGTAAATTAGTTCAACCATTGTGGAAGACAGTGTGGCAATTCCTCAAGATCTAGAACCAGAAATACCATTTGACCAAGCAATCCTATTACTGGATATACATTCAAAGGATTGTAAATCATTCTATTATAAAGCCACATGCACATGTATGTTTATTGTGACACTGTTCACAATAGCAAAGACTTGAAACCAACCCAAATGCCCATCAATGATAGACTGGATAAAGAAAATGTGGCACATATACACCAGGGGATACTATGCAGCCATAAAAAAAGATGAGTTCATGTCCTTTGCAAGAATATGGATGAAGCTGGAAAACATCGTTCTCAGCAAACTGACACAAGAACAGAAAACCAAATACCACATGTTCTCCCTCTTAAGTGGGAGTTGAACAATGAGAACACTTGGACACAGGGAGGGCAACATCACATGCCGGGGCCTGTTGGGAGCTGGGGGGCTAGGAGATGGATAGTAGGGGCTGGGGAGACAGGGGAGGGATACCAGTAGGAGAAATACCTAATGTAGATGATGGGGTGATGGATGCAGTAAACTACCATAGCACGTGTGTATACCTACGTAACAAACCTGCACGTTCTGCACATGTACCCCAGAACTTATAATAAATAAATTTTTAAATAAAAAGGAACAAAGATATATAACATACCCACCCCATATCAACCCAAGAATACTTATCCTTGAAGTATTTCAGGCCAACAAGTGAAAAGTTCCACTACAAGGGCTTTGTATTTTCAGGGTATAAAAGAAAGACCTATATGACTTCTTGTGTATATTCCTAAGGAGGGGCAGAAGACAGTACATCTGGATTTTAGGGGTAACAGATAATAGAGCCAGGGCTTACATGGCTTTCTTGGGACCCAAGGAAGCATTCAACACTAAAATAAGAGAGTACGAATTACTATAATCTTAGGAAATCAAGCATGGAACACCTTTGGCCACACTTAAAGTGAAAGAATGGGCTCATCTACCCTGAAAAAAAACTGGTCTCTGGGAAAGAAGCTTGACCACTAGCACAACAATGGGCATGCATCATCTGTCAGCCTAGGGAGCGCTAGGCTTCAACAGCTCTCCTTTGCTCAAGGGAGGAGCCAGTAATATGAACATAGTCAGACTCTGATTCTACATAGTCTGAATAAGATTCTGAGTCCCTGAAGAAAAGGAGAAGACCCTCAAAAAGATGGTGCTGAATTTCCTGCTACTGGAAAATGTGACCAGGTCTAGTAATACAGAAACAAATGTGTTTCTGTGAAAAGTTAAGCTGCTCATTCTGTTACCATTTTTAAATTAATATTGTCAATGGGATTCACCCAAAAGAATGTTTTAATCAATTCTTAAATATGGAAATTAATAATACAGGTTTTATTCCAAATTCTACATATGGAGAAAATGCAGTATGCAGGGTTGTTTTTTTTTGTTTGTTTTGTTTTGTTTTTTAAAACTTTATTTCAACATAACTATACTTACAGAAATATACTCATATTGGCTAGTAGAATGCAATTTAAGTTTAACTTATCCTACACAATTTAGACCAAAAACTAGATTTTAAAAAAAGGATTGCATTCTGGTTTATTTTTATCTATTAGAAACGTATAAAAGATCCTTGATCAAATGCTGCTAAAGAAGGCAGCAAGAACCTTGAGAAATGTACCTTTGGTTTGCCTCAGACAAATAACATGCATTGCACTGCATACGATTATAAAATTGGTGCAACAAAACACTGTTGTAATGTTTTTCAATGACAGTTTAGAAAGCTCAATAATTAATTGATATGAAAAGGGCTGGGAGGGAGCCTATGTAAACATGTGAAACTGTAAAAGCTATCTGATTTAGCTAATATTGTATGTAGATTATAAATCTACAAAACCTAAGATTCAGGTAATTTCATCAATCGTAATCAACACTATTTGTTCACTTCATCTGCTGAGGTCAACCAGAAAACTGGGCACACTAGCTTTAAGCTTTCCTGACTTATGCAAAAAAAAAAAAAAAAAAAATTAAGTTTCTTCCTCATCTTTTCAATGCAAGAATGACAGTATACTACAGACCAGGTATTCCTTCCATTGCAAACATTCATAAGATGACATGCAATAAAGTCTACCTGGGTTTTAATTTGTATCAACACTCATAGGCAAAACAGTCTCCAGAGTTAATGACCACATGACTTTAGAAGTGACTCTAAAAAATAAAATGGCATTTCTTAGAAGGCTACAGCAAAACATCCAGCCGTAATTATAAACCTTATCAAAAAAATGCAGCCCCTTGTGCATTACAACTCAATAAAAAAGTAGCCCCAAAATGAAACACAGCTCTGAAAAAAGAGGAAAAAATATAACTTAAAATATCTTGAAAACCAATGTAAATATAGGTTCAAAAGATAGTTAAGAGATTAATTTTCATAAGACTACCCAAGATTAAGGCTTATAACGTATCCTAGTATCTCAAGTCTATTAAGTTAGTAAACATCAGTTTACAAATAACATATTCTTTTTTTGTTATTTTCTCAAAAGGGAAAATTCTAGCTTCAATTCTATTGCAGTTTTCTATAGAGGTAATTTATCCATAAAAGCCATTACATATATGTTACATGACATAATTAAGAATAGTATATATTAATATTCTAATACAACCACCCTGTTCCTCTTTAATAAAAAACTGGTGAAAGCCCTTAGGCAGTACAAATCAAGCCTTAATTTAGCCTCAATTATTCCTTAGTTTGGTTGAACAATATTCATTCAGTGCTTACTATGTATCAGGTACTATTTTTAACAGTATAATTACAAAGCCAAATAAGGTTTAGTCGCTTGCCTTATGAAGTTATAGCCTCCTCTTCTTTCATCTAAATAATTAATGTATGTAAAACATTTAGATATGCTTGGCTCATAATAAGTACTTAAGTATCTGTAGGCATTAGCAATGATAGCAGTCACAGTCATAATAGCAATAATGGTAACTGTATTGCATTGCTCAATTTCTACTGATATCTTCTTCACTACTTTTGACCAAGCTGACTGCACTGGGATTGATCTTTTCCATTAGCCAAGGTTCAAAGCAGTAACTGTAGATTTTTTTCAATCTCCACCTAAAATGAATCAAAGCTTCTTTTAACTTTGATTACTTATTAATGTTTGCTTTAAGGTTTGTTTATTCTGAAACATCCTGCAAAATAACTGCTTCTAATCACTTATTATCCTAGAAATGGCTTCCTTTTATACATTCAGATCTCAACTACTTACTCAGTTTTATTATTTTATTCAAGTTTTTTTCTCATAATCATTTTCAATTTGGTAAGAATAATAAATTCCTGAATCTTGTCTGAGAAGACAGAAATTCCTGAATTTCCCTCCTGAGGGAAACAATAAAAAATACAATATAATTGAAACACGCACCAATAGAGTGGAGCAGCTTAAAGGTACTGCAGTATTCAGTAAGTATTAGTACTTTTGCTCTCTCTTCTTCCTGACATTAAAAATCAGAGTTCTGAGGCTTTCCTGATCACTAGGTCGTGAATGTTTACAATAGCCTAGTTTCTCTTCCTCTTCTTCCAGCTCTTTCTCATTTTCTACTATATCCCTTGACTCTTGAGGATTTATGAGCTAAAGAAAGCTGTAGTACTTTCTTGACAGAGGTTTTTATTTGTAATTCTTCACCACTGTTCTGAGGAGAACAGTACACACTCAGTTTCATTCCAGGTCATCGAAACCTTCACATTGAAGCCAGCCAGATGTTCTATTGCATTGCAGAGCTAGATTATGTTTCATATTTTTAAAGATCTTTTTTACCTTATGCCCATTGTTTCATACAGGCCTAAATATATTTTTTTAAAAGATAAATGGAAAGTCTTTTTCAAAATTCCTTAGTAAGTTAGAAACATTATTATTTATGAACCTTCAATGACCTAACACTGATTGATACTCAGAGACTAAAAAGTTGTATTACTTTAGCCAAAATCTAGCTATCCCTTAGGATCGGAATCTGCATACTCCTGAATTTGGATAGAGCAAGCTTAGATCGTGAAAAAGACTGTACTTCCCCATGTGTTTACTCCTGTTTCAGAAAGCCAGATACAAAAAAATTTAAAGTCCTTTTTCTCCAAACAACCTTAACAACATCTAAAATTACCTGACTCTGAGATTAGATAGAAAGGGATGATTTTATCTCTGTAGGATGAGAAATCAGGAGATAAGTAATCTAAGTTTTCTACTCACCCTATGATTTTCTAACATTATGCTCAATGCCAATGTTAAAATTAAAGTTATAAATTGTAGCACAGCATGACCATTTACCAAATATAGTATTTTTACTTAACCAAAAGGTAGATTTCAAGTTGCCTTTTAATCATACTTTCCCATGGGCATTAAAATATATGACTTGATTTACACAGCTTTGCAAAAACATCCATTGGTATAATGGAGTAAATCTGCCTGCTGTCAGAGTTGATAAGAGAATATATCATCCCAAGAATGAGTAAATCTACTGATTGGGTTGAACACGCAGCCTACAGATGTGAGATGTCATTGCACATCCAGGCCATGCTATTTTCTTTGTCTCATAACCAGCTGGCAAATGATGTTGGAACAACTGACAAAAGAGACAAGCTGCAGGTGCTCTAGAGAAAGAAATCTATCTTTGCATTTTTCCCAGAGAAACCATTAAGGAAGACTCTTTGTCAGATGATGAGATAGGTATAATCCAATGTACACTAATGAACATTTTGTCAAAAGAAAAAGAAAAAAATGGCCTTTCTGCCATTTAATACATATTCCTCTGCCCCACTCATATTTTCATCCATTTTACTAACAGGCTGGTCTCATGGGAACACTGGTGTGTACATATCCTTTCTCACAGAACACCTCGTGGAGATGAGGCTTCCTGGCTCTACCGCGTAGGCCCTGGCTGTGTTTCTGGCCTGATGTATATGTGTACTCCTCATACTCTCTGTTTCATGCATCTCTCTCACCAGATCCTATCTTCCCTCTCTTTAGCTTGCTCACCCCAACACCTCTACAGCGTGTCTTTGACCCCTATCTTTTCACAAGGATCTAAAATCCATTGATGCTTCTCTTCTTTACTAACCCACATTCTTCTGTCCTCATTTCTGCCCTTATCCAGCTTAGGTTCCTCTCTATTCTGTTATATTAATGTGGCAAAAGCCCAACTTCTGGTTAAAGTCAACTCTCTATTTAATACGCTTGCTCCAGGGCAGCAAACACATTGCAGAAAAACACATAATCATGCTGATTGGTCTCAATGCAAATGTGAGCCCTGCGTGAGACTGGGTGCATACTAAATGAGCCTTTGGTCATATATTGGTTGTCCAGTCACTTGTTCACCCTCCAGAGATGACAATTAAATACCTTTTCAGGCTTTAAACCACTTTCTAAATCTCCTCCCTCAGCCTCACTCTCAGATGATAATCATGTTTGTTATTTCTCTGAGAAAATATTAACAATCAAAAGAGAAGTCTCATAAGCTCCCCATAACCACATACCCACCCAACCATTTATAATTCCTGTGCACTTTCCCCTTCTCCCGTAGATAAGCACTACTCCATTTTCCATTCCAATGCCAACTACCATATGTGTGCAATGGGTTTAAGATATCACACCTCACATAATCGAGACTATCACTCCAACAATTCTACTCCCCTTTTTGTGTATCCAATTTCTTATTTTCTCTCTATTGCATTATTCTCATCCATGTATGAACACACTAGTATTAACTCTATCCTGAAAATTAAAATTATACATAAGACATACTTTTTACTTTGTTTTTCCTATAGCAACCACTTCTCTTTATTCCCATATACAGCAAATGAGAAGTATCCTTGAAAGCAAAATGTGTATTGACTTCTACATTTCCTGTCTTCTCAGGCTCTGTTGGATCCAGTCCAATTAAGCTATTATTATGCTACTCCACAAGTCAGTTTTTATCTTAGTCAAAGACCTCCACATTGTCCAATCAATTAATCAAGTGACTATATTAATTATATTTAATCTCTGAGCCAGTTCTCAAATTTATAACTTCAGCCTGGATTTTCTGATTTTCAAACACACATAACCCAAATTTATTTGCCATCTTTACTTGAATATCTGAGAAGCAACTCATACTCTATAGGTAAAAATGTAAAGTAGTGATTGCACAATATTCTACTCTTTTCTCCTCCCCTCCCCCCCAAAAAAACCCTATTCTTTAAAGAGTCTTTTCCATTAGGATAAGTGAAAATTGCATTTACAGATAATCAGGACAGAGCCCTGAAGTCCTTTATGACTTCTGTCTTTCTATTCTACACTACATCTAATCCATTCAAAAATCACATCATCTCTATCTTTAAAATATATTTACTTCTTACAACCTCCACTGCTAACATCCTGGTCTAATCCACCAATTATTTCTCACAAAATTATTACAATGGCTCCTAACTAGTGTCTCTGCTTCTTTCCCTGCCTTCCTACAGTACATTTTATAAAGCAGTGAAATCATACACACAGTTAACTCAGTATTAAATCCAATAATCTTAAAAATGACCTATGAAAACTTACATTCTTTCCCCTTGCTACTTCTCTGACCTCCTATAAAACCACCTCCTTCCTCATCTACACTGGACTTCTTACTCTTCCTTAAATAAACTTTACACCTCTCTTCCCAAGGGCATAGTACTTTAGGCTTTCTTTAATTTAGCACATCTTTCCTCAGCAATGCACATAGCCCACTCCCCCTCCTTCCTTCAGGCCTTGACTCAAATATCACTTTAACTTAGTGGCCTTCCCAGATCATCCTATACAAAATAGCAACACCACCCTCTGAAGTCTGCTCCCTGGAACTCTCACTTCCTACTTGGTCCCCTTTATTTTGTTTAATTATTCTTCTAAGTCATTATATGTATGCATAGAAGAGAAAGAGGGAGAGAGAGAGAGATTAGTTTTTCTCTATTAGTTATCTATATCTGCATAACAAATTATGTCAAAATTTAACATCTTAAAATAACAAACATTTATTATCTCACAGTTTATATGGGTAGGAATGCAGGTGTTGCTTTGATATATCTGGTTCAGGGGTCCTCACAAGGCTGTAGTCAAAGTACTAGCCAGGGCCACCATGCCTGGCTAATTTTTGTATTTTTAGTAGAGACAGGGTTTCACCACGTTGGCCAGGAAGGTCTTGATCTCTTGACTTCATGATCCACCTACCTCGGCCTCCCAAAGTGCTGGGATTACAGGCATGGGCCACGGCGCCCACCATGAGCTAAAGTTTCTAACCCATTGCTTTCTTGCCTAGGACTTTTGTTCTCATTAAAATGAGAGGATGCTTTCTGTGGTGTATTAGATTTAGTATTTTATCAATAATTAGACCCCCTAATGAGAATTTTCTCTTTTCAGTCTCAGCACGTTAAGGCTCTGTCTGCCATTCAGAGCTCACGTTAGATGGTACCACTGCACTGCTATCTCTACCTCCTTGATACCCCTACTACCTTCTCCACCTTCTGTGAACTCATGCAGTACCTATATTATATAGCCTCAAAGTCACTTATGTGTATGTCTGATCTCCTACAAGCCATGAACTCATTGAAAGCAAATACATTGTGTTCAATCAATGTGATTCCAGCCAAGTTGGAGCAGTGCCTGTTTATATGTAGTAGTCATAGAGTATTTGGCAGAGTCCTTGCATACTGCAGGCACTTGACAAACACCAGTGGTAAATAAGTTAGTAGGTTTCACTCTTTTTCAGTTCCTGGTTATTTATAAATTTTTGGAAAATATTTGTTAACTAACTGAATTCAAGCCCTAAATCATTTATAACCAATGAATGGCATGGCATGAGCCCCTGTTACATCTTTCAACTGGAAGACTGGTCAGAGAGAAGGCAGGAAATATAGAGAGGAAGAAAGATACAGATTAGAAATAAAGACACAGACTAGAAATAATCTAAATTGGACAATACAAAACCTTAGACCTCAGTTTCCCCAAATGTAACAACGGTCCAGGGGTGGTGTAAAATAGGAGTTAATTTCCTTTAATGGTCTGAACTCTTAAGTCTTTAAAGGTGAGCTTATATGGAGTGTCTTCTACTCAAAGCATCTGAAATTGCCTGGATTCACATTAGTCTCTAAATTTCACCTTCAAGTTCCTAGGCACAGCAACAAGGAGGGCCCGATACAGACTAATCCAAGCTGCTCATTAACTACATCTACAGCAACAAATCACCCAATGCCACATGTTTCCACCCAGTATTGATTTATGTAGAAAAAGTAATCCAAGCTCTGAAGTCCTCCCAGTCATAGAGATTTTTTTTTTCAACCTGAACACTCCTTAGAGCAGAGAATTCAAGACTCTTCACATAAGCCAAAAAAACAGGAATCATTTTCCTAATTCTGTGAGATTTGCTAGAAGATGGCAGTAAAAGGTAGATGCTTGTGATGACATGGCAATAATTTGTATTAAATCAAGCCAAGGATTTTATGAAGATATAATATCCAGTTCTATCACAGCTGTCATATTGTCATGGTGAACTCAATATAGCCAAAAATCATCAAAATTATCTGCATAACATATCCCCTCGGTCCATCTACACTTAGTCTAACAAAGTTGCTGCCCACCAACCCCAGGGCTCAATAAGTCTTCTTTCTGCCTTGGCAAAGAAGAATCAGCATCACACCCAGATTAGGGTCACCTCAGAGGTTGGTGTGAATCCAAATTTGCAATCCATCTAGCCTAGCACATGTGCTTCAAAGGCCTCACAAAGAGAGCAGAATTGGAGTTGTGTTTTACTGTCTCACTGGATATAAGCAGATTCCATTCTAGGGGGAAAGTTGTCAGGCTATTTAGGACATTCAGATTGTAGTAAACATGTAAAACTGGGCTCTGAAACAAACCAGAATTAAAACAGATTTTGAACATGATTCTAGTTCCCATTAAAGGAGAGAGAGAGAGAGAGAGAGAGAGAGTGTGTGTGTTTATGTGTGTGTGTGTGTGTGTGTATCCTCACGTGTGCACACAGGCATGCATACCTTAAAACAGCGAACTACATTTGCATCCAGGGATCCATCTGCTCCAGCCACAATAAACAATCTACATAGGCTTAAAGCATATGGATGGCAGGGTTGATGTGACTTAAGAGTAAAGCATTTGCCCAGAGTTCTGCATGCTTTGATCAACACATTTCAGAGCTTGCTTCATTGTCCTCATCAGCATTTACTGCAGTGGCAGGGGTCCACTCAGATCATTCCCACTGGCAAGTCACAGAAGGAAACTCTTATGTAAATATTTAAAGGATCCCATTGCCTTTCTGTTCACATACTATCCACTTTACCTGGATTTTCTGCTTGTTTGTTTAGTTGTTTTCTTAGTGCCTAGAATAGAGAAAATGTATTCCAGGGTTTTGTTTTTGTTTTCTAAATGATCACCTACATCCTAATGAGAGCAGTGGTCATGACAGGAAACAATGATTTAAACTTTATCTGACTATGCTGGAATCCTTGTCCAATACCAAAGAAGCTTGAAATGCACTGCTTAGCACAAACCTGTGATCTGCCCAGGTCAGGTCAGTATGTGAGGGCAGCCATTTGGGGAAATGAAAACTTTTACCTTTATAAAAAATTTTGTGTTTCTTCCCCTTGTCCTCAATTTGTGCTGCCCTTTTTTTTTTTAATTCTACTTTAGGTTCTGGGGTACATGTGCAGATCATCAGGATTGCTGCATAGGTACATACATGGCAAGGTGGTTTGCTGCCTTCATCCCCCCATCACCTATATCTGGCATTTCTCCCCTCATTATCCCTCTCCACCCTCCCCACCCCCTGCTGTCCCTCCCCTAGCCTCCCCACCACCACTGACTGCAGTGTGTGATGCTCCCCTCCCTGTGTCCATGTCTTCTAATTGTTCAGCACCCACCTATGAGTGATGACATTCGGTGTTTGGTTTTCTGTTCTTGTGTCAGTTTGCTGAGAATGATGGTTTCTAGATTCATCCAAGTCCCTATGAAGGACATGAACTCATTGTTTTTTATGGCTGCATAGTATTCCATGGTGTATATGTGCCACATTTTCTTTATCCAGTCTATCGTTGATGGACATTTGGGTTGGTTCCAGGTCTCTGCTATTGTAAACAGTGCCGCAATGAACATACATGTGCATGTGTCTTTATAATAGAACAATTTATAAATCTTTGGGTATATACCCAATAATGGGATTGCTGGGTCAAATGGTATTTCTATCTCTAGGTCCTTGAGGAATCGCCACACTGTCTTCCACAATGGTTGCACTAATTTACACTCCCAACAGTGTAAAAGTGTTCCTATATCTCAATGTGGTTTTGTATCCTGAGACTTTGCTGAAGTTGTTTATCAGTTTCAGGAGATTTTGGGCTGAGACAATGAGGTCTTCTAAATATACAACATCTGTTGTCTCCATATTTTTTAATGATCGCCATTCTAACTGGTGTGAAATGGTATCTCGATGTGGTTTTGATCTGCATTTCTCTAATGACCAGTGATGATGAGCATTTTAGCATTTTTTCATATGTTTGTTGGCCTCATAGATGTCTTCTTTTGTAAAGTGTCTGTTCATATCCTTCACCCACTTTTGAATGGGTTTTTTTTTTTCTTGTAAATCTGTGTTAGTTCTTTGTAGATTCTGGATATTAACCCTTTGTCAGATGGGTAGATTGAAAAAAATTTTTCCCATTCTGTTGGTTGCTGGTTCACGCTAATGATTGTTTCCTTTGCTGTACAGAAGCTCTGGAGTTTAATTAGATCCCATTTGTCTACTCTGGCTTTTGTTGCCACTGCTTTTGGTGTTTTAGCCATGAAGTCCTTGCCTATGCCCATGTCTTGGATGGTTCTGCCTAAGTTTTCTTCTAGGGTTTTTATGGTGTTAGGTCTTATATTTAGATCTTTAATTCATCTGGAGTTGATTTAGTGTAAGGTGTCAGGAAGGTATCCAGTTTCTGCTTTCTGCACAGGGAGAGCCAGTTTTCCCAACATCATTTATTAAACAGGGAATCTTTTCCCCATTGCTTGATTTTCCTCAGGTTTGTCAAAGATCAGATGATTGTAGATGTGTGATGTTGCTTCTGAGGCTTCTGTTCTGTTCTATTGGTCTATGTCTCTGTTTTGGTACCAGTACCATGCTGTTTTGATTACCGTGGCCTTGTAGTATAGTTTGAAGTCAGGCAGCATTATGCCTCCAGCTTTGTTCTTTTTGCGTAGGATTGTTTTGGCTATACAGGCTCTCTTTTGGTTCCATATTAACTTTGAAGTGGTTTTTTTCCAGTTCTGTGAAGAAGGTCATTGGTAGCTTGATGGGGACAGTGTTGAATTTATAAATTACTTTGGGCAGTATGGCCATTTTCTGATGTTGACTCTTCCCAACCATGAGCATGGGATGTTTTTCCATCTGTTTATGCCGTCTCTTATTTCCTTGAGCAGTGGTTTGTAGTTCTCCTTGAAGAGGTCCTTTACATCCTTTGTTAGTTGTATTCCTAGGTATTTTATTCTCTTTGTAGCAATTGTGAATGGGAGTTCACTTTTGATTTGGCTCTCTGTCTGTTATTGGTGTATAGAAATGCTTGTGATTTCTGCACATTGATTTTGTATCCTGAGACTTTGCTGAAGTTGTTTATCAGTTTCAGGCAATTTTGGGCTGAGACGATGGGGTCTTCTAAATATACAATCATGTTATCTGCAAATAGAGACAATTTGGCTTCCACTTTTCCTAATTAAATACTCTTTATTTCTTTTTCTTGCCTGATTGCTCTGGCTAGAACTTCCAATACTATATTGAATAGGAGTGGTGAGAGAGGGCATTTTTGTCTTGTGCCAGATTTCAAAGGGAATGCTTCCACTTTTTGTCCTTTCAGTAAGATATTGGCTGTGGGTTTGTCGTAAATAGCTTTTATTATTTTTTGATACGTAACACTGATACCTAGTTTATTGAGGGCTTTTAGTGGGGATACAGCTGAATTCTACCAGACGTACCAAGAGGAGCTGGTTCCATTCCTTCTGAAACTATTCCAAACAATACAAAAGGAAGGCATCCCCCCCAACTCATTTTATGAGACCAACATCATCCTAATACCAAAACAGGCAGAGACACAACTAAAAAAGAAAACATCAGGCCAATATCCATGGTGAACATTGACGCAAAAATCTTCAATAAAATACTGGAATACAGAATACAACAGCAAATCAAAAAGCTTATTCATCATGATCAAATAAGCTTCATCCCCAGGATGCAAGGCTGGTTCAACATACGCAAGTCTATAAATGTAATCCATCACATAAACAGAACCAAAAACAAAAACCACATGATTATCTTAATAGATGCAGAAAAGGCCTTCAACAAAATTCAACAGCGCTTTATGCCCTTTTTTTAAATAAAAATTTTGGGATGCTACTTTACTGTCTCCATGTTCCAATCCAGCCTTCCCCTATTTCTATTTGTTAGAATAAGGTCACTTATTAGGTCAGTAAGTGTTAGCACTTACTTTATAGCACTCATTACTTTTTACAGAAAACCTCAAGAAAGATAATTCAATATATTCATCTCTATTTATGAAGTTTAGGACCTATCAGATCTGTGTGAAGAAGAGAATTCTAGGTGGTAACACAGTCTCTGAATTCTTTCTCTTAGACCACATCTCCCCAGAGATGAATGTATCATGCTTAAGAAATGTTCTCTTTTTATATATTAGATAAAATATATTTAAACAACCTTCTGGAGAATGTTTAGACTCTTGAAAAGTCACATCTAGTGGTAATGGAAAAATAATTTCTAGAAATAGTTGTACAAGAAATAGACAATTATAAAAATCATTTTACTATTAATTTGTTATTTGTTTTTGGATAAAAAGAGTAAATCAACATCTCCCATTTCCGATTTGTTTGGTGTAAGTAGAAAAAAAAAAAAAAAAACCCCACCATAGTTAGATACACAGTTTAAGAGCTCAGTTATCCCTAGAAAAGATCTGAATAGGTCAGATAAACAGGCCTAGAATTTTTAAACTCTGATTTTAAATGCCAGAGTCTATCAAAAATAGTAAGTGGAATGAGAATGGTTCCTCACTTAAGATTTGACCATTTAAGGAAAAAGCAAAATCATCTTGATTGATCATTAAACATGCTTGAACACATTTAAGCTAAACTGACCTTGCCTGGTTGAGTCTTCCTAACCCAACTAAGCAATCCAAACTATAGCTAGAGTGCTCCAAGAAAGAATGAGCCATGGGGTAGAAAGCTTATCAGCTCCTGTCTTACATTAATAATAATGTATTTTATACACAGCTGACACATGGTGTAAATGCATGTATTCTGAAATATTATTAGAGTGATTCATGTGACAAAATTCAGAACTAATACCTAAGCAATCATTTCACAGATTGGAGACAGTGAAATAGCCTTACAAATGTTAAGAATGGCTTTAAGAAAGACATAAATTACAATCTAGCATGTACCACAAATATCATTTATTTGTTCTTAGAATGAGCCTATCATTCTAGGAAAAACTGTCTTACCCAATATGAATGAGCCATGGGGACAGATTTTTTACCTGTTTCTCCCCCTTTTTCACTGCTAAATATGCAATGATGTATGTATGGAGGTGCTTAATACTAAAGTTCCCTACACATGTAGGTTCTAAAGTGGACATAATAGGTCCTCCCACCTAGCAATCCACTAGTCTTCTAACTGGTCTCCCTGCTCTTATTCTCACTCCACAACCTCCCATCTAGCCCTCAAGCAACACAAGTGGATTTTTTTCAAAGCAAATTCCTTCTACTATGTAGGAGCCCTTTATGACCCAGCCCTGCCTCCCATGTGATTTCCCTCTGATCATCCCTCCATCCTCTATGGCACGCTGGCTGCACCAGCCCTCATTCTGATGCTGAACAGGGCCAAGTGCATTTTTGTCTTTGGGTCTCTGCACTAGCATTTCCCTCTGCTTGGAATGTTCTGCCTGATTCATGTGGTTGGCCTTCTGCTTATTCAAATCTCAAATAAAAGTCTTTAAATAAACACAGGAACCATAATAGCAGCCAACACTTTTATAGCATTTACCACATGCCTGAAACCATCCTAAATGCTTTACACACATGAACTTATGTAATATGTTTAGCAAAGTTACAAGTAGATTGTTATCAACCACATTTTACAGATGAAGAAACTAAAGCACAGAGAGGCTAAGAAAACGGCCCAAGGTCAGACACTATTAAGTAACAGAGATGATTTTACTTCATGTCTCAAGTTCATTATTTTAACCACTTCTCCATTCTGCCTCTCAGAAAACTGCCACCCAGTTACCCTTTATCATATCATCCTATTTTAATATTCTTGATAGCACCTATCACTGCCTGATACTTTTCATATCTATTCATTTATTAATCTATATATCTATTTCTGTACTTTTTCATATTGTCTGTCTTCCTTTACTAAACCATAAGTTCTCTGAGGGCAAGGTGCAGTTTTGCCTTGCTTAGTGCAGAGAATCTAGCTTCTAAAGCAGTGCCTGGCACTAAGGAGGCACCCACCAAACATTTGCTGAAGAATTAATTAGCGAATTAACTGTTGTGTGCCTGAATGCTTGTCAGCTCCAGCCTCCAGGGTGTTGAATTGAATCTGACCATTGACCCAGGGGATTCAGAGTCCTTATCCATTGTTTCATCTCGCTGGGACCAAGCCCAGTGATTTGCCATGATCCAGCTGATGAGAGATTGACATCAGAGTGACAATTTATTAATTCATTGTGAAGAATGTTCCTGTCAGCCAGAAAGTACTTTCACTACCTGTTAAGGAAGCCTCTGTGGGAAAGCAAATTAAGATCAGAAGGTTGCTCGGCAAATATAAAATCAAAGCAAAGGGTATTTGAAGACTTCACAAGACATTTTAATCAAGCAAGAGTAACTCAATGAATCCTTTTTCCCAACCGCCAGGCAATTCTTACAAGTAGGCCAGATTGTTTACTCAACAGGCACTGGCATAAGCCACCATGCCCGGCCCTAGTCTGTGTTTTCAGAGTATGTCCTCTTGCTCACTATGCTGTACTGTCACTATAAATAGTTATAAATATAAACCATAATGTTACAATAAATCCAAAGGTAGTATTTTATTTGGAAGTGAACAGTGGAAACCAACTGGATAATCTAAGAGTAAGGCAGGGATATTTATTTAGTTGTGCATTTCACAACAACTGTACATTCTCACTCTCCAACTCTTTAGAAAGCTTCCTTCTCTGACTGATCTCAAGACTCCTTTGTATTTGCCTTTCCCGGTTCCTTCAGATCAGAGAAGGAAACCATTCAAAATGTCATTTCCAGGAGGCACCACCTTAGCCTCGTATGGGTCCTTGCACTGTATCTTTTGTCTGGTGACCTCTTATGTGACTTGGTTGCAAAATAACTCAACTCAGAGTCTCAAGATATAATCTACTTGGCTCAGACGAGTTCATGGATTGGTTGTTTTGAGATCAGGTTTCTGTATCTGGTCTAATTTCTGATGTAGGACCAGAGTGTAGAGGGAGATGAGGAGTTGTACAAACAAGTCAGCTGAGGGGAGAGAGGCAGGTTCTCTTGGAAAAAGATATATGCAGGGAAGCAATAACTACCATATCTAGGGCACAACTAAATATCCCTGCCTTACTCTTAGATTTTCCAATTTGTTTCCACTGTCCACTTCCAAATAAAATACTGCCTTTGGATTTATTGTATCATTGTGGCTAATAACTATTTATAGTGACAGTACAGCAGTGAGCAAGAGGACATACCATAAAATAACACAGACTAGGGCCGGGCAAGGTGGCTCACTCCTGTAATCCCAGCACTTCAGGAGGCCGAGGCAGGCGGATCACCTGAGGCCAGGAGTTCGAGACCAGCCTGGCCAACATGGTGAAACCCCGTCTCTACTCAAAAAACAAAAATTAGCCAGGCATGGTGGCACATGCCTGTAGTCCCAGCTACTTGGGAGGCTGAGGCAGGAGGCAGAGGTTGCAGTGAGCTGATATCGTGCCACTCCACTTCAGCTAGGGCGACAGAGTGAGACTCTGTCTCAAAAAAAAAAAAACTAAAGAAAAAGAAAAAAGAAATAATACAGACTTCATTTTATTTAACCTAATATTTGCTATATTGATTTGCTAAGTCTCAGTTCCCTCATAATTATAGCACTTACTTCATAAGTACTGTCATGAGGATTCAATGAAATAATGCTCATGACGTCCTTAGCACAGTGCTGAGCACTTACTAAATGCATGTAAAATATGAGACATTAATAATAATTACTATTTAGCTAATGACAAAAGGCTTTGGCTATGTCTATATAGTACAAATGCTTCCAAATATAAACTAGTATAAAATGTTTCTAATAATTTGAAAGAAAAATAAGTTCTAAAGAGGATCTTACACATAAAACAACATTTAAATATGGCCAGAGTAGAGAATCCTTGTAAATCTGCCTCCTACGCAATGAGAGATGTTGTTCAAACCTCTGGCCAACTGGATTGCTAGCATGCCAAGTGACTGGACAATGGCTTGCCAAGGTTAATTCAGAATCCCTCAAGAAATAAATAAAAATACAATTTCTATAATCAACTGTGACTAACAAACACTATCAGTCCCTTCTGGAAAGTCACAATGCACATCAGCATACTGATGGTAGTAAAAAATATTTCATTAACGAATAAGATTGAATTTGATTTAATTACAGGTCTTATTTGATAACAAACATGAGCCCTTCTGTACACACCTATTTTTTCAATTTTATGTCTATTATCTCACAAAAAAATAATATTGGGAGGATATGTTTTGTAAACATTGCTCTAGGGAGAGATTCTAGGGTATTCGGTCACTTTCTTCCCACTTTCAAATATGTACAGAAACTGAAAAATTTCCCTACCAATCACCTGACAAAATACAATGATTTCTGACTTTTAATCTTTACCTTCAACCTCAAGGCTATCACCATTATAATAAGTAGAATAATGACTGTACCCCACAATAAAATATTTTCATGCAACAGTCACCAAAACCTGTGATTAGGTTGCTTTACCTGGAATTGGAACTTTGCAGATGCGATTAAGGATAAGAACTTTGAGAAGGAGAGATTATCCCAGGTTATGTGGGTGGACCCTATCTATGTACACACAACCTTAGAAGTGAAGGGCATTTCCTGGCTGGAATGATCATGACCTGACCATGAAAGAATGATCAGAAAGATGTCACACAGCAAGGACTTGGCCTCCTTTGCTGGCCTGGTAGATGGAGGAAGAAGCCACGAGCCAAAGAATGCAGTGACTTTTAGAAGCTGGAAACAGCCCTCTGCTTACAGACAACAAGAACACAGAGACCTAGATCCTATTACTGCAAGGAACTGAATTCTGCCAATAAATGGAATTAGCAAAGAAACAGATCCTCGCCCAGGGCCTATACAAAACAACGCAGCCTAAAGACACCTAAATTTGAGCATAGTGAGACCTGTGTCAAATTACGAGACCAAACTGATCATGAATTGTACTAATATTATTAGCCTAATTTTAATAAATTTTACACACAAATTTATGCACCCAATTAATCATGAACCCAAATTTGGAGACATATTCTTCACACTCTGTTTTAAAATTCTCATCCATCATTGGCAAAATACTGAACTTCTAAGTTTTCTATTTATATATGTCTCTACTTTTAACTCAGGTAACTTATTAATTGATTAAATGTAGGGTTACTATGTGCTCAGTATTTTGAGTAAAGTAAGGGGAATATAAAAGAAGTTTGTAAGGAATAGTCTGACTCTCATACTTCATAAGAGCTTAAGAAATGAGACACACATCAGAATCATTTTTTGTAAAATTTCCAACTTAACCCCCCACCACTACCCCAAGAACATGAACACTTGAATATTCAATAGTTTAGAGTTGAACTAACTAGAATTCAATCCATTTATTACTATCTTTCCTGTATCTGTTTTTCTCTACATTTGAAGTAAGTTAAGTAAATTTTATGTCAACCAAGACTGAAAGAGAGAGATACAATACATGGTTAATAACTTACACACACATAATACACAAATATACACACAGGCACATAATACAAGCACATATATAGATTCCCCTTCTTCAGCCTCACTTCACAAACATAGGCCCTCCTGACTCTTCAGTAAGGGGTCAAAACCTATTTCAAACACTTTTAACACATCAGTCCTTCTAAACATCTAAGATGGCAAGTCCTGGAATGCCTTTTAAGACTGGTCCTTTGGCTGGGTGCAGAGGCTCATGCCTGTAATCCCAGCACTTTGGGAGGCCAAGGTGAGAGGATCACTTGAGGCCAGAAGTTCAAGACCCGCCTGGACAACATGGTGAAACCCCTGTCTTTACTAAAAATGCAAAAATTTGCTGGGCATAGTGGTGCACACCTGTAATCCCAGCTACTTGCTACTCAGGAGGCTGAGGTAAGGAGAATCACTTGAATCCAGGAGCCAGAGGTTTCAGTGAGCCGAGATGGTGTCACTGCACTTTCAGCTGGGTGACAAAGGGAGACTCCAGCTCAGGAGGGAAAAAAAAAAAGACGATGACTGGCTCTTTGTAACCAGAAAAATAACCCTGAAAAATATATTTATATCAACATTGTAAAATGTCTCAGAAAAACATGAAGAGCAAGAGTAACACAGATGCCCACTGGATCATCTCTCTTTCCCTTTGAGAAGACAGCAGCCAATAGTTTACCACACCAGCAGTATATCTAGTCTTTCTATATTTATTGCAGCTTCCCTTTCTTGAGCCACAGGTTCGTATTTTCCCCTCCAGGCATCACCATCAACAGTTCTCCTCGTGTGTAATTCTAATATATAAGACAGTTAATTTACCAGAGACCCTCTCCACAGAGAGTTCAAGAGTAGATAGAAAAGTCTGTATTCCCAAGACTGAGCAAGTATAGGCAAAATGTATTTTCTAAAGGATTAAGATTTGCAATAAAGAAGAAAGAAAAATAAGTTTCTAACTAATGCAAACTTTTTTAAATATCAAAACAGAAAGCACATGAAAACTTGGGACCTTCATAATAGGGAGTTCCTCTGAGGATGCTTATTTGATTCCTAGTCTAGCTCCTCTAAATTCAAGTTTACATGCCATTCCCCCAGCCCATTCAGCTTTTATGCAAAGTCCTTACATCTATGAGAAAAATTTCACTTATCTCAGAGAAAAAAATGCCTTTCTCCCTGTATGCTTTCCTCTTTCCTTTAACAGATTACCAGAGTTTACATCTTACAAATTTGAGTAGCATTCCAAGGCTTCAGCAGGGTGCACATTGGTTTCTTACCTCCCAAGCCCTGCAACACAAGGGAAAGGTGGGAAAGAAGTGGCACAAAAAATAAGCCCTGCTTCTGGTGTGATATGAAATTAGATCCCCAATCCAAATTCTCTCTTTGATATTTCCATAAGTGAGAATAGTAAACCTGATGGTTTCTTTAAACAACAAATTTTTCTTCCCCTTTTCCTACTGACAGGACAACCTGAAAACTCAGGGAGTTGGATTAAGAAAGGTGCTATTAGCCAGGTACCTACAACTCCCTCATCTATTCTCCCACACCTCACCCTCTTTTCCTACATAGAATCACTGAGACACCATTAAGGTATTGTTAGGTAAAGTAATCTTGGTTTCATTCCTGCTCCATCCAAATATTTCAACTTCATAAAGAGCTATATTTTTATGTAAGTGAAAACTTAGAAAAATATTCTCTAAATGATAATATTTGTTCAACTCAAATATCCCTCCACCAAGGGTAAAGATTATAGCTTCTATTATACAGAGATGCCTTGTTCTCCCTTTGGCCATCTTTTCTCTAAATACTTTCTAATATCTGTTTATTTTTTCAAACCATATTCCAGAATGGTAGCCAGTCCTACCTTTCTCTGGAATTTAAAGCCTTTTCAGTTGCTAGCTTTACCTCACTTGCTTATGATTGGAGGCACAAGTTTAGCCCACATTTGCAATAAACAATAAAAATAAAGGCCTGTTGTTATTTTGAGTGGCAGCCTTTTAGTTGAACAAAACTATACATGAGAACCACACAAAGGCATCTGCAATCTTGGAAATCAGAATTCAAATGTTATGATCTCAGGATTATTTCCATAGTACCCTTTCATGGCTCAGGAATGAAAACAGTGGCATGAAAGGATCAGGAGACACTGGCACCAATAAGTAAGATGGAATCCATGATAGTTACTCTGTGTACTATTTCTGTTTGAACCTGTTTCTTCAGAGTTAAATGTAGTATCTCTTCTTTTTAGGTAACATTAGGATACACATTTTTTATCATTAACAAACCTATAAAAGGAAAATAGATACATTATATCTACAGAAAAATAGTCAAAAGCGAAGACCTGTAGCCTAATAGAAAGCTCCAGAACCCATAACTGAATATGCACCCTCTCAAAGGGGTTTGCTCCTTTTTCTACTTGGATTTCTTACACCTTTTTTACAGATGTATTTTTTTTTAATTTCATCTATGTTTTATTTTTATTTGTTTTTAGCTTTTAAATCCAGGGGTACGTGTGAAGTTTTGTTATATAAGTAAACTTGTGTCATGGGGGTTTGTTGTATAGATTATTTTTATCACCCAGGTATTAAACCTGCTACCCAGCAGTTATTTGTTTTGTTCCTCTACCTTCTCCCATCTTCTGCCCTCAAGTAGACCCTAGTGTCTGTTGTTCCCTGCTTTGTGTTCATGCATTCTCATCATTTAGCTCCCACTTATAAGTGAGGACATGTGGTATTTGGTTTTCTGTTCCTACATTAGTTTGCCAAGGATAATAGCCTCCAGCTCTATCCATGTTTCTGAAACAGACATAATCTCATTCTTTTTATGGCTGCATAGTATTCCATGTGTATTTATACCACATTTTCTTTATCCAGTCTGGGCATTTAGGTTGATCCATGTCTTGCTATTGTGAATAGTGCTGCAATGAACATTCACATGTGTCTTGTGGTAGAATGATAGGAGCCTCTTTTCATATGCTTGCTGGCCATATGATGCATTCTTTTAAGAGCTTCTTCTTTTTCTTCTCAGGACCTCCTATTGGCTTATCTACAAAACCAACTCTAATCTAACTGTATATTATAGTGTTAAAGACAGCAAGCTGATTAATAAAATAAAACCTGAATAGACATTGGGTTGAATCTTGATGGAGTTGTGGCCTTTACTTCTATTTGGCACCATAAATTGCAGTGATGTTTCTCACAGTTTTCATTTAGTTTTCCTCATGATTACTAAAGTATTTTTATAATTTTTGTGTGTGTGAGTGCACAGGAATTACTTTTGATAATTCTCTTACTAAATTACAATTTTTGGGCTATTTATTTGGAAGAAATTCCTGGGAAAAAAAAGTAAAGATTATGAATATTTTCCAGCTTTTAAGTTTAAAACAATTTTGGATTTGTGTAAGAGCTACAGAGGTACTATAGAGTGATAAGCCAGGTGTCCCTAACGATAACATCTTATATAGCCACAGCACAACTGCCAATAGAAATTAACATTGGTATATTACTATGAGTTAAACTAGAGATTCTGGGCTTTACCAGTTTTTTCATTAATATTCTTCTTCCACTCTAGCATCTAATCCAAAATCCTCAATGTGATATAATCATGCATCCTTTGTAATTCTCCCATCTGTGACAGTTTCTCAGTCTTTGTCATTCATAATCTTGAAAATTTAAAGAGTACTGGTTAATTATTTAGTAAAAGACCCCTTATACTGGGTTTGTCTGATGTTCCCTAATAATTAGATTTAGGCTATGCATTACTGGAAAAAAATATCACAGAAGTGAAATCATTCTCTTAATGCATCTTTTTTTGTAAGTACAAGATGTTGGTATATCATATTCTGCTTATGTTAAGCTTGATCACTTGGTTAAGGTAGCGTATGCCGTATTTGTTCAATGCAAAGTTACTATATTTTATCTTATTTATTTTGAGGAAAACATGATGGATCTATGCAAGTATATTCTTGTTATTTTAAGTTCTGGAGTACATGTGCAGATCTTGCAGGACTGTATAGGTATATACATGTCATGATGGTTTGCTGCCTCCATACCCCCATCACCTACATCAGGTATTTCTCCTAATGTTATCCCTCCCCAAACTCCCCATCTCCTGCTATTATTACCACATTTTCTTTATCCAGTCTGTCATTGATGGGCATTTAGGTTGATTCACGTCTTGCTATTGTGAATAGTGCTGCAATGAACATTTACATATATGTGTCTTATGGTAGAATGTGTCTTGTGGTAGCCCCTCAACCCTGCAACAGATCCCAGTGTGTGATGATCCCCTCCCTGTATCCATGTGTTCTCATTGTTCAACACCCACTTATAAGTGAGAATATACAGTGTTTGGTTTTCTGTTGTGTCAGTTTGCTGAGAATGATGGTTTCCAGCTTCATCCATGTCCCTGCAAAGGACATGAACTCATCCTTTTTTATGGCTGCATAGTATTCCATGGTGTATATATGCCACATTTCCTTTATCCAGTCTATCTTTCATGGGCATTTGGGTTGGTTCTAAGTCTTTGCTATTGTACAGTGCCACAATGAACATGTGTGTTCATGTGTCTTCATAATAGAATGATTTATAATCCTTTAGGTATATATCCAGTAATGGGATTGCTGGATCAAATGGTATTTCTATTTCTAGATCCTTGAGGAATTACCACACTGTCTTCCACAATGGTTGAACTAATTTATACTCCCACCAACAGTGTAAACACATTCACATTTCTCCACATCCTCTCCAGCATTGTTGCCTTCAGACTTTTTAATGATTGCCATTCTAACTGGCATGAGATGGTATCTCAACGTAGTTTTGATTTGCATTTCTGTAATGACCAGTGATGATGAGCATTTTTTCATGTTTGTTGGCTGCATAAATGTCTTCTTTTGAAAAGTGTTTGTTCATATCCTTCACACAATTTTTGATGGGGTTGTTTTTTTATTGTATGTTTGTTTCAGTTATTTGTAGATTCTGGATATTAGCCCTTTGTCAGATGGGTAGCTTGCAAAATTTTTTTCCCATTCTGTTGGTTGTCAGTTCATTCTAATAATTGTTTCTTGTGCTGTGCAGAAGCTCTTGAGTTTAATTAGATCCCATTTGTCAATTTTGGCTTTTATTATCATTGCTTTTGGTGTTTTAGTCATGAAGTCCACGCCTATGTCTGTGTCCAGAATGGTATTGTCTAGGTTTTCTTCTAGGGTTTTTATGGTGTTAAGTCTTATGTTTAAATCTTCAATCCACCTGGAGTTGATTTTTGTATATGGTGTAAGGAAGGGGTCTAGTTTCAGCTTTCTGCACATGGCTAGCCAGTTTTCCCAACACCCTTTATTAAACAGGGAATCCTTTCCCCACTGCTTGTTTTTGTCAGGTTTGTCAAAGATCAGACGGTTTTAAGAGTGTGGTGTTACTTCCGAGGCCTCTGTTCTGTTCCATTGGTCTATATCTCTGTTTTGGTACCTGTACCTTGCTGTTTTGATTACTGTAGCCTTGTACTATAGTTTGAAGTCAGGTAGTGTGATGACTCCAGCTTTGTTTTTTTTGCTTAGGATTGTCTTGGCTATGTAGGCTTTTTTGGTTCCATATGAAGTTTAAGGTGGTTTTTTCCAGTTCTGTGAAGAAAGTCAATGACAGCTTGATGGGGATAGCATTGAATCTGTAAGCTACTTTGGGCAATATGGCCATTTTCACAATATTGATTCTTCCTAGCCATGGGCATGGAATGTTTGTCCATCTGTTTGGGTCCTCTCTTATTTCCTTGAGCAGCGGTTTGTAGTTCTCCTTGAAGAGGTCCTTCACGTCCTTTGTTAGTTGTATTCCTAGGTATTTTATTCTCTTTGTAGCAATTGTGAATGGGAGTTTGCTCATGATTTGGCTGTTTGTCTGTTATTGGTGTATAGAAATGCTTGTGATTTTTGCACATTCATTTTGTATCCTGAGACTTTGCTGAAGTTGCTTATTATCTTAAGGAGATTTGGGGCTGAAACAATGGGGTCTTCTAAATATACAATCATGTTGTCTGCAGATAGAGACAATGTGACTTCCTCTTTTCTTAACTGAATACCACAAGTACACTCTTTATCCTTACTGTTTTGTATACTAATTTTAGCATCCATTTGGGCATCTTGCCTGCTGCAATAATTAGCATGATGTTCTAGTGAAGATTTTCTATTTCCTTTATTCCATCTACATTTATTTTCTTCTGTGAGAAAAATCTGTGTATTCTCCCCATTCATTTATTTTTATATTCATTTGGACTCAAGGATGTTTATAATATAATCTGGGTTTTAATCTAAAAGTATTATTTTATCACACAAATTTTTTCAATTTTGGAGATTAAGCACTTCCTTTGGGCCCTTTCAACAAATCCACATCTTTTTTGTCATTGTTCAAGCATGACCTCGTATTCTTGCATCTGAAGATTCTCAAGAATTTTTTTAATTGCTTAGGTGTAGTTTATTTAGAGACATATTAGTTCGTTCATTCATTCACCAATTGAATGAGACCTTAGTTGTTCTGAATGGTACCTACTTATTTGGTGTTATGAATAAAGTTGCTATAAAATTTAAAACAAGTATAACATTTTGAGAAATGCCAGATATAGGTGATAGAGGGATGGAGGCAGCAAACCGCACTGCCATGTATGTACCTATGCAACAATCCTGCATGATATGCACATGTTCCCCAGAACCTAAAGTACAATTTAAAAAAAATTAAAATAGATTTAATGCAGATCTGTATTAATTTCTCTTGGGTAAATAAATACTGGTGGGAGTGCTGGGACATATGTTAGGTACATGGCTTAACTGTATAAGAAATTGTCAAGCTGTTTTCCAAAAAATACCAGTTTGCTTTTTCTACCAGCAAAGGATGAGTGTTTAAGTAGCTTCACATACTGGCAAGCACTTAAAATTGTAAAGTTTTTCCTCTATTTTTACTCATAATTAGCCATTTTGAAAGGTATATAGTAGAATCTCATTGTGGCTCTAATTTTCAATTCCCTAATAACTAATAATGCTGGGAATTTTTAATATAATTACTTGCCATTCATATAACTTATTTAGTAAAATGTCTATCTTTGCTCATTTGTATAATTATATTGTTTTATTGTGAAAAATATCCTATATTCTGGAAACAAATTCTTTGTTGAAAATATAATTTGTGTATATCTCTGGCACACCTTTTTCATCACCTTAATAATGCCTTTAATAAAGCAAATAATTTTAGTTTCTATAAAGTCTAATTTATCAATATTTTTTCTCTTCCTACCTTAGTATTAGCCATCACAAATTCCTAGTTCTGGAGTCTTTGTCTGATATGACAATAGTCACTCTGGCTTTTATTGGTTAGTGGTTGCATGGTACATGTTTTTCATATCTTGTTACTTTTAACCTATTTATGTATTTATATTTAAAGTGGACTTCCTATAGATAGTATACTATTAGGTCTTGCTTTTTGTTCAATAACAATCTCTGTTTTTAACTGAGTGCTTCGATCATTCACAAGGTTAGCCTATACATCTTGCACATAATTTGTTAGATCTACACTGAAGTATTTCATTTGTTTTGTTCTTATTGTAAATGATATTTTTAAAAAATTTTAAATTCCAATTGTTCTTACTGGTTTTGTGTATGCCACACAAGGTAATGCTTATTATACATACTTATTTTTTCTTACATTTTTATCAAGTTGTTTAGCCTATGATCTCAGGTATCTGATGCATTTAAAAAACACTCATGAATTTGTAGTTCCTTTCAGTTTTTTGTCTGTTAGTTTTTGCTTTTTTATTGCAAGGGTGAGTGAAATTCTTTGCTATAGGTGCCACACAAAATATCACAGACTGAGTGGCTTAAACAACAGAAATGTATTTTCTCACAAATCTGAAGGCAGGAAATCTAAAGTTTAGGTGTGGGCAGCTTTGGCTACTTTGGAGGCCTCTCTTGTGGGCTTACAGATGGTAACCTTCTCCTTGTGTCCTTACATGGATTTTTCTGTGTGTGCTCAGTTTTCTAGGGTCTCTGGGCAGGCTCACTTTCCTGGTGATCTCTCTATGTGCCAGAATTCCCTCTTCTTACAAGATCAGTCAGATTGGATTAGGGCCCACCTGTATAACTTCATTTTAATTTAATCACATCTTTAAAGGCCTTCTCTCCAAATCCAGTTACAGTGTGAGGTAGTGGAGATAAGGATATTAACATATAAATTTGAGGAGGACTCAATTTAGCTTAAGCCAGTAGGAATGAGACTCTCTCCAGATTCTACATCTCTGAGCAAAAACTGAATGCAGAGGCCGGATGCTCAGGCCTGTAAACCCAGCACTTTGGGAGGCCAAAGTGGGCAGGTCTACAGGTCAGGAGATTGAGACACAGTAAAACCCTGGCCAATACAGTAAAACCCTGTCTCTACTAAAAATACAAAAAAATTAGCCAGGCGAGGTGGCATGCACCTGTACTCCCAGCTACTCAGGAGGCTGAGGCAGGAGACTTGCTTGAACCCGGGAGGTGGAGGTTGCAGTGAGCTGAGATTGCAACACTGCACTCCAGCCTGGGCAACAGCGAGATTCCATCAAAAAAAAAAAGAAGAGAGAGAGAGAAAATTATTGAATGCAGATTATGAACTGTTTTAATGTTCTTGACACTGGCAACCAAATTTCTATCTAAAAATTCTGTATGCATTTTACTTCCATTACCAGCATAAAACAGTGTCCATCTCTCTTATTTCCTATCATCAAATATATATATATATATATATATGACATTTGTGAGTTTTCATTTCATGTCCTTAGAAGTGAAGAAAAAAAGTCACTCAGAACACTGAATATATTAGGTAGGTTAAAATAATTTAAGCCTGGTTCGTGCATGTAAGGAAAAGAGAAAAAGAGGTATTTTATAGTTTTATTACACTTATGGGATTAAGCGAAATTGTTTCCTTGGTCTCACTATTTAAATATGGCACATTTTTTTGCAAAGAGAATGTTAATATTTTTATGGAGCAAATTTAGCAACAAATACCAATGGGACATGAAAAACTCTGTAGCTTTTCTTATAAGATTCTACACTGAATTGGACAAACATATTTCCCTTAGGTAGTAAACATAGTTCCAGAGACTGTTTTTTATTTTCATTTTTCAGAATAATTTGATTTATCACCAGTCACATCTAAAAAACCATTTAAGAAAAATTTATAACTTGATTAAATCTGATCGCATCCTCATTTATCCTTGTACTTGTACCAAGGCAATTCCAAATTTATCAGACAGGAGGTTAATCCCAGTGACTCGTGGCAGTTTATGGTGGGGGAATATGATACAGTCACTTTAGCTTAAATATTCTGTAAGTTAATTCCATCATGAAAGATGTATAAAACTTCAGGAATCCATAAGAAAATATTGAGAACATTTGTATGTTCACTAGTAATTTGATTCAGCAAGAAATCACCAGAGAGGAAGAGAGAAGGGGAGAGAGAGAAAGAGAATGAAAAAGGGGAAAATAAACCAAAGAAGCCACTGATGCCAAATGAATGTTCTAATAAAAATGCTAGAGTTAGGAAAATCTGATACGAGATCCAAGATGGCCGCTTAGGAGGAACTCGGGAATGCAGCTCCGAGAGAAAGCACAGAGGGTGAGTGGACGCCGTATTTCCAGACTGATTTTTACTGCCCACAGACCAGGAGATTCACACGCAGAGAAGCCACACGGGTCGCCAGCGCCGCTGGCGCCGCTGGCTTGAACGGCGCAGCCGCTGGGCCGGCACCCTGAAGCAACGGCTCACTGTATAAAGTGAGAGAGTCTGAGTCCCCTATAAGCCAGCAAGGGGAGCTGAAACGGGGAGCCAGGCCAGCGCCACGAATCTCAGAGCCGCGGCTTTAGCCAACGCAGCGGCTCCGGAGGCAGATCAGATGAGACGGTGTCCCCTCTTACCCAGCAAGAAGACCTGAAACACAACTGAAACCGGGACGGTCCAGCTCTGTGGAGGAGGGGCGTTCTCCATAGGCACCCTGCTGTTCTGTACCAAGGCAATCCGCCACTACAGAGACTCCGTCACTACAGGGGCGGGCCAACATAGCGGAAGCAGTTCTAACTACACCCAGAAGTTCACACGGAAGCTGGGTGGAGCCCACAGCAGCTTAGCGAAGCCTCTGCAACCTGAGTGTGACTAGGCTGCCACCTTGTGGGCAGGGAAAACAGCAACCGCACAGGGGAACATCATAAAACAGTAACTCCCTGGGACAGAACACCTCAGGGGAAGAGCAGGGGGTTTATGAGTTCTGCCACAGCAGACTTAAAATTACCAAAATCAGAAAGACAACAACTACAAAGTCAGCAGGTGGAAAAATCCACAAAGATGGGAAGAAACCAGCGCAAAAAGGATGAAAACACCCAAAACCAGAACACTTCTCCTCCTACAAGGGATCACAACTCCCCACCAGCAAGGGAACAAGACTGGACGGAGAATGAGTGTGATGAAATGACAGAATCAGCTTTCAGAAAGTGGATAATAAGAAACTTCCGTGAGCTAAAAGAACATGTTCTAACCCAATGCAAAGAAACTAAGAACCTTGAAAAAAGACTTGACGAAATGCTAACAAGAATGGACAACTTAGAGAGGAATATGAGCGAATTGATGGAGCTGAAAAACACAACACGAGAACTTCGTGAAGCATGCACAAGTTTCAACAGCCGAATTGACCAAGCAGAAGAAAGGATATCAGAGGTCGAAGATCAACTCAATGAAATAAAACGAGAAGGCAAGATTAGAGAAAACAGGGTAAAAAGGAATGAACAAAGTCAACAAGAAATATGGGACTATGTGAAAAGACCTAATCTACGTTTGATAGGTGTACCTGAATGTGACGAAGAGAATGCATCCAAGCTGGAAAATACTCTTCAGGATATTATCCAGGAAAACTTCCCCAACCTAACAAGGCAGGCCAAGATTCAAGTCCAGGAAATACAGAGAACACCACAAAGATACTCCTCTAGAAGAGCAACCCCAAGACACATAATCATCAGATTCACCAGGGTTGAAATGAAGGAGAAAATACTAAGGGCAGCCAGAGAGAAAGGTCGGGTTACCCACAAAGGGAAGCCCATCAGACTCACTGCAGATCTCTCAGCAGAAACCCTACAGGCCAGAAGAGAGTGGGGGCCGATATTCAACATCCTTAAGGAAAAGAACTTTCAACCCAGAATTTCGTATCCAGCCAAACTAAGCTTCATAAGTGAAGGAAAAATAAAATCCTTTGTGAACAAGCAAGAACTCAGAGAGTTCATCACCACCAGACCAGCTCTACAAGAGCTCCTGAAGGAGGCACTACACATAGAAAAGAACAACCAGTACCAGCCACTCCAAAAACACACGAAAAGGTAAAGAGCATCAACACAATGAAGAATCTGCATCAACCAAAGGGCAAAACAGCCACCTAGCACCAAAATGACAGGATTGAATTCACACATAACAATATTAACCCTAAATGTAAACGGACTAAATGCCCCAATCAAAAGACACAGACTGGCAAATTGGATAAAAAGCCAAAACCCATCAGTGTGCTGTATCCAGGAAACCCATCTCGCATGCAAGGATACACAAAGGCTTAAAATAAAGGGATGGAGGAAGATTTACCAAGCAAATGGAGAGCAAAAAAAAGCAGGAGTTGCAATTCTCATCTCTGATAAAATAGACTTTAAAGCAACAAAGATCAAAAGAGACAAAGAAGGACATTACATAATGGTAAAAGGATCAATGCAGCAAGAAGAGCTAACGATCCTAAATATATATGCACCTAATACAGGAGCACCCAGATACATAAGGCAAGTTCTTAAAGACTTACAAAGAGACTTAGACTCCCACTCAATAATAGTGGGAGACTTCAACACACCACTGTCAATATTAGACAGATCAACGAGACAGAAAATTAACAAGGATATCCAGGACTTGAACTCAGACCTGGAACAAGCAAACCTAATAGACATTTACAGAACTCACCACCCCAAATCCACAGAATATACATTCTTCTCAGCACCACATCACACCTACTCTAAAATTGACCACATAATTGGAAGTAAGTCACTCCTCAGCAAATGCAAAAGAACGGAAACCATAACAAACAGTCTCTCAGACCACAGTGCAATCAAGTTAGAACTCAGAATTCAGAAACCAACCCAGAACCGCACAGCCTCATGGAAAATGAACAACTTTCTCCTGAATGTTGACTGGATAAACAATGAAATGAAGGCAGAAATAAAGACGTTCTTCGAAACCAACGAGAATGAAGACACCACATACCAGAATCTCTGGGACACATTTAAAGCAGTCTCTAGAGGAAAATATATAGCAATAAGTGCCCACATGAGAAGAAAGGAGAGATCTAAAATTGACACCCTATCGTCAAAATTGAAAGAGCTAGAGGAGCAAGATCAAAAAAACTCAAAACCTAGCAGAAGACAAGAAATAACTAAGATCAAAGCAGAATTGAAGGAGATAGAGACACGAAAAACCCTTCAAAAAATCAATAAATCCAGGAGCTGGTTTTTTGAAAAGATCAACAAAATAGACAGACCACTAGCCAGACTAATAAAAAAGAAAAGAGAGAATAACCAAATAGATGCAATAAAAAATGACAAAGGGGATATCACCACAGATTCCACAGAAATTCAAACCATCATCAGAGATTATTACAAACAACTCTATGCACATAAATTAGAAAACCTGGAGGAAATGGATAAATTCCTGGACAGCTGCCTCCTGCCAAGCCTAAACCAGGAAGAAGTCGAAACCCTGAATAGACCAATAACAAGGTCTGAAGTCGAGGCAGCAATTAAGAGCCTACCACCCAAAAAAAGCCCAGGCCCAGATGGGTTCACAGCCGAATTCTACCAGACATACAAAGAGGAACTGATACCATTCCTACTGAAACTATTCCAAATAATCCAAAAAGAGGGAATCCTTCCCAAATCATTTTATGAGACCAACATCATCCTAATACCAAAACCTGGCAGAGACTCAACAAGAAAAGAAAACTACAGGCCAATATCCATGATGAACATAGATGCAAAAATCTTCAATAAAATAATGGCAAGCCGATTACAACAGCACATCAAAAAGCTTATCCACCATGATCAAGTAGGATTCATCCCGGGGATGCAAGGCTGGTTCAATATACGCAAGTCTATAAATGTAATTCACCACATAAACAGAACCAAAGACAAAAACCACATGATTATCTCAATTGATGCAGAGAAGGCCTTCGACAAAATTCAACAGCCCTTTATGCTAAAAACCCTCAATAAACTAGGTATCGATGGAACGTATCTCAAAATAATAAAAGCTATTTACGACAAACCGACAGCCAATATCATACTGAATGGGCAAAAACTGGAAGCATTCCCTTTGAAATCTGGCACTAGACAAGGATGCCCTCTCTCACCACTCCTATTCAATATAGTACTGGAAGTTCTAGCCAGAGCAATCAGGCAAGAAAAAGAAATAAAGGGTATTCAATTAGGAAAGGAGGAAGTCAAATTGTCTCTATTTGCAGACGACATGATTGTATATCTAGAAGACCCCCTCATCTCAGCCCAAAAGCTCCTGAAACTGATAAGCAACTTCAGCAAAGTCTCAGGATACAAAATCAATGTGCAAAAATCACAAGCGTTCCTATACACCAATAACAGACTTAAAGAGAGCCAAATCAAGAACGAACTGCCATTCACAATTGCTACAAAGAGAATAAAATACCTAGGAATACAACTAACAAGGAATGTAAAGGACCTCTTCAAGGAGAACTACAAATCACTGCTCAACGAAATAAGAGAGGACACAAACAGATGGAGAAACATTCCATGTTCATGGTTAGGAAGAATTAATATCGTGAAAATGGCCATACTGCCCAAAGTAATATACAGATTCAATGCTATCCCCATCAAGCTACCAATGACCTTCTTCACAGAACTGGAAAAAACCACCTTAAACTTCATATGGAACCAAAAGAGAGCCCGCATAGCCAAGTCAATTCTAAGCAAAAAGAACAAAGCAGGAGGCATCACACTACCAGACATCAAACTCTACTACAAGGCTACAGTAATCAAAACAGCATGGTACTGGTACCAAAACAGAGATATAGACCAATGGAACAGAACAGAGGCATCGGAGGCAACACAACACATCTACAACCACCCGATCTTTGACAAACCTGATAAAAACAAGCAATGGGGAAAGGATTCCCTGTTCAATAAGTGGTGTTGGGAAAACTGGCTAGCCATATGCAGAAAGCAGAAACTGGACCCCTTCCTGACACCTTACACTAAAATTGACTCCAGATGGATTAAAGACTTAAACATAAGACCTAACACCATAAAAACACTAGAAGGAAACCTAGGCAAAACCATTCAGGACATAGGCGTAGGCAAGGACTTCATGACCAAAACACCAAAAGCATTGGCAACAAAAGCCAAAATAGACAAATGGGACCTAATCAAACTCCACAGCTTCTGCACAGCAAAAGAAACAGTCAATAGAGTGAATCGGCAACCAACAGAATGGGAAAAAATTTTTGCAGCCTACCCATCTGACAAAGGGCTGATATCCAGAATTTACAACGAGCTAAAAAAGATTTACAAGAAAAAAACAAACAAGCCCATTCAAAAGTGGGCGAAGGACATGAACAGATACTTTACAAAAGAAGACATACATGAGGCCAACAAGCATATGAAAAAATGCTCATCATCACTGGCCATTAGAGAAATGCAAATCAAAACTACATTGAGATACCATCTCACACCAGTTAGAATGGCAATCATTAAAAAATCTGGAGACAACAGATGCTGGAGAGGATGTGGAGAAATAGGAACACTTTTACACTGTTGGTGGGAGTGTAAATTAGTTCAACCATTGTGGAAAACAGTGTGGCGATTCCTCAAGGACCTAGAAATAGAAATTCCATTTGACCCAGCAATCCCATTACTGGGCATATATCCAAAGGATTATAAATCGTTCTACTATAAGGACACATGCACACGAATGTTCATTGCAGCACAGTTTACAATAGCAAAGACCTGGAACCAACCCAAATGCCCATCGATGATAGACTGGACAGGAAAAATGTGGCACATATACACCATGGAATATTATGCAGCCATTAAAAACGAGGAGTTCGCGTCCTTTGTAGGGACATGGATGAACCTGGAAACCATCATTCTCAGCAAACTGACACAAGAACACAAAATCAAACACCACATGTTCTCACTCATAGGCGGGTGTTGAACAAGGAGAACACATGGACACAGGGAGGGGAGCACTATACATGGGGGTCTGTTGTGGGGGAGTGGGGGGGACAGCGGGGGGGTGGGGAATTGGGGAGGGATAGCATGGGGAGAAATGCCAGATATGGGTGAAGGGGAGGAAGGCAGCAAATCACACTGCCACGTATGCACCTAAGCAACAACCTTGCATGTTTTTCACATGTACCCCAAAACCTAAAATGCAATAAAAAAAAAAAAAAATAAAAAAAAAAAAAAAATAAAATAAAAAAAAAAAAAAAAAAAAATGCTAGAGTTAGAGACCACCTCCCAACACACACACATGCACACACACACACACACACACACAAAAAAAAAAAAAAAAGCCAGAAGAGAATTCTTTAGGTTGACAATTTTGAGAGTAAAGGAGGGACATTAGGGAATTTCTGGGAAACTGAAAAAAAAAAAAAAAAACTAGATAACGAAAGGTTTCTAGTACTTCAGCTAATAGTAGTTAATTAAATCTCCTGTGATATTCTACAGGAGACTTTTACTAAAGCTTTCAAGCTGCTATTCAATTATTCATATTTGCTTGACTGGCATTTACTGAATAGTAAAATAATTATATAATAGGTACAAGCAGAAAGTAAGCCATGAGGCTGTTTGATTTTAAACCCATTACTGTATGCATATTATAACATTTTTATCTTCTTACATTATTTTCTTATTGTTTTATGGAAACAAACCATTCTGCAGCAACATCAATGTCATAAACTTCTTGAGAAAAGAAACTGTTATCTCTTTAGTGTCTGGTATAAAAATAAGAACAAATAATCTCTCCCTAAAATATACTATATTAAAATGAACCAGCCACTGATTTACAATTCTGGGGTATCAGGTTGCCTCCCAGGCCTTGTTTTAGAATCTTATATTGTTGCAGATTCTGTTTGTTTCCTAAAAATATGATAACAATTTTTCGAACCAAACAAATGTCTTCTATATTTTATCTTTATATCATTATGGGGTTATATATTTAAAAAAAAAACATGCAAAGATGCTTTTATTATACTTGACTCCATTTGGTTATTATCACCACATTGTGAAACAAGCAGAAGCTTGGTAGGTATTTACATTTTACAGTAAGAAAAATGAGGTTCTAAAAGCAAAGTTGAGCTCGATTAACACCCAGATATTTGCATGCAAGCCTATCTTATTCCTAAAGTACCATATTGCTTAAGTTTTTAATAGCAAATTATAATCACTCTAGTTTTTTTGAAATTAGGAATCTAATATAGAATGTTTTATTAATGCATATATTAGAAAATGGTTTTAGATAATTTGAAACAATAGGCTAATGATATATTATATATTAAATTAATTTCATTTTAACATTACACATACAAAAATTATTATGTAACTTAATTAGCCTATTGAGTGCTGGAATTTAGCCCCATTCTTAGCAAGAATATATAAACACATGTCCATCAATAGTGGGATTAAAAATAAAAACAAAATAGATTTCTGAGCAAAATCAAATTCTACCCAATAATATTTAAAGAATTATTGTGTAAAGCTTACAATTTACTTTTAACTATAACTAATGGTTAGCCATAGTTCAAAATTAATGTTTCCCAGTGAAAAGATTACAGTGTCAATAATCTAGGATAAGAAGATGATGGGAAAGAAGTTCTTCAACCAGCTCCCTTAAAAGACAGCTCAGAGTCACCATTAATAAAGGATGAGCTCATTCTTCAGTAAGAATAGTGTCAGAATCACATGTACGGGGCTCTCATTTGTTGCAAGATGTAAGAAATACTTTATTTCTTTATTCTGGGAGCTTCATTGTCATTTTCTTTTTCTGGTTTCTTTAACACTACTCTAAGCCCAAAAGAAAACTGTCCCCACCTCCACACACACACACACGCAAAGCCTTCCTTCACTAGATCATTATTACCATCAGTTTTAACTGAAAGCTAGGTTTCAGTTTAAAATATATACATTACTTTTCAACTCCTCAGTAGAGTCTGTGAAAGTCAGAATCGGTCAAACATTACAATGGCCTCATTGTGTAATTGATGCCTGCAGGAATCTTTGCATGAAGCGGATGAGGGGATAATCATTGGTTAAAATTTATAATACTCCATGGTCTTTTTTTATTAGTTTAATGGGCCTTTTCCTGGGTTTTCTTGGGATTTCTATATTTAAAGAGAAGAAAGATAAAAAGAAAAAGTAATGAAGAAAAGGAGAAGCAGGAGAGGAAAAGGTAAAAGAGTAAGGTATTTTTGGCTTCCCAAATATAATTCAGTCTTTCAGGCCATCATAGTACTAGATTTTCTTAATTAATGTTAGAATAGACAGGAGCTACAGCAATACACTCATGAAATTTCACTTTCTTATTGCTTATTTTGAGCTCTGCAGTGAAAATCAAGTTAATTCAAAATTCACAGCTGGCTTTGTTTTCCACTACACTTTCTTAGCCTGGACTATCAGAATAATTGCTTCTTTTCTCCACCTCAGGTTAATATTATAGATCTGTTTTAAGGTCCTAGAGAGAATCTGGTAGAATGAGAAAGCAATTATACTCTACCCAATTTCATGTTTCCCAGCAAATAGGTGCCCTTATGAGCCTTAAAGCAGGAAAAAAAAAGAGAATGAAGAATTCGCATGACAACTTAAAATCCCCAGTGGCAAACCACAAAATGAGATTATTACACTGGAAAGAAAGCATAGGCTACTATTGGGAACATATTCTTTTTACCACTTCTAAGTTCTGAGAATTCAAGAGTAACCTTCATGAACACTATTGATTGCCCTAATGGGAATTTTATTTGACCAGAATGCTTGGAAGCCACTATGGGACTCTGTCAAAAACAGGCTGATTCAGAGTAGGAGGAGGATGAAAAGTTTGCAAACTGAAGAATACCCATTTTCTTTTTGTCCTTGCTCTATATTCAGCCTCTTTTGGGCTACAACAGTGTCATCAACTGTTCTACAGGCAACAGGTGTAAAGATAAGAAAGACTCACATGCATTTTTGCCCCCAGTGTGCTTAAAGTCTAATAAGGGAAACATCCAGATGGCAACATGATATGATATATGCTTTGGTAGAGCTAAACACAGTGTGTTACAGGTACACTAAGAGGGATATCTCAAAGCCATTGGGAGAGAGAAAAGAGAGATTTCCAAGTGGAGTTCACACCTAAGCCAAGTTCTAAGGGATAAGTAATAATTCAATAAATCAGGTAAATAAGGGAGAAAGGGGTGTACCAAGCATATGGGCAATAAGAAAAGTGAGAAAGCAAGAGAACATGTATTATCTTAAAGAACCATCATTTATTGCTTTCCTTTTTTTTTTTTAAATAAAGGTAGTAGGACCTACCAGATGTTAAAATCATCATTTATTGCTTTCCTTTTTATTTTTTTTAAATAAAAAGGAAAAGGGGCCTATCAGATGTTAAAATCATCTTAAGGTTAATCCTGCACATGCTAAGAGAGAGAAGGGTTTGATGGGGAGGACCTACGTTAAGTGGCTAAGTCCACTGATATTAATAATAGTAAACTGTAAATAATAGCTTATATGCAATGAGTGCTTACTTCACCGTTGTTCAAATCCCTGAGAAATATTAAAATAAGCTGCCGAAATGAGCTTCCGTATTGTCAGAGCATAGAAACCAAGTGCAGAGAGTGGTATGGGATGAGGGTGAAATGTAGGGAGGTGTCAGATCAAGCAGAAACTTTATTCATGGACAATATGAAACCATTAAAGGGGAGGATGAATAGACTTTAACTTCCAAATTACTATGACTGTGTGAGGGCATTTGGGTCATGGAAGGATGACAACAGCATGGCAAACATTAACCGGCTATTTAATACATGCTGGATAATAAGAATAATACTACAACTAACTTACTGGGTGTTAACTACATGCCAGGCACTATTACAAGCCTTTTATATACATTATTCCATTTAATCTTTTTCAATCTTCTTATAAAGTACACTGTAATTATTTGATTTTACAGAAGAGGAAACAGAAGCACAAATAGGCTCAGCAAACTGTCAAGGTCAGATCAATTGCCCTATTGTGGAGCCTGGATTTAAATCTAGATTTTCTGACTTCTGAGCATGTTACTACTATTCTCCATTCTGTTTATGTTTTATTTTGTTGGTTTTTAAGACAGTTGGGATTTGACTCGCCAAAATAATAAAGAACGAGGAAGTAATGGGAATATGACCATGCTGAAGACAAAATATCAATAGCACAATATTGCCTAGAAATAAGGAAGCATGGGGCTGGGCACGGTGGCTCATGCCTGTAATGCCAGCACTTTAGGAGGTCTATGTGGGTGGATCACCTGAGGTCAGGAGTTTGAGACCAGTCTGGGCAACATGGGGAAATCCTGCCTCTACTAAAAATACAAAAGTTAGCTGGGCGTGGTGATGGGTGCCAGTAATTTCCAGCTACTTGGGAAACAGAGGCAGGAAAATCACTTGAACCTGGTAGACAGAGGTTACAGTGAGCTGAGATTGAGCCACTGTACTCCAGCCTGGATGACAGAATGAGACTCCATCTCAAAACTAAATAAATAAAATAAAATAAATAAGGAAGCATGGTTTATAAGTAGAAAGACGAAAGATGGGTAGTAAGAAGCAGTTGTGCCTGGGTTCACTGTGGAAAATTTGCAACTGTTGGCTTCCATTTTTTAAGGAAAGTGCTGACAAATGGTCAGTGTTGGGAAGAAAGTTCCAGAGATTTTGTTTTTGCTGTAAAATGTAAAGAGTGCTGACTAGAGCAACATAAACAATTTTTTTTTTTGAGACAGAGTCTTGCTCTTGTCATCCAGGCTGGAATGCACTGCAACCTTCACCTCTAGAGTTCAAGCGATTCTCCTGCCTCAACCTCCTGAGTAGCTGGGATTATAGGCACCTGCCACCATGCCTGACTAATTCATGTACTTTCAGTAGAGATGGGTTTTCACCATGTTGGCCAGGCTGGTCTTGAACTCCTGACCTCAGGTAACCTGCCTGCCATGGCCTCCCAACATAAAAAAAATTATTTTTTTTTGCCAACAGTAAAAGCTTAAGTTTGAAGATGATGAATTTAGGAAAGTAGTAATGCAGATAAACCAGCCCAATGTTCATGAGGGATAACTGCCCATACAAATCATGGTTGAAGACCTAAGGGGAAATGATATGAGTTAGGAAATGTGGGCACCTCAGACTGTGAGTTAGAAAAATTACAGGAAAATAATGTCTTTTTTCGATAAAGGAGTACCTATTCTCTAGGTCAGCAGGATTCCATGTGAACTCCTGCACTGTCATTCTCTCCACCCAAAGTTCAGAGTGAAGGGAAGAATGAGTACTGCTATTTTAGAAGATATATTAAGATTTTTTATTGCCAAAAACAAAAGGATAAGTTAGAAAATTAAGGCTTAAAAAATATTACCCTGTAACATTACAACTTCGAATAGAAAAATGTGTTCTTCACATACGCTGAAAATTAGATTATGCTTATGCTATTTTCTTACTTGAAACGACCTTACCCATAATTGAAAATATGTGCTATACCTGAAAACGAAATAAAGGACAATGAATTATTTAAAGCACTGCACAGTTATGAAGTGATATCACTATGATGTTAAATTCTATTGTCTCTCTTATTAAAACACAAATAAATGAATAATTCTGAACTTGTCTTTAATTCTTGACTTTTGTGAGGGAGGCTTAAAAAGTCTAATGTATTTTTATCATAATTTAAAAAAAAAACATTGTTTATTCATTAGAGTAGTTAATTTTACATCATCCATGATGCTTGGAGTCTGTGGAGAAAAATGAAAACTCTGCTTTCATAGTATATTTAGAAAAGATAAATTTAATAAGCTCACAACTCATTAATAGAACACAACTCATCATGTCTGTATAACTGTATTGAACCCATCACTATCTACATAGTATCTCACTAAAATAGCAAAAACAGATTTTTTTTGAAAACTGTGAACCCACAGAACAGAGGCTTGCCTTTTACCTTTCAAGAGACCTAATCCTGTGTCTTCTTTCCACTGGTAGAAAAGAAAGGAATATAATTAACTCTTATGATATTTTATATTGTTATCTGGTAGGAAGGTAAATTATACTAACAAGACAAAATAATTTCAAAATAAAAATATCAACTACAGTCACGTGTCACTTAATGATGGGGAATGTATTAGATAACTAAATCATTGTGTTATCATCATAAAGTGTACTTACACAAACCTAGATGGTATTGCCTACCACACACCTAGGCTACATGGTATATAGCCTATTGCTCCTAGGCAACAAACATAGACAGCATGTTACTGTACTGAATACTGTAGGTAACTGTAACACAATGGTAAGTATTCATGTATCTAAACATAGAAAAGGTAAACTATATATTATGCTCTTATGGGACTGTCACATATGCAGTGTGTCATTGACTGAAATGTCTTTATGCGACATATGACCCTATTACAGTGGGCTGAATAATGTCCTACCCACCAAAAGATCAAATCCTAATGACCAGGACCTACCAATATGTTACCTTATATTGCAAAAAAAAAAAAAAAAAAAAAAAAGCTGCAGCTGTGATTAAGTATTTTGAGATGGGGAGGCATTATTCCGGATTTTCTAAGTTGGCCTAATGATATAATCACAAGCGTTTTTTTATAAAGGGAGACAACAAAGTCAAAGGCAGAGAGAGCAAAATGAAAGTAGAAGTAATGGGGAAGAAGGAAAGAGACATGACACTGCTAGCTGCTGGCTTTGAAGATGAAGGAAGGGACTGTAAACCAAGGGATGCAGCTGGTCTCTAGAAAGTGGAAATGATGAGGCAATGGATTCTTTCCTAGAACCTCCAAGAGGAATCAGCCCTGCTAACACCACATCTTTAGACTAGTGAGAATGATTTTAAACTTCTAACATATTTAAATTTTTAAAAAGTAATAAGTCTGCATTGCTATAAGCCACTAAGTATGTGATACTTTGTTACAGCAACAACAGAAGACTAAGACAACTACCCTTTCATGTTGTACTCACCATCCATATCCAGATCTGGGGGGAAAAAAGTATCTAGGATATACTTGGTGGAAAGACTCTTCCCTGCTCAGAGGAGAATAGCTGAACTAGTACACAAGAGTGAAGTAAATTTGACTGCCATAGCCCTATGGTGGTGTGGTATGTACAAACGAGTATAACATAGCAGCGATGGTTATACAGGCTCCCAAGTACACTGATCGGATCTTTACAAAACATATGAATGTATTAAATTATGGCATGTACCCTGAAACTATGAATATCTATTACAGATCAATAAAAACAGGGGAGGAAAGAGAAAAAAGGAAAAACAGAAAAGTAGCCTCCTAAATACCCTAGTGTGAACTATTCTAAAGACCAAACATATTATCAAACTTTAGATGACATTTTTTCATATTTTATGGTTTTTATAAATTAACTTACATTTAAGTAAAGCTTATGCCTAGGCTTTAAGTCTCACTGACACACTCTTTGCTTCCTGACACCTGCCAGCCTTCCTGCTCCTTAACTTGATTATAAATGCCTTGATTAAGTATGCCTTGCCTAGCACACACCTGTAGTACAGTGGAACCGATTTAGGGATTAAACATTAGTTCAACCACTGTGGAAGACAGTGTGGTGATTCATCAAGGATCTAAGACCAGAAATATCATTTGACCCAACAATCCTATTACTGGGTATATACCCAAGGGATTATAAATCATTCTACTATGAAGAACTTGCATACATATGTCTATTGCAGCACTATTCACAATAGCAAAGACCTGGAACCAAAATGGCCATCAATGATAGACTGAATAAACAAAATGTGGCATATAGGCACCATGGAATACTACATAGCCAGAAAAAGGGATGAGTTCATGTCCTTGCAGGAACATGGATGAGGCTGGAAACCATCATTCTCAGCAAACAAACACAGGAACAGAAAACCAAACACCGCATATTCTCACTCATAAGTGGGAGTTGAACAATGAGAACACATGGACACAGGGAAGGGAATATCACACACTGGGGCCTGTCAGTGAGTTGGGGACTAGGGGAGGGATAGCATTAGGAGAAATATCTAATGTAGATGACAAGTTGATGGGTGCAGCAAACCACCAGGGCACATGTATACCTATGTAACAAACCTGCATGTTCTGCCCACGTATCCCAGAACTTAAAGTATAATAAAAAGAAAAACTCTAATATCAAGCCCTAGCTCTATTGCTACCTTTGAACAATTCTGTTAATTTATCTGAGTTTCACTTTCCATTATCTCCAGAACAGGATTGATAATGCCTAGAGAGATATGAAAATAAAATGAGTCTGTAAGTGATTGAATAACACATAATCATTGTATCTAACAACATAATAATGCTATTTACATAATGATATAAATTTATCTACCTTTACATTTCATGCATTACATGTCCTTCTATCATCATAACACCTCTGAAATGTCACTAAACAAATTGGACTGCTTTCTCAACTTAGCAGTTAAATAAACTAAAGTTCAAATGAATACTTTGTCTGAGAGCTAATAAATTCCAAAGCCCGGACTTGAATTAATGTCTTCTCACACCAAATACTAGGATGTCTCCCACTCAGGGCTGAGATCGACCCTTTCTTCCCAAATAGAAAGAAGAGCATGAAAGCTTTCTAAAATACAACATGCTCTGTGATGCTACAACCACATTCATAAGTCAATACTACCATACCAGATCTGCAGTCACCACCATCCTGAACAGTGGATGTTTCAGGGAGGAGTGGGGAAACAAATATGAGACCTAGGATTCTAAGTGCCTAGCATCAAGCCTAGCACAATAAAATTTCTGTGATAAAATAAATGCTTATTCAATGAAAAAATAAATGAAGATGTGCCAGAAAATGCATCTGTTCCACTGAAGCCCCTGCACTGGAAAGCAGTTCTTTGTCCTATTTCAACAACTGTGTTTTTGCTTCTACAATATTTTTAGTACCTCTAGGTTTTAATCTGGAATGGATTTTTAATTTAGTTTCACTAGGTTTTGAACACCTAATTAATACTTCAAGCACTTCTGTTTGGATCAGAATGAAGATCTCTACTAATAATATTTAATGATTATTTATGGCAATATTTCAAAAATGAACTAGCAGGTTTACATAAATATTTGAGATGGCCTCATTATTTTAACAAATGTGAATAGAGGCTGAAGAAGTAATACTATTTCCCAGCAGGTAGTTTTATCTAATAATGTGGATGGTAAATAGAATCCATTTGGAAAAACAAAGTTTCATGCTCTTTCTAATACAATTTCCACTTTTTGCTAATTTATCAGAGATTGCAGCCACCTAAACAGAAAACAAGTTGCACCATTGGGTCTTTCTCTTTATTGTTCTTTTTTTATTTGTATAGTTGTACAGCAGGTATCAAGGTCAGATGTGCATTTTTAAAACACTTATTAAGATGGAAACTGGCTGCTTTTTAACCTGCCTAACAATGTCATCATTATCATTACTATAAACAATCAAAAAGACTTTTCATTAATATTCAGACATCGTTATAACAAGTTCTGGAAAGAAAAAATAAGGGACCTAGTTGTTATTTACGTCCTCTCAACTAGCGTACATTCTCCATAAGAATGAGAACCATGCTTTACTCATTTATCTTTCTATTTTCACATTCTTCTGTCAGACTAAGCACTCTGGATTTTTTTTTCAAGGAACATATCTACAAAATCAAAATGATAATTGTAATGACCTTCTGACAGATATTCCACTAGTACCCATCATTATCATTATCACAGTTGTTTATTGTCAGCATTCATTAATCATGGTCAGTGCTCATGATGTTTAAGTTGTTAAATATTTTAAATATCACTTCAACCTACTTCAAAAAAAAAATGTTGTAAAAATTGAGTGGTATAATGAATGTAAAACACAGAAAAGTTTTAGTATATGTTAATGCCAATAATGCAGATGATGGGGATGGAGATGATTAAGCTGAGAAAAATGAACATAAAAGGAGAAATTACTAATCAAGTATCATGTTAATGACCAGATGAAAAAAGCTAAGTAACACTTTAGAAACTTAGAAAAGAGAGAGACTTGTGGAACCTATTCTGAACTAAGAAATACTTCTGGCCAGACATGGTGGCTTACGCTTGTAATCCCAGCATTTTGGGAGGCCGAGACAGGCGGATCACCTAGGGTCAGGAGTTCAAGACCAGCCTGGGCAATATAGTGAAACCCTGTCTCTACTAAAAATACAAAAAAATTAGCTGGGCATGGTAGCACATGCCTGTGGCCCAGCTACTTGAGAGATGGGCAAGAGAATCACTTCAACCCCAGAGGCAGAAGTTGCAGTGAGCCATGCACGCCACTGCACTCCAGCCTCAGTGACAGAGTGAGACTCTGTCTCAAAAAAAGATAAATAAAATAAAATATGTGTGTGAGGTAAACTTCATCAGGAATGAGTTCTAGCGCTGCTGATCACGAGTTAAATGTTAATGAATCTATATATAATAAAGTGCCTCTAAACATAAACGCACATAAAATTATATATTATTTGATGGACATGTTATGACTAGAGGCTTGCAGGACCCTAATATTGTATTTCCCCTAGGATCAATAGCTTGATATTCACTAAATCAATGTTTGCAATGAGTTTATAGAATATAACTACCACAAATAATGAGAATGAAAATTGGTTGGTTGGGAGGGAGGGAGGGAGGGAAGTAGGTAGGTAGATGGATGGATGGATGACAGACAGATTAAATAGACACATAGCTAGCTAGATACCTAGGTAGATATATAGATTTGATAGATGATAGATTGATAGACAGATGAAAGAGAGAGAGAATAGACAGATGTGGAAAGGTAGAGATATTGAGTGATTTCTCCTAAGCAATCTGGGAAGAGGAGGAGGGGAAGAAGATGTGCACTGAGAGAAGAAATGCCTCATATATATACTGAGTCTGGAGTAAGACCTGGCTTAGAATCCTGATTTATATGCCAGATAAGAAATGCTATTTATAGAGAATGAGTTACTAACTGTATGTCTTTTACTATTGTAGCTTCTGAAAACATCAGCTTCCTAATTGAACACATAGTAAAAGCTCAAATTAATATTAGCTTTTACATAATACTGATAAAGATGCATATTATATAATGAAATTATTAAGATAAAATTATTTAAACTGTTCAAAGATTCCCTAGAATATAAACTATTATCATCAAGGTATTAGTAAGCATATAATTGAAGAAGCCACACATTTTTTTTTTCTTGAGACAGAGTTTTGCTCTGTCGCCAGGCTGGAGTGCAGTGGTGTGACCTTGGCTCAATGCAACCTCCACCTCCCAGGTTCAAGTGATTCTCCTGCTTCAGTCTTCCAAGTAGCTGGGACTACAGCACACCACCACATCGCACCACCACACCCAGTTCATTTTTGTATTTTTCAGTAGAGATGGGGTTTCACCATGTTGGCTAGGATAGTCTAAATCTCTTGACCTTATGATCTGCCCACCTCAGCCTCCTAAAGTGCTGGGATTACATGTGTGAGCTACCATACCCAACTGAAAGCCACACTTCTAAACCTGCATTTAGCATCACTGGGAAGAAAAGCTATGGTTGATTGATGCTGTCCGCCAGGGAAGCAGTTACAGGAAGTAGGATGCTGGCTATAATCTTCTGTGTGATTTCCTATAGACTAATTTACTAATATGGTAAATTGGTGAAAAATAATGGCAAAAACTGCAATTACTTTTGCAACAACTTAATATGTATGCTTCTAATATTATGCCCTTTGATCATGTGTGGAGAGAATTACGTCATTTAGCTTGGGAAATACTAAAAATTAATTTTAATCCAAGAGTTTTCCAACTGTTAGTCTCAAACTTAAAGTGTGTTGACAACATGGGATTAACAAGGGACCAAAACCAACCTGGAAAGCTGGCATAGCCTCCATATGACAAACCGAGTGATCATACAGACACAAGTCAGAGTTACAAATTAAATACAACGTAACAAGAATGAGGAAAGTAGACATCAAGGGAGCTGCTGCTATGTGTCAATTTGACTGCTATTTCATTATGCAATTTTGGCAATCTGTGTTTATGAGGTGAGACCCCAAAGCAGCTGGCTGAGATATGGGACTAATTAGGCTAAGCAGTAGGAATGACAAAAATAAAATCAGTACCCAGGCCCCAGGCTCTGTTTTGAGCCTCCGGGAATAGTTCTTGTCCTAGCAGGGGACTTTTGCATGAATCAGTAGTTACCAGGTCAAAGCTAAAAGGTGGGAACAGAAGTAATTTTACTATGAAGCTAAGTGAGCTTTTGCTTCAGGAACCCTCACTTTCAGGATTTTTCTTTCAATTCACATTGTCATGTTGTTTTGTGAAACTTGCCAGAATAAGATGTTTTTTGCAGATGGGACTACTATCTCTTTGTAATGTCCCTTCCACTTTATAAGCCACTCATATCCAATGGCTTTAGAGTAACTGTGAGTAATTTTGTAATCCTGCAAAAGCAAGTTAAATTAGGGATACATTTGATTAGGATTTAGTGAGAGGATTATGGGGTTTTCAGTCACTACCTTAAAGTTGTTCATAGCCGGATGCAGGTTTGGCTTCTTGAAATATTCTTATCATCTGCAGCCAGTGTACTTGAAATTCTGACACAAAGATAAATGGCCAGAGACTATATCTGAATAAAGGTTTTTAAAGCTTGACAATAATCCTAAATAAAGTATATTACTAATAATCCATGAAGAAAAAAATGTTTCCAAATGATTAATAAACAACACATTTCAATCAATTACGGAAAAGGAAAGACTGAATTATCTATTATCTACAGAAATGGTATCACAGTATTATTGTGAATAGTCATTCAAAAAATATAAAGCCAAATAATATACCAAAAAAATTCCTTGTCAGGTAGTTAACTAGCGTAACAATAATTTCATTAGACTTGAATTGCATTGTTTGTGGTTTTTATCAGCTTTGTAAGCTTGTAATTTTGTATTTATTTTTCATGCTGAATATTTTATTCCATGCCTCAATAAGACAAAGGTAGGATGGGGTCAGGTTGCTTCTAGATGGGGTCTGGCTATAAATAAGCTTGGTCTGAGTGATCAATGAAACTTGGAATGAATCTAGCTTCAAGGAGGTGGGAAGGTAAGAACAGGAAAAAAAGGAATAAAGCAGTGCCTGGCCCAGCAAACCAGAAGAAATATGCCTCAGGGCAATACCATTTGTGGCATTATTCAGGCATAATTAGAAGGCAGTATGTCACTCCTCAATTTATTTTGTGAATCTGTTTAGTGCAAGAAAATGTTATTGCTTACAACTTTGTTTCCCAGTAAATTAGAATCTTAGAACAATAGGAAGCATAACTTTTTAAAGATCAAATACTTCAAGAACTTGAAGTAAACTAAGGCCTAGGATTTCAAATTAATATTCTGAGTTTGCTTAGGGACAGAATGCACTATTTAACTTTTTTTTATGTAAATCTTCTAAGAATTGATGTTTTATGAAAGCTGCCTGGAAAACGAATTTATACCAGTGAAAGCACTTCATGTTAATCAAGGGACTCAAGGCATAGCTAGAAAACAGTAACATTTTATTTTTAAATGGATGCAAAGAGCTTCCTAAGTCCCTCTCAGCATCAGATTACAAGAGAACATGACCTAATATTCTGTACACCTAACATTTATCATGAGGAATTAAAGATGAGCTAAAACCCAAAGAAAGCCCTTAAAAAATTTCTACTTTAATTTTGAGAAATCAAAATAATTATATAACCAATGATTACGTCAATTATTTTGCAGATCTGCATTAACTTCAGTAAAGTAAAATGCTCATCTAATTTTCTTTAAATCACTTAATATTTCACTTGGGTAGTAGCTACACACAGGTATGAAATATAATATGTTAGTGTAAAATCTGGAAAATATCTTTGTACTTTTGGCAAGGCTTCACAATTCAGGAATTAACTCATAGTTGCCAAGATATCACTGTTGCAATGGCCCAAATATTCAGATTAACCATTTTGTGGTTTTTCCCCTTTCATCCTAACAGTCAGACCATGCCAGAATATTGCACTCTTATTGATTAGCGTCTATGTACCAATTATAGAGCTATATTTAATATTCACAATCTCATATAATTCTGCCAGGTATTATTTTCTCAATTTTACAGATGAGAACACAACCTCATAAAGATTAAATAACTAGGCCAAGGTCACACAGGCAATATCTATCAGTGTTAGGGTTTGGGATAAAGCTTGCTCTTTTTGAAAACCTACTTTGTATAGCAGCAGCAATGTGATGGCTACCTCTCTGTTCTCAAAGGGTGACTGAATGATGAGGACCTGAGCTTGAGCCTGAGTTAGACCTCTCACTAGACATCAATGTAGCCTCTTAGAGAATCACTGTGACTCTTGACAGAAAAAAAAAACAAAAATAAGTTAACTGGAGCAAAGAGAATCCTAATAACTAGACAAAAAATGACTATTCATTAAACCACATTCATGCAGATAACTTAATTTAAACATTCCCCAGACAGGAGAATTAGTCATCTTGTGCAAGTTCAAAGATATTTTGTGAGAATGCTTTGCAAAGCTACATTTCTAATCCTGGTTTCTCTCCTAAATTTTAGAATCTTATTCTTAAAGCTTTTTCTAGATATTTGCATCTAGATAGTCTATCTGTAAGAGAATGTATTCATTCATATTTGTATTCAGTCAACACTGCTTTAAGTCCTAGCCATAAAAACTTGTGTATGCCTCGTTGTACTGGAGGTCTTGGGAATGTAAGCAAACCAATGACTACGTGTTATGTTCATGAAGATAGTGAGCTCCTTAAAAATGGATCTTATCATGACATTTCTATTTTTGTTAGTTAAATATGCACGTATTCTTTGATAAGGATTTCACATTTCACTGTCAAATTGGACTTCCCTCTTGTAGCAGATTGCATTGTCTGAAGATGGCAGTGATGTCATCTTTCATTCCCTATGTTCTGTCATAATTTTGCCACATTCCTAGAGTCTAATTTCCCTCCCTTTGAATCTGGAAAGGTTTGGGATTCATTTGTAATCAACAGAATGCAGGAAAAGTTACACTAGATAATATCTTAAGCTAGATTAGAAAGGATGACACAGATTCCATTTTACTCACTAAAACCCTCTTTCTGGAGCCCTGGGCCACCATGTAAACATTCAATTGCTCTGAAGCTGTCATTGCATGAGGATGCCCAATCTACCTTGTAGAGATAGACTATATGCTGAATATCTGAGGCCATAAGGAGAAAGGCAGTGAGAGAGAGGAGGAGAAAGAGACCCAGCTGCTCCTGCTCCCTGCAGTTCAGCTCCCACTACCTTCTGGCAGCAATCAGAGTAGATCCTAGTTAGAACCACCCAACCAAGCCTTTCCAAATTCCCGATTCACATAAAACCTGAGAGATAACAAAATGATTGTTTTGAGTCACTGCGTTTGGGGATAATATGTTATGCAACAATAGTAACCAGAACACCTGGTGATGATTGCTGCTGATGCCCACTAGCTTTTATGCCTCTAGGCTCTCTCACTTCTAATATACATATTGCCCACCACCTACACTTGTCCTGTCCATTTCCAGAAACTTTCAACGGCTCATATTATTTAAACCTTAATAAGTGAACTCCTTATTCTACCAATTTCTGTCAATCCTTATCTGGATCTATCTTTATTCCATTTCTTCTACACAGGCCCGTGAGAGACCCAAGTTGAAATAAAGTTTTGCCTTATACTTTGCAGACTTTCTCTTCAATGTGAATTTACCTGGGCTTTTCCTTTGTTCTAGGATAGTGTTCCCCTTGTATCTTTACATAAAGATATATAGATAGATAGATAGATAGATATGAAGATACACATATATACACATACACATACATACATACACACACACACACACACACACACCCTACCCACCCATTCAGGTCCAATTTGAATTTCACCTCTTACATGAAAGCTTTTGTAACTCCTTCAAAAAGAAGGATACTCTCCAAAACTTGCCATATACATCTATTTTTGTGCTGTCATAGTTTCATGTAACTGTGCATACATTTTTTCTATCTGTGAAATTTCAAGCTCCTTGACATCAAATTTTTCATATTTTCTCTTTTGACCTTTTTTGAAACTGTATAGATTCAGATATTCCTAAAGTTGAAATTCAGTTTATGTTTCTACTACATATATTTACTTACAATCTTTCCTGTTCCTAAATAGAACTGAGGCAGTTTTAAAAGATGCACGCGATGGGCGGGGTGGGGTGAAAAACATAAAAAAAATAAGAGATACACATAAGGTAATAAGATAAACATTTAAAATAATTAAGAAAATGAAGCAAAGGTCAATTAAGAATTTTAAATGTAACATGGAAATATAGTAGGAAGAATTTCACAGTGGCTCCTGTTGGGGTCACAGCAAGGCAAACCCATAGACCCCCTTCCTGTTCTCCCCTGCTAAGCTGAGCTAGTAACAAAAACAGCCTCAAGCCTTGTAAACAGGGCACCTGGGTTCCAGGATGTGGTTGCACCCGGCTCTAGAACCCAGGACGTTGACCCAATTAAGCAGAATGTCAGCACCTGAGAATCAAGAGGCAGTTTTTCTTAGAATAGCACCCGGCTACCTGCAAACCTTCTATACAACCCTCATAGTCTGTAAGCTAGGCTGCTGCCTTCACTGCCTGTGGTGAGGCAGCCAGCAGGTTGAATCAACTTGCTGAACCTGACACTTGGGTCGGCCTCTCCATCCTTTCGGTCAGCCTCTTATTTTCACGCCAAAACCTGGGACGGGAGTAGGTGCTGGTCTCGGGGTCTCGGGGTCTCTCTCTCTCGCTCACCCTGCTGCCGTGGCTAGGCCGTCCCCCTCCTCCCCCCCCCATCCCGAACCCCTTTCTAGACCCAGGAGGGAACCCCCAGGCCTCCATTGCCAACTGTGGTTATCCATATCCAAATAATCACCTCCTGGCCAGTAAGTTGGATAGAGAACTGCCTCCGTCCGGGTTCCTCGACCGTCCGTCCGTTTTCTGTCCGAAAGTCCCAGCACTGGGCCAAGGACACTCTTCTGGCCCCAGCGGCCTCAGTCCTGTTGTCTTGGGGACGCCTAATTTGACAGTGACTGTTCCAAATTCACTCTCTTAGGTAAAGGAAACAGGTCAGAGGACGCTCTCTCCTGTCTTCCTTCTCGTCAGCCTCCTCCTCTTCCGGCCTTTTCCCGTGGGGTCCGGCCAGTGCGTTCCATCTAAAACCACCCCCTTAGGACGTCTCCTTCGGAATCTGGACACCCTTGGGTTCCGGTCTGAAGTCGGGCCCACAACATTAATATGGCCTGGCCCCAATATAAATAAGATAATGGCTCTCAGCGGCCGTAAAATGGTACTTTGATTTCAACATTCTCCAGGACCTTAACAGTTTCTGCCAGAGCAATGGTAAACGGTGTGAGGTTCCCTATGTTTTCAGGCTTTCTTTACCCTCTGCAACTGCCCCCTGTCTGTCAGTCCCGCTCCGCTTTCCAAATCCTCGAATCCTCCTCGCCCGCTCAAAACCCAGCTCAGTCCCTCCCTCAGCCCAGGTGGATGAGGCCTCCTCTTTGGACCCTCTCCGCCAACCCCGAGCCTCCGCCAGGACGCCCTGAACCTCCCCTTCGCCCTCCCCTCTTCAACATCCACCACCCCACCATCCCCACCCCTGCTTCCAACTCCGACTCCTCTCCATCTCCACCCCACACCCGCTCTTGGACGTGGCAGCCCCGCAGCCGGCTCCAGCTCCCTTACTCCCCCTTCAAGAATGGCGGGGGTGGAAGGCGTTGCCCGCGTTCATGTCCCCTTCCCTCTGTCCGATCTCTCCCAAATCGAAAAGCACCTCGGGTCCCTCTCCTTCAATCCAGACACTTACATCAAAGAATTCAAATATCTTACCCAAGCTTAGGAATCCACTTGGCATGATCTCTGTATTATCTTCTAAGCCCGTAGAAGCCGCCGCGATCCCCCTGAGAAGAGCCGAGGGAATTTTAACATCTGTTATTGGTGTACACCCCCTGTACCTTCTCCTTCACCGGTACTTCTATTCCCCCCAACTATTTACCACACTAAAAAACATAACCTCAAACTGTCACATATGCTCTGTTACTTCCTCTCAAGGGGTCCTCTGCGCTCCTCCTATCCCTACACATCAACTAAAAAACAAAAAAGCAGCCTCTCCCTATAACATACCAAACATGAAAAGTCCTTTCCTCTCCCCATTCCCACACGAAAATAAAGGTCTTAACTCACCTATTCCTTGCTCATCTGCAAGGAAGCGTTGACTATCCATAGAACTATCAGCCCTCATAAACCCTTTAAAAGAGGCCACCTCTCCAAACAACCCCTATCAACTCCTTCCCCCAGAAACAGACCCCAATTCTTCCTCAAATTCCTAACTCTTAATGGTCAGCCGCACTGCCTCTGCTCTCTCAAAGTGCCTTCTCACTTCTACAAGTCTCGGACAGTCTCTCAATCTCACTCAGTCCTTGTTTTTGCGCTCCAACTCTATGCTTGCTTCCCGTTGCTGGACCTGTTTTTCCCTTTCCTCTACTGCCTACTCAGCTATCCCGATTTCTCAGCCCCGAGACCATATTCCCATTCGCTTCTCACGCACTGTCCAAAACATCTCTGCCTTTGTAGACAAAGCCCTCACCCTCACTAGAAACTATTCCACGGCTCTCACTAACAGAGCTACCAAACGTCTCTCCACATATACTGCCAATTACAACCACACAACACTCTCTCACCCTGCTATCCAAAGTCCTATAACCCTCCACACCACAAAACTTAGCCAAGCCCCCTTATGTGTCACCTCTTCCAAGGGACACATACACGTAGGCCCCATCCCCACCACCTGTGGCTCAACTCAGACCATCTCCCATTCCTCTTTCCATACCTCACTCCAAGTAAATTATTAAGTTTCCCCTGAAGCTAATCGCCTCTTTACCCAGCCCCTCCACATTACCTCCTCTCCTGCCTCTCAAACATGGAAACCCCTTCCCCAGACAGGAGCTCTCAAAGGGGTCTCTCTCTCTTCCTCACTCTAGGTGACTAAAGCTGGACCAAGTCCCTCCAAACAAGGAACCTACACACTCCAACACCTATTCTCAATCCACTTGTCTGTTTACATTAACACTGCAGGCATCTTCTTCCTCTGCTAGTCCGTAACCTACTTCTGTCTCCCTACCAACTGGACAGGTACTTGCACCCTAGTCTACCTTACCCCCAATATTAACCTTGTCTCTCCAAACCAAAAACTCCCTGTCCCTGATATATTACACGCCGTCCCCCACACAAAAAAAATACAGTTTATTCCCTTAAAGTCACAACAAGTGTCCAGTTAGAAGCAGGAAGCCTAAAAACCTCATTATCATATTTCCAGTCACTCTCCCAAAACTTCCAATCATCACTAAAAGAAAATAAATAAATAAAATAGCAAACTCCATCACTCACCTCCAAAACCAACTAGACTCTTTAACAGCAGTCCCCCTACAAAAACCAGAGGCACAGACCTACTCACTGCTGGGGAAAAAAAATAAAGTCTGTGCCTCTTTTTAAATAAACAATGCTCTTTCTATCTCAATAAATCCAGGTTGGTACAAAATGCTACCAAAAGGCTCAAAGACCAAACCCAGAAAAAAAAAAAAAAAAAAGCTCTTCTACCTGGCCCTCCTGGTCCGATTGGTCTCTCAGCTCCTGGGCCCCTTGGCTACTTCCTCCTCGGCCCTGCTATAATTCTCCTCCTCCTCTTAGTCTCTCAGCTCCTGGGCCCCCTTGGCTACTTCCTCCTCGGCCCTGCTATAATTCTCCTCCTCCTCTTAGTTTTTGGCCCTTGCCTCTTACACCTTTTCACCCAGTTTTTGCAGAATCCATTACAAGCTTTTACCTGCCGCACAACAGAAGACATGATAGTGTTCCAGGACTACCAACCTGCAAGCCAGCCTCACCCCAACCAGTGTCTTTACTCAGCAGGAAGCAGCTAGAAAGGAACAGCACACCTTTCCCCTTTCTTTTGTATATATAACAAAAGGCTGGAATGTTAGAGTCACAACAAGGCAAGCCCATAGACCCCCTCCCTGTTCTCCCCTGCTAAGCTGAGCTAATAACAAAAACAGCCTCAAGCCTTGTAAACAGGGCACCTGGGTTCCAGGATGTGGTTACACCCAGCTCTAGAACCCAGGATGTTGACTCAATTGAGCAGAATGTCAGCACCTGAGAACCAAGATGCAGTTTTTCTTAGAATAGTCCCTGGCTACCTGCAAACTCCCTATATAACCTCCATAGTCTGTAAGCCAGGCTGCTGCCTTCACTGCCTGTGGTAAGGCAGCCAGCCTGGTAGGTTGAAATAAACTTGCTAAACCTGACCCTAGGTCTGCCTCTCCATCCTTGCAGCTCCAAGATTCCCAGCCCCTGGAGTACATACCTCCTCCCATATATGGCAGAGTAACATTGAAGGTGCTGCTCTGAAGGGATTTTTTTTTTCTGATATAGTCAAAACTCCTAACCAGCTGATTTACCTTGAGGAAATTAGACAAGCCTGACCTACTCAGGTGATTCCTTAAAAAAGAGAGAGAGAGGCTGAAATAGCAAACAACCATGTTGTGCGAACTCTCTACGTAGAGAAACTTGTGGCAAAGGAACTCCAGGTGGCCTTTAGAAGTTAAGGACCTCAGTCCTACAACCCCAGGGAATAAATCTTGCTGACAACCTGAAGGAGCTTGGAAGTGGATTAGTACTTAGGAAAGCCTCCAGATGCTAATGCAGCCCAGCTGGCAGCTTCATTACAGCTAGTAAGATCCTGAGCAGTAGAAGCAGGTAAGCCATGTCTAGACTTACGACCCACAGAAACTATGAAACAATAAATGTGTGTCATTCTAAGCCACTAAATGTAATAATTTGTTACATGATGATAGAAAACTACCATAGAAACCAAGAGTGAGATTAGTGCCCAAATGTCATGCCATGAAGTCCCACAGAGGTGGACCAGACACTTGTATCTAAGCTTCCAAATAGCAATGTTAACTGGGTGAAAAAATCCAGATATAAGACCCAAAAGGTTCATAAAATTATTTTAGAAATATGGGAAATACTATTCTTCTCATTTGCAATTGCAGGGAAAAGAACCTGCTAGAGGTTTACCCTCCCTAATGATGTTTACCTTTGGATATCTCTCAAGGCTCTGCTTTCAGACTTCCTTCTCCCTTGCCATGTCCTGTCTCAGACTGTGCTTTGGATTTGGTCACAGCTCTGTAATTACCCCCCACCCCCACCCCTCTCTAACCTATTTCATCTTCACCTTTTAGTTCTCCCTAACTCCTTGGCCAGAGACTTCATCTTCCATTGGATATAGTACAGCTTTGCCTTAGTGAAAACTCAGCCCTCATTTTAGGAGTCCCTGCCCAGATCTACCCTCCTTGACAGCAAGGCTGGTATAGCTAAGGTTTCTGATTTGGTCCTTTTATTCTTTCCATAATAGATATATTCTTTTCTGAGAGCATACGTTGTGTTAACTTCAGAACAAAAATGACAATGCTGATTGAATTCAGTACCAATCTGTGCAGATGTTCAGTCACTTCCCTATGGGGCCAGAGTTTTACAGTCAGGATCGAAAGGGTCCCTCCAGGCCTTGTCCTGGTCTTCATTTAAGCTGATTCTGCTTCATGTTAAATTGGATAGTCACTTTATGATGGGATCAAATGGCTCCTTTAAAAACTAAACAGGTGCTATATTACAAGCCAGCGAAACCATTCCCATGAATTGTGGTAATAGGCAAGCTGCAATGTCATTCCAAAACGAGTAATATAATAAGGGTTGCAGAGAAATCAGGCTCTGCCTGTCCCCTAAAACTAGATGAAGTAGGAATAGGAAAAGGAAATTGGTCTGTACATTTTTCTATTCCCATTAGTCTACAGACTACCTCTATGCCGGGAATAGATTAGACTTTAAGGTCAAAGTAGCCAATTAGTTGGTGTACTTTAGAACAATGTGCATTTATTGGAATATAAATATTGCTTACAAAGTTTTTCTTTCTCTATAGCTCAGAAAAACGTCCTTGGGCAGAACACAAATCAGGACATTTTTCCATAAACAGCATTTGCAATTTGGCAACAGTTACACACTTCTTATACTATTATTTCTGATGTATTTTAAATGTCTGTTTTTATCTTTGTGACGCAAGTTATTAGTGCAGATTCCTCATAGTCTTCCTGAATTATTCCCATTCAACTTTATGGGCAGCAAAGCCCCAGGTGGCTAAAAGTAATTAATTAGCATGTTTTATTTATTTAAATACATAGTAGTGTATAAATATGTATCATTGCGGTTGTAAGCCCTCAGGAAGTAAAAGAAATCAACAGTCCTGCCCACAATGAGCTTACAGCATAGTAGACAGGACAACAACTAAAAATGCTAGCATGGCAAATGCTTTTAGTGCTGGTTCCCATTCCTGAATAAGTTAGAACCGCCTCCGAAGCTTCTAAATAATATTCTTGCTCTGTTCCTACTCCTCAGAGTCTGTCTGGGGTGGAAGACAAACATTGGAACTGTTTTAAAGTTCCCCAGATGTTTTTAATGTGTAGCCATGGTCTGGAAACCACAACCTTAAATGATACATTTGCCAGGTGCTCTAATAGTAATCTACTAACTTTTCCTTTTGAAGAGAAATAATTAATATTGTTAGAACTTGTGTTTAAATTTAAAGGATGCGTAAAACTTCTCTAGGTAAGAAAGTGGGCAGAGGAGGTTGGAAGAGCTTTTGAAGCAGGGTTAGCCTGCAAGGTAAAATGTGGTATATTAATCTCCACTGCCTTCACCTGAATGCAAACCACCATCATCTATCTCTCCTTGCAAGAATCGACCAGTTTTCTAGTTCATTTCTGAATAAGCACTCTTTCCTTCTTCAAACCCATTGCTCCTGCTATAGTGAAAAAGATTGTCTTAAAGGAGAAATCAGTTGTCTTCCTCTGATTCAAATCTTTCAGTGGCTTCATAATGATCCTAAAGTCCAAAATATTTAACCTAACAGATAAGACTCCATATTATTTAGCCCTGAACTTTCTGCAGCCTCACCTTAAGCCTTCTTTGCAGACTCAGTCTTGTTCATGCCAGCTTTGCTTCAGTCCCCATGCAAACTAAGCTTTCTCCTTTCCCACTGCCTTTGCAGAGAATGATTACTCCTCTTAGCACCCTATCCCAATACTGCTTCTCAGCCTACCCTATGACCTAGCAAATTCTACTTATGCTTAGGTCTCAAATACCCCTTTTACACAGGTTTCCACAACGCCCCTTTTAATTAAGTTAGGGGTTCTGGTTATACATCTCTGTGGCCAACGCTCCTCTTCTTTTTAACCTAAATCTTCAGGAATCACACTATAAGCTTTGTGAGGAAAGAGACGATTAATTTCCAGTTTTTTCATGTATCATTAGTGCCTAGTACTTGGTAGATGATTAGCAAATAATAGCTGATTAAGTTAAAGGACAATCTAACCTACATTACCTCTCTAATACTTTGTATTTCTACCTAGATTGAAATTTGGGCATGAGATGTGGCTAGAATGTGAGAAGAAGCTTTATGTATCCATACAGCTCTCTTCTTCTTTCTCTGCTTCCTCTTTCTCCATTTCTCTCTTTTCTATTTGTCCTCAAGAGTTTAGCTTTTTTTATGACTATCTGCATTTAAGCAGAGGAATTAGTAAATAACATTTATTCAAAAGAATATTATTTTAATATATTATTTCAATGAGTAAAAAGGGAAGGAGAAGCTGAATATTTTATAGGTAGCTATGATATTCCTAGGATTTACAGTTAATCATTTTCTTTCACAATAATTTTCCCATTTTTCAGATGAAGGAACTGAGACTATGAAAGACCATTACTTCCCCAAAGTTCACAACTCATAATAGAACTACCAGGGAAATGGCCAGGAACTACATAACTCCGCATCTCCTGCTCTCTCCTTTACTCCATCAGATCTGTAACAAAGAGGTAAGTCATTTTCAATGTACCTTCAACCCTCTCACATGAGCAGTTATCCAAGGTGTCTTAATTTTATATTGTTTCTTACATGGTTGATTTCAGGGGTATATAATATGCTTCTGTTAATTATGTCTGCAAGGATAAAAGATTATGCACATAATCAATTCCTATCTCTTGTCTCATAACCTTTTTAAAATTGCACTCATTCATCCATTCAATAAACGTCTGGTGCTGGAAATAAAATTTTGAATTGCTTTTAGAAAATTAATATTATTAATCATGAAGACATTTTCCTAAGATTTTGAATTTGGTTATACTTCATTTCTTTCTGAGCTTTGGAATTAAATTGCATTATGCAATACCTAGAATACAGTTGCGTAATTCTTGCATATGGACAAAATGGAACAGACAATGCCAGCATTTGGGTTGTGGGGAATGGGGAAGTAAACTTACAAAGTGTACCCTGACTCTAAAAATAGATAAACTATACCAGACCACGTCATGATGGTCATTGTGGGCTAAGTGCAAACTCTTAATACCAGTCCAATTAAACCCGTATTTTCCCAGATAGTGACACAGAAAAAACTGATCTATCATTAATTCCCTGTACATCCACACATTTTAAAGACCATTGAGTGTTCTAGCAACTCTGTAGTTTTCAAATCCAAGCAATCACTGCCAAGACGAACCTAGGACTAATTCCAGCTGACCTCTTTCCTCTTTTTTTCCTTTCCCCACAAACCATATAACTGAGTTTAATTATTAGTTAGTTCTTATGTTTATTGCCAAGTTATACTGCTTATTATCCCTTACCATGACAAAGCTTTATCTAAAAAAGAAAGGCAACAAAGACAAATATCTTTCAAAGACAATAACTAACTAGACAATTCTTTCTAAAATTACTGTGTTCATCTGTTATTATCTAGGCTCAAACCAGAACAGGGTGTCACCTATGTGAATCTGCAGAAATTGCTCAAGCAAACAAAATATTTTTAGGGTAGCTGTTGGCAACATAGCCAAAAGGTACATCTTGATTTAGAAGAAATGGGGAATAAAAGTCAAGTTTGTAAAAGTGATAAGTTAAAAGAGTCAATAGGAAGGATAAAAAATAAGAAAGTAAAAGGACTGGAAGTGCATGATAAGTCAGTGAAAGTGGTTCAAGACAAAAATTGTGAACAATTTGATTGCTTTAAAACTTGTTTTACAGCCAAAATTGACACATGGGATCTAATTAAACTAAAAAACTTCTGCACAGCAAAGGAAACTATCATCAGAGTAAACAGGCATCCTAGAGAATGAGAGAAAAATTTTGCAATCTATCCATCTAACAATGGGCTAATATCCAGAATCTACAAGAAATTTCAACAAATTTACAATTAAAAAAAGCAAACAACCCCATCAAAAAGTGGGCAAAGAATATGAACAGACACTTCTCATAAGAAGACATTTATGCAGCCAACAAACATATGGAACAAAGCTCATCATCACTGATCATTAGAGAAATGCAAATCAAAGCCACAATGAGATACCATCTCATGCCAGTTAGAATGGCAATCATTAAAAAGTCAGGAAACAACAGAGGATAGAGAAGACATGGAGAAACGCTTTTACACTGTTGGTAGAAGTGTAAATTAGTTCAACCATTGTGGAAGACAGTGAGATTCCTCAAGGATCTAAAACCAGAAATACCATTTGATCCAGCAATCCCACTACTTTGTATATATACTCAAAGGATTATAAATCATTGTAATATAAAGACACATGCACATGTATGTTTATTACAGCACTGTTGACAATAGCAAAGACTTGGAACCAACCCAAACACCTATCAGTGATAGACTGGATAAAGGAAATGTAGCACATATACACTGTGGAATACTATGCAGCCATAAAAAGTATGAGTTCATGTTCTTTGCACGGACATGGATGAAGCTGGAAACCATCATTCTCAGCAAACTAACACAAGAACAGAAAACCAAACACCGCTTGTTCTCACTCATAAGTGGGAGTTGAACAATGAGAACACATGGACATAGGGAGGGGAACATCACACACCAAGGCCTGTCAGTGGGTGGGAGGTTAAGGGAGGGATAATATTAGGAGAAATACCTAATGTAGATGACAGGTTGATGGGTACAGCAAACCACCATGGCACATATGTACCTGTGTAATAAACCTGCACATTCTGCACTTGTATCCCAGATACAACATGGGAGTACAGATATCCCTTTGGCATTATGATTTCAATTCCTTTGGATATACACTCAGAAGTGAGATTGCTAGATCATATGCTAGTTCCACTTTTAGTTTTTTGAAGAGCCTTCATATCATTTTTCATAATGGGTATAGTATTTATGATAATTATACATGAAGTTGTGTAGTGTCATCTCCAACTTTATTCTCCTTCAATATTGTGCTAACTATTCTCAGTCTTTTGTCTCTCCATAAACTTTAGAATTAGTTTGTCGAAATCCATAAATTATAATGACTTGCTGAAATTTTGATTGGGATTTCATTTAAAATATAAAGTTGATAAGAACTAATATCTTGACAATATTGAGGTTTTCTTTTCTATGAACATGGAATAGCTTTATGTTAATTTACTTATTTATTTCCTTAATGTTTAGTAGTTTTCCTCGTATAGATATCAAACAAATTTTGTTAGATTTATACTCAAGTATTTCATTATTGGTGGTATTAATGTAAATGTTAACACAATTTTTATTTCAAATTCCACTTGTTCATCTCTGCTGTACAGGAAAGCAATTGGCTTTTGTGTATTTACCTTGCATCCTACAAAACTGCTATAATCACTTATTAGTTACAGGACTTTTTTGGTCATTGATGATTCTTTCCTATTTTCTTTATAAATGATCTTGTTATCTGTGAACAAAGTATTATTTCTTTCTTCTCAATATATATACCTTTTATTCTTCTTTCTTGTCTTTTTGTATTAGATAGGCCTTCTAGAACTAAGTTGAAGAGCATTAGTAGGAGGAGACATATTTTCCTTATTCCTAATTTTAGTGGGAAAGTTTGAAATTTCTCATCATCATGTATAATTTTTGCTGCAGGTTTTTTTTTTCTTTATTTTTGCTTTTTTTTTGTTTGTTTTTATTCTATGCTGCAGGTTTTTTAAACTATTCTTTATCAAGTTGAAGTAATTCCCTTTTATTTCTAGTTTGCTAAGAGTTCTATTTTTTTTTTTTTTTAGTCATGAAGGGGTATTGTATTTTCTCAGTTGCTTTGATATGATCATGCAATTTTTCTTCTGTGAGCCATTGATGTGATGGATTACATAATTGATTTTCTGGTGTTGAACTAGTCTTGTATAACTGAGATAATTCCAATTTGGTCATCATGTATAATTCTTTGCATAGATTGTTTGATTTCCCTTGCTAGTATTTTGTTGAAGGGTTTTTACATCTATGTTTATGAGGGATATTAGTTTGCAGTTTCCTTTTCTTGTAATATCTTTGCCTGGTTTTGGTATTAGGGAAATGCTGGCTGCATACAATGAGGAAGTATTTCTCATATGACTAGGAATTATTCCTTTTGCTTCACATTTCTGAGATTGTAGAGAATTAGCACAAGTTCTTTCTTAAATATTTGGTAGTATTGAACGGTGAACCTATCTGGGGTTGGTGCTTTCTGTTTTACAAGTTTATATTACAGACTCTACTTAATATATAGGAACACTTTACACTGCTTGTGGGAGTGTAAATTAGTTGAACCACTGTAGAAGACACTGTGGCAATTCCTAAAGTATCTAGAACCATATTGTAGCATTATTCACAAGAGCTAAGATATAGAATGAACCTAAATGTTTATAACAGATGAAATTATTTAAAAATGTGGTATATTATACACACACAATGGAAAGCTTTTCAACCTTGGGGAAAGAATGAAATCCTGTCCTTTGAAACGACATGAATGAGCCTGGTGAACATTATGGTAAAGAAAATAAGCCAAGCACAGAAAGACAAATACCTCATGATTTCACTTAAATGTAGACTCTAAAAGAGTTGAACCACCAGATGTAGAGAGCAGAATAATGGTTACTAGAGGATGATGCGGGGGAAGGGAGGGCATAAGGAGTTGGTCAAAGGACACAAAGTTTCAGATTTACAGAAGAAATAAGTTTTGAGATCTATTGATAGCAGGGTACTTACAGCAATAAGGATGTACCATGTATTTCAAAATAACAGAGTAAATTTCAAATGTCTCATCAGAAAATGATATGTAAGCAAGGTGGTAGATACGTTAATTAACTTGACTTAATTATTCCACATTGCATACATTTATCAAAACATCACATTGTAGCTCATAAATGTATACAGTTAAAATTTCTCAATTAAAACATTAATTTTAAAAACACTTTTTTAAAAAATAAGTGTTTGCTGAAAATTATGGGAAGGGAGGGATGAATAGGCAGAGCACAAAGGATTTTTGTAGTAGGGCAACTACTCTGTATGATTCTATGATGGTGGATACATATCATAAGTTTGTACAACCCCACATAATGTACAACACCAAGAGTGAACCCTAATGTCAATTATGGACTTTGAGTAATTATGATGTGTCAATGTAATCTCATCAATTGTAACAAATGTACTACTCCGATGGAGGATGTGGATATTGGAGGAGGCTGTGCATGTGTGGGGCAGATAATATATGAAACTGTGTACATTTGCTGTGAATCTAAAATTGCTCTAAAAAATAAAGCCTATTAAAATAAAAAACAGCTGACTCATGCAGGGGCTAAACTCCTTCCCTCACAAAATGAGCAGAAAATGTGAAAAAGTGCTTCACCAAAAAGTCTAGATAGACGAAAATAAGCAAAAGGAAAGATTCTCACCATCATTTGGGAAATATAAATTCAAGCCATATGCTAATTTACCACAATATAACCGTCATCCTGAGAGGCTAAATTGAAAAGGCTCCACATACCAAGTGTCAGCAAGGATATGGAACATCAGTAATTCTAATGTACTAGTTAAAATATTAAATTGTACAACCACTCAGAAAACCATTTGGCATTTTCTTATCAACTTTAACATACATCTAGCATATTGATTTCATGTACCATATGTTCTAGCCATTCCACTTCAAGATCTTTATTCAAAATAAAAGAAAGCATATGTCCATTCAAAGACTTGTGTACATATTTTTATAACAGCTTTATTTGTCATAACCAAACACTGGAAACAACCCAATTTTATATCCACAGGTGAATGAATAAATAAATTGTGGTATAACCATACATTGGAATACTATTCAGGAATAAAGGGAATCTATTCATGCTACTATATGGTTTAATCTCAAAATAATTACACTGAGTGAGAAAAGCCAGACCAAAAAATAGTGCATTCTGTATATTAACATTCACATAAAATTCTAAAAAATGCAAAGTATCTAAAATTACTGAAAATATTTTATTATTTGCCTAGTGATTCAAGAGGAGACACTACTTTTGAAATTGATGTACATTTTCACTGTTTTTATTTTAGTGAAGACTTACAGCTGTGTACATTTTTAAAACTTAACCAAATACAACATTTCTATTATGTGCATTGTATCATACGTTAATTGAACCTCAATAAAGCCATTAAAAATAAACCAAAAATAATGTGTTCTATAATATAAATATAAATACATTTAATAAAAGGTAATATATCTAAGATAACTTTAAATAATAAACATTGTTATCCAATTTGAAATATTGTTCTAATTTACATTGTGATTTTTAAATTAACCCATGGATTTTAAAAGGCATAAACTTTAAAATTGAGTTTTAAAACTTAACTCTTTAAAAATTTAAATTATTTAAACTTGAGTTTAAAGAATTAAATTCAAGCCTTTAAAAATCCATGGGTTATTTTAAAATTCATGATGGAAATTAGAACAATATTTTAAATTGAATAATAATGAGTATACAACATATCCAAATCATTTGCAGCAGTAACAGTGCTTAGAAGGGAATTTGTAGCATTATGCTTGCTATGAGTTGAGTTGCTTCTCCCACAGATGCACATGTTAACCTAATAACCTTAGTACTCAGTATGTGACCTTATTTGAAAAAATGTGGCCTAATTACTGCAGATGTAATTAGTTAATATGAGATCATGTTGGAGTAGGTTGAGTTCTTGTTTACTATAACTGGTATCTTTATAATAAAAAGTGGAAATTTGGGCACAGGCACACTCATAGGAAGAATGCCATGTTAACATGAAGACAGACATTAGTGTGATACTACTGTAATCTAAATAATGCTATAGATTGCCAGCAAACTACTAGATGCTAGGAGGAAGGCATAGAATAGATTTTAACTTAAATCCCTCAGAGAAAACTAACCCTGACAGACTTCAAAATTCTAGCCTCCAGAACCAGTTGTGAGACAATAAGTTTCTACTGTTTAAGATACCTACTTACAAAACTTTGTTAGAGTAGTCCTAGTAAACTATTTAGTACAATGCTTATTTTAGAAAAAATAATTATGTAAAAGGTTTAACATAAACCATCTAAGTTTATACTTTAAGAAGCTATGAAAAGAACAAATTTTAAAAACAGTAAGTAGAATAAAGGAGATAATGGAGATACTCATGAGAACAGTTCGGGAAAGATCTGCCCTAATGATTCAGTCACCTCCCAACAGATTTCCTCTCATGACAGGTGGGAATTGTGGGAGTTACAATTCAAGATGAGATTTGGGTGGGGACACAACCAAACATCATTTCACTTCTGGCTCCTCCAAAAGCTCATGTCCTCACATTTTAAAACTAATCATGTCTTCCTAGCAATCCCCCAGAGTCTTCATTCACTTCAGCATTAAGTCAAAAGTCTATAGTCATCTGAGACAAGGCAAGTTCCTTCCACCTATAAAATGATTTGCTAAAGATAGTAGTGCATCAGTATGTATTTAATAAATGAATGAATGAATGAGAACCAAGGCAGCATAATTTGGAAGCTCTCTCCTCTTCTGAGACCATTGTGTATGTATTATTAGATGAGGTAGATAGTTTTTCCATTCTGTTTTTTGTTTTGTTCCTCTGATTTTTTTTAACCCCTTCTTTTAAAAAACGAAATTCTTTGGTAAGCATTTTTTAAAATAAATTTTAAATCCCATAGACTAAAAGAAGAATGTTTATAAAAAATTATTTGTTAGGGAGCTTTTATTCACCATGACAGGAATGTTCATGTTGAAAATACTCCATGAATATGGAACTGCTTGCAATTTTACATTACAGAGGAAAAACATTTTCCGGATTTTATAATTCTTTCTCTAATATCTTCCAGTTAACATAACCTCCCACTTACCCTCTGTCCTCGTGCTCTATTTCCAGTTTTTATCTCAAAGTACAGTTTGCTGATTTCTATTAAAATTCATGGACTCATAGGCTGGTCCTGGGAGAGATCATCTGGTTCAACAGAAATCCAGCAGATGATGCCTCCAAGACTGTGAAAGTCAAAATAGAAATAGGCCTGTGATCTGCTCAACATTTGCTACATTCCTTGTCCTTCACCTAGATTAAATAACAGGCCAGCTTTCTTCATTTCAAGCTGAGATAAAATTTCCAATCAATTATTTCATCAATTATTTCATCTCAGTAAGTTCTGATTGACAGGGTATATGTAATATATATTTACATATACTATATATGTTGTGATTAATTAGAAAATGGAAAATTAATTAAAAACTATTTCCTAAATGTAGTTTTCCTACTAGAGAAAGTCCTTTTGAAAACGAGTCATATAGATGGAAAAAATTAATAAAATTTTTCTTTAATATAAAAATGTATATGACTATGAAGCTAGTCAATATTTTTTATTTCCATAAATAGAAGTGAGCCCAAAAGGTAAAGTTAGTGGCTCAGAATTATCTAAGAAGCTGTTGGAAGAGCAAGATTTGAATCTTAGGTATCTTGGTCTGTTGGTTCTTTGAGGTATATACACATATCTTCATGAACTTTATTATATATTAATTTGTTTATCACCTTACGATTTCAAAACATGTCATGATCTTTTAGTCTATTTAAAATAAAATAAATAGAAATAGAAATATGATAAATTGTGTGCAAAGGTAGGTTTCTGTATCCCTGAAGCATATCATCGTATGACCTAATTTGCTTATAGTTTCAAACATTTTAAAGTTTTATGAAATCTGATCTCACACAACATCTCATCAACAATCTTATATTATCACATTCATGAATGGATACATTGAATGGAATTGCCAGCAAACCTTTGGCTATAAGGCCAGCAAAAGGAAGCACTGTGTCATTGGCTGTGGTGGTAGTTGGGGGTATAGGCAGATGAGGGAGCTCTGTGCTTGGACCTGGTCTGTTGTCACCTAAGCAATAACATAATTCTTCTGAATTTCCATCGTTCTCATCTGTTAAAAGCAGAAGATACTGATACTAATAATCTTACAGGGTTTTGGTAAAGATCAGATAAGTTATTACACATAAAGAAATATATACACAAAACCTACTTTATAATATTTATATTTATTTTAGTACACTTAAAGAACATTACCATGAACAGACATAGAGAATACTTTTTTTATTAACAAGCCTATTGATGAAAAATTTAAAAAACTAAAAATAATATTGATTACTCTAAAAAAAAAAAGCTTTAGGTAAGAGAATAAATAGCTAAACACACAGAAAGGAAAGCACTGCCTTTAGTTCAGTACAATTCCTCTCGGCTCTGCATTTACCAGTTTCCCCATTAAGGGTGAAAATGACAAAGTAATCCCCCAGCTCACCTAACACATCCTGTATTCTGTCTGCAGTGTTCCCCAGACTTGTCTGATTGTAAGAATATAGATTCTTTTTTTCAGTGGACCTGAGGTAGGGCCAGTTAACCTGTATTCTTAACAAACTTTCCAGTTGTTATTTATAATCTAAAAAGTTTCAGAACACTGCCTGAAGCAACAAGCAAGTCTAGATAGTTCCTCTGAGAGAGGAAAGCATAGGCATACACAGCGAACTCTATGAGACAGGCAGCTTCCCATGCTGGAGTTTAAGATGTGAGATTCAAGTTCACAGCTGCCATCCTGCTGCTTTATCATTAGCATTTCCAAGTTTCTGCTGCCCAATTAAAGATGGATTGCCACATTGTCCCTTGAAAAGCAAAATGGACAAATATGTGCATAGCTCTTAAACACTTTTTTAAAAGTGAGAACATGAATACGTGTAAAAATATACAAGAGGCAGGTAATGAAAAGAAATGCATGTCCACTTAATACTGTTAATTTAAATAAGTGAAGAACCAGAAAACCCCTTAGTCACAGTGGACATCTCTTCTGCTGAATGATGACAAGGTGACCTGGCAAGGGGGAGTGATGCCCTCCCAACTGAAAAACTGTAATTGCCTAAGGCTAGCTTCCTGACCCAAGCTGAATCAAGCAGCATTTCCCTTAGATATTTTACTGTGAGACCAAGGAAAGTAGTTGTCAGTGTCTGCTGAGGGAAAAAAACTAAAAGATGTGAGTCTGGAGCTCCAACTTGACATACTTGGATGCCATTTTACAGAGGGAAAAAATGAATGTTTCAAGAGAGAGCAGAAGATAAGAAATTGAAGAATAGTATCTTGGAGTTTTTCCCACCCTCTTCCTATTCACATCCCAGGCATGGCTACAGCTACAATTTTCCTGCATCTTTGTAGAGTGAGCAAAAAACAAAACAAAACACTGTTTCTTTTTCCCTAGTTATATATCTGTCACATGCAACTGGAAGGACACTGATTGGTACAATAAATTGTCACGCATTTCAGATGTAAAACAAGTAGCCCCTGAATAATCAATCTCAAGATTTGGCACTTTTACAACAAAGACAAAGATTTTTTTAGGGGAAAAATGGAGTGTTTTTTCAATAGTAATATCTCATGAATGCCAATTTTGGGAAAAAATAAAATGTTTTCTCTTAATTTGAAAACATATAAAATTAAAATTAATTGAATAGCACCTACTGTTTTGGCTGGCATTTTTCAATATTGCTATTGCACATGCATGCTATTGCAAACCCAGGCCAGTAATAAAAAATTATTTGGAAGAGGTTATAACCTGAAGAAAATGTCAGATCATCCATATCTTTGTAATTTCAGATATGCGTTTAATCTTCGACATGCCTACAAAAATATTTTCCACCCACAATCATTCAGGAGAGCATTTCTGAAGAGATATATTTTATACAGAACTTAAAACAAAGCCCAGGAATTTTTTGTTCAGAAGACCTGGGAATGCACATAGGATTCATACTAGGTTTTATCTTTATTTCAGGGAAAGGTCATTGTTTAAAGATATGTAGAAGTTTGCAAATGAGCTCTTCCTGAGTGAAAATTTTTGTTGCCTGGGAAGAAGTTTTTTCAATATAAAACTATTATATAAAATTCAGTCTCTTAATTAAATTTGCTAAAAAGAACATATAAACACCATAACTCTATGTCCGTTGCATTGATCTACACAGTACGTGTTAGAAAAAAAAAGAAAGAAAAATGACATTAATCTTTTCTGTTTTTATGATCCATTTTGCCACATTTTGAGATATGTCCTTGTATGTCTATTGTCTTCAATAGCCATCTTTTATTCTCATATTTGTGATCGTTGGTAGAAGAAAGCACAAGACTTTTCCTGATTACAGATAGGAATTAGGAGTTGCAACTCAAATCAGAGATATGCATTGTCTATATGAAAGAGGAGAAATGGAGAAAATACCCAGGTTGTTGTTAGTTTATTATGATTTTTTCCTCATAAATTACTAAGGCAGAAAGCAGGCACATAAAGAAACTGTATCATGAAGGTTTTCTTTAACCTTCAGCATTGACTATTCAGGAAGGGGTGCTAGATGATATACAGACAACTGCAACCAGGATATTACAAGCCATGGGAACAGAGTTAGTTGGAATAAATGAAAACACTTATTTGTAATACATTCAGTTCCCTGGAAATTAATTGGAAATTAATTTCCAATTAATTGGAAATTAAAACAATGCATAATATACAACATTAGCATCTAGAAATTCTTGGTGATGCATAGTTAGAGTTAACAAATGAATAAGTAAAACCAAAAAATTAACTCTTCACTAGACTATTTCAATGACAGTAAAATGAGCTTTCTTGCCCACTACGTGGAAATCATCTATTGATTCTACTTTAAGTTAGGCTGAATTTAATATAAACTTGTACCAAAAAATAAGAACTAATGACTTTCATGCACTTAAAATGTGCTAGACAGTAATTTCAGGGCTTAATTTGTTTTAATTTATTTAATTATCTAAACAACCTCATGAAGAAAATGAGGCATAGAGATTTAAGTAGCTTGGGCAATGTCACATAGCTAGTTGTAGTATAGCACAGCCAAGAAAACAACACAGCAATCTGGGTTCAGAGCTCACACTTGTTAATTTACTTATACCCACCTGGAAAAAAAAGATATAAGACCACTTAGGAAGACATATATAACACACAAAGATAATATGAATTCAAGTAAATGAAATGTCTATTTTCAGTAACAATGGGCTAGATATTTTCTATTAAATTTCTTGAAAGTAACTTCTTGAGAGCAACTAGTAAAACTGAGGGAAAAATTTTAAATAATCAGTAGGAAGGCAGCAAAATGCCAATAAAGTTGTGCACACTTATTTGGCCAGTGTCTGAGAAAAAAAAAAAGCTCAGAGATGTAAACTAACTATGAGGTTTTCCTTTTCTAGAAGGACTGCCTAAAACTTGAAAAGACTGACAGCCTTGAGCTCAGGACAGGAATGAGAGTCCACAATGTATCAAATGTAGCGGGTATTGGTAAATACAAAAACATGACACCCACAGACCAAGGCTGAAGTGAAAGTAGACAGCCCGTTGAAATAATTAATTGGTAGACTCTTAAATAGAGGCAGCTCCAGTGCCCTGGTTTCCTGCATAAGCAAACTGAGATCTAATTCAATATAAACAGTCACATTCTAGGTAAGCCAAACTTCATCTTAACCCATCAGAAACTGCCAACCAACCTCTAAGAGGGACTAGGAACTTTTCACTAGGATCACTCAGATAAAGTGTTTCAATAATTAACTGGGAGGCCATTAGGCTGAGACAGCTCTAGTGCCATGGGTACCGCCACAAGTAAACCAAAACCCAATTCAATATGAACAGTAAAAGGAAACTGAAGCTTAACCAACCCACAGTCAACTGGCCTTTAGTTATATAACTAGAAACTTTCCATTAGATTATACCCAAATAAGGCAAATGCCTCACTGTAGCCAGTTAAGTCGTTTCTTTACTTTGCTTCTGTGCTCAGCCTATGAGACCCCGCTGCTCATACTGCTACAGCAGAGCTCTCTGAACCTCCACTAATTCTGAGTTATGTCTATTTCATGAATTCTTCTTGGCTTAAATAATCTCTACTATATTTAGCTTGTTTAATTTTTTTTAAGCTACTTTAACCAGTTAAATATTTTCTTTGCCTTGCTTTCACATTCAGTCTATGCAAGCTTTCTCATTGTGTCTCTTTGATGGAGTTCTGAACTGTTTGCAGTCTAGAGCTGCTTGCAGAATATATAAAGAATTGTTACAACTCAGTTATTTTTTTTAAGCAACTCAATTTAAAAATCAGTCAAGATTTGAATAGATATTTTAACAAAGAAGATATTTAAATATTTATTAGGCTGGGTGGTGGCTCACACCTGTAATCCCAGTACTTTGGGAGGCCAAGGTGGGCAGGTCACCAGGTCAAGAGATCGAGGCCATCCTGGCCAACATGGCGAAACCCGTCCCTACTAAAAATACAAAAATTAGCTGGGCATGGTGGCGCATGCCTGTAGTCCAAGCTACTCAGGAGGCTGAGGCAGGAGAATCACTTGAACCCAAGAGGTGGAGGTTGCAGTGAGTTGAGATCATGCCACTGCACTCCAGCCTGGCTAGAGAGTAAGCCTCTGTCTCAAAAAAATAAATAAATAAATAACAAAAATAACAATAAAAATAAATAAATAATAACACATGAAAAGTTGCTCAACACATAAAAACTTTTGCATTTACATTGGTAGAAATGCATTTATATTGTATTTACATTGACAAAAATGCCACAATGTCTTACCACTTTATACTTAGTAAGGTAGATATAATAGAAAAAACAGTTGATAACAAGTTGGTGATGATATGGAGAAATTAAGAGCCCTCATACATTGCATGCTGGAATGTAAAATGGTGTGACCACTTTGGAAAACAAGCTGGCAATTCCACAAAAGATTAAAGATAAAATTACCATATGACTCAACAATTTTGTGCCAGGAGAAATAAAAAATATATATTCACACAAAAAAATGTACATGAATGCCAGAGCAGCATTATTTGTAATAATCAAAAGGCCATTGCCACACAATAGCCAACAGATGAATGGGTAAACAAAATGTGATATACAATGGAATAGTAGTTTGCATACTAAATAAATTCACTAACATGGATGAATTTCAAAAACACTATGCTAAATAAAAGAAATCACAAGATCATACATATATTATCACATTTATATGAAATGGTCATATTTATTAAATCTATGCAGAGGAAATAGATTAGGGCTGCATAGGCTTGAAGGTTGAGGAAAAAAATTGAGAGTGAGCATAAGGAGTATAAGGTTTCCTCAAGGATTATTAAAATGTTTTAAATTTAGATTACGATGATAGTTATACACTATGTTAATATGCTAAATAAACATTGAATTGTGCACTTTAAACAAGAACTTTAAATCATGCAAATTACATTCTCAATTCAAAAAAAAAAGAAATTATACAATTGACAAACTAAAATTAAGTTTTTAATTTAAAATGTTCCACAAAGCAAACATAAGGTTTTAATGCCTTTACTGGTGGTGAATTATGCCCAATGTTTAAGGAAGAAATAGTATCTATCCTACCTAAATCCTTTCAGAAAACATAGGAAAAGAAATGTGGAAGCTAATCCTTTCAGTATTTCTTATTGAAAGGTTCCAGCCTTCTGAGCAACAGAATTTGACAAGGTACAAAGACTGAAAATACCCACTTTTGTTCCCTAGATCTATTAGTTCTTCACATTTTAAAAGTATTAGACCCAGAGAAAAGATTTACATTTCAGAGAGGAAAGAAGCACTGGGTCATTTGTTTACATTCTGAAGAGTTGTAAACTTGGGATCTCCTTCTTATTCATTTCTCAGAGATTTGTTTATATCACAAAGATTCATTTTCTCCACTTTCTCTAGGTTTGTCTTGTGTCTTAGGAGACACAGGTGGTAACTGGGCTGTTTGCAGTTCATATAAATTCCCAGATTTATAATTTATGAGCTCTTCTCTTGTAGTGTAAATATTCCATTTCTTTTCTGTACAAATATTCCAAAACATGCAAGCCCAATTATCTGTTGTAAATAATAGATCGGTCCTTATCCAGAAACCTCACCTTTGCTTTCAGGACAGCAAAAATATCTACAGATGTTAAATATTTACCAAGAATGCTTTCTGAATCATTTTGTGATGCAGTATTACTCTGACACCAAACAAAGATGTTACAAGAAAAGAAACTACAGATCAATATCTTCCAATGAATAATGAACATGAAATTTTTTAGTTTCATTAGAAACACAATTTTTAAAAATTTTTTTAAACGTAAGCAGATCAAATTTAACGATATATGACAAGAATGTGCCATGAACAAATACTGTCTATTCCAATAGTGCAAGTTCATTTTAACCTTCAAAAAATCAATGTACTTCAGCATATTAGCTAAATAAAGCATAAAACGCATACAATCATCTCAATAGGTGAGCATTTGCCAAAAATAAATTTGACAAAATCTAAACATGCACATTAAAACTATAAAACATGACCAAGAGAATACTGAATATTCTGAAATATTCTGAAATATCAGACCCCATACTGAAAGTACTTGTACTACACATTAACTGGAAGATGACAAACATGCAAATTAAGATATTGACAAAAATTTAAGCAGACACTTTACAAAGGAAGACAAAATATGAAGAGTCAGGACATGCAAAAGATATTTAATATCATTAGTCATTAGAGAAACACAAAATTATGAGATACTACTACGTGTTTAATGGCTAAGATAACATGATAAAGACTGATAATACTACATGGTAATAGGATGCAAGGGAACCAGCACTCTCGTACATCACTGCTGCAAAGGTAAAAGTACACAACCCATTTGGAAAAATCTTTCACAGTTTATTATACAGTAAACATACACTGACCATATAGCCTTTCCATTTCATTTCCAGGCTATTACCTAACAGGAATGAGAACTTACTTATGTGCATGGAAAGATGGGGCTACTGGGAGAAACTGTGTTCATAATAGTCAACAACTGAAAATAACCTAAATGCTCGATAACAGATGAATGAATTTTTAAACAAATTATAGTATATCCATAACATATACCTCCAATAAAAAGGAATGAATTACTACATATGTAATACAGTGAATATAGAAAACATTATTTGAATGTTTTTCCATTTGTTTGTGTTCTTTCTTATTTCCTTAAGCAGTGGTTTGTAGTTCTCCTTGAAGAGGTCTTTCATATCCTTTGTAATTTGTATTAGTAGGTATTTTATCATATTTGTTGCAATTGTGAAGAGGAGTTCACTCATGATTTGGCTCTCTGTCTATTATTGTTGTATAGGAATTCTGAGACTTTGCTGAAGTTGCTGAGACTTTGCTTGAGGAGATTTTGGGCTGAAACAATAGGATTTTCTAAATGTACAATCATGTAGTCTGCAAACAGAAACAATTTGATTTTCTCTCTTCCTATTTGAATATCCTTTATTACTTTCTCTTGCCTGATTGCCCTGGCCAGAACTTCTGATATTAGGCTGAATAGAAGAAGTGAGAGAGGGAATACTTGTCTTGTGCCAGTTTTCAAAGAGAAGGCTTCCAGCTTTTGCCCAGTATGATATTAACTGTGGGTTTGTCATAAATAGCTCTTGTTATATTGAGATATGTTACATCAATACCTAGGTTATTGAGAGTTTTTAGCATGAAGTGGTGTTGAATATTATAGAAGGCCTTCTCTGCATATATTGAGATAATCATGTGGTTTTTGTCATTGGTTCTGTTTATATGATGGATTATGTTTATTGATTTGCTTATGTGGAACCAGCACTGCATCCCAGGGATGAAGCCAAGTTGATTATGGTGGATAAACTTTTTGATGTGCTGCTGGATTCAGTTTGCCAGTATTTTATTGAGGATTTTCACATCCATGTTCATCAGGGATATTGGCCTGAAATTTTTTTTTGTCATGTCTCTGCCATGTTTTGGTATCAAGATAATTCTGGCCTTATAAAATGAATTAGGGAGGAGTCCCTCTTTTTTATTGTTTGAAATAGTTCCAGAAAAAATAGTGCAAGCTCCTCTTTTTATCTCTGGTAGAATTTGGCTGTGAATCTGCCTGGTCCTGGACGTTTTTTGTTTGGTAGGCTATTAATTACCACCTCAATTTCAGAACTTGTAATTGGCATGGATAGGAAGAATCAATATTGTGAAAATGGCAATGCTTCCCAAAGTGATTTATAGATTCAACACTATCTCCATTAAGCTACCATTGACTTTCTTCACAGAATTAGAAAAAACTACTTTAAGTTTCATATGAATCCAAAAAAGAGCCTGTATAGCCAAGAAAATCTGACGCAGAAAGAACAAAGCAGGAGGCATCATGCTACCTGACTTCAAATTATACTACAAAGCTGCAGTAACCAAAACATCATGATACTGGTACCAAAACATATATATATATATATACACACACACACACACACACGCACACACACACACCAGTGGAACAGATCAGAGGCCTCAGAAATAATGCCACACATCTATAATTATCTGATCTTTGACAAATGTGATAAAAACAAACAATGGGGAAATGATTCCCTATTTAATAAATGGTGTTGGGAATAATGGCTAGTCATATGCAGAAAACTAGAACTGGACCCCTTCCTTACATTTTATACAAAAATTAATGCCAGATGGATTAAAGATTTAAACATAAGACCTAACATAATAAAAACCCTAAAAGAAAACCTAGGCAATACCATACAGGACATAGGCATGGGCAAAGACTTCATAGATAGAACACCAAAAGCAATGACAATAAAAGTCAAAATAGAAAAATGGAATCTAATTAAACTAAAAACCTTCTGCACAGCAAAAGAAACTGTCATCAGAGTGAACAGGCAACCTACAGAATGGAAGAAAATCTTTGCAATCTATTCATCTGACAAAGGGCCAATATCCAGAATCTACAAGGAACTTAAACAAATTTACAAGAAAAAAATAACCCCATCAAAAAGTGAGCGAAGGATATGAACAGACACTTCTCAAAAGAAGACAGTTATGCAGCCAACTAACATATGAAAAACAGCTCATCATCACTGATCATTAGAGAAATGCAAATCAAAACCACAATGAGATACCATCTCACACTATTTAGAATGGCGATCATTTAAAAGTCAGGATGTGGAGAAATAGAAATGATTTTACACTGTTTGCAGGAGTGTAAATTAGTTCAACTATTGTGGAAGACAGTGTGGTGATTCCTGAAAAGTCTAGAACCAGAAATACCATTTGACCCAGCAATCCCATTGCTGGTTATATGCCCAAAGGATTATAAATCATTCTACTATAAAGACACATGCACATGTATGTATATTGCAGCACTATTCACAATTGCAAAGACTTGGACCAACCCAAATGCCCATCAGTGATTGACTGGATAAAGAAAATGTGGCACATATACACTGTGAGATACTATGCAATCATAAAAAAAGATGAGTTCATGTCCTTTGCAGGGACATGGATGATGCTGGAAACCATCATTCTCAGCAAACCAACACAAGAACAGAAAACCAAATACTGCATGTTCTCACTCATAAGTGGGAGTTGAACAATGAGAACACATGGATGCATGGAGGGGATCATTTCACACTGTGGGGGTGTGGGGCTAGGGGAGGGATACCATTAGGAGAAATACCTAATGTAGATGACGAGTTGATGGGTGCAGCAAACCACTATGGCACATGTGTACCTATGTAACAAACCTGCATGTTCTACAATGTATCCCAGAACTTAAAGTATAATAATAATTTTTTAAAAAACACTATGTGAGCAAAAGAAGCCAGGCACAAAAGATGATGCAATATGTTCATCTATTGACATGAACCTCAATTTTAATTCTAGTCTACAGTAGAAAAGCGTATCAGTGGTCGTCTGGGTCCAGAAATTGGTGGTGGAGATAGAATGTAAATAAGTACAAGAGACAATCATGTGATTGTAGACGTGCAACCTAATTTCTGGGTTACCTATTCTGTTTTATTGGTCTCCGTGTCTGTTCTATGTGTCTGTTTTTGTGCTAGTACCATGCTGTTTTGGTTATGCAGCCCTTTGGTATAGTTTGAAGTCAAGTGGCATGATGCCTTCAGCTTTGTTTTTTTGCTTGCAATTGCCTTGGCTATTCAGTCTGTTTTTTGGTTCAATATGAATTTTAAAATAATTTTTTCTAGTTCTATAAAGAATCTAAATGATAGTTTAATAGGAATTCCATTAAATCTATAAAGTGCTTTGGCCAGTGTGGCCATTTTTATGATATTGATTCTTCCTATCCATAAGCATGGAATGTTTTTCCATTTCTTTGTGTCAACTCTGATTTCTTAGAGCAGTGTTTTGTATTTCTTGTAGAGATATTTATCTACCTGGTTAGCTATATTCCTATTTTATTATTTTTATAGCAATTCTGAATGGGATTATATTCCTTATTAACTTTCGACTTGCCTCTTGTTGGTGTATAGGAATATTAATGATTTTTGCACAACGATTTTGTATCCTGAAACTTTGCTTAAGTTGTTTATCAGCTTAAAAAGCTTTTGGGCTGACACTGGGGTTTTCTAAGTATCTGACAAAGGTCTAATATCCAGCATCTATAAGCAACTTAAACAAACTTACAAGAAAAAAAGCAATGCCATTAAAATGGGCAAAGGACATGAGAAGATACTTTTCAAAAGCAGACATACATGTGGCCAACAATCATATGAAACAAAGCTAAACATCACTGATCATTAGAGAAATGCAAATCAAAATCAGAATGAGATATCTCATACCAGTCAGAATGACTACTAGTAAAAAGTCAAAGAATAACTGATGCTGGCAAAGCTGTGGAGAAAAAGGAATGCTTATACCCTGTTGGTGGGAGTGCATGTTAGTTCAACCATTGTTGAAGACAGTGTGGTGATTCCTCAAAGATTTAAAACCAGAAATACTGTTAAACCCAGCAATCGCATGACTGCATATATACCCAAAGGAATATAAATCATTCTATTATAAAGTCACATGCACACATGTGTTCATTGCAGCACTATTCACATTAGCAAAGACATGGAATAAACCTAAATGTCCATCAATGATAGACTAGATAAAGAGAATGTGGTACACATCCACCATGAAATACTCTGAAACTATAAAAACCAATAAGATCATGTCTTTTGCAGGCACATGAATTGGGTGGAGGCCATTAACCTTAGCAAACTAACACAGGAACAGGAGAACAAATACCACATGGTCTTATTTATAAGTGAGAGCTAAATGATGAGAACATATGGACACATAAAGGAAAACAAAACACATGGGGGCATTTTTTTTTTTTTTTTTTTTGAGACGGAGTTTCGCTCTTGTTACCAGGCTGGAGTGCAATGGCGCGATCTCGGCTCACCGCAACCTCCGCCTCCTGGGTTCAGGCAATTCTCCTGCCTCAGCCTCCTGAGTAGCTGGGATTACAGGCACGCGCCACCATGCCCAGCTACTTTTTTGTATTAGTAGAGACGGGGTTTCACCATGTTGACCAGGATGGTCTCGATCTCTTGACCTCGTGATCCACCCGCCTCGGCCTCCCAAAGTGCTGGGATTACAGGCTTGAGCCACCGCGCCCGGCCACATGGGGGCATATTTGAGGGTGGGAGGATGGAGGGTGGGAGAGGGAGAGGATCGGGAAAAATAACTAATGGATCCTAGGCTTAATACCCGGTGATGAAACAATCTGTGCATCAAACTTCTACAACACAAGTTTACCTGTAATAACAAACCTTCACAGGTACTCTTAAACTTAAAAGTGTTTTGTTTTTTTTTTAAGTACAAAAGAATTTTATGAGGTCATGTAAATTTATAAGTTGTAATAAATGAGACTCTGAGAGCCTGGGTTGGTTTGACTAGAAATATCTAATAGACACTGTATAAGAAACAAATGAAAATTTTGGAGTTGACTTGGGAGAACTACTAATGAGAGAGGATAAAGAAGAAGGAAGAGTGTGGAGAGGAGGAAAATAAGTTGCACAACACGGAGGATGTTTATGATCAAATTATCTAAGAGTTAAGTTGTCCTCCCTGTGAGATAAAACTCCATCTTGCCAAAATTTCATAAAGTCTAGGATATACCGATGGCTTGTATGAGATTCCATTCCATACCTGAATCTGTGAGAAGCTAAAAGAAGGGAATCCCTTGTAAGTTAAAAGCTACCGATGGTGACAGTACTGTAGAAACAGGTTCTTAAAATGAAAATAATCATGAGAATTTAAATCACTGGGAATTTTAAAAAAGAGACATGAGAAAAACAGCAAGCCTGAGCTGTTCATTGGGTCACAGTTACTTTCCATACTAACCAGCATGGCATCTGAAACATCAGGATACTCAATAATATGTGCTGAATCAATTGATAAATTAAAAATGTTGATGTCTATAGGATTCAAAGCATTAAGCAAAATCATTTTGCAACTGTCCAACGTATTTCTATTAATTCTTCATTGATTGCTCTTTATATCATAATGTGTTGAATTATTAATCTAAAATTTCTGCATTTTTTTCCATTCTATGCAGCTTTGGTTTTTTTGAACAATTTATTCCCTCATCATATAATGCAGAACTCATTTAGTGAAAAATTGATTATCTACCTTTGGTGAGGTGGTAGCCTTGTCTTTCTCTTGCTTTCAGGCATGAAGCTACACTCCTCTCAGTGAAATGTATGCAAAAAAATGTCATGTTTAACATTAATACATTGCATGAGAGATTATGGTCAGAAGTTAAGTCAGTGCTTATTTTAAGAGATCACAACCTTAAGGTTAATTGTGCATCTTACATCTAATTAATATCAATTTATCAATGGATAATTAGGAGCATGAGAAGGTAAAGACTTTTTTCTTTATAGTCCTTTTGAGCCAGGATGAAGGAAAATAATTCCTCAGTTTCCCACAATCTCACACCCTGAAGATAAGTTTTACAGGTCCAGTTTTTAGTCAGATATATTAGATGGTGATTTCAGGTCACCACCCAATGAACTGACTCTTAATTCACCTGAAAACTGAAAAAACAACTGGTTAAGTGTTGAGCAGTTGAGTGGGTAGGTCTTGTAAAGCCACTGATTGGTCAGGACCATTACATATAATTTTAGTAGCTTATTATGATTTAAAAGAAGAACTTGATAAAATGTTTTTTAAAATTAATATAGGTTTTAGGGAGTAGCTGATGCTGAGAATATGTGCACTTTAATTGAACAAATTGTAATATAGAAAGAAGTGCTTGTTACTTTCATAGAAATAGGAATGTGTGCTCATTTAGTAAAGAAGCTAAAAAAAAAAGTGAAGCAAGGACTCCCGTTGGGAAATCAGTGCTAGCAAACATTAATTCACACCTGTTAACTGGAGTGCATTGGCCTAGAGACAGCACCAGGTGTGCCTTTACTCACTGCTTGAAGTAATTGAAATAGATTGCTCTGTATCCTTAAGCAGTTTGGGCTTAAATTGACCCTTTGAAAATCATTTTATTCTTTCATTTTTTCTCTTATTTTGTAAGGTCTGCACATTTTCAGTAATAGAGCACTTTTATTCCAAAGATATTGAAATATGAGAACTGCACATTTGCTTGTGGTATTTATGAAGCTATTTTGTTGAAAAAAAAAAATCAGGTTGAACAACTAAAACTGTGTTTCCATAGGAGCTTATTTGATTACATTAGAGTCAGAATTCTAAATTGTGAGGCAATGAGAAAATTGATTTGCATTTATCTTCAAAGCAGTCTGACTTAATGCAATAGAAACTGAGTAGTAAATATGATAGCTAAGAATATTAATTACTTCGTTTCTAGGGGACCATTTCACCACTATTGTATAACACTGAAAGATACTCGATAATGTCTGTTAGTTTGAAATATAACATATCATTGGAATGAGGAAAGGAATAAGAGATTTAGAGATGGATCTAAAAGTAAAAGCAGTAGGAAAAATAAATGAATCAAAATTGAAGAGATGATTTAGTATTTTATTACTAAACACTTCTTTTATTCTGGGTCCTACAGTAAACATGTAACTAAGTAGAAAAAAATGTTCAAGATTCTTCTTCAGTATCCAAGGGGTGAATGTGTGTAGATGAGTGGCTTTTAATATTTAATTCAGCCTGAAATGCATTATTTTGGTTAAATATGCTTTGGAATTCGGCTTATTCAGTTAAACCAGCCATGTTTCTAAAGGAAGATGATGGTTAAAATTTTATTTTTCAGAAAAAAGTTAAAAATTACTATTTTGAGTTTGTTAAAATCTCTTGTTCTATTCCTGTCTACTGAGTTTTAAAACAAAATATAGAAACTTTTGTAGATATACATTATTTCCTTTGAATAACATTAATATCAATCCAAATTATATCAAAACAAGAAACATGAACATGTGTCATACCAATTAAATATTACTTTATAGGGTCTTTATTCAAATGGTGCATCTAGGCATTTAATATACTTATCATTTATTTCATATTTTCTGTTAAATTGTAATTGCAGAAAATGAAGAGTTATGAATATAATAGTGATTCTATATGTTATCTAAATACACACTTTTAATGAATGATTTGTACAGATTTTGTAATTATTTTCTTTTTCTCTAAGATATGTTTCATTTTATCATATGTATATAAAATTTATATTCCAGTATATATATATATAATATTTTCAATATTGGTGTTGTCCAGTTTACCTATTTTTTTGCTGGAAATTATATATACTGGAATATAATTTCATGTTGAATCTAGTAATAAAAATTTAGATTTGTGCATTTTATTTTTCTAGTAATTTATTTTTTATTGTATTTAGTGTAAGCATCAGTCTGAGAGAGACTGAAGCAAAACAAAATGGTCATTCATTACAGATCTTTAAGAAGCAATACTGTAACCTACCGAAATGTGTGCATAAGGAAATTTTTAATCCCACGAAAACTAAGTTGAATGATTTAGAAGGACTGAAGAAAAATGAGTTGCTAAAATAATTAATATGAAATTGGGTGTGGGCAAGAAAATCAAAGAGTATAAATAAAATTTAAAATCTAGAATTCTGTCTCCAGATTGCTTCACAATGTTTCCATTTGACATTAAAAACTATGAAATTGAAGATCTTGGATTGGATATAAATTTTGCTAGAGAATCTATAGAGAATTCTGAGCAATCCAAATACAATAAGAAAGCTGATCTCTTCCTCCAAAGTTTGACTAAGAACTAACTTTAAAATTAGTTCTTAAGACACAAGCAAAAAAATAGGTAAACTGGACAACACCCATATTGAAAATATAATTTCAAAACTTATGTGTATCAAAAGACACAAAGCAAAAAGGCAACCCACAGAATGGCATAAAATATTTGCAAATCATATCTCTAATAAAGGGTTAATATCCACAATATTTAAGAACTCTTACAAGTCAATAATAAAAAAAGCAAACCACCTAATTTAAAAATGGGCAAAGAACCTGAATTGACATTTCTCTGAAATTATGTACAAATAGCAAATAAACACATAAAAATATGGTCAATATAACTAGTCACTAAGGAAATGCCAATCAGAATCACAATGATATACCAATCCACATCCATTAAAATGGCTACATTTAAAAAATGCAAAATAACAAATGATGGCAAGAGTATGAAGCAATCACAACTCTTGTGCGTTATTTGTTGAAATGTAAAAGTACCCAGCCACTGTGGAAGTTAAACGGTTTGGCAGTTTCTCAAAAAATTAAACATGAAATCACAATACCTCTCATAATATCACTTCTAGATATATCACATACTTAAAATAATTGAATGCAGACACTCAGACACATATACACCCATGTTAACAGAAGCATTATTCACAACAGCTAAAAGGTAGAAATAACACAAATGTCTATTAACAGATGAATGGATACATAAAATATGATTTATATACATTTCTTTGTTGCATATATATATTTCAAATATATTATATATATATATACACATGTATATATATGAAATGGATTATTACTCAGCCTTAGAAAAGGTTAAAATTCCAATACATATGCAACATGTATGAGCTTTGAAAACATGGTAACTGAAATAAGCTGGATACAAAAGGCAAACATTGTATAATTCCACTTGGAGGTACCAAGAATAGACATGTTTATAAAAACATAAAGTAGAATAGAATTTACCAGGAGCTGGAAAAAGGAGAGAATAGGGAATTATTATTTAAAAGAACAAATTTCCTATTTAAGATAATTAAAAGTTCTTGAAATGAGTAGTGCTAATGGTTGCACAATAATGTAAATCTACTTAATGCCACCTAGTTGTATGCTGAAAAAAATGTTAAAAATGGTAAAATTTATGCTACATGTATATTTACCACATTGAAACAAAACTAAAAATATTTTTTAATACATCATGTATAATATTTAGGATTTCTTATTTTAAAAAATAAGTTTAAATAATAAAACAACCTCTGATCTCAATTAAATCATATAAAAAGGCTTCTACATGCAAATGCCACTACTATAAACCACGGTATCCAGAAGTCAAGAAAATGAATAAGAATTCAGAGGAAATTCTAGTTGGGAAGTCCCTCAGGCTAAAGACCAAAACGTTACCAAAAGGTGATGTACCATATATTTGGTTAATAAATATCACTATGTTTTCAGATCATTTTGATGGGTCTGATCCAGTTTCTTGCTCAAAATAATCTTATCTATTATAATCAAATCTTCTGACTTATTTTTATTCAATTATTTCTTCCAGTGTTCCTATGAAACTTCATTTTACCTATTAATTTTGGACAGAACATTTTTGGGAGGGATGTTCTCAGGAAATATAATGGTCATGTTATTTACCCCACTGATCTCTCCTTTATTAAAAAGAAAACTGTAATTTTGTTTGGAATAGCAATATAGTCATCAGAAATCTTGCATTCCTGGCCTCTCTTATGTAGCAAAATATTCACGTAACACAATCTAGCTAGTAAGATAGGTGTAGAGGATTTCTGAGGAAACACAGTTTTCTTAATAAGATCATTTTCTTAATAAGATCATTCCTTCCTCCTTGTGACTTTTCTATCTTTTCTCCAAATTGATGGTGGTATCATGATTGGAAATAACTGCTATCTTGTAGTCAGGTGATCGGGAGAATAAATCCACACATCAAGGATAGCAGAAAAGAGAGATGGAGCCTGAAAAACATGTAACACTGCGGCACCAATGCTACAGGATTGCTACAGTGACCTTAAACTGCCTAATCCTGGACTTCTTGTTATAGGAGAAATAACAACAGTTATTTTATTAAGTGTCATAGAATTCCATAGTTTGTAGTTGAATTCAATCCTAAAGCAGTTTTGGATCCTTCAAATTACATTTCTTTTTTTTTTTTTGTGAACCAATTATATAAAAGATTTTATTTGCTGGCTCATATGTACTTTTTCTGAGAATGGAAGGACAATAATTAATCTTCTTTCCAGATTCTCCAACCAGCTTAACAACAGCTACTCTCTTTTTTTTTTTTTTTTTAATTGCATTTTAGGTTTTGGGGTACATGTGAAAAACATGCAAAGTTGTTGCATAGCTGCATTCATGGCAGTGTGATTTGCTGCCTCCCTCCCCCTCACCCATATCTGGCATTTCTCCCCATGCTATCCCTCCCCAACTCCCCCCCCACTGTCCCCCCCACTCCCCCACAACAGACCCCCGTGTATAGTGCTCCCCTCCCTGTGTCCATGTGTTTTCCTTGTTCAACACCCTCCTATGAGTGAGAACATGTGGTGTTTGGTTTTGTGTTCTTGTGTCAGTTTGCTGAGAATGATGGTTTCCAGGTTCATCCATGTCCCTACAAAGGACGCGAACTCCTCATTTTTAATGGCTGCATAATATTCCATGGTGTATATGTGCCACATTTTTCCTGTCCAGTCTATCATCGATGGGCATTTGGGTTGGTTCCAGGTCTTTGCTATTGTAAACTGTGCTGCAATGAACATTCGTGTGCATGTGTCCTTATAGTAGAATGATTTATAATCCTTTGGATATATGCCCAGTAATGGGATTGCTGGGTCAAATGGAATTTCTATTTCTAGGTCCTTGAGGAATCGCCACACTGTTTTCCACAGTGGTCGAACTAATTTACACTCCCACCAACAGTGTAAAAGTGTTCCTATTTCTCCACATCCTCTCCAGCATCAGCATCTATTTTCTCCAGATTTTTTAATGATCGCCATTCTAACTGGCGTGAGATGGTATCTCAATGTAGTTTTGATTTGCATTTCTCTAATGACCAGTGATGATGAGACTTTATGACCAAAACACCAAAAGCATTGGCAACAAAAGCCAAAATAGACAAATGGGACCTAATCAAACTCCACAGTTTCTGCACGGCAAAAGAAACAGTCAATAGAGTGAATCGGCAACCAACAAAATGGGAAAAAATTTTTGCAGCCTACCCATCTGACAAAGGGCTGATATCCAGAATTTACAACGAGCTAAAAAAGATTTACAAGAAAAACACAAACAAGCCCATTCAAAAATGGGCGAAGGATATGAACAGATACTTTACAAAAGAAGACATACAAGAGGTCAACAAACATATGAAAAAATGCTCAAATTACGTTTCTAAATTCCACGACAGTTTGGCAGCTTTTAAAAAGTTCAACACAGATCAAGCAAAGGAATAGTAAGATAAAGCCTCTGATGAAAGGACAAAGCAAAAATAACTCTTGAGGCTTTAAAAATACACTTAAAGAGACTCAATAATTTTATAAGATTCTCTTAAGGAAGATATCACCAAAGCAAGGAAATAAAAGGTGGAGAAATAATGGTATTCTTGGCAGGATGGGACAGGAAGATAAAATCTCTTGAATTATAAGTCACATGTGTCAGGCCAATAACACAACAGAGCCACTGCCCTCTTTGTCAAAGTTGCTGGCCCTGCAATTCCTCCCACCTCTGAGCACTCGAGGTCTCATCTGGAGCCTTCATTGTTGGCTTTTATCCAGTTTCCTTATCTGGGAAGCATCATCCAAATATTCCCAAGTGAAAAGGAAGACTCAAGTTGACACCAGTGCATGACAGCATGCCTGTCTGATGAGTGATTTCCTAAAAACAAAAACAACAACAACTAAAAAAAAAAAAAAGTGATGGAATAGGCACTGGAATTCTCTGAGGAATATTGTCCACCACCTTTTTTCTGTTATACAGGCCAATCTTTTACCTCCACGACAGAGACCCACTTAAGAAAACTGGAAACATGGACCAAAAGAAACATATGGCACTTTGTAATACAGTAAAACACACACACATGCACACAAACACACACACACACAGAGAGAGAGAGAGAGAGAGAGCACTCACTGGCACTGGTCTAGGGTAAGTTCTTATAACAGAGGTACCTCTAGTTAACCCATAGACTTTACTTTTACTCATAGAGTTAGCTAACAAGATAAACTCCAGGAAACTCAAATATTTTTTAACAATGCAATAGTTTACTCTGTCATCAATTGCCAACAATTAGTGCACTATACTGACCTGAAGATAATTGCCTATAATTTCAGGTCTCCCATCACAATCAGGGATGTTTCTTTGATCCGTATAAAGATGTACCATCAGTCACAATTCCAGGGCCACATCAAATGCCCATAGGACACCACGTTGATCGTGTTCAGAATGATTGGGAAGGAATTTTTGGTGTTTTCTCTAAATTATCTGAAATTTGGATGATGAAGGACAAACTATATTGAGTAAAACACTGATTCATCTCTCTGCATCCACTGAGGTTGCATTTTCAAGCACTTTGAAGATATACTTAGCAATGAGTTTGCCCACAAGGCATTTTTTTTCTTTAATTTCTGGCAAGTGCCCTCTGGATAAGGTGACCATGCCATTACTTAAACTCAATTTCCTAATGAATGTCCTCTGCTGAGAGTTTCTGAGAATCAGACCTCAGCTCATAAGGTGCCCCCAAGTTCCAGCTACCTGGGGGGACAGTGGGATATTTTGGACATACTAGATTATTTTACATTCTGAGCCACTCCCTCATTTGTGTGTGTGTGTGTTTATGTGTATTCTTAGTTAAAAGGTTGAAAGATCATAAGAGAAAGACACAAAATATTCTCCAAACCATCCAACTATTCAAAAAATAAAGTTGATCAGGTAGACACAAACTGCCCTCCTGATTCTGAAAAAAAAAAAAAAAAAAAAAAAAACGGGGGCTTTGAGCACAAAGCTTACTTCTTCCTCCACAGACAGCTCTTTTCTAAATCCAATACTGTATCTCCCACTGGAATTCTTGCATTAGTCATTTTCACATTAAAATATTTATTACCAACCACCCTTCTGTCCCTGAACATACCCATATCACTCATATCTTAAAAATATCTTCCTTGAAATTGCAAATTATGCAATATTTTGCTCTAGTCCCCCTACATTTCATGCTCAGAATTCTTAAAAGATCACGCTCTTTTTCCAGTCTTTGATTCCTCACCATCCAATTAAAACTTAATCCCTTGCAGTCTGGTTTCCACCTCCACAATTGCTAAAACTGCATTTTCAAATATCAGGGAATGAAACAGCTGGTCCCATGTCTCAATACAAATCCTTCTTTTCTCTCATCTTTATTGACTTCACACCGTCCTTGTCTCCAACTCCAAGACTACTGATCTCGCTGTCCTTTCCAGCTCTGTGCCCCCTCTGTATCTCTAAATATCTTCATTTTTGAAATGTGATTATTGTCCATCTCTTCTTTTTTACTGTTTTCATTTGACAATTTCACACCTATGGGGATTTTAGTCAATTCCTTTATACTGAAGACTCCTATATCCATTCCTCTAGTCTTACCCCTCCCTAAACCCCAGACAAACATTTTCAGCTCCCTGAAGGTATGTCTACAACGGATACTTGAAAGCAATGTGTGCAAACAAATCACATCAACTCCTCTCTCTCTGTCTCCTCCTCGGCTCCTCAAATAGATGTTTTTGGTTTGGTTTGATTTGGTTTTTCGAATTCTGGTTAATGAAGTTCAGTTTGCTGTTAATTATGCAGCTCAAAATCTTGCAGGTAAATCTCAGGGGTCTTGCTTCTCATATATCTATTGGAGAGTCTCTTCAGTCCCACTGTTACACACAGACACACATGCACATACACCCATCAGAACCCTCTTAACTCACACCTAGGGCATTCTCTCAATGCTCCAAAATAGTGACACCATAACTTGATTGCTTTTCTTTTCTTTTTTTTTCTCTGCGGTTTCTTTTTTTTTTAATTGCATTTTAGGTTTTGGGGTACATGTGAAGAACATGCAAGATTGTTGCATAGGTACACATGTGGCAGTGTGATTTGCTGCCTTCCTCCCCTTCACCTACGTCTGGCATTTCTCCCCATATTATCTTTCCCCAACTCCCCACCCACCGCTGTCCCTCCCCTATTTCCCCGCAACAGACCCCAGTGTGTGGTGCTCCCCTCCTTGTGTCCATGTGTTCTCATTGTTCAACACCTGCCTATGAGTGAGAACATGCAGTGTTTGATTTTCTGTTCTTGTGTCAGTTTGCTGAGAATGATGGTTTCCAGGTTCATCCATGTCCCTACAAAGGACATGAACTCATCGTTTTTGATGGCTGCATAATATTCCATGGTGTATATTTGCCACATTTTCCCTGTCCAGTCTATCATCGATGGGCATTTGGGTTGGTTCCAGGTCTTTGCTATTGTAAACTGTGCTGCAATGAACATTCGTGTGCATGTGTCCTTATAGTAGAACGATTTATAATCCTTTGGATATATACCCAGTAATAGGATTGCTGGGTCAAATGGAATTTCTATTTCTAGGTCCTTGAGGAAGCACCACACTGTCTTCCACAATGGTTGAAGTAATTTACACTCCTGCCAACAGTGTTAAAGTGTTCCTACTAATTCTCTACATCCTCTCCAGCATCTGTTGTCTCCGGATTTTTTAATGATCGCCATTCTGACTGGCGTGAGATGGTATCTCAATGTAGTTTTGATTTGCGTTTCTCTAATGATCAGTGATGATGAGCATTTTTTCATATGTTTGTTGGCCTCATGTATGTCTTCTTTTGTAAAGTATCTGTTCATATCCTTCGCCCACTTTTGAATGGGCTTGTTTGTTTTTTTCTTGTAAATCTGTTTTAGTTCGTTGTAAATTCTGGATATCAGCCCTTTGTCAGATGGGTAAACTGCAAACATTTTTTCCCATTCTGTTGGTTGCCGATTCATTCTAATGACTGTTTCTTTTGCCATGCAGAAGCTGTGGAGTTTGATTAGGTCCCATTTGTCTATTTTGGCTTTTGTTGCCAATGCTTTTGGTGTTTTAGTCTTGAAGTCCTTCCCTACGCCTATGTCCTGAATGGTTTTGCCTAGATTTTCTTCTAGGGTTTTTACGGTGTTAGGTCTTATGTTTAAGTCTTTAATCCATCTGGAGTTAATTTTAGGTAAGGTGTCAGGTGTACACCTGTTCACAAATTCCTCAACCCAGATTTTGACTCCAAGTCACCTGTATGTGTCTTTATCTTATCTTCCTGATACCTATTGTAAGTTTCAAATAAAGTGTACCAATTTCTGTTCCTTGAACATGGCCTGGATAGCTCTTCTTTAATCCCTTTGTTTATTCTGCCTATAATTCTATCCAAACTCCACCTATCAGAGCGTATTCACCCATCAATGTCCATCTTAAAGGCCGTCAACTCCCTGAAGCTTTTCTTGATTTCTGCACAGTCATCATGGCTTCTCTCAGCTTCCTGTGCCTTTTAGCTTTCTCTATCTTAAGCATATAGGTGTTTTTTAAATTTGTCCCTTGTTTTTGTTTGCCTTCTTCAATCTACAAATAACTTTTCATAAATTGCCTCATCTTCATTTAGTGTAAACAATATAGGTGTGGAGTCATGTAGAACCGTGTTTTAATATCTTCTTCCCCACCCAGTGGTTGTATGAATAAGTTGAGAGGAGAAAATCCTCAGTAAAGGGGAGCACCCAGATCAAATTTGGGTTTCATGGATCTTCACACAGTTCTGATGCCATCCCACCCCAATGCTATATCTCACTCCCTCTCCCTACTGCAGACTCTATCACAGAAGCCTACAATACAATAAAAAGCCACAAATAACTGGATTTTAAAATAAAAACAAAAATTAATTTCAATGTTGGAAAGTAGATACCTTACATGAAGCTCTGTAAACATCCCCTTGCAGTTAGACAGGCTTGCGAACTTGGGATATGCTGCTAGACAGTTTTATAGTCTCCCTGACCCATATAAAATTCATTTTAAAATACATTTAACTTTGAATACTGTTCAACCAAGACTACACTTTCTACACAGAGTCCTATCCCATTCCCATCTCCCATTCACTCCTTGGTTTATGCCCAACCTCCCTCAGCGATTTACTGCAATGCCCCCAAAACTCAATATAGTTTTTTAATCTTCCATCTATGTCTACGTTAAAGGTAAAGAAAAAAATCAAGAAGAGTTCCAGATACTAATTAAGTAAAACAAAATCTTCAACAAGTTAAAAAGAGAGAAATAAGAATTCCAGTTTCAAATAATTTTTTCATTTCTTAGAAGAAAAAATCTGAAAACTCAAAAATATTAGTGGCCCCTTCTTCATAAAGGACTTCCTTTCTTCCTCTTTTGTAACCTAATAATGCTTTGTATGTCTCTTTAAGAGGAAAAAACATTACTTAACTAATGAACTTCAGTTTCCTTATCTACAAATAATTTTAGTAATTTCACCTACCTTACTGGATTTTCAAGACTAAAGGAATATGTAAATAAAATGCTTAATACAATGTCTGACAAAATTGGAGGAGTTTTGTATAACTTAAAAGTCTACTTTTCTTGCTTTTTCAATAGACAACAAACTCCTTGAGCACAAAGCCTTTTTTAAATGAGTTTGATATACTGCCAGTACCTAGCACTGTCCCTCTCACATAATACGTTCTCCATGAACAGATTTTTATTGATATTAACTTATGAGGATGAAGAGGAAGTAATACATCAGAAATATGTAGAGAGTTTCTGAAAATACATAGGCCAATTTCCAACCCCAGATATGATGGTTCAGTCAACCTGGGTTAAAATTTGGACACATTTGTTAATCAAATATTCCCCAGATGATAATTACAACTATCATTGTTTGAGAACTATTGGTCTGAGTCAACTGGCCTGATTCTCAAGCAAAATCATCTTTGATTTTAACCCATATGTCTCCACTTCTTACCTCATTCCGTTCCTCTTTGGTCTTTACAACAGACCTCGCTCTTGTTAATTGGACTCTGCACGCGGTGAGCAACGAACCTGCTGTTCATTTACATTTGGATTATTGTTTGCACAGATGCACCTGTATATTACCTTTTGGATTGTTCTCTGCATGTTGAGGCCAATGATATATTTTTGTATCTATAGTGTAGCATCCCTACTATAGTGAGTGCTCTTGGGGATGTGACTAATTGCTTCTCACATTACTCCCTGGCAACACAACAAAATAACCTATGCCTAAGGACACATCCATGAAGCACACTTCTCCAAGAACAGCCAAGAGCATATTCCACTAAATCTCATTGACTATTAGAGATTAAAACTACTTTTAAAAAACTTTTTGATGATCCCATGTAAACTATTTCCTAAGAGTAGTAACCAGGAGATAGAAGTTAAACAAGAAGATTTAATATAAAGAAGTATTTACAATACCTAGTTGGGGGATAAACAGAACTCAGAACTCTAAAGAACAGGAAAACAACAAATAAAGGGAGCAGTCACACCTCGAGGACTGAAGCAGAGTGCTCAAGGAAGTCGCCAATCTGGAAGAGCCCAGACGTTGGAGAGGATGCAGGTGTAGGCCTTGGATGACAGGGACTTTTGTGGAGGTGCTGTGTAGTGGATACCTCGCTGCAATCCATCCTCTGGAAGGTGACAGCCTGCCCTCCGGGAGTCAGCTAGTAGTGAGCATACCCCGAACCAGGAAGAGCCCCTCTCTCCTCCAGTGTCCTTCCAGCGCCCTCTATTGGTGAAACTGGACAATGAAGGGTGACTATGGAGCTGAGAAGCCTGGGCTGTTAACACACTAAGCAACTGAAATTCAGAATGTACTCTCTCGAGATTAAAGACTGAGTTAGTGACAGAACAGGGAAAACTCCCAGTTCAAAAATCCTTTGCATTATATCATTGTGGCTAGATAAGACAAACCTGGAGTTGATTTTGAAGAAGAGAGGGGCTGGGAAACGTATAGCCTTAATTATAGGTCTTATTCTTTTTTAACTCTTTGTTGTTGTATAGACAATGAAACTGAAATTCAGAGAAGTGAAGTCATTTGATGGCCATATAGGAAACACGTGACAGTCAGGATTTGATCTCTGGTCTGACGTAAAAGTTCATAATATTTTGATTATACTGCATTACAGAAGAAAGTTAACTAGACTGTGATGTGAAAAAAAATGGAATTTATATTTTTAGTTATGACTGTTTAATTTTGCACTTTAGTCATCCACTTCAAATGAGTTAATTACTTTTTCAGGCCTCTGAATGAGAGAAAACATTGCTGTCCACAGAGGCATAGCAAAGCAATGTTAAAAATGTTGAAGCAAATCAAATACAAAATCCATAAATCATATGAAGGAATAGATTTTTCAGTAAGTGAAATATACTTGTTGATGAACCAAATTGTCTAATTTCCATCTGTGCCTTTTTTTTAGAACAGTATAGCTCACAGTGAATAATTAATTGATTTTAAGTCAGTTTGGTTTAGTTGGAGGCTACTCTAACTTACTACGAATATAAAAATATACACATTTTTAAACAATATATTTGAAAGACATAACTGGTTCCCAAAACTTCTACCTAGTATCAAATAATTCTGGCAAGATATTTTGCTATTGTTGCTTATTGAAACAAACTATTTCCAACTAGGTAAAAGAAATTTTATGTTTTATTGGTCAAAAGCTGCCACTGAACTTATTGCTGTATTTTTTCATAATTTAAAATTGGTAATGTAGTCATTGCTTCTTTCAATAAAATGGATTATCAAAGGCTTAATTTGACTAGAAGGTTAAAAGGAGCTGAAATTTAGAACTTGCTGCTATTCAGATACCAAAAGCTAAGCACTCCTTTGGGAATGCAGGGACTATGTAGTAATGATAGTTTCCATTGTTAAGCCTGGACATGGACTGACAGAGCATCAAAATCTATCATTTGTATCATCTGTGAGGACAGCACCATCACGGAACAAAATCACATGGGGTTCAAATTACTTCAGCAAGGCACATTGTAGCAGTGGATTATGTATCTTAAATTATCTCCGAGATTTACTTTACACATACATATAAAGGAATTTGGTCTATTAAATAAGACTATTTCGTAAAATAGAGTGAAAGTCCCAATTCTCTTCAAATTTCTGAGTCCTCAAATACAAGAAGACAAAAATACACTTATGCTTTAAGGTATCGAAGATGCCTAGAATCCCATCAAGCTTTCAGTGAGGACCAGCTCTCATTTATTTCTCTCTCTCTTTCTCTGAATTCTCAAACTTAAATTACAGAACTTAAATTATGCACTTTTATATTGCTTGCTACAATTTCCTTTGTCTCACCCATGCATTCAAAATCAGAACATAAAAGATAAAAATATTTTTTATTCTGTATATCTCTACAACTGTCTTAAACCCATAGAAGGCTCTCAATAAGTATCAGTAATGTGTGTTTTGCTTCTTTCAGGAGGTCGGAGGATCTATGTACCCACAACTACAATTATAGGTCACTATATTTATATGTTCATCCATTTATTTTATAACTCTTATATTAATTTATGGCACCTGCCCTAATGGAGCTATGTGCTGACAGATTATGGTGAGTGTGATGAAAAAGTTGAACAAGTTAATGAGAGATGGTTACTGGGGAGAGCCATTTGGGATATTACCATTGGAAAAGGCCTCTAAGGGAGAAGACATTTGAACCCAAAGCTAAAGGAAGAGAATGAGCAAAGCAATCAGGTAAAAAGCTAACAGAATAAAACTCCAGGAACAGGGAAGAGTGCAAAGGTCAGAAAGGAGACGGACTTACCTAGCAAAACTTTTTAAAAGTTAAATAAGAATACATAACTTGAAAAATCAAGGGAATCTTGGTGAACTCAGACAATGTAAATAATCAGAAATAAATGGTTGATATTTTACTTTTTCTCATATTATTTAAGATTGAAGAGCCAGGCTACCCACAAGAATCTTCAGTAAAAATAATTTTTGAGATCAAATATCATCTCAAGTTCAGTCTTTGCTATTTGCTTATAGTTGCTATGCTATTGATAGAATTCAGACATTCCTGATTTCAAGGATATTGTCATATATCCTCCATTTGTGTTTGGAGTATGTAGATTTCTTTAAGAGCAGGCTTATTTATTTTAAGTTAAATGAATGAGTCACTTAAGTGTGTCCCTCTTTAATAGATGGGAAATAATCAACAAGCATTTTTGAAGGTCATAATGCAAGCAAATGTTGTTACTAATTTATACCAACCATGTAATTTCAAATAAATGATACAAATAAAAAGAAATAAGACATTCCACCAGTCAAATCATTTTCCTTATTTTATAGTCAATTTCATGTTAGCTATAACTTAAAATACAGTTCCTAAAGGGCTTATAAACAAATTAAACTGTGCTTATCATTATTTAACATGACTTTTTTTTAAAAGCCCTACTTGTGTCACATTAAAAAAATCAATTTTTCACTCTGCTCAAGTTAAATTAACTGTGGTTGACTGGTTATATTTTCAGAAAGGCAAAACAAAGTTGAAAATTGTTGCTGTGGTGATGAGAAAACCTCCTAATTTGTTTTGTCACAGCTTTTACATTGTGCTAAAAGTAAGTATAGTAATTAGCCTTCATTTCTCTAGCAATTATTGCTAGTTTCCCATACAATTCCATTTCAATATCTGATGCTATAATAATGCCAATTTAAAGAATTAAATCTTTAAAGAAAAATGAATTATCAAATATAGAATTCAGGCTGAAGGAAATAAGGCCTACATTAAATAATAAATACCTTTGTGCCCTTTGTCTAAAATGCCTTAAAAATAATTAAGTTCTTTTAAATTTATACTGTCAGTATTAAATACTATAATATCTTATTTCATAATAATCTACATAGAGCTTCTATATTCAACACTTTATTTTACTCCTGCAAGAATTCTGAAAGATAATTTGTATTGTTTTCATTTCACAGAAGTTAATATGAATAAACAAGATAAATACCCAGGTTCTTGTTTTTTTTTTTTGGTTTTATTTTATTTTTAGTTCAGAACTAATAATTATATTTATGTATGGGGTGCAATGTGTTATTTTTGATACATGTATATGTTATCAACTGATAAAATCAGGCTAATTAAAATAGCTATCACCTCAAATACTTATACATTATTTGTGGTGAGACTATTTTAAATCCATTCCTTTATCTATTTTGAAATATAAAATATATTAAGTATAGTCACCATGCTGTGCAATAGCTCACCAGAACATATTCCTCTGGTCTAGTGAAAATTGTCTCCTCAGACCAATATCTTCTCTTCCCAGTCCACTCCACTCCCCGCAACTCATCCTCTAGTAACCACCATTCTGATCTCTGCTTTTATGAGTTTTACTTTTTCAGATTCCACATAACTTAGGCTCTTTAACACATATTCCTCCATTATCTTTTCCACATCCTTCAGTCACATTTTTATGAAGATGATCTTTTAAAAGTGTGGATCTCATAGAATAATTTATTTTGAAAATCAAGAGTATCACATATTATTTTATAACTGGTAAATAAACTCATTAAAAATTTAAGCTATGTTTAGAGATTTTAATTAAATCATCTAAAAATACTTATTTAAATTGGTACTAGGATATGGTATTAAAAGATATAATTCCTCTTCCCAACAATATAGTTGTAGTAGAAACAATTACATAAATAACTTAGTAGTTATCTGGTAGAGACAAGAAAAAGAAACTTCTGAAATGGTACCAGAAGAGTAAAAGCAAAAAGGCATGCAGTTTTGTAATTCGTTTTCATATCTAAATGTATTTGAGATGCCTGGAAGGTGAAATTCAAGTGGTGTTTTGGCAGGAGTAGGGCAAGAGGCTATTGAGGCCAGATCATTAGGTTCAATGCACTAGGCTGAGTGTGGACCTTATCTTCTGCCCATCCCTAATGTGTGTTTATGATTAAACACCATATATTAGGGTGGTACAAAAGTAATTCCAGTTTTTGTCATTACTTTTAATAGTTTAGGTATTTGAGAGTGGCATTTCATTTTTGATTGGCTATTGATTTACTTTACAGAGTTATTGATTGTAAAGTATAGATTTAATTTACAAAATATTTATTTCTACATTGTACAATTCTTAAAAACCAAGCAATTTAAAACAATGAAAGGAAACACTTCTCTACATTTTCCTTTTCCAGTGGTAAATGTTAACAGTTACATGTTCTTAATTTTTTCTACATGTGCATTTGAGTGACAGTCTATATATCTATCTATCATGAAAATAAATGGAATAGTGCTTACTTTCGGTCTTACAAATTTTTTTACCTCATTTATTGTTAATTTTTTGACCTATAAATTTTTCTTTCAATTTGCTGTAATATATCCAAAAAGTGCTGTAAGTTGCCTACTGTCACGTTATTTTAAGCTCAGAGATAAGAAAAATGGAAATGAGGTCAACCATCACAAAGACTGCTGTGCAAATCATTCGCTTTCCTTTAATCTAAATTTTCTCATTTGTTGTGGACATTTTCTCACTCTTCCTGTTTTCCTCTGTTTAAAGGATGCTAGTATTAGATTTTATAACTGTATTATGATAATTTATTCAACCCCTAAAGTAAACATTTTGATTATTTCCACCATTGCTATTATAAAAGTATTTTAATAGACATCCACATGCATTAAGATACATCTGTGTGTGTAATTTTTACATGGAGTAAATTTCTAGCTTTTGGCAGTACCGAGTTAAAATTCCTACCTATTTTTAGTTTTGATTGAAATATTGTCTAATTGCTCTCTAATTATTTGTGTGAATTTTCACTCTGTGATGGCATTTCAGATTACAAATAAAACTATTCCCATCCAGTTCTTTCCAAAGATCAATATGCCATAATAAATTTAATAAGATGCCATTTTTATAGCAGTTTTGTGCTTACAGATGCTTTTACACATATTAATAGTGTATTATAATATTAGAGTCAAACAAAAATATCCTGACAAATGAGAAAACTTATTTGTGGGCTTTTGTTTTTTGTTTAACAGAGAAGAAAACGAAATCTTCTCAACTATAGCCAAGCTCCAGCTATAAATCCCATAATACTATTTTCATCACACTATCTCAAATACAAATGTAAATGGACATATAACAGTTTGTTCACATTTCTTCTGCTCTCTTTCAGTCACACTGAAAAACTATTGTGAATCATTGTTTAAAAGCTACTCTGTCCATATAGACCCTAAATGTTAATGTATTATGAAAGAATAAAGCTAGTTTTAAATATCAGCCTTTTGGAGATTAAAAATAAATTGTTCTGATCCTGAAGCAGTAGTTATAAAACCTCATGCACCATTTTTTTTCATTGAGGGATGACTATTTCTGTTTGAATTTACTTATTATTAACACATGAGATAATTGAAGAGAAAGCTTTTACAGTAAGTATACTTAGCTAAAGCAATTTTTATTACAATTAACTATAACGTATCTAAAAGGTAGTGTAAGTTTCCTACTACCACATTATTTTAAGCTCAGAGATAAGAAAAATGGAAGTGAGGTGAAGCATCAGAAAGACTGATATGAAAATGGTTCACTTCCTTTCCATGAATCAAGCCACAGAGTTATCAATGAAAGTAGAACTCAGGACTAGTAAGCAGTTAAAGGTGTAAAAGTGATAGTAGGTTAATGTACCTGGCAATGGTGTCATTGAATCAAGTCAGAGTTGCAGTCCAAGGCACCAAGGAATTAAAGGATCTAAAGGATTTCTTCCAAAAGTTTCCCGACTCTTATAGTTGGAGGTCAGAGAGAGATATAAAGAACTGGAGAGATATCTGAAGGCAGAAAGAGATGTTGAAGTCTAGATTAGCAGTTCAAAGGAAATTATCCAAGGATAAAAACAGTTCAAAGGAAATTCTCCAAGGATGAAAGCAGTTCAAAGGAAATTCTCCAAGGATAAAACTCCACTCTCAGAGAAAAAATGGAAAAGTGGGCCAGGAATCACTTACAAGCCAGAGGAAGACTTTCAGTGCAATTTTCTTAGTGTCTGAAACAAATAGAGGAAACCAGGGTGTGATACTAAAGGGAGCAAGGCAAGGACTGAACTCAACAACCAATGACGAGAGACTAGATGCAGGTCCAAAAATTCAAATAAAGCATAGTAAGATTGGTGCAAGACTAGGCACAGATGGGAAGGTGAGGAGATAGAACAGGGAGTCTTAGAAGAGTTGCCCTGGGAATAAGTCTGAATGTACTTAAACTGACTTACACAAACTGGGTCTCATTACTTAATATTTTACAAATGAGGGAGTGAAACTCAGATTAAGCCTGAAAAATAGGTCTTGCCTTTGTTTCCCTTGAGCAAAACATCTATAAACATCTATAGGTACCATTGGGAAGACCTCTAACCCTAGGAAGTTGAAATTGAAATTTAACACAATTCAGGATCCAACACACAAAAAATAAAGATTAAAGGAAAAGTTTAATGCTGGGTATTAAACACATACTAGGTATATAAAACATACAGTATTTTTACACTATCAGGTTGCATCTGTGTTTATTCTAAGGATTGGTTGTTTCTCACTCTCTTTATCTTTTATATTTTCTAAATCTTCCACAAAGAACAACAGACATGCATAACTTTTGTAACAAGAATAGTTATGTTTTGAAATAAGCTTTATTGAGGTATAAGGTCCATACAATAAAATGCAACAAATTTCTATGAACATCAATAAGTTTTGATGAATTTATTGCAGTCCTGTGACCACTACATTTCCTGTATAGAATATTTATATCAACCCCTAAAGTCCCCTTGTGTGTCTTCCAGAACAATAACCTCCCACTCTTGACTGCAAGCAACCACCAATTTACTTTTGTCACTAGGGATTAGACTGCCCTATTCTAGAGTTTTAGATAAATGGAATCATACAATCTAACCATAGGTATCCTTTTGTTTTATTTTGTTCTTTCTTTATGCTTAATACAATGTTTGTAACATTCATTCATATTGCAAGTAGCAGAAGTTCATTCTTTCTTATTGCTGAATAAGATTATTTACTCAATGGTTTATTCCATTGAGTGAATAAACCATAATGTGTTTATCCAGTCGCATGTTGATTGGCATTAGGATTATTCCCAATTTGATACAATAGAGAATAAAGCCATTTTAAAAATTTATTTGCAAATCTTTATATGGACATGTTGTTTTAATAATTTCAGTCTTAAAAATACTAAAGACTGGAATTTCTGTTATATTGTATATGTATGTTTATAAGAAACTGATAAGCTATTATCCCATTTTATATTCTCCTCAGCAGCATATGAGTGTTGCAGTTGTAACATATGCTTAGCAAATTTAGTATAGTCAATTCTATGAATGTTTACTATTCTTATGGGTGAGTAATGGTATATTATTTTGTTACAATTTTATTTCTCTAATGACTATTCGGTATCTGTTTATGTGCTTATTATTCCTTTGTATATCTGACATTGTTTTGTGATGTGTCTGTAAAAATTTTGTGTACTTTTTAAAAATTGCATTGTTTAAATATTAAGTTGCAACTTAAAAAAATATTATGGCTACAAGCTCTTTGTCACATACATGTACTATGAATTTTTTCTTCTAGTCTGGGGTTTGTCTTATTATTTTCTTAACAGTGCCTTTTGAAGAACAGAAGTGTTTAATTTTGAGGATGCTCAATTAATTTTTATATGTAAACAGTGCTTTCATAATTCTATGTAATAAATTTTTGCTTAATATGTCAAAGGAACAGAAAATGACAGAGCAAAGTGATTTTCCTAAGTACATTCCTTCTTGCCACCAATGGAGAAATTCACAAAGGGATAGAGTCTTTGGATTGGGTAGCTCTCTATGTATTCTAATTATTCCAATGCAATTTAAACTTGTTATTCCACCATAATTATTAATACTTTTTTAAACTCTTGCAAGGATCCCAGTTAAGAGAGTAAAATATAGGTCACTACACCATCTTCCCCAGATTTTTTGCCCTTTATATATCTTGGTGATATCATATCAAATATCCACAATTCGTTGAATAGCATCTAAAGATATGAACTTGGATTTTTTGGAGGGTAAACGGTCTTAACTTTTTCAATATGGAACAAAATTTATAAAGGACCGCCTATATTTAATTATAAATGGTTTTTTAAGGGAATGTATTCGAATATTCTGGGATACTTATCAGAGACTTTCTTGATGCTACTTTAAAGTCAGCCACGTATTTAGGAGGATAAGAAAGAGTGGATTTCAAAAGACTGTGTAATAAGGTGAATAATGGCCCAAAAGATATCCAAGTGCTAATCCTGGGAAACTGTGAATGTTACTTTAACAGCAACAAAGATTTTGCAAATGTGATTAAGTTAAGCATCTTGAGATGGGGATATTATCAAGGAATATTTATGGCAATCCTTGATGCAATCACAGTGTCATAAAAGAAAGTCAGAGATTTGATTATAGGTGAGAAAGCAGGAGATCCAAGAAAGGCAGCCAGGAGTGATGCCAGGAGAGGGTCCCAGACAAAGGAGTGTAGGTGGCCTCTGGAAGCTAGAAAATGTAAGAAAATGGATTGACCCCTAGAGCCTCCAGAAGAAACCAATCCTGTTGACACCTTCACTTTGGCCCATTGAAAATGATCTTGGACTTCAGGCATCCAGAACCAAAAGATAATTGATTTGTGCTGTTTTAAGAAATGAAATTGGTGGTAATTTTTAGATCAGTTATAGCAAGCTAATACACACCACTTTCTTACCTGAAGTGTATATTTTAAACATGTTATATCAACCAGTTCTCACTGGAACTCTATGAAGTAAATGGGATTACTTCTTATTCATGAGGAGACAGATGTTCGGAAGTAAAACAACACAGTTAATGAGCCTCCACACTTACTCATTGCCACACCTTGGGCTTCAAAAATGAAGAAAGTCCAAAAAACACTCAAAACAAAAGGACTAGAAAAATACCAGAAGTCAAAATCAAGCAGGCCTATCGTAAAATGCTTACATGGAAATGAGATATAGTTCTAAAGCTATATGTGTAGATGAGAACAAGTTTTGAGTGGAAACTATTAGGGACTTCTTCAGCATACAAGTCTGAAAGAAAGGTAATAGAAGTACATGATTTAATAATTAATAAAGATGCTTTGGCTAGAATGTATAATCACAGAATATCAGCCATTTATTTTTGAACAGGAAAGCTTTATTACTTTGAGTCATAAACTTCTACTCAAAAAAAACAGCATTTAGGTTCATACAAGAATAATTGAATTTCAGAAGTGGGTCCTCTCCTTTCTATGTGAAGTCTTTATTAAGATCCACAGTAAATTCTGAGTTTTTTTGATAACAAAATTAAATGTGTTATGTTTTGTATTTAGAAAAAAAAACACATTTCCATACAAATATTTTAAATAATATTTGATACTTTAAATTGTGCCTGAGAGTGTGTACAAGTTAAAAATATGAAGAAATTCTGACATATGTGTGACAATCAGCTTTCTTATTAATAGTCATGTCCTATGTATGTAACAGAATAATTGTAACTTCATAGCATCAGGCACATGAGAGGTGGAAATTATTTATTGAAACACCAGGAAACTTGTAAGTTATCAAATAAATCTTTGAAGATTTGACCCATAATGTTTCTAAAAGCAATATATCATAAGTAGTAATGGAATTAATTTCCAATTATTGACAAGCCATCTACAAGAGGCAGCAAAATGTACTAATTGAAAGTATGGACTTGGAATTTGGTGTCCACTGTATATATGTGAATGGTGACTCTGGAAGTATGTGGCCCGCAGCTTATGCCACTGTAGATGGTAGCTCTGCCTGGTTCCTCCTGAGCAAAGTATTGAAGCTCTTTGTCTCAGCTTCCTCTGCAAAATGGAGATAAAAATACCCGCTCTACCATGAGGTTGTAATTAAGAATAAATGATTTAGAGATGTGAGGCACTTAAAACACTACCCGGGACATAGTAAGCACCATGTGTTTCTATTATTATGTTGAATTTATCCAAATTGGATTGGATAAATTACAAATTTCCATTTTCCTAAATTATGAAATGTTAATATTAGATGACCTACAACTTCAAACATGGAATTTAATGATTTCAAAAAACCTATGTAGGTTTTCCATGCCACATTTTTAAAACAAATTGACTGACTAAATTGCACATATGTATCATGTACAACGTGATGTTTTGAAGTATTGTGGAATGGTTAATTATAGATAATTAATAAATGCATTAACTCACATAGCTATCATTTTGGTGAGAACACTTAACGTCCATTCTCTACAGTTTTCAAGAATACAACAAATCATTAATTATTGTCACCATGCTGTACAGTAAATTTCTTGAATGTATTCCTCCTATATAATTGTAATCATATGTCTTTTGACCAATCTCTCCCCATTCCCCTCTACCTCCTAACCACCCCATGCTCTGGTAACCACTATTATATCTTCTACTTCTGTGAGGTCAGTTTTTTAGCTGTTAACCTCACAGAATCAGTGAGATTATGTGATATTTTTATTTCTGTTTCTGGCTTGCTTCATATAACATAATGTCCTCCAAATTCATCCATGTTATCGGAACTGACAGGATTTTGTTTTTTAATGGATAGTGTTCCATTGTGTATATATACCACATTTTCTATATTTATTCATACAATGATGAATGCCTAGAGTGATTCCATATCTTAGCTATTGTGAATAGTGCTGCAATAAACATAAGAGTGCAGATATCCCTTTAATATAATGATTTTGTTTTCTTGGAAATATATTTAGTAATCCTTTTTAATAATGAATTTATCTAATATTCAAAATGAAAACTCATAAAATATCAATTTATATATACCTAGGGTTAAGTAACTATAATTTCTTTAACTATGACACTTTCTATATTTATGTGGTGGGGTGAAAATGATTTATTTTTCTTCTCTCCCAAGGGTGTAAGATGGAAAGATAGTATTCTTCATCTAGGAATTACACTCCCTTCTCCTTTTGTCTTTGAATGACCACACCAGGCTCAGCTACAGGTCCAAAGTGCTGTCCATTGCACCACAGAGCCACTACCTTTTGTCTTAACAACGGCAATTCTCTGCTTTAGGAAGATATTATCAGATGAAATGGGTGTTTCAAATAAAATGAGCATGGCACTTTTCATACCTAAATAACATATTTCTGTACTAATCAAGGCTACATTCATTGGTCTGAGAATGAAATATGAGATTTGTAGAATTCAAATAAATATTCCTAGAAAATGCTAAAAAAATGTTCATTTATTGAAGGTCATTTTTAAGGCACAGATTTCACTAAAACCAAAATCAAATAACTTTAGAATAAAATTATAACATAATATAATTGATGAATTGTTCACTCCTGTTGCTGAACTCAATCAAACATTTTTCTTTCAGATTGTAAGTCAGTAGGCTCATTTTCTCATGGAATATACCTCTTGAAGTCCAAAATCTATCTCCTGAAGGAATGAAGAAAAAGTCATATTATATGAATACTATAAATGTATTATATGTGCAAATGCACATATAAATAAGGAAGAGAAAATGTGAAACAGGAGAATACTCACAGAAATGAAAAGAGCAATTAAAGCTGTTCAGGCCCCGAATTCCTAACTAACCAGTCTCCTCTGATGCATGAATTTTGATATATGAGAGAAACAAGAAGACCCATTTGGCATTCTACCTTCTGACTGGTACACATGGCATGCCAATTACTCTAAGCCTGCCATCCTTCACTGGCTTAGTGATATATTGGCTCTAAGAGTAGAAAGTATATTATTTGAATGTTATAGCTTTGTCTCAGGAACAAACAAAGTATGTCAGAAAATACTAAGAACACTTCAGCAGGCATTATTGTTTAAACTTTGGGCAACACGTTGAAAAGAGCAAGCAAGATTACATTTAAGAATAAAGTGAAGTATGCTCTAAGCAAAAACATAACTTTCACTCTAACTTCTTAATGTACAAAATAGTCTGTTCATATCAATGTCGTCTAAAAACTTTCTAAAGAGCAGTTTTTAAAAAATAAATAGGAAAAAGTCACCACAATATTTACAGTTTTATGAATTAGCCAACAAAAACATCAGCTTTAAGTACCTTCTCAATTGATTCAATTACAAAACCAAACATTTTCCTGTTTTGTTTTTATTTCTGAAGAAACTACAGTATATGCTATAAACCTTAATGAAAGGGCAAGAATTGAGAGTCCCCTGCCTCAACTAAAAATAAAGTATCAACAATATAAGCTGTCAACCCAATTTTCTACTGCAGTCAGGGAAATGAAGAAAAAGATTCAGTAAATTAAGCTCTCCTAATCAAATTACTAAAAATGTATAGGTTTACTGAAATTCACAGATGTCTGTCTGCCTGCCTTTTCAAAACACTAACAATCTAAATGTGGGATGCCAAAGAAATTGCATTATTCAAGGTTCTCCTGAAAAATAGAACTAATAGGATGTGTGTGTGTGTGTGTGGGTGTGTGTGTGCATATATATATATGTATATATATTCACATATATACATATATATAGAGAGAGAGAGAGAGAGAAAGAGAGAGAGAGAGATTGATTTGGGGGTTGGTTCACATGATTATGCATGATTATACAGGCTGACAAGTTCCACAAAAATATCGTCTGAAAGCTAGAGAACCAGAGAAGCTCATGGTGTGATTCAGTGTGAGTCAATCGCCTGAGAAGCTGATGTAGAGGAAAAGATGCTGGTGTAAGCCCATGTCCAAAGGCCAAAAAACCAGGACCTCCAATGCCTGAGGACAGAAGATGGATTCCCCAGTTCAGGGAGAGTAAATTTGGCCTTCCTCCACCTTCTTGTTAGACGTAGGCCCTCTGTATATTTAATGATGCTCACCCAATGTCATTACCATTGGAAGATGCCAGGTGAAAGTGATCTGTTTTTATTCAGTCTACTGATTCAAATGCTAATCTCTTCCAGGAACACCTTCAAAGATGCACCCAGAAATAATGTTTACCAGCTATCTGGCCATCCCTTAGCCCAGTCAAGTTGACACTTAAGATTAACTGTCATAAGAATTATACAATTTTTCTTTTTAATTGTTCTAAACATCATCAAAAATTAAAAAAAATATGGATAAGTCAAGGCATATTTTGAGTCAAGCTAAATGCCTAATGTGTCTATGCTCAAGGTCAAAATATTTAGATAAACTTTTCAGAATATAAAGGAGTGTAATAAACTTTGTATAAAGGAAATCTTTTTTACTTTAATCCTTTGTCTTGGAAAAAACTGCTTCCACAACAACAGAAAAAAATAGATAAATTGAACTATAACAGAAAATGTTTATGCATCAAAAATTGGGCACACTCTCAATAAAATGAAGAGGCACTGAATGAGAGAAAATATTTGTAAATCATGTCTGCTAAGAGGTTAATATGCAGACTGTTTAAAGAAGTGCTGGCTGGGTGCGGTGGTTCACACCTGTAATCCTAGCACTTTGGGAGGCTGAGGTAGGTGGATTGCCTAAGCTCAGGAGTTCGAGACCAGGCTGGGCAACATGGTGAAACCCCATCTCTACTAAAAATACAAAAGAAATTAGCTAGGCATGGTGGGGAGTGCCTGTAGTCCCAACTACTTGGGAGGCTGAGGCAGGAGAATTACTTGAACCCAGGAGGTGGAGGTTGCAGTGAGCCGAGATCTCACCACTCGACTCTAGCCTGGGCAACAGAGTGAAACTCTGCCTCTTAATAAATAAATCCTGCAAGTTGATAACAAAGAAAAAACCCAATCACCTAATTAAAAATGGACAAAGAACTTGAATAAATGTTACTCAAATGAAAAAGATATGAAAGGCCAAAAGAAAGAAGGAGAGGTGGAAAAAGAAGCACTGAAAAAAATAATAGAAGGCCAACAAGAATCCCTAAACAAATGGAAGTCAAAAGGTCGCAGATTTAAAGGAAAAGGAAAGGGTAATAAAGCTGTCCAGCCTGGGTCTGGTAAAGGAAAAGTACAGTTTCAGGGCAAGAAAACGAAATTTGCTAGTGACGATGAACATGATGAAAACGGTACAACGGGACCTATGAAAAGAGCAAGAGAAGAAACAGACAAAGAAGAACCTGCATCCAAACAACAGAAAATGGTGCTGGAGACCAGTAGTTTAGTAAACCAGTTTTTTATTCATTTAAAATAGGTTTTAAACTACTTTCGTTTGTGGGGCCTTTTAAAAGGAAAACCGAATTAGATCCACTTCAATGTCCACCTGTGAGAAAGAGAAAGTTTTTTTGTTGTTTAACTTGTCTTTTTTTCTTAACCAAATGAGAATTTTTTTGAATGTATAGTTCTGTTTGTGTTATTTCAGATGATTCAAATATCAGAAGGAAGGTTCTTCCACTAAATTGCCTTTGTAATATGAGAATGTATTAGTACAAACTAATAAAATATATACTATATGAAAAGAGAAAAAAAAGAAAAAAAAGAAAAGGATATGAAAGGCCAAAAACCACATAAAAAGATGTTCAACATCCCTAGTCATTAGGAAAATGCAAATCAAAACCATAATGGTACACTATTTCATACCCATTAGGATGGCTATTACAAAAAGAGAAAATAGGCAGGTGTGGTAACATGACCTGTAATCCCATTTACTCAAGAGACTAACAGAGGAGAACCACAGAAGGTCAAGTCCAGGCTAAGCAATATGGAGAGATCTTATCTCTAAAATATATATGTGGATTGAAAATGATATGTGTTGAGAAGAATTGGGAGAAAACAGAACACATGTGCACTGCCAGAAGAATGTAAAATAGTGTAGCCACAATGGAAAACAGTATAGAGGTTCCTTAATAAATTAAAAATTACCATATAACCCAGCAATTCCTTATTGGGGTTTTTACACAGAAGTGTTGAAAGCAGACTCAGACATTTGTGCAACTGACAACAATGTACTATAGACGCCTAAGAAGTGGAGACTACCAATAATGTTGATAGCAGCATTACTGACAATAGCCAAAAGGTTGAAGCAACTTAAATGTCCATCAATAGATGAACGGATAAATAAGATGCAGAAAATACATAGAATGGAATATTATTTAGCCTTTAAAAATTAAATGTGGATACATTCTATTCATGTAACAACATGGATGAAATTTCAAGACATGCTAAGTTAAATAAGCCAGTCACAAAAGAAAAAAGACTGTATTATTTCATTTATATGTGATAGCTACAGTAGTCAAATTCATAAAAACCTAAAGTAAAATGGTGATTGCCGGGGACTGGAAAAGAGGGAAATGTGGAGTTATTAATAGATTCAGAGTTTCAGTTTTCCAAGATAAAAAAGTTCTAGAGACTTTTCATGGTGATGGTTGCACAATACTGTGAATAAAATCAATGCTACTAAACTGTAAATTTAAAAATGATTAAAATTGTAAGCTTCATGTTATATATATTTTAACACAATTAAAATATATTCAGCATTCTTTTTTTAGTAATATGGTAGATTTGGTTGTTTGGATTGAATTTTCTTTTTAATTAACAAGAAGTGCTGAATAAAAAAATTAATTATATGAAAAACATCACAGAATTTATCTTACTTACATTAACTCTCCCTGTGAGAGGGTTACACGCAGTCTTGATGATAGGCAAATTCATGTGACTATATGGGCAATAAAAGATGAACAGAAAGGTGAAATAGGAATCTCACCTATCCCTCTTTAATAAGAATGCCAGTTTCCATGTAGCATTTACTTCTTAAGTCTGCATATCAGAATGAAGATGACTATATTTTCACTACACCTGGCATGTAATGTAAATGAGAAACAAGTTGATACTGACGTAAGATAAGGACATTTGTTTTATCTGTTATTTTGAGATAAACTAGTAAAAGCTGACTTGATGGCCTCATTAGACACTGGGAACAGAGTCCAAAATTCAGAGCCTGTTTTCAATGTGAGATTTCTAACAAGATAACCTCTCCAGTTAAATCTTGGACCACCCCCAACAAGATGAAACCTCAATGTGAGGTTAAGGTGGAAGCAAACTACCTACCCCATCCTTCATCTATTGCAAACCTCACCAATGAGCACAGCAAAGCATCAAACATTAAAAAAAAATAAAACCTATATTACCTATGTGAATTCAAAAACCGTTTAGCTTATAAAGGTTCTAAATTGATAGTACCTACTAGATATCTAGCAGAAGCAAAAGTACATTATCTCTGGAGGAATCCACTTTGATTGTAAACCTGAAATAAACCAACATTAATTTAAAAAGGAAAATGATAAACTCATAGTCAAAGTTAAGTAAACATACAAAAAAAAAAAAAAAAAAAAGAATGCCATGCTCAAGAACTGGAAGAAAGAAGAGACAGCAGAAACAGATTGAAAAGGTTTCAATACTAAAATGCAACAGGTTCATATTAAAACAAAAAAGAGATTACTATGTAGAACAAGCAAAAGATAAGCACCAAGATACCCACAGAAAATAAAAAATTGTATCTTAAAAACTAATATGTATATGTGTGTATGTATGTGTATACATTTCTGATCACAATGGAGAAATGGGACTTAGATTTACAAAGCTGCATGAAATAACTAAAAAATGAAATAAAACAAAATATGTGAAATAATTCAACTCAAGACATTGGACATCATGTAAGGTATAACTGTAATCTCTCTGGGTCAGGAAGCAAATGAGGTGAGCCTTGTAATAACTGGAGTGTCCCCCTTATGTGTTCATGTGAGGACTGTATATTTAAAGAAAATACCTGAGGTCCAAGACAGAACCATCCAAATGTGTGTGTGTGTGTATAATATCCAACACAGGGCTGGATATAATGCTTTCTTCCAACAGATAGAGGAGAAAATCTCATAACTCAAAGAACAGTTGCAATAGTAAAAATGGTCTCACAACTTCAACTTACAATTAGAATCCCTTAAGGATGGACAATGTATACAAGTGGAAAAGAATTTTTAAAATTAAATAATAACTAAGTATTTTCTAAATTTGAGGAAATTATAAATCCATGGATCCATAAAACTCAGTAAACCCTAGCACAAGAATATAAAGAAATTAACACCAAAGCACATGCTAATCACATTGCTTAAAACCAGTGTTGAAGAGAATGTCTTAAAAGCAGCCAGGGGAAGAAGACATTATACAGACAGGTGCAAAGATATGGTTGAAAAGCAAACTTATCCAGAGTAATGCAACCTTGAAAACACAGGAACAATATTTTAAAGTATTAAAAAAGTATTATCCTAAAATTGTTTAGAGTTTAAAGTGTCTTTCAAAATAAAAGCAAAATAAATGTGTAGATATATGGAAGTTGAAAGTATTTATCATCAGCAGAAATTTATATCTGTTACAGAACATCCTCAGGCAAAATAAAAAAAATACAAAATAGAAATTTGAATTTACACACCAGAAATGCTAACTGCATATGCAAATATAATTTTTTATTGCTTAAATCTCTTGAAATATAATTTATTTTAAATAAATGATGACAATATATTGTGGAATTTATAAATTAATAAGTATATACAATAAATGCTAAAGCAACCACTAAAAATACAGCAAAGAGTTGAACTCTAGTGATCCAAGATAGTAAATAAGAAGAGGAAGAAACATAAAGAGCAAATGAGACAAATAAGAAACAAATAATGAGATAATTTAAATACAGCTATATCAATAGTCACATTAATTGTAAATGGTATAAGCACCCAAATTAAATGACAGAGATAGATTAAATTTAAAAAGCAATAAATTAATCGATGTTGGCTACTAGAAATCTGTTTTAAATATAAAAACATGTTAAAAAGCATAAGGAAGGAAAGAGACATGCCATGCTGATGTTAATAAAAGCAAAGAGCTGTTGACTATATTAAGATCAAACAAAACAGATCTCAGTGCAAACAATACTACTATGGATAAAAATTTTTACTTCATAGTGATGAATGGGTCAATTAATTAAGAGGACATAACAATCCTAAATGTTTATGCACCTAACAACACAGCTTCAAAATATCTGAAGCATAAACTGATAGAAGTTTATATAATTGTGAATATGAACATATACACAATCATAATTAAAAATTTCAACACCTCTTTCTAAATAAATAATAAAACAAGTGGACATAAAAATATGAGTGAAGATATAGAAGGTTTGAGCAACACTATCAGTTAACTTAACCCTTATTGATATTTATGCAGCACTCCATCTAACAACAGCAGAATACACCTAAATTTATATAAATAAATATGTAAACTGAACATATTGTGGACCAAAGTACAATTCTTAAGAAATCTGTAAAATAGAATCATACAGAATATTTTATCTGACCACAATCAAGTTATATAAAAAATTATTAACAGAAGGTTCTCTTGAAAACTTCCAAATATTTTGATGCCAAATAACACACTACTAAATAAAGAATCAGATGAGAAGTTAGAAAGTATTTAAAATATTATCAGAAGATCAATAAAATTGATAAACCTCTAGTCAAAAAAAGAGAAGATACAAATTACTGAGGTCAATAATGGAACAAAAAGTGATGGTAGTGCAAGGAAACATAGACATATACACAGTTCTAATTGGATATTTCAATCCCACTTTCCCAATAATTGATAAAACAGACAAACAAAATCAGAAAGGTTATATATGACATCATTACACTTTCTACAGGCTTAGAAAGAACAACCAGGGAATGTTAGAACATTCATAAAATGTAGTAATCCATATACTAGTCAATACAGCAAGTCTCAATACATTTAAAGGAATGGAAACTATTCAGATGACCTACTCTGACCACAATATAATTAAGCTAGAAATTGGATAACAAGATTCTTACTAGAGAAACACCCAAATTATCTGTAGGTCAAAGACATGCATTGGAAAGTGCATTGAAATAACAAAAACAAAAACATTACCTAACAACCCTTATTATTTTGTCTTCATCAATCTCTCTGTCCTGTGTTTCGACTTCTACTAGGCAGTGTTTTAGAACTTGCATTTCTAAGAAAATTAAGAAAACAAGATGTGTGGAGAACATTAACTTGAAGGTGCCATCTCTGTGGAACAGTAGTTCTTACTGCTGCTTACCTGCCCTTGTTCTGTTCCTGTTTTATTTCTTACCCTGGATCTCTAGACTTTTATGTAGTCTATGAACTTCTTCGTGTACCGCTGATATATTTCTTTTTTAAATTAGCTGCTGTTTCTTTTTGAGGCTTATACCAAAGAAGTCTGACTAACACATTGTATAAGTCTTATTTGTACATTTAAGGATAGCAATTATTCTTGACAGACTTCCTCTCTTTGTTCTAATAACTCTATCTCTGGTTACTAGTTTTTTTTTTTTTTTAATTGTTGAATGTGTTGCATCTATTTCATAATGTTTGTTTTCCTTAAGTTATTAATTACTGAATCCTAGGATGCTCTATTCTTTAAAGGGGGAGTTACCTGTTTACTATAGATTGCCTCCAGTTAGTGTGTAGAAGGACTGGAATTTGAAACCAAACTGATACCACGAGATCATCTTCTAGCCCTTAGGACTCCTCACTCTTCTCAAGGACAATGTTCACTGTTTCTCTGTGATGGTAAATCTCTCGACAGCCCATCATTTTACTCAACCATAGTTGAGTGGAGGGGGATGGATGAATAGTAGGCAAATATGGATAAAGATATTAAAAGGCCAAATATTACTACCTTTTCTGAATTGAATTTTTCAAACTTACCCCTAGTTGCTTCCTCTTCTTTGTATTTTTTGTCTCTGAACTTGGCTCACCCTCAAAACCTTCTCTGGCCTTTTTCAAGAATTCACTATCAAAATATATGTTCTGTCCATCTCAGACCATCTGCTTAACCTTTCAGAAATTTTTTAAATAGTACCGATGATCTGATTTACTTCTGCTTCCATATTAATATAGATTAATTCTATTTTAAAGTACCTTTCTTGTCATTTCTAAGAAGGTAAGGTAGTAGATGCAAATGTGCTCAGTCCACATAAATGAGTGATAGGTTGAATCAATGTCTAGGCCAAGAGTCATAATAGTCATTGAAATACTGGTCTGAAGAAATGCCTGAGATATATCTAAAAATTTTGATATCATCAACATGTAAATGGAAGTTAAACAATAAGAATGCATTTGAGAGATTATATAGAGAGTAGACAGTGCTAGGCATTGAACTTAAGCATTAATAGTTAATATATGTCTAAAGGGAGGGAAAGAGTTGAAAATAAAAAAGAAACACACTAAGGAAGAGCAGTCCTAGGAAAGAGAGGAATTTTAAAACTTTCCTGTGCCTGTTAACTTCCACAGGATTTAATCCCACTTCAGTGTGCATCTATTAAAAGAGAAGTTTATGTATCTCCAAAACTCCCATATTTATCATGTGTCTGTAAACTAATTTTAGATTTTTTTATTTTCAGGCAATAGGCCTATTTGCATGGACCAGCACAACATACTTATTGACGAGGTCAGTAATGATGGTGATAATCATGAGCCTGATGCTGGCAAATTCTGAGCATCTATTTTGACTAGTATTTCTAATTTGTTGCTCTTTGCCTGTGGAATGCATCCAGCTGGAATATGACTGGGATTTTATATGTAACATCAAAAGTATTTAAAATTTTAGCCCAGATTTTAAAAAGTTGTTCACACTAGTTTTTACAAATGACCATGCTGGATTTTGCAGAACCACGCAACATACCTTCTGCTAACTTTATTGGTAAAGTTGCATTTTGAGGAGCTCAGTACTGAACAACACGTAAAAGCTTCCCATTATATACAGAGCACATCATGTGCATGGGTACTCAGAAGTGATTCGATTCAAAATATGAGGAGAGTGAAGCATAACAAATACTGGCAATGATTTGTTTATATTGGAGGCTACCTTGAGAGCTCACTGTGCCTAACTGCTGCATTTGTTGTTGACGCTCAGCTTACTAAGAAATCAACAGCTCTCCTATACTTTATATTAGATTTACTATGCTATATAGTTGTAACTTTAAACATTTTCTGCCTTACATGAAAGGCATTTATTCATTGCCTATTGTATACACAGCACTATGCAGAAGATTCCTTGTGATATAGAAGTCAAACCTTTGTACTGACATTTGTTCTAAATTCACTTCCCTTTCTTCTCTGTTTCCAAGGCATACAAATCTAATTTTAAAAATAATTCAGGCAAAACATTGTAAATTTAACTAGGGTAAAAATATTTTCATGACAACTTCCTTATCAGGATTTATGTGTATGAATTACTCAGACAATAGTACCTATATAAAAATAAATTTAAATATAGAAAATTCCTAAAATGCCAATGGATTTTTCTCGTTATATGTATATAATATATTCATATATATTATATACATGAATGTTATACTGATCTTGGAAGACCTTTCCTTACAGAAACAATGGTGCAAATAATAGTAACCCCTTAAGATTGTCTAGCATACTGCAGTTTCCAAAGTATCTTCACAACTGTTTATTTACCCATCTTGGAAAGAACCCTGTAGGAGTTCATGCAGGTTCTGTGGTTTCTTTATATTTTTTATAAAATCCAGGCTCAAAGATAATGTAACTTGTCCAAGAAGATGTGTGCAGGACAGTTCTCTGGGTGGCTTGGACCAACCCAATTCTCCCACTCTTGCTTGTAGTTCTCAAGAATGACTGTAGTAAGTACTAAGAATACAACATCCTAAGACAGGAAGAGATTAAACATCAAAGCCCTGGCTTCTGTTTTTTCCCCCCGCCCCTAGAAATAGGATGTCCATCAGTGCTTTAGCCTAGCATGTCATGAATATAGTATAAAACCCAATATAGGCTGCTTTCCAGGGACTTTCAGCTGTGGTACAAGTGAGAAATGCACAGTTTGTACTTCATCTACCCTGGGAAGCTTTCCTGAGGTTCGGTGGGACCAGCTAGCTATAAATAGTAGACTTCTATTGTTCCTTATTGCCAATTTGTAATTAATAAATCTGCCTGATGTAAATTCTTGCATTGGGTATTCTATCTCACCATACTTGAATAAGTTGCTAGCCAGTGCAAAGCAGTGGTCCCATCTTGAAGAAGTAATAGGCAGCATTGAAGTTAGGCGTTGGCATTTTTGGTTGCTAGGGCAATACTAATTCCATTATAATATGTTAATTATAAATATGATTAAGTTACTTAATATTTCTAAGGCTACTTAGCACGTATTGAATATTTTTCTTGAAAGATGTAAGAAATTATTCCAATGCTAGTAATTAAATTAAATAAAACAAAACAGATCAAATAAGATGTTTGATATCTATTTCTAAAAAGAATGTTTAGAGAAGAATATGCTGGATTGGGTAAAGATGAAAGTAATGATGATTTGCAGATTCTAAATGGTTCTTCAGAGAATTTTCAAGGAATTTGTGAAATGGCAATATGGGAGTGTGGCTGTATTTCCTTCATATGAATTTGACTTAAAAATATGAGGTTATTCATTTATTTTCCTTAATACCAACATATATAAATTATGACAGGTTGATATCTTTTATAAATCTGGAAGAAAGATGGAAAAATAAGAGAAATAAATGGAGAGAGAATTTTTAAAGGCTATTAGGAAAGACTCAAAAGAGAAAGGCAGAAAAATATATTTTAAAAAGAGCTTGCTGATGTAAATTGTACTGACATGTGAGGAAAGAAAATAATGACCGGAAGTGGGGATCATGATGTGTGCAAGATAACTGAGAAGATGAAGAAAGAAGACAAGGACCCCATTCTTTTCTTCCCTGGAAAGTTCTTGAAAAAACTCAGAAGACATATGTAGTAGCATGCAGGTCCGAAGATGGCCCCCAGTGATCTCCACCTTATGTAGTCTCTCACTGAGTGTAGGCTGGTTTTACTGAGTTGTATCTAGTGAAAGGAATACAGCAGAGGGAAAGGGATGCTACTTCTGAGATTAGACTACAAAAAGTCTTCAGGTTCCATCTCTAGCACCTGCCCCTGATCTTTCATGGTGTGGGCAGTTCTTTCTTATACATTCTCTCTCTCCCTCTCTCCCCGCCACCCACTCCACCCCATCTCTAATTTTCTCTTTCTTCCTTTCTGTCTTATTACTTGCTCTAGGAAAATCAAGTGGACATGTTGTGAGTGACCCTATGTAGATGCCAACATTGGAGAAACTAAGGCCATGAGTCCAGCAGTACACACGAAATTGAATCCTTTGAATATCCATATGAGAAGATCATTCAGTCCCAATTGACTCTTGAGATCACTATACTCCTGGCCTGCATTACTATTCTAAATTGAAATTAATAGATAATAACCCATCTGCATATAAATTTTCAAAAATTTATTAATGAAAGATTCTAATTATAATACAAAGGAGAATAAAAGGGAATATTATAATATAATGTAATATGATTTCAATATATAAATATTCTTGCATTGCTACACTTGAAAGAATATTGAAGCAGTCAAGTGCTTAAATCTATTTGTGACTTCAAAATCAAACTGCTACAGTTGTTTTGCCTTTTCAAATAACACATGTAACATTTCTAATGTGATGTGATTTTGTGATTTTCCAAAATGACAAACAGCTCTTGTTACAATAAGACAAAATACCAAATTCCCTTGAAATATTGAGTAATGGCAACTGTAGTATACAGTTATGGCAGTATATTGATTTAAAAAAATTTTTGTATATATGTTATTGTTTATTAATTTCATTTCAGAATTTTAAAGCAGTCATAAAAATAATGTTAATAAAAAGAAGGGCACTAAGTTTAATAAGCACTAGTCTAGAGAAAAATCTAAAATATAGAAAGAATGTTGAATCGACTTGGTGGGTGGTAAAATATTGACTCAGCAATTCAATGCTAAAACAGCAATAACTAACTGTATATAATTTAAGGAATTCCTGATCATCAATCTATGTTTCTTCTTAACATAAACTTTGTAACCTTCACCTTCCAAGATATTGATTCCTTGTCATCTTTAACACAATAACCCCAGCTATTGTTCTTCAACGCCTTTCTTTATTACCCTGTCACGAATCAAGCTCTACTTCATTTTATAATAAATTTTAATTCTGCCATCTTTTTCTATATGTCAACCAGATGATTTGTCAATCCAGATCCATGCTAGAAAGAAGCTATATGACATTAATCCTTTAGAAATACTGGAATATTTCTAATGTGCACCAAATATGAGCTGAGCATTAATTTTTGATCATCTTTGAGCAGTGAGCAATGTACTAGGATTAGAGTTGTCATAATGGGGTTGGTTTTGTTATAGTTGTATAAACTTTAGTATTTTAATGTATGCATTGCTCTTCATTCAATTTTTATTTTATAATTATTGATGGTTTATTAATATCACTGTCTAGAGATGCTTTACAATACAAAACAGCAGAGCTAAATAAATGTCTCCTTATAATCCTATAGGCATTAGTGGGTTAAGCAATTACTAAATAGCATAACTAAAATGTAAGAAGAATCTTTGCCTGTACTAGCAGGAGCAAAAAGGCAGGAAGGGAGGAGAAATGAAGGAAAACTAGGAAGAGAAAATGATGCGGTATTTAATGCAAGGGTAATTGCTTTGAAGGTTGATGACGCTAATACTTTTCAACTGGTCAATAGTGCTGAGTAAGAAAAACCCTAAGGTCATTTGCAGAAAAGCCTACTAGTTTGCAAAACCATATTGCGTTGACATAAAACTCCGTAACTCTAACTTATAAAACCTACACTCTGCCTTCAAAGGCAGAAAAATCAAACCCATGTCTTATTACACATCATTGACTTTCTGGGATAATAACACCTTGCATTCTCTTTTGCTGTCAGGCTACTTTGGCTTGTCTGCAGCTCTTATGAAAGATAAAAATATTGGGCTTGTCTTACCATCTTGTGCTGATGCTCCACATGCTCACAAATCATTAAGATTTTATTTTCTTTCAATTATCATCACAGTCAATGTGGTATTCATAGAACTCGTGAGATTTTCACATCTACTTATAGTTGTGAAACTGGTCACAGAATATGTCTCAGCAGTTCGTTTGCAAATCCCTAGTTGAACCCCAGTTTTAGCCTCCAAAGAAATTGTCATGAACCATCCTCAGGCCCTCATGCCATTGTTTCTCTTCCCAGTTTCAGCAAAGGACTTGCTTCTTTCATTTAAAAAACAGCAGTGATGGAATAGAAAGGTCCTCAACTTTCCTCCTTTATCTAAAAGTATAACTTTAGTTTTATCTATATTTCACCTTTTTCCAATCTCAGTAAAGAAATAGTCTCTGTTCTAAAGTTAAGCCTTCTCTATCTGTGTAATCTTCAATCTATTGTCTTCTATAAAATTGTTCCATAAATTTTTCTCACTCTAATTTATACAATTTATCCCTTCCAGTTCCTCTTACTTCTTAGACTACAAACACACATTCAAAATTCCCACCTACCCACAAATTTCTTCACTCCAGCCACCTCAAGCTAGCTGCTCTTCTATCTCTACAATTTCCATCATTAATGTTTTAAAAGAATAGTAAATTACTGTCTCCATTTAGTTTCTTCAATCTACTCAAATTTGTTTTTTGTTTCTAACAATTACAATTATTCCCAGACTTTCCCATGCTCACTTCCTTAACACTGTCATTCACTAACACATTCTTAAGGTCTCATACTTAGTATATGGTCAATAAAAATTTTATGCAATAAAGTAAAAATATTTGCAAATTTCTTATTAAGCCAGTCAAAGATTTTGGCAATCAGTCCCAATTTTTTTTTTTCTAGTTCTATCTCTTGCTATTTCAAATGCTGTATCCTCTATTTCAAAGTGAGCATAGTCTGAGCTCTGAATCAGTCTTCACTGATCTGTTCCTGGAAGAATTTTCTTTTTCTTTCTGCTAATAAGTCCTCTGCAAAGAAATTAGAGAATAGTAGCTAAGAGCTTGACATGAAATGTCACATCTCTTGAATTAAATTTCAACTGAGCAACATACCATCTGTATTAATTGTCATTATTACCTACACATCTTTCAAGGATCATGTGAAATGTCCTCTATCATTATCACCACTAGGAGTGTGGAGGAGGAAAACTCCTCTCTTTACCCTGCCTAGAACCTCGGAAACTTTTGTCCCCCATTAATTTGAAAACTTCTCTATGGCTAGAACTGTGTCCCGCTGTTCTTGTTCTTTTCCCACCTCTTCCATATCCTCAAGGACAATGCCTTCTATCTGGAAGTCACTGTGATCTTCCCTAAAGAAGGGGAAATTTATCATTAGCCCTGTAAATGGAAGTTTTTGGAGATATAGGGAGTTATAGGTTGGTATGGCTCCTTCCAATTTGAGAGAGATAAACAAAGAAAAATGTAAGCCATTTCCTGAACCAAAAATCTTACTTTAGAAAATCAAAATTTTTCTTTAAATATATACTGTGATGGGTGAACTGGACCAAAATAAGTATACACCACCCTCGAATGGGGAAAGATGGGATTAATACCGCTTATCTGATGATGTAGTCAGAGTGTGAAGAAATTCTAAAAATTCAAATCACCTACTCCAAGATGTTAATTGAAAAGCAAACTTGCATACCTCTACAATACTTGGTTGCCAAATTCCCAACACTGAGACTTACACTGAGAAGTAGGAGACAAGAAGGTAAGGCAGTGAAGAGCAGGAGGGGTCACTGAGTAAGGAGTGTTGATGTAAACAAGGAGATTGGTGGGTGAAACAGTCCATGACATATAGTTAGATATGGCAGTTAAAAATGACAATAGTTGTTATTACCCTGGTAGTCTAAATGACAATAGTTGTTATTACCTTGGTAGTCTGTCAGGATAGTGATTGAGATCTAGGGGACTGATCAAAGAGGCAGCATATTTAAAAAGATGTGAATCAAATATCTAAGCAATTAGTCCAAATTGGCTTCATGTGAAGGTCTTTGGGACACACAATCAAAAGGTTTAAGAGAGGAAACAAGGGAAGAACAAAGACCAAAATCTCAAAGTTGAGCTTGAAAAGTAGAGTCTACACAATTACCTTAAGGTAACCAAATGGTAGCTGCCTTGACATTGTATGTGATTCTTGTGGTTGCTTCCTGGGTTATATGAAGGAATTGATGTGTGCCTCTAAAATTAACTCCACCCAGCAAAATTATCCACAGATTTTGTAGGAATTTCTACCTCAGAGTAGAAATGCATCCTTGGGTCTAAACTTCATCCTGGAATTTGCTTTAGTTTCTAGATAAGAAAATCATTGGCAGCATCTTAGTTGTGCTCTTTCATGTATACAATATTTAATTTATAACTTAATATACTCTCAAAGTAGAGAAATCAAGAAGGCAAAAATTATAGCTTTGGAAGGAAGGGGTATAAGTGTAAAGATAGTGAAATTTGACACTTTAATTTGGAGAATGGAAGCAGGGAATGTTTCTGGAAACAATAGAAACATAGCAAAAGAAATGGTTTGAATTGAGAGTTGGAGCCCCAACAGTGACTAACAAAAGCTGGACACTTGTAGAGTATAAACAGAGGTTGAGGTGAGGTTCTACCTATGGCACTGGAGGCCAATCGTGAGCCATGTGCTCCTGCATCACATGCCAACATGGTGTAGGGTCTGGTAAGTTTTGGGTTGTGGTTGGGTTTTGTGCTATATCTCATCTGAGAGGCCATTCAAATTGTTGAGCAAGTAGAGAGGAGTGTTTAGGAGTTCTGGTTCTATGAGTAACACTGGACTTTGAATCCTGGATCTCCCATCTTTTGAGTGTGAGATGTAAAAGAAGTTAAGGACTATGAATTTGGAGAAATGTGTGACGGTAGGGGTGATGGATGGTACACATTAATTAATAACATCTCGGAGCCAAGACACCCCAATGTTGGACCTCTTCTAACTGAGCCAACTCAAAGAAGAGGAGAGTTCCTTCTGCTCGTTCCCAAAGTGACTGCCATCTTCTGACCACTCCAGCTCATTCCTAAAGTGGCTCATCTTCTGACCACTCCAGCAATATTATTAAATCTAAAGAGTTGAGTAGTCTCAGAGTAATTGAGGCCATAGGCGGCTTCACAGTCTCAGGAGGCTGAAGCCAACAGCATGAAACAGCTTTGACAAATTCATGACAGCTTGAAAGACACGACTTGAAGAATTTATAAACAATTGCCAGGGAAACAACGTGTTAGCAAACAGAAGTCCTACTAATTGCTTATTTGACTTTGTTTTTAATCAAAGTTGAAGTATATCTAAATTGTTTACATGATCAAGTTTAGTCTTTGTAATAACTCTATAAAGTATATAATACAGTCTCTACTGCATAGAAAATTAAGGTTGAAAATAGTGAAAGAAACATACCAATAATCACAAAATATGTAAATCAAGAGCAAGGTTTTAGACTGAACTTTCTTTCTCTATATCTCACATTCTGTCTGTCACCTAGTGACAGTTGATAGAGCTCTCAGGTGCACATGAAGCTAATAAAACTGCACTTATTTGAAAATGTCCTTTTGCCCAGCCATTTCCTGAGCCTTCTCAGTCTTATCCAGCAAGTTACATTGAGAAGTCTGACTCTGCTGTTTTCAGCAATTTGCATGTAATACGACTGTTTGGTAAGACAGTCTGGAAGTCACACCTAGATGACATCTCTGCTGTTTAACAAGAAATATTGTCTCCTTTTAACTTTGTATGTCTTCTGCGAAATAGTTTTACTTCTCCAAATTTAACAAAACGTCCAAGCAATCAAATAGTTTTACTTCTCCAAATTTAACCATACAACCAAGCAATTACTAGCTACAAAGATGTATGAAGAAATTGACCTGAGCCTCTAAAATTAACTCTACCCAGATGGAGTTAACTACAAAGATGTATGAAGGAATTGACCTGAGCCTCTAAAATTTATTCCAGGGAAATGGCTCATCCCAGGAATCAGAATTTGAGCTTTGGCAAGCCTTGCCACCATGGGCTAAAGTGCTCTGGAGTTGTAAATAAACTTGAAAGGCAGTCTAGGCTGCAGGGACTGCAACTCATAGGCAAGCCCTAGAGCTGTACTCAACTCGGAGTCAGTGGACTTGACTATCTAAACTTGTTTTGTTTTGTTTCTGTTTTCTTAAATCAACCTAGAGCAATTCATCTCTATTGCACAATGCCTTTGCCCTTTGGAAATTTGCTCTTTCTTAAGCATCATGATGGCATAAAAAAGGGAATGATAGGTTGCCCCTGTTGCCCCCTAAAAAATAAATAAAGCACTTTAGGTCCTCGATATGGTTTGCATTTGTGTCCCTACCCAAATCTCATGTTGAATTGTAATCCCTAATGCTGAAAGAGGGGCCTAGTGGGAGGGGATTGGATAAATGGGGTGGACTTCCCTCTTGCTATTCTCATGAGAGTGAGTCTCATGAGATCTGGTTGTTTGAAAGTGTGTAGCACCTCACCATCTTCTTTCTTCCTCCTTCTCTGGCCATGTAAGATGTGCCTGCTTCCCCTTCACCAACAGATAACTCAATTATCTGTTGCCTACCAGATACACACTTTACTATAAAGATACACATAAACTGATAATAAAGGGTTGCAAAAATATATTCCATGCCAACTGAAACCAAAAAGAGAGCAGGAATAGTTATACCTACATTAGATAAAGTAGATTTCAAGACAAAAACTATAAGAAGAGACAAAGAAGGTCAGTATATAATGATAAAGGGATCAATTCAGCAAGAAGATATAACAATGGTAAAAATATACATCCCCAACACTTGAGCATTCAGATATATAAAGCAAATGTTATTAAAGCTAAAGAAAGAGATAAATCTCAGTACAATAATAGGTGGAGACTTCAACACCCCATGCTCATCATTAGACAGGACCTCCAAACAGAAAATCAACCAGGAAATATTGGGCTTGATCTGGAGTATAGACCAAATGAACCTAATAGTTATTTACAGAACATTTCGTCCAATGTCTGCAAAATACACATTTTTCTCCTCAGAACATGGGCTATTCTCAAGAATAGAACATCTGTTAGGTCACAAAACAATTCTTTAAATGCTCCAAAAAATGAAATAACATCAAGCATCTTCTCTGACCACAGTGAAATAAATTAGAAATCAATAGCAACAGAAATTTTGGAAATTATGCAAACATATGAAAATTAAACAATGTGCTCCTGAATGACCAGAGAGTTGATAATTAAGAAGGAAACTGAAGAATTTATTGATACAAATGATAATGGAACTACATCCTATCAAAAGCTGTCAGATACTGTGAAAGCAGTACTAAGAGAAAGTTTATCACTATAAGTGCCTACATCATAAGAAAAATTTTCAATAAATAACGTAAAAAAGCATGTTAAAGAACTAGAAAAGCAAGAGTAAACCAAACCCAAAATTAGGAGAAGAAAAGAAATAATAAAGATCAGAGCAGAGATGATTTCTATCAAATATTTAAAGAAGAACTAATACCAATTCTTCTGAAACTATTCCAAAAAATAGAGGAGGAGGGAATACTTCCAAACTCACTCTATGAGGCCAGTATTACCTGATACCTAAACCAGAATAAGGCACATAAAAAAAAAGAAAAAGAAAACTACAAGCCAATATCACTAATGAATATTGTTGCAAAAATCCTCAACAAAATATTAGCAAACTGAATTCATCAAAATCTTATAAAGATCTTTCATCATGACCAAATGGGATTTATTCCAGGGAGGCAAGGATAGTTCAACATACACAGATAAGCAATGTGATATATCCCCTCAACAATATAAAGGACGAAAACCATATTATCATTTCCATTGATGCTGAAGAAGCATTGGATAAAAGCCAACATCGCTTCACAATAAAAACCCTATGAAAACTGGGTTTACACCTGCAGTCCCAGCACTTTGGGAGGCTGGGGTGGGAAGATTCCTTGAGCAGAGGAGTTTGAGACCAGCCTGGGCAACATGGCAAGACCTCATTTCTACCAAAAATAAATATAAAAATAAATAAATATTAGCTGGACATGGTAGCCTGCGTCTGTGGTCTCAGCTACTTGGCAGGTGGAGGCAGCAGGATCACCTGAGCATGGAAGGTTGAGGCTGCAGTGATCCATGATGCACGACTGCACTTCGGCCTGGGTGACAGAGCAAAACCCTGTCTCAAATAACAAACAAAAATGAGTATAGAAGGAACAACATACCCTGGCATAACAAAAACCATACATGACAAACCCAAAGTTACTATCATATGAATGGGGAAAACCTGAAAGCCTTTTCTGTAATATCTAGAACATAATACAGATGCCCACTTTTACCACTGTTATTCAACATAGTACTGGAAGTCCTAGCTACAGCAATCAGACAAGAGAAAGATAGAAAGGGCATTCAAATTGGAAAGGAAGATGTCAAATTATTGTTTCTTGCAGATACTATAGTCTTATATTTGGAAAAAACTAAAGACTCAACCAGAAAACATATTAGAACTGATAAACAAATTCAATAAAGCTGCAGGATATAAAATCAACATTCAAAAATCAATGGCATTTCTGTATCCAACAATAGATATAGAACAATCTGAAAAAGAAATTTAAAAAGTAATCCTGTTTACAATAGCCAAAAATAAACAAATCAATTCACATCAAGTTAAAAAGCTTCTGCAGAGCGAAGAAAACAATCAACAAAGTGAAGAGACAACCCGCAGAATAGGAGAAAATTATTGCTAGCTACTCGTCTGACAAGGCATTAATAATTAGAACATATAAGGAGTTCAAACAACTCTATAGAAAAATATCTAATAATGTGATTTAAAATGGGCAAAACATCTGAATAGACATTTATCAAAAGAAGACATGCAAATGGCAAAACAGGTATATGTAAAAGTGCTAAACATCACACTGATCATCAGAGGAAGGCAAATCAAAATTACAAAGAGATATCATCTCACCCCAATTAAAATGGATTATATCCACAACACAGGCAATATCAAATGCTGGCAATGACGTGGAGAAAAGGGAACCCTCAAACACCGATGGTGGGAATGTAAATTAATACAACCACTATGGAGAACAGTTTGGAGGTTCCTCAAAAAACTAAAAATAAAGCTATGATATAAACCAGCAATCCCACTACTAGGTATATACCTCAAAGAAAGGAAATCAATATATCGAAAAGATATCTGCACTCCCATGTTTGTTGGAGCACTATTCACAATAGCCAAGATTTGGAACCAATCCAAGCGTCCATCAATAGATGTATGGATAAAGAAAATGTGGTACTTATACACAGTGGAGTACTATTTAGCCATAAAAAGAATGAGATCCTGTTGTTTGCAACAACATGGATAGAACCAGAGGTCATTGTGTTAAGTGAAATAAGCAAGACACATAAAACAAACTTCACATATTCTCATTTATGGGAGCTAAAATTTAACACAGTTGAACTCAGGAATATAGAGAGTAGAAATATGGTTAGCAGAGGTGTGAAGGGTAGTGGAAGGGTTTGGAGGAGGTGGGGATAGTAAAAGGGTACAAAAAAATAGAAAAAATGAATAAGACCTTGTATTTGAGAACACAACAGGGTGACTGTGTTCAATAATAATTTAATCATATATTTTTAAATAACTAAAAAGTAATTGGATTGTTTGTAATACAAAGGATAAATGGTTGAGTCGATAGATTCCCTATTTACCTTGATGTTATTATGACATATTACATTCCTGTATCAAAATATCTCATGTACTGCATAAATATATACAATAGCTCTATACCCACAGAAATTAAAAATAAAATGCCATTCATTCTAAAGTTAAAAAATTAAAAAATAGCCCCTACTACTAACTTGAAATTCTAAAGACAAAATATTCTGTAGGGCAGGTAATGAATTAATCCATGTAATCTATTGACATGTTAGTTAGAATTTCCAAACTTTTCTGATTGTATACAAAAGCTGAAAATCTTTTCCTAAACAATAAATCACACTGTACATATTTTGATAGAAGGGAGGGTGGAGAGAGCTCTACTTTAGGGACATTGCTGTAGAAGAACTGCTCTGTGAGGGGTGGGCTTTTGGAGGGACCTTGGGCAGCAGAGAGGCATCATCAAGCCCCAGCAAGAGGTAAGAGGAGGGCCTAACAAGAACAAAACAAAACAAAACAAAACAGTGTCCTAAAAAGCATAGAGAGGCATGGGTGAGTAATATTATTTTTTCTGCTAAGGGCACAGGAAAGGGTCTTAATAATAGCAGGTTAAATATTCACGTGTTTACCCATTGTATATCTCCCTCAGTGGAACATAACCTACATGATTGACACAGTTTTCATTCACCTCTATGTCTTTCACATCTACCCCAGACCTGGAACTTAGTAGGTACTTATTAAATATTTACTAAATTAATAAATAAACAACAAGCTTCTAGTCATTAAGCACTAATAAGTACCTAACTCTGTGTTAATCTGTGTATCCATAGTCCCATTTAGCCTTTACAACTACTCTTTAATGCAGGCATTGTCTTTGTTTATAAACAAAGAAACTGAGGCAAAAGAAGTTGAAAACTTTTACCAAGGTCATATAGCTAATAAGCAAATAAATCAAGATTTAAACCCAGGTCTATCCAGCTCAAATGCATTCTTTTTCCATTATACCTTACTGAACAAATAGCTACATGATGCCTTCAGAGCAGACATTACTGCTCATATCCCCTCAGAATTCACCTCTAAATGATGAAGGCATCTTACTGCAATTACTTAAGAGCTATTTCTATTTTTACGACTGAGAGAGCATCTTTGGCCTGCGTACAAGCCAGAAGTGCAAGAAAATTGTTGTCCTATGAACAGTCATCAAATCAATGACAGTTGGGGTGTTAGGGAAAAAAAAGGGCAACTTTTCATCCTTTGGTTGGGTAACCCTGAGGCATGGTCTGTCCTATCTCCCATGAGTCCCCAGTAGAATTGAGCCCAGTTGCCCACAGGGTCATCTGCTAGATAACATCCACTTTACTGACCCTGTCGCCTCCTCTGATTCACTTGCCCACTCCCCTTTTTGTACTTTCAGAAATCAGCTCCTAAATAAACTACTTACACCCAAACCATTTTCTCAGGGTATGCTTTTAGAGAACTGAACTTAAGACAGTCTCTCTTAGTGATCCCCGGGGCCCCTCATGGTTTTAGCTCTGGAACAGGCTCTTGGGGACAGCTGAGCTTAGGTTGCAGGTAATCAAAGAAATGAGAAAGGATTAATGACTGGGCACCACTTTGCCATACCTCATTGGGATATGTACATTTCTTTATCAGTCTCAGTCTGCATATCCTCACATATATACAAATGGCTTTTTAATACTTTGGGCATTTTTAAGACCCATCCATGTCAGGATGCTTTAATAGTAGCCAACAAGAGGCAAAGGCATAAATTCTCTAAAGGATTTTTAAAATTCTATTTTGTAATAGTAATAAAATATGCTGAGAGAATATTTCTAAGAACTGACTGACTTTGAACACTGTCTGGCAATATGTAGACCTTATAATGATCACCTAAAAATGCACTCTGTATCAATTCCTTTTGCTTATAGACTTCACCACAAAATATGATATTTTTATTCACATTTACAGCATTATTGAGGTTTCTAGAGTGTTTTATATGCAGCCATTTCATTAGCATCCATCTTTCTTGAGCTTTATTATTGATCCATAAGTAAGTAATTCTACCTTTCAGCAGAGTTTATAGATCAGTCAGAGAAATAAACTCAGGAGTAGAATCAGGGTACATTCAATTAAATTTTCCATTGAGGTTTGGGAAATTAAACCATACCCTATTAGTTTCATTTTCCCAGTGATTTTTTTTTTAAAGAAACTTGGTTGACAGACAACCAGTGTTAAAATATATTATATAAAAACCAGGTTGATGTAGAAAGAAATTTTAATATGAATAGAAAGACAACAAATACAAGTGTGGGCTTGTGTGTAACCCAGGACAAGAACATTTAATCAGGGTGCAGTACCTCTGACGGACCTTCCATTCCATCAGAGCCACATGTCTGTTTGCTCACCCTGATTTCAAGGCCACACTGATTTCAAGTGCCAGGCCCAGAAGGGGCACTAAAGTATTTGTTAAACTAATTAATAAATGACGAGAAAATATGTGTGTGCTATTTAAAATCATTGGCCCATTTTTAAAGGTGTCCGTGGTATACTAGAGAGTGCTTTTTATTTAAAAAATGAGCCCATTCTTAAAGGCATCCACGATAAACCAGAAGATCAGAGAGGAAAGAAAACTCACTGTTTGTTAATGTCAGACTACTTATGTTTTATTTCTGCAAAGGTTTCAAGGAATCACATACCTCTCTCGTGAAAAGCAAATGTTCCCATTAATTTCAGCAAAAGACTTACATAAGAAAAAATAGCAATAAGTGGCCCAGTGGTCACTCAGTGACTGCCCTTTAAATGAAGGTTAGCTCCCAGCACACTAAAAGGAATAGCTTCAATAAAATTAAACTCCGGCTTCCAGAGCAATTGCCTTGAACCATTTTTCTTTGCCCTATCCTTACTTTTCTGCCCCCCTCCCTTCCTATCTGGCTTTTAATCTTTTTGAGTGTCTACTAAGGAAGAGATTCACCTGAGATTTTTAATGCCCACTAATGCACAAAATGCAGCCTAAACCAACGAGCATGATACTCCAATTAAACAGATTTTATTAACTAATACAGAAAAAAACAAAGATCTGTGCCAGGGCACTTTTGCTTCAGTGGTAGACTCTCAAGTTCTTTTAAGTTCTTGTGATTTCTTGATGCAGAAATATTTAGGTGGGTTTACCCTGTCCACAGTGGTTTTACTGCAATAAAAAACTGAATCACTAGGGAACATTCTAATTTCTTTTATTATTATTATATTTTTCTATTTTTCAATATAGTTGTTCACAGTTATTTTGAGTTTCTCCATGAACTTCAACAATAAATTATTCTCAGTATCTTTCCTGCTTTTGCGAAGCAGGAGAGACTGCTGTGAAGTAGGACCTTTTTAAATTGAACCATCCAACAAATGACAGAGAGAAGTGTTGACATGAGCTCAGTGCTGAGTGCATAATACATATTTAATATATAATTTGAATTAAATTGAATTAATTTATTGAAGTGCTATCCTCTGGTTTTGCATTTTTCCTAACTTCTTTGACTTAAAAGATGATAACTTGTAGATCTCTGTTCAGCCAAATCACTTATATATGCCTGTTCTTCCTGGAAAAAATTGTTTTGACAGTCTCCTACTTACATGGGTCCATTTTGCATATATGCCTTTTGATCATTTTTGTAAAGGAACACCATTTAGAAATTAATTTTCTCTTGTTTAATCATAAGAGAAAGATTGTTAAAGCTTATGATCCAAATATAAACAATGGCAGAGTCCTTTGAATGTTTTATACCAGTTGTCCATTATTAATGAGTTATGCAACAATGCACATAATTAGAATGCAAAAACAAAATAGCTTTGCATGCATTATTGGTGTCTGGTATTTCTCATTATTATTATGAGTAACACAGATGGAACAATACAGTTGCTTTCATGCTAGCTATTTATTTCTTTATTTATTATTTTGTTTTGAGACAGGGTCTGACTCTGTTTCCCAGGCTAGATAGCAGTGGTGTGATCATAGCTCACTGCAGTGCCAATCTCCCCAGCTTAAGCTACCCCCCAAGCTCAGCCTTTCTAGTAGCTGGGACTACAGATACGAGTCACCATGCCCAGCTAATTTTCTTTATATTTATTTATTTATTTTGTAGAGACTGGGTCTCACTGGGTTGCCGAGGCTGGTCTTGAACTCCTGGGCTCAAGCAATCCTCCCAAAGTACTGAGATTGCAGACATGAAGCACCGTGCCCAGCCTCACACTATTTATTTTATTCATGCATCTTACATTTTAGCTTGCTCCTTTCTGAGACCAAGAGTTAATTATTAAGCAGAGTGTAGAATATATTTCTCTGATGTATGGATTGATTACCACATCTAATAGTAATCAAATATAATATGTAATTCCTCTTTCCTAGAAGTTCAAATGCATAAATACCCTTCCATAGGCAATATATATATAGAGAGAAAATATGAAACAAATTAATGTAAATACAGTGGTTCACCAATGTTTGTGCTATAACTCCTAAGGATTTTCATGACCCTGACATGCCCCATTTCATTATGATAAAAACTCAAACTAATAATATAACATAGGAAAGAACACAGAAGGAGGATCAGAAGGGGAAGGAAGTAGTAGGTTAATATCTTTCCATTAGACTGTAGTTTATTGCTGCTACTGTCGAGAACTCTTCAAGGCAGACATTAGGGACCTTCTGATGTTATGCAAGGGCAGCATTTTGCCATCTCCTTCAAACTAGAAATAACTAGCTCGAATAACCAGATTTTTTCTATTTAGTACATAAGTACGCAAATTGCAGCATATTTTTCTACCCAAACCAATCTTATGCCTAGACCATTGATGCTGAAATATATGACACTCATCTCTACCTCATTCACTCAGTTAGATGCCTCAATAATGTTAGATGCCCAAAACACATGCTGACTATTGTCTTTTCTTGTCCATATTTTTCACTATATTTTAAACCCTGAGGCTCACATCTGTGTCTTGTTCACTATTGTATAATTCTCTAAAATCTCTGAAGTTCTAAATGTCTGTACTTCTAGAATGAATACGTTTAAGATACCATGTATGTTCTTACAAAGAATAAAATGACAGTTTTACCTGCATGAAAACCTAATAACCTGTGAACAACCTCATCCTAGAACTTACTGAGATGTTATCAAAGAATAATTATTTTATATTAAACATAATATTGTATTAGTTATAGAAAAAATCAGAATCACTTCAGTCCAAGTTATTACCTAACAAATTTATCCACTTAAGACATCTTCAATGATCCTATTAGAAAATAACAGCATTTTGTGGTAACCCATTTATATCCTTAAATGCATACAAATTTTTCCTATATTTAAGTTTTATATATGAATATGTTGGTATTATATATTCATTAATATTTTATTAAAACAATTTTGGGATTAAAAAAATGTTTTCTAGGAATTAAAAAAAAATCATTTTTACCAAGCCTTTATTTTCCTTCAGCTTTGAATTTCACACTAATTTTTAAATTATTTATTTATTTATTGTTTCAAGACAGGATCTCACTCTGTTTCCCAGGCTGGAGTACAGTAGCACCAGTTTAGCTTACTGCAACCTCCACCTCCTGGGTTCAAGCCATCCTCCTGCCTCAGTCTCCTGAGTAGCCGGGACTATAGGTGTGTACCAGTGTGCTCTAGTTCACTGCTACAAGTAGGGCTAACTATACAGTATTATTTGAATTTTTGATAGAGATAGGGTTTTGCCATGTTGGCCAGGTTGGTCTCAAACTCTTTTCCTCAAGTGATCTGCCCACCTCGACCTCCCAAAGTGCTGGGATTACAGGCATGAGCCACTGCTCCCAGCCAAATTTCACATGAATTTAAGATTGACCTCACTGCACTCATACATATACAGTTGTTAGCTCAGTTAAATAAAATTTCAGTGCAAACTTGGGCCATTACTTCCTTCATTAACTCTGAATTCCTCTTTGACATGGAAATGCTGATGTCTTGATGATTATTCTAACTGCTCAGACTCTAAAATAGTTTCCCAAGGGAACATTTTATTTTATTTTTTCATTTTCTATAACTTTTCTTTCCTTAACTATTTTGTCTCTAAAGCCAGTTAAGCTTCTTCAGAAATTAATTAGAAATGGTAGAACCCCAACTGGGCTGTTTGAAATCAGTTTGCCACATAGAGCAATCATACTGCATGATATCCAGCAGAGTGGAACCCGAGGAAATGGCAAAGCAGAATTGCTCACCAAATGTCCTTCCTTTGCACACTGGCCCAGGATGCTCCATCCCAAGCCTAGTTCTTCCTCTTAGTATGATCACCATGACTTAGTCTTTTGTCCTCTTATATCTCCTTATTAGTGTTCTCTGTAAGTATTAATCAGTCCTCTATTTGCAGTACGATTATTTCACACCCAGAAAAGCAAAGTGCCAGTATTGTAAAAACCTCTTCCTTCATGGATCTATGGACTTGTGCTACCTATCATTTGTCTAGAAGTCCACCACTGTCATGTTTCCAGGTGTGTACAATGTGCCCCTTTCCTCAGACCTCAGGTTTCACCTTGCGGAGATCACTGTGTTCCAGAGCTTTATGCAATTGCTGCTGTAGAATTTTGCCAGAATATTGTACTTCGTACACATCCAGGCCAGCAATTTGTTGATGAGAGTTTAAACGTCTTCCCAATGCCTCATTGCCCTAAAGACTGCCTGTTTAATTCTGCTTCTCAAGAGATGCTGAATCCAGATAGAATATCTATGGCAGTTCATTAGAGTTTTGTATCCATAAGGGAAACTGGGCACCATTAGCACTGAAACTGAAGATGGACTGAGGCAAATAAGTGGAGCTTTGAACAGTGTTTTCAGTCTTATGAGAAATGGCATAATGTCATGGATATGAGCATTGGCTTTTGATGGACCTAGATTTGGAGTCCAGTTTAATCATATGATAATTGTGTGACCAAGGCAAAGACATGTAATCTGCCTGAGGCTTAATGTTCTTCTTTGTAAAATGAGACAAATAGCAGTATTTACTTCACCTGGCTGAGATGTTAACTCATGGATGTCAGGTTTGCTGTAAAGTGCCTGGCCCATAGAAAGTACTGCAAAGGTAGCTGTTATGATAACCTGGAGGTTCAGTATGTTCCAGCCATAAGCTCCGTGAGGAGTGCCGCGCAATTACACCAATTCAGTGCTCCAGTTCACTGCTGCAGGTAGGGCTAACTATACAGTACAAAAGCGAATAGAAGACTGCCTTGTCTTAAAGGATAAATGCAATATTGAAGGATAGTCAATAATAGAAAGAAGGGCAAGAATTCAAAAATGGAAAACACCTCCCTGCAAGATAATTATTAGGTTATGATAAGCAACTAAAAATGAAGCAAACCTAGACTTATTAATTGACAAGTTGAGAGAGATGGAGCAGGCTTTTCTTAATTCTGAACATACCTTGTTTTGGATGATGGCTATTTTGCAATCAGAGTCCCTTTTCTTGAAGTGCCAAACTTTCCAAGAGACTGTCATTCACCATAGACTTATTTCTCAAGTAAACGCACTGTGCCAGTGAGGAAAAACTGCATTTTTGAGTTACACATTTTTATTAGAGTTATACACAGTCCCACTTTAATTCTGTGCTTTTCTGCCTTCTTGCCTTTGCTTATGTAAGTGCTTTAGAAAAAAACATATTTTCACTTATATTTTTGAATACAAAATCTTTCACATGCTTCAGGGTTCATATGCAATGTCTCGCCCTTCATGAAGTCCCTGGTTCCTTGTAACCCTCCAGCTGATGTAATCTCTCCCTTCTCTATACTCCTATAGTACTTAATCTGTTTGTGTCTTATGATATATAACACATTTGGCTTTATAGGCCACTAATTCACATACTTGCTTTCACTCTGTCATCATGTCATTTGACCACAGTCTTTTTTCTTCATGTTACATTCATTGCTAAGTCTCCAAACTCTTAGAACTATGCTTCGAATACTGTAGAGGCTCAATAAATGTTTGTTGAATGCATGAATTTACTAGATTGCAGATCCCTTAGATTCCATTTCCATTAAGGAAGAGATTATGCTAGTTTTATCAATGGCAGGATCTAGTACACTGTAGCACACAAACTAGGTGCTCAATAGATATTTGCTTGGTGAATAAATGGGTTGTACATCCAATGTCCCATGGTAGGGTTTCAGTTAAAGAAAGCTTCATTTATGTTTAGGTAGAAGAACATGAAGCAGCCACATGACACAACTTGGCAGGCTTTTAGGAACTTGGAGGACCAGCTGGAAGTACTGAAGTGCAAAAGTCACACAACAGCACTGAAATATAATGAAATGTGTAATAAAAATGCTTCTTTCTTAATTCAGCAACACTTTTTTTGCCCCACTGCTCATTAGGCATTTACCTTCTTAATAAACTTTAATTTGTGTGCATATTAACTACTGAAATTTTAAATGAAAGTGATTATTCAAAATCTTATTACATTTTATATGCTTTATAATACACTATAAAAGTTTACAAGTCAGTGGCTATCTCAGATTACATATGTGATATGTTTGCAAGTCAGACAGAATTACATAAAGCTTTTGATGCTTGGTCATTAAAACATTTAAAAGCAATATATGGCATAAACAAATGTGACATATATGTACAATAAAACCGAAATTTACTATAGTGCTCTAAAAGTGGCCTTGTCTCATTAACTGAATTATATGGGTAACTGGGAATTATGTATAAAACATGTTTTTTTCCTAGATTCATTGACTGTTACAGTTATAACTTACTCTATCAAAAGTCACCTAACTGGTCCACTTATCTTCCACTCCTGCCTGTCGACCACCTATATTGCCTCCCAATATCCAGAGATCCCTATAAGACATAAGCAGATATAGTTGCTTCCAAAAACATTAGAGTTAAAACTTAAAGTTTTTATCATAGCGAACAACCACATGTGAGGACTATAACTGCAGGTTATGCTAAGTGGTTCTCAGCCTGGGCTGCCTATTATAATCATCTAGGGAGCATCAAACCATTCTGATACTTGGATCCTCCTCCCAGAGTTCCTGATTTAATTGGTCTGAGTTGGTGCCCAAGCATGAACTGGGCATCCTTCAATGGCTCCCCAGGTGATACTAATGTGCAACCAATGTTGAGAACCACTGTGCTAAAGAGTTTGGCTCTTATTCTGAGTGGAAATGAGCAACCACTCATGTGTTTTAAACAGCAAAGCAAATTGACCCCTCACATAGAATTTTTATTGAAAAGAGGAAAAGAAAGTACGAGTTCACCATATCATTTATTAATCCTTGACATTTCAATCCCTTTGAATGAAATATAGCTCATCTAGTATAGAAGCAACGTTTGTGCCCCTATGTGGTTTAAGTTATTTAATAAATATTTATCAATCATGACAGCATCCATGTCACCAACACCCAACAGCACATTGCTAAATACAAATTATTCATTCATTTATGCCGCAGTATTGGCTGTGTTTTTACTATATGCCAGGCACCATCCCAGGTGTAAGAGAGATGAAAATGATACACGTCCCAGGTGTAAGAGAGATGAAAACAATCATAATTCTACTTCTCAAAGATGTTAACCCTTTATCAGGAGGACAGACAAATGCATGACTATCTCAATGATATGAATTCTATAGAAGCAAAGATTAGAGAAAAGTAATTTGCTGTTAGGGGCAAGAAGAGGGTGAGCAATAGAAGCTTCAGAGTAGAAGTGTCATTTGCATTAGTCCTTAAAAGATGGTTGTGTATTGGACAAGAAGAGAGGAGAGAAAGATTCTAATTTGAGGAAATGGCAATAGCAGTGGCCTGGAGGGAGCATGAGAGGGCATGGTCTGCCAAAGACATGATGAGTAATTGAGGAGATAGAGTGCAGGGTATTCTGGAAGGGATGGCACCTAATTAAAAAAAAATAGAAAAGTAATTTGTATTCTCTCAATCTCTTAGGAATTTCAATTTCTTTCGCTAGTCTCCTCATATTTAGAGGAAGACTTAACAGGTTTTGCATGGTAATATTTAAAATTTAGAAATTAAAATTTGGAAGTTACCTCATTGAGTGCAAAGTAGAATGACTCAGAGCAGTAGCTCAAATGCCAGCCTACAGCTCCTATTTCCCTATGGGTTAGCAGTAAATCCAGATGGCAACATATGTAGATAAAAGTCATTTGCAATGTACATGAGGAATACCCAAAATATCAACTTGCCCTAATATACCCTGCATTGGCTTAAAATTCCTTTCTAATCTGGAATCAGTAAAATACTTCCTGGGAGCCACATTTGGCCCAGTACCTGTTTTGAAAACACAGTTACACTGGCACATAGCCATTCTCATTCATTTACATATTGTCTATGGATGCTTTCATGCTATGATGGTAGAGTTGAATATTTGTGACAGAGACCATATGGGCTACAAACCTAAAATATTTACTCTCTGGTTCTTTACAGAAAAATATTGCCAACCACTGATCTAGCATGTGAGTAGAGTTTTCCTTTATATTTTTAGCTGAGAGGGGTAATAAATTAAACCACAGTCACTGCTTAATATGTTAGCACACAATTTAGCATGGCCACTAAGAGCACAAGCTCAGCAGCCTTCATGCCCAGGTTCTGATCCCAGCTATGCCACTTGCCAGCTGAACAAGTAATTTAGAAATGTTTATAAACTTTGCTAAGTCCTAGAGAGGGCCACGGAATTCAGTTGTGAAGACCAACTATTGCACAACACCAGGGGCAAAATTCATTACATAGTCCATATGAATAATGACCATGAAATTATGCAGTATGCAAGATTTGTGCCCCAGTGTGATTTACACATCTGTTAAGAAAAGCCAATGATAGCCTCTCTCTCACAGAAGGGTTAAGAAGAGCTAATTAGGTAATATGATAAAGCAATTAGCACAGGGCTAGCACAAAATATGGACACAGTAAATAGTTACTGTGGCAGATTGCTACTTGTCTCCCAAGATCCCATTCTTACTTTCTGACTTTCTAATAGAGTTTTAATTGAATACAAACCACATTGTTAGAGTCCATATTTTCTAGTTTTCTTTACAGATGGGTGTAGCTACATGATTAAATTTGGGAAAAAGAATATGACTAGAAGAGATAAATACAGGTTCCACATCAGCTATGATTAAAGATCATGCATTTATTCCAGAGTTTGTTTTTATCTCCTTCTCATGGAGTATGCCAGAAAATATAGCAGAGAACTAACATTGACTATAGATGAAGACAATACCTTATGGAGATGAATCAAGAAGATGGAAGGGATCTTCGTTCATGAATGATCTGAGGAGAAGAACTTCCATGACAAACTATACAGAACACACTTTTGTATGAGATAAAAATAAACACCTATCTTATTTAAGCCACAGTATTTTGACAGCTTTATTGATGCCTAAACTGTATTTAAACTGTAAAATTTATCATGTTTTGACTTAGATGTATTTAAACTGTAAAATTTATCATGTTTTGACTTAGGTATATACCTATGAAAACATCACCATAATCACAATAATGAATATATTCATCATCCCTAATCGCTTCCTTGTACCTCTTGGGACTCACTCCCTCCTGTCTCTCCTCTTAGCCCCCAGTCACTAGACAGCTACTGTATTGTTTAGTATAGTCTTTTGGTCAGTGTACCTTACCTTCGTTTAAACAAATGCTTCTTAGAAATGAGTTTGCTGTCACTTACCATGGAAATTTTTTAGAAATGGTCCAGATAATGGGTATGTTTTAATGTGTGGGGAGGGTGGGAGGAGAAACACATGACGCCTGAGGCCCAAAATAGATTAAAACAGTGTTTTTGGGTGAGTGGCTTAAACCATCAGGGGCAGCTACTTGCTTGGTTATAATCATTGAGGGCAAGGCCAATGTCGCATTCCTCTCGAATCCCTGGCACCTACAACAGCCTCCTATCTTCAGTGAACACTCAATGCATGCTAAATAGGTGAATGGAGGAAGGTATAGTAGCATGAAAACAGAGGGGGAAAAAAGTCAACAATTAAAGTTATTTCATAATTATTCACTGAACTTGGCATGATTGTCAATGCATTAGACCAAGATCAGTAGCAGATTTTAGACAATTTTGCTTTAAAGCAATTCAAGCAACAAAGATGTTTAGGTACAGCAATTTTGAGGAAAACATCTTTGATCTTCCAAAATATTTGGCAAAGGAGAACACAAGTAAAGAAAATACTCAATGTTATGAAAACCCTCAGGAGAAAACATTTTTTTATTTGACATTTAGGAGTTTTCTCTAGTTATATCTTTTTCAACTCCTGACCTAAGAGCAAGAGCAAATAACAAAACAGAATGAGGAAGAATGAGCAGAATGTGTACTATGCCCAAGTAGAGGGAAAGGGTGAGAAAGTGGATGAACAGAACAGAAACTGGAAAAAAAAAAACACAACAAAACCTCACCAATCTGACTTATAGTGAGTCTGGCTCCTATAATTTCCTTTTTCCTTTTGATGCTTGTTATGAGCTCAATGTGCATTCACTCATCACTCAACCAGGAATTACTCTAGAAATTGGGGATAAAATTGCAAATATGGCAACTATCAATGCAGATCTTAATAGGAGAAGATAGTTGTGTAAACACATTCATAAAAGTCACAAATAAAGGAACCACACATTCCAATTTTCTCAGGACAATTTCAATTTAAACCTATGGGATCAATGTAATTTTTGCTAGTGTACTTTCACTTTCTAAAGTGCCCCAGGTTGGATGATAAATATGGTGTTATGATAGAAATCTTAATGGAATTTCAAAGAACAAAGTAGTTAAGTCTGCCTGATGAGGTCAGGAAAGATTTTATATGGAGGAAACATTTAAAGTGAATACAATTTAGGTAGCTATGATCAGGAAAGTAAGGGCAGGTCTGGGCACTCTAGGTAGAGGGGGCTGAGTTTCAGGTTCATGATCAAGCCTAGCACTTTCAGAGGAAAAAATAGGCTGGTAGAGACAGAGAAGGTTATAGAAAATGGAAAATATTTTGTATTAAAATTTATAAACAGTGGAACAGAATGTATTAAGAATGCATAGGGCACTGTGAAAAGCTTTGATGTGATGTAAAGATGCCAGCAGTTTTAATTTAACAATGTTGAAGCCGGGAATTTTTGGCACAATCCATGTAGCAGTGACCCAGGCTTGGGAGCCAGAAACAAGCGCGATCTGTGATTTTATTTAACACAACTCTTGCCAAAGAGATAGCTTTGTTTATTTGGTTTTGGTGGGGAGTGGAGTGGTATTTGATGCTTTCTGCGGACAATGTAACCCTCAATGCATCACATTTCTTAAGTGCCACCTATGTAAATAAAACTTAAGCATATTGGAAAAAAATGCATAAAATATTTCTGAGAATAGAGTTAAGTTGGTGACTATAGCTTACTAATACGGCCCACTCTTCTAAGTGGTGATTCATCTAATGACATCTATGAGATCAGGCATAGGAGCAAAACATGGCTGGTGACATCGATTCAACTTTTTATAGGATGAGGTAAGGAGAATGGACAAAATGTTGAAAACATGTAGTGGCAAGAGAAATTTTAATACAACAATATATTTCTTACAAGTCAAGTAAACAGGGAAGTGGAATCAAGCTGCATGGTAAAAAGAAGTGTAGGGGAAAAAAAAAGAGTAAGAAACAAAATGACTAGATTAATGGATCTCAAACTATATTGAGCATAAGAATCACCTACTCTGTTTCTTAAAAATAATAAACTCGTGTTTTAATCCTAGAATTCTGATATAGAAAATCTGAGTTACAAGAATCATCTCAAAGGAATAGGTTTAGTTGAAGTGAAGCATAGGGGTCCAGAGAGTCTTCAAATTTACTGCAAATAAATTTTCTATGTCTTTGAAAGTATGCTTTCATCAACTATTTTTCTTATTGAAACTGCTTTGGTTCTTTTTTTTATTTCTTCCTTTTCTCAATCACTTGCTCATTCAAAAACATAGACTCCAAAGTGCTCAATTAATTTACTATCCTTAGCAAGTTGCTTAATTCATTTCTTTATTAATCACCTATAAAATGGGGATAAAAATGTCTATGTTGTAAGGATGTTGCATCTGTAAAATGCAACATTTTTTCATTTGTAAAATGAGATCTGTTTTATCATCTGTAAAATCAGAATAAAAATGCCTGTGTTGTAGGGATGTTGCATTTAATGATATAATACATGGCAGGGACCCCAGATAGAAACTGAAATATAGTAATCACTTGAAAAATAATACTGGTTGTTTTTGTTCATTGCGTGTTATCTTACTACACATCAATCCTTATAAACCTCCAGAGGAAAGTTCTTTAAATGGATTTAATCATAGGGGCCTCTAAGTACCTGGATAAGACTCCAGATAATCATAGATCTTTCAGATACCCAGTAAGACTGGGAAAGAACAGGTGATTTAAGTCATTGCAGATAATTCTAAAATTGTAAGGAGAGCAAAATGCTAAACTCACAGTGATCTAGATTAGTGTAGATCCATAAACTACTTATATTTGAAGGTCTATAAAAGGTTATCTAGTCCAAATATATTATTCATTTATTAGGAAAATGGTGTGAAAGAAGGTTATATCTTTTACCCCCAAGTTACAGAGTGAAATGGTAGAAATTAACCTAGTGTCTAGAAGTTTTTATTGTCAAGTCAGAGGCACTTCTACTGTTCCTGTCCCTTTGATTATTACTTATCTATTCACTCATTTCTTTATTTCAATAAAAATTATGAATTTTATTTTATAACTAATATGTGTCAGACATTAAGATATTAGAAACTAATATCTAATCTTAAATATCTATCTAATATTTTAGCTAATAATCTGATAATGCTACATTTGTTGAGATTTTATAATATGTGAAATAATATTTTAAAGGCCTTGCCTTTGTTAACTCATTAGTCTCTGCAACTCTGTGAAGTTATTTATCTCCATTTTGCAGATAAGGAAACTGAAGGACAGAGAAATTAAATAACTTTCCCAGGATTATATGGCTGGAAAGTGGTAAACCTGGGATGAAACTTAACCTGCATTTATAAGGGAAACATGCAACAAAGTAGACAAACAAATAATAAAATTAATACAAATGACAGTGCTATAATTGAAATCAAGTAACATTCAAAGATAATAGTGAAGAGAACGATTGGAATATATTCTGATGCTAGTGGGGAATTCATCTGCATTGCAACTTAAGACCAAAGGGATTGGAAGCAGCTAAATAAGGAGGACAGGAATAATGTTCATACTGATGTGAGAAGGCCCAGGTGTGTAAGAGCTTGGGGTGTTCATGATAAGAAATGGAAGCCAGTGGGACTAGAATTTGAGAGCAAAGGAAAGAACAAAATAAGAGAGAAAGGCAAGTCCAGATGTGGCAGTGTACTGGGCTACATTACAACATTTCAATTTTATTATAAGAAGGAAATTCACTGAAGCACTTTTCTGAGACCATGATTTCTATGCTTTTTATATTTTCAGTATTTTTCATGCTCATGCACTATACATGTCAGATTGTGAGTAAATGTTAGAGTCAGATGGACTATTTTTAACATTACCAAGAGAGAAGGCATTTTTTCCCATGGGTCTTTATTGTTACGCAGGGGGACACATGCCATGCAGAAATGATAAACAGTAATATAGAGCTAAGCTAAACAGATCTAGAATTGTGTCAGGGTTTTTTTGCTAATAAAAATGTTATTCTACCACTCACATCACCATCCACATTTTCGAATAGCTAACAATTATGTTATTTAAAATCAAAAGGTCAGCCTTAGGTCCATACTTTGGAAATCCCTAGGCTAAATAAAATAAAACATTTATCTAGAAGCTTTTTCTCAGCCCACAATTTCTCTGTTTATTTTACAGAAATGCAGCTTCTCTACTTTTGAGAAGAGAAATATACTCTTGGCCAGGCACAATGGCTCACACCTATAATTCCAATACTTTGGGAGGGTTAGGCAAGAAGATAGCCTGAGTCCAGGAGTTCCAGACCAGCCTTGGCAACAAACCAAGACCATATCTCTATTTTTTTTAAAGAGAAATATACTATAGAAAAAAATTGCATTTTTTCAGTATCCATCTCAAGTGAAACAATGTATATTAGAGCAAAAACAAAAACAGATTCACTCTGACATACAGAACTGTTGAAAGCAGAAGAGAGACGAGATAGAAGAAAAATGTTTCCAGAATTCTTTTCTTGCTTTTAATAGAAGAATAAAATGTAAGTAACTGTATCAGACCAGAACAGAATCTGGGAGTGGGATGAAGAAGGATAAAAATGAAAATTTGGATTCTTTTTTTTTTTTTTTTTTTTTTTTTTTGAGACGGAGTTTCGCTCTTGATACCCAGGCTGGAGTGCAATGGCGCGATCTCGGCTCCCCGCAACCTCCGCCTCCTGGGTTCAGGCAATTCTCCTGCCTCAGCCTCCTGAGTAGCTGGGATTACAGGCACGCGCCACCGTGCCCAGCTAATTTTTTGTATTAGTAGAAACGGGGTTTCACCATGTTGACCAGGATGGTCTCGATCTCTTGACCTCGTTATCCACCCGCCTCGGCCTCCCAAAGTGCTGGGATTACAGGCTTGAGCCACCGCGCCCGGCCAAAATTTGGATTCTTTAAGCTTTACTTCCAAGGTGGCTAACAAGTCACGCAAAGGAAGTTATGAGACCCTGATAGGAGTAGAAGAATATGACTCCTGTTGCCTTCTTGTATCTTATAGAGGAGCATCCCAAGCTCGATGGCTATGGCAACCATCACAGAGTGGATATGCACCATGCTAAAGTCACATGGAATCATGAGCTCTCAGCCCTATACATCCTCAAGTCACAACAGCACCAGAAATGTTTTTTAAAAAATATATAAGAGCATAATTTTTTGGTTTCAGCAAATCTTGTTGCCATTGGCTAAATATTTAAGCTATGAGCCTTAAAATTTTTTCTCTGCTGAGATTAGGGCAACCTCTCTTTCTCTAGGCCTTCCCTGCAAAATCTAGGAGTTTCACTTATGTGCATCCAGGGGCTTTCCATGGCCACCCAGGCATAGCCACTACCGTAAGCCATCCCAAGTTAAAACAGTGATAAGTTACTAATGCCTGGCTCTATATTTTCTTTTGTTTATGGAAGTGATACTTTGAGCTGATAAGTGAAAACATGAAGGGTGAATTAGCGTTTGCCAGATCCCATATCCTGAATTACATGTTCAAATATACCACCTCATGCATCTCAAAATATACGGAAAGAAATAGCATTAGGATGGAGTTATTACAGTCTCTAGTACTAGCTAGGAAAAATGCTACCTGAAAAGTGTTCTCATAATCATTTTATAAAAATGTCTGACTTGTGTATAGGTAAATTTCAGAAATGAAGCCATGTTTCTGTGGAGACCTGATTAAATCTATGCTAACTAAACAAAGCACTCACCTGATCTCACTCAAGAACACTTGCCTTTGAGAGCACAAAGTGCTAGATTAGAGGAGACATTATAATTTCTTTAATTTCTTTCCTGTTAGATGTTCTTTTTCTTGCAGAACAAAGCATTAGCTTTGGAAAGTGAACTCAAGATACATATTTTAAATCCCTTCTGTTGAACAACGTAAGATTAAATGCTACAATAAATGAGTTCACAGCAAGACATAAGTTTAATTATACCGTTAGTTCCTTATAATTATTTTAAGATAACTGGTCATCCATTATAGATGATCTCTATTACAAAAGCTTTGGAATTGGACTAGACTGATAGCCTCTTTCACCATTGTTCCTCTATCTATATCCTGAAAGGGAGTGAGAGTATTTAATATTTCAGTAGTGCTTTATAGTTTACAAAGTACTTACACACACACTAAATTATTTGACATAACATTTCAAAAACACAGAAACAGACTCAGAGTGGTTAACTAACTTGTTCAACAGTATCCCTGCTAACACGTTAAAAGACAAAACTCAAATCTAGACGTTATTCCTACAATCCCAATTGTGGGTCTCCAGCTACATGTATGACATGTGAGAACGCTCCATGCATTCTACTGCCTAAGTGCAGACTGCCAAACTTTAATGAGTACAGTCCCCTGGCATTATTTTCTCATAGCAATGATGATACACATTATCAAATAAATATTTAATCTCATGCTACATGGACTGTCTTCACATAATCTATTTATCCATCAGCACATATAACATATGTCATAAGTGTTTTTCCAAACTAGCATGCATACAAAGAGGTTGTATATTATTTTGTGTGTGTGCTGACATTTGTTGATCTAAGGGTTATGTTATTTGTAAATTCCAGCAACTGCTCTGATGTCATATACCCAACTCAGCATCATTCTCAAAGCAAACTTCAAGAAAATGTAGTTTGGAAAATACATTCCAAAAATGTATTTATGGATATAGATTAGCCTTATATCATCAATGGCTATACCAAATAGAACATGAATTTAATGTATATTTTCTATTATGAAATGAAATGTAAAGAAATGGCATAGTTGCCACAGATGTTTGGGTGCGTAAGTTTAAAAAACTTTCAAAAAGTACCATTCATTCCCTGTTCTTACCTTATCTTTCTGAAATAGTCCCAGCCCATTGTATCAGCTGAGCAGAAATTAGGCCAAATATCCTCAACACCTCTCCTCCATCCCCCTTCACTCCATCCCCTACCCTAAGTATGTCTGCTGCAGTTGACTGGATAAACAATAAGTTGTTCTGAACTACAAAGATTAGTTCTATTCTACAGATTGTGAGACTGAGCTCACAAGATAAGGTGAATCAATCAGACTGTCACTTAGCAATATGAACCATGTAATAACATGGAAAGAAATCTAGTCAATGATGAACACTTGCTCTCAAAACTTTCTAGAACTGGTCTATAGAGGAAGGGAAAATGCCCCAAGCCTTTGAAGTTATATAAGACAAGAATCTCACAGGTAAGTGATTGGGAGATAGATGAGCAGAGAGCTGAAAACCAGGCAAAAGCAGAATATTGAAGTCCTTTGCCTTCAAGAGACAAGCTTCCTGTCCTTAACTGCCCAGGTCCTAGAATCCACCTTGGGGAGGCCTGACCACATTTCACTCCTGATCTGGAATAGACAGGAAGCTCTCTGTTGACTCCTACAATAAGTTTCCCCTTTCATAAGTAAGTCTGAATGAGTGAGCCATTGTTTCCTGAAACTGAAAAAAATATATTCTAACTAGAACATGAATGACTACCTTATCTTTTAGTAGATGAGTGTTCCTGTGTGTGTGTGTGTGTGTGTGTGTGTGTGTGTGTGTGTTGTGAGGGGTACTCTCAGGTTATCTATTACATCTACAAAAACATAGAACAAACAAAGAGTTTTGAATTTTTATTAAAAATTTATCAGAATTTCAAAGAGGAGAGAGCTATTCAGAAATGAAGTGGGAAAGGCCTTTGATGGTTATTAAAATATAATGATCAGCAATTTATTTTCTATCAAAAATGACAACCATGCCATCTATATAGACAATAATAAAGAAACACGATGCTCTAAAATTGTTATGATTTGAATGCTTTTTTGTCTCCTTCAAAACTCATGTTGAAACTTGATCACCAATGCATCAGAATTGGGAGGTGGGTGCCTTGAATTCTGCATCTTCCCAAGGGGAGGAATCCTGTTCCTCACATGGCAGAAGAGTAGAGGGATGTTAATTTTAAAGCCTTTTCAAATAGTGGCATTAATGTATTCAAAAAGGCAGAACCCTCATAAACCAAACACCTCCCCATTAGGCTGCACTGTTAATATTCATGCTGAGCTTAAGAACAGGTAGAAAGCAGCACCGAATCTGAATAAGAACCTAAATGATGACAAATAAATAATATCAACATGAGCAAGAAAACTTGACCGAAACTTTACATTTCAAATAAAAATCCTCAAAGTTTTCCTTCTATGAAGCTATTTGTGGAAGAATGGTTATCTGGGAGTTGCTCTGAGGCAGGTATTTATATTTATACCAGGAATTATTATATAAATTTTGGGACTTTTCTTACATTTTGGCACTTAGAGCTATCAATTCTACTCTTCAACTTTACAATTGTCGTGAGTGAATTACTTTACCCAATACTGGCTATACTGAAGGGTTCTTAGTTATAGCAGCTCAGAATGAAATGAAGAAATTTCTGAGAACAATTCACCTGTCAAAAAACAAATTCTGTTAAGAAATGTCTTGATCATCAACTGTGGTTGTAATTGTTATTTACTGGGACCTTAATGGCAAGAAGTATTTCATACATCACCCAATGACAGTCTCCTCACAGATGCTTTCTCTGGCTATTTGTTGATTCTGCAACCCGGAATCCATTCATCACAATTTCTCTCCGCTTTTAAAGAAATTTTAGAAAACAGAATAAAATCACTGGAAAAAGGTTGTCAAGATATTTTCCCAATACACTTTTGATAATCAATATAGATACTGTGGACTTAATATTTTTATAATTTATGATGGGTTTTGAACATATCAAAAGCATGACACATAACTGTATTACTAACCTCCCAAAAGATGCATCTGTTTTTTTTGATTTGATATGGAAAAATAAACTTCTCTGAAATAAACAGCAATTGGCAAGCTTCATGCTTAGCAACTTAATAGTAAATTCTGAAAGACCACAGAATTACCTCAGGGTAAAATATCAGTGCTGCTTATGCAAAATGCAGACATGGAGTCTATTAGAAAGCATTATGAGGTGCATAGCTTTTAAGCTAATACATTTTTTTTCTCTCCACTGAGAAACTACAGTTTTAAAGATGAAGCTTGCAGTTTGGAGGGCCTGAGTTAGGCATAAATAATTTATATTCATCTAAGTTGAACGCCTGACTCTCTACCATGTTAAGTGCTACAATTATCAGGAGCAGACAAGTGCTTCATTTTCATTTGCTGGGGTAATTTTTTTTGTAGGTGAATCTATCTGTAGATATTTCTGCATGATTGCTTACAATAGGCTTGCTCATTCTCTACTTAAATTTACTAAAAGAAGTCAGCTTAATTTTTTTGCTATATGGAAATTTATATTAATACTAAAGGATACACTGAATTGTGTTAGTGTGTTTTACGATTGTTTTATCCTTAGGAGACTGTGGGGAGGATATCGTAGGTCATAAGGAAATTCTATTTTGCATAGTTAAGTACCTTTTGTTCCCTTGGTCTGTCTCATACTCAAAGATAATTGTATTTACCTGACCACTAGAACATTTCTTCTGAGAAGAAATATTAGTATACCAAAGTTGTTTTGAAGGAAACAGCATGGCAATAGAGGCATAGCAAACGTCGAAGATTCTACTTTTCAAATTAAAACTTTGGGAGACATGAATGCTGCTTCCTAATACTCCAAATTTGCAGCTACATTTCTCCTTTTGTCAAACATAAAATAGTATAAAAAATTTTCAGAAGGAAAAATTATTACAACTAGCAGTTGTTTTTTCCCTTTGTATTTCTTATTTATATATTCAGAGGAATTCTTTTGTCCTTCAGTGGGGTGCAATTATCCAAAAGTGGGTAGGGGAAGAATTTTGCTAGAACACCTTAGTCTTTTAGGTTTTAAATGCCTTTAGACTTCATAGTGGAGGTATAATTTTTACAATACTGAGAGCAAATCCAGGAACAACTATATCTTTACTTTCTTTATGTTTAGCTTCAGGTACAGAGGGCTGATGAACTGACATTTCACAGTTCATAATACTGACGTCACCTTCTTTGGAAGTCTTCTCATGTTTTTTGTTTGTTTGTTTTGGTTTTTGTTTTATTTTAATGTCTCCTAAGTGTTCTATGTCTACTCCATAATGTTCCCAGTTCCCCACAGGAAATGGAGAATAATAATCAAACATTTAAACCCATAAACTTCTAAAGATCTTGAATCCATGAAGGGCAAAATGAAGGGAAAGAGTGGCAGGAGAATTGTTTAAAAAGAAAAAGAATCATCTAATTAACTAAGTATTAATTTAGGGAAAAGAGTTTTGATATGTGATTATAATAATTACCACTTAAAATTTATCTGTCATGTGCAATCTACTATCATTTCACACTATTCGTGGCAAAAAACCTCATAGTCATCCTTGATTTATCTTTAACTCTTATGTACATTTTAATGGCAATATCTTCAAAATACGATCCTGCCTCTGTTCAGTTTTTCCAGTCTCACTCCCACTCTCCTCCAAAACAATGTTTCCTTTCACATGGGCTATAGGAGCAGTCTCTTTTCTCATTTCTCTGTTTCTATACTTAAAATATACTTGTAATATATTGGCCAATTCTTTCCAACCAGTCTGTGTATTGATTGTTGCCTCTTTCTGGGAAACCCTTTTGATTGTCATTTGTTTTATTCCTTTATATCACTTAGTTCTCAGCTCAAGTATCATCTCCTTGAAGATAATTTTTATTACCACTCAATGGAAAATAGCCTGTCTTTATTTGTATGGACTGCTATAGCAAATTAACATACACTGAGTAGCTTATAAGCAACAAAAATATATTTATTACAGTTCTGGAAATTTAAATTCCAGAATCTAAAATTCAAGATTAAGGCACCAACAGATTCAGTGTCTCATGAGGTATCATTTCCTGATTTACAGAAGGTAATTTATCACTGTATCTTCACATAGTAAAGGGGCAAGGGGTCTTTCTCCAACCTTCTTTTATGAGGACACTAATCCCTTATAAAATAGCCTAATCATCTCTAAAGGCCCCATCTTCTGGTATCACACTGGGGCTTAGGATTTCAAGATATGAATTTTGAGGGAGGTGGGAGTGCAAACGTAGACATAATAGCATAATTCTACTCTACCCCAAGCCATTCTCCAGTTTATTATTTGGCTTATTTTTTAATTGCTAATTGCTAATGGAATATTTCTTATTTGTTTATCTGCTTATTTTGCTTTTATCTCCCCTTTCTCTTAATCCCTAATAGAAGGTAAATTCCATGAAAACATGAACATTCTTTGTTCTTTTCAGAACTCTCTCCCAAATACACAATATGACCACCAGTGATCACCTTATAAGTAACTAAGGAATACTTGTTAAATGGATAAAAACGGCAGGTATATTATTAGGCGATATACATCTATTCAAAGAGTAAGTATACCATACTATCATAATTCTTTTTTTCTAGTTTAGGAAATTGAAAACCGGGAGAGATTACATAATTTACTCAAGATTGCATAACTAATAAAGTGCATCCACGATTTAAATCCTCATTTGTTCTGATTCGAAAGCCCTTGGCCCTTTTATTGAGTCCTAAATTTCTAAAGGTGACTTCATTTAATTTGTGCAACAGCCCTATGCAGTATTATCATCTCCATTTTAATAGACAATAAAGCTTAGGCTCAGAGTAATCAATATTTTTTTTACCCCAAGTCACAGGTGGAATGTGGTAGTGTCAGAATTAGACGTTACCCACATTATCTGACCTAATCACATGCTCTTTCTATCCATCATGCCACCTCATCTTTACTGTCACAGAATTAAAGTTAAAGCATTATATTATAAAACTTCAAGCATGAAAACTATTAAAGGTAAGTTATTAAAGGTGTTACTTTTGTGCTTACCTTTAAACATGTATTAGGCATTAAATGTTTGCATTTGGCATGTAGCACAAATGTTGATAACTGCCTTCTAAAAACATGAGTTTTTTTTTTTTTTTTTTTTTTTTTTTTGAGATGGAGTTTTGCTCTTGTTACCCAGGCTGGAGTGTAATGGTGCTATCTCGGCTCACCACAACCTCCACCTCCTGGGTTCAAGCAATTCTCCTGCCTCAGCCTCCTGAGTAGCTGGGACTACAGGCATGCACCACCATGCCCAGCTAATTTTTGTATTTTTTTTAATAGAGACGAAGTTTCACCATGTTGACCAGGATGGTCTCGATCTCTTGACCTCATGATCCACCCGCCTCGGCCTCCCAAAGTGCTGGGATTACAGGCATTAGCCACTGCGCCTGGCCTAAAACATGAGTCTTTAACCTCATCGTCACCTCTTTAAAAAACAAGTGGTGCTGTAATAGATCTTTTAGGGTAGTTCGTATTTGCAGTGTTACAAGTTCAGTCCTCTAGTTGGTGTGCCCACCCAAAATGGGCATTTGCTTATAATTTTGTGGCATAGACTATTTCCACTGGATGAAACACATTTTTTCCTCATGATGGGTACACAGTTGGAACACTGACCTCATTTGTTGGCTCTATCTCATTATGTGTGGCCATAAAACTGAATTCCAGAATATGGTTGTGAGAGGAAGTGATAAGCACCTCTTCAAAGACTGGCCCAAGAAAAGCTTCAGAGATCATTTTCCTTCTGACTGGATGAAATGGAAATGATGCCCCAGGCCACCTCAGAAGTGTCCAAAAACCTGTATTCCAAAACACTGCACAGGGTAGGGCATCCTGCCAACCTGTTCACTGGAGTAATATGGTGATCTGCGAAAGAAATAGACCACTCAAGTCTGCTCTGCTAAAATTTCTACAATGAATTAACTCATACAAGGTTGCTAAAGAGGGGAATGATTTAGAGTAATGTAGAGTGGTATGACTTTGTATTTGATATTCCTCAGCATGTTAATGTTTTATGCCACGAATTAACAGCAGCAGAGCACCAACTCTCCTGATAGGATGAGCACCAACTCTCCCGAAATGGCTTAACAGGATGAGTCACGGATGATTACAGAACTGTAACTTCCCACTCACTCCATGTTTGTTCTGAGTTTGGCCACTTGCTCTGCATCACAAACTTTGAGTGGTCTTCTCTGGTGGTTGTGGTGGCAATAGCTCTGAAAATCAATTGTTCCTTGTACTTTTTCCATCATGCTTGTTCTACTACTTTTTCAAAAAGGTGGTTTCCAAGTAATTCTGACTTATTAGGAATTTAATGTGTATTTTCTGAAAGACTTTATTTTCTGGAGCAGTTTTAGATTCACAGTAAAATTGTGCAGAGAGTACAGAAACTTCTTACATATAACCTGACTTCACGTCTGCATAGGTACCCCAACTATTGGTACTCCCCATCATAGTGGTACATTTATTACAATCATGAAGCTGCATTGACACATTATTATCCCTCTAAGTTCATAGTTTGCATTAGGGTTCTTCCTTGGGTTCATTCTGTGGCTTTTGGCAAACATCTAATGACATCTATCAAACCTTACAGTATCATACAGAATAGTTTCACTACCACAAAAATCTCCTGTTCTCTGCCTATTCATCCATCTTGCCCCTATAACTCCCAGAAATCACTGATACTTCTGTTTATTCCAGAGTTTTGCCTTCTCCAGAATGTCTTATCGTTGGAAACATGTCTTTTTCAATGTATTAGTTTTTTTTTTTCTTGTTTTTTAGTGTCCTGGTTACAAAATTCCATAGAGATTGGGAGGGGTTGTCCCAATTCTGTTTTTCCCCCCACCCAGTGGTCTTATTACTTTTAATGTGCAATTTTATAGAATGGGTGATTTTTTGAATAAATATATTTAGTCTTTATGGAAACACCTTAATTGAGTTTGAGCCATTATAAATTTTGGCACCTCAATATTTCAAGGGTTAGCTTATACTAGTTTATGCAGATCATTAACTGAAGTCACTTTACCCAAAGAATTAGGAAATTTCTAAGCGGTATTATTAGAAGCAGTGTAGCATAGTAGTTGTATGACCTTGAACAAGTCTCTAAATCTTCATTACCTTATCTGTCAAATAGATGTAATAATTTTCTTAAGTATTCAACAAAACAAGCTGTGACATACACCTGGTTCAGTATTGGTACTGAGTAGTCACTCAAACATTTCTACTGCAGTTTTTATCAGTGGCGTTGAGATACCAGAATTCTGCCACTTCCTATCTGGAAAGCCTTAGGAATGTTAGGAACCTCTCAATGTATCAGTTTCTTCATCTGTAACATAGAATTAATATTTTCATTGTTCCTGGGAGAACTCAGGGAGATACTACATGCAACAGAAGCCACATTTTAAAAAATAAGTTTTCAGTGCTTTTCAAGTTACATCTTACAGGTAACAACTGTCCTTGCATACATACCCCAATGGTTCCAGGGATAATCAGTGAGAAGAAAATGTGTCTGTAATCCAGGGTAGACATGCTAAGCTTGAGAAAAAGAAACTTTTCAACTATGGTATTGTTCTCTAATTTATCCAGGGACATGTGCAGAGTAAATAACTCTAAATTGGTAAATCATTTATTAAAATTCTTTCTGGATTTTATTGTATTCAATATAAAGAAGAGAGATAAGACAAATGACATACATCAAAATAAATCCCAGAATAATTAAGCAATAAAAATAAAGCAAGTGAAGAAATAACATGTGAATATTTATTAGCTATTTGCCTGTAAAAAGACTTTTTGAGCATAATATTATAGAAGAGAACCATAAAATAAAAAGTTGAACAAATGCGACTTCCTGAAAATTTTAAACTTTTACCCAAATATTTAATTTCTCATTCATCCCTCTAAAAGACAACTAATTCAATTAGGGAAAATATGGGTAGTATATATAGCAGCCAAAAATAAATAAGATTAATGGTATTATTCTAATGGAACATTTCCAATAAGTAAAAGAGAGCTAACCAGATGTAAAGATTGGTAAAGGTCAAATTCAGGTAATTCACTGCACAAATATGTATTAAGCACCTAGTGCTGGTGACCCAAGAATATGGGGCATGACTAACTCAATACACCTCTGGAGGCTGTATGAGCAAACAGCAAATTGTCCTCATGAAAGTAGGATGTTGGTAAACTGACAAACTGCAACTGCCGCTAGAAGAAATGTTGAGGGCAGTCAGGTCAAAGGTCTCATGTTCCTTGAGGTTATCTGTGCCCCTTGAGGTTATCTACCTGAACATCTGAAGCCTGTTGAACAAGGAAAGCAGTACCTGTGATAAATCAAGTAGCTGACTGACGATCACCCCCTCCTCCCTGTTCACTTTACTGAATAAATACGAAGGGCTGTAAAATCTCAGGGCCTTTGTTCAATAGAAGCGAAGAGCCCCCTGACCCCTTCTTTCAACTAGAACCTTTTGTTTTTGTCTTCAATTCCGCCTTAGCTCTTCGTTCATGAGATCACGGAACAGAGACCTGAATGAAGAAGGTCTGTTGGAGCAGAGGTCTTGAAACTGACCAGATGGACGAGGAACCACAGGAGGAATATGCCAGCAGTGGATACAAGGTCAGTGCTCTAAAGAGGTGCTGGGAGTGGAGAAGTTTCTTAATCAGGGTAACATGAGTCAGAATTTGTCTATTGAGGAGCAATATTATGTGCAGTTGCTGAAAGTTTTACTTAAAGAATCTGATGCTCAGGTCAGTAAACACTAAGCTTCTACAGGAAGTCATTACACATAACTCATGGTTTCCACAAAGAGGCACCCTCGATGTGGAAAATTGGGACCGGATAGAAGAAGGTTTGAAACAGACTCATCAAAAAGGTCTTAAAGAAGTTTGATCTGCTGGAGTTTGGTCCATACTGTCCTCCTGCCGTTATCCCCTTCTTATTCAATCGGACAGCAGGAGCCATGCTCTGCCTCTTAAAAACTGAAAGAGCCTCTGTCTCACCAACAGGACCCATTGAAAGTGAAAAACAGGTGAGGAGGAGAGGTGGCCTACGCTGCCTCCTTCAGCAGCGGAAATAGAGATTCCAACACAAAAAATTCTGCGTGCTGCAGCTATAGCTGCAGAGCCCTTAAGGACCTTGCCCTTTTCCTATCACCGTAAGACCCGATCCAAACAATCCACAAACTTGTTCATGAACACATTCCAGTAGAATTTAAGTTATTAAAAGAACTAAAAGCTAGTGTGGTTAATGATGGAGTACAGAGCCCATTTACTTTAGGGTTGTTAGAATCAGTATTCCGCACTATGCGCCTCTCACCTTTTACTATAAAGTATTTAGCTCGTGCCTGCTTGTCTCCTAGCGCATATTTGACGTGGAATTTCAATTATGCAGACCAGGCTAGACAGAATCGTGCCACTGGACATGGAAACATTACAGAGGATACGCTATCGGGTAGTGGTCCTTATTCAGATTTGGTGCAGCAATTGGCACTCCCAGACACTGCTTACCATCAGTGTGCCTTAGCTGCCAAACGTGCCTGGGCCACCGTCCCCGAGGAAGGGGTACCGGTGCAATATTTTCTACATGTCATGCAAGGACTCAGGAACCCTATGCAAATTTTATTGCGTAACTACAAGAGGCAGTGAGGTGCCAGATTCCTCATACTGCTGCTGCAGAAATGCTTACTCTGTCTTTATCCTTTGGAAATGCAAATGCGAATTGTAAACATGCATTGTCACCGGTAAAATGCACAAAAAACTTGGCAAATTTTCTCAAAGCCTGTCAGGATGTGGGAACTGAGTTCCATTGTTCTAGGATGCTGGCTCAAGCCATGGCTAATTTAGTAGTAAACAAATCTTAAAAAGCCCAAAAGTTCACGCCTGTAATCCCAGCACTTTGGGAGGCCGAGGCGGGTGGATCACGAGGTCAAGAGATCGAGACCATCCTGGTCAACATGGTGAAACCCCGTCTCTACTAAAAATACAAAAAATTAGCTGGGCACGGTGGTGCGTGCCTGTACTCAGCTACTCAGGAGGCTGAGGCAGGAGAATTGCCTGAACCCAGGAGGCGGAGGTTGCGGTGAGCCGAGATCGCGCCATCACACTCCAGCCTGGGTAACAAGAGCAAAACTGCGTCTCAAAAAAAAAAAAAAAAAAAAAAAAAGCCCAAAAAGTGAGAAAATGTTGCAACTGTGGAAAAATTGGGCATTTTAAAAAGGAATGCCATCAGACTAATGGGCAGAAGGGATCTTATAACGTGGTACCCACCTGCCCTGATGGAAAAAAAACGCCAGAAATTTGCTCTCGCCAGAAATTAGCCCAAGGAAACCACTGGGCTAATCAATGCCGCTCAAAATTTCATCAGAACCGCACTCTCCTGTCAGGAGATGAGAGGGGAGCCTGGACCCGGGCCCCTCAAACAATGAGGGCATGCCCATCCAGACCACAACCCCATTTCAGGGGTGGGTCCCCGGAGGACCATTGATTCCCCCTCCCCAGGAACACCCGGAAATGCAAGATTCAATCTCCCAGTTAGAGAACAAGTTTATTGGAGGAGACAAACCCACCAAAATTCCCACCGGCATTTGAGGACCTTTGCCAACAGGATATATGTGACTATTCTTGGTCAAAAGGCATCTTAACTTATAAGACATTACTGTTGTCCCTGGAGTTGTTGACTCTATGAAGGAGAAATTCAAGTAATTGTAATGTCACATGATCTCTGGGTTTTTGAACCAGGGGAATATATTGCTTTGCTATTGCTTATTCCCTGCAAGTCACACCCTTCTCCACAAAAAAGGTGACAAGGAAATCAAGGATTTGGGAGTACAACTCACAGGAAATTTACCTATCCCAACCCATAGCTTCTAATCGGCTCACCTGTGTAGTGCAAATTAGAGGAATGAAGTTCTATGGGCTTATGGACATGGGAACCACTATCAGTAATATCTAAAAACAATTGGCCCTCCTCTTGCCCTTTGTAAAATTAACCTCTATATCCACAGCTCAAAGTGTTGAGCAGAGTATTGAAATTTTACCCTGCCTCAGTCCAGATGGCCCATCCTGTACTTTTCAACCTTATGTTGCAAATATAGCTGTTAGTCTATGGGGCCAAGACTTAAACTTACAGCATGGGATATGAGAATTACAAATGAGAAAATTGATAACTCAAGATTTAAAATGATGAGTTATCAAAGTGGAAAAGGCTTAGGAAAGTCTCTGCAGGGAAGCCCTGATCCAGTATCTATAACTGGGCAAACAGATACAAAAGGACTGGGCTTTCAGGATTTCTAATGAGGGTCATTGATACTTCTCCACCCACCACTTGCTGTTAGAGTGGCTGACTGATAAACTTGTATGGGTGGATCAATGGCTCCTATCACAGGAGAAACTGACTCAGCTTCATCAGCAGGACATGTAGAAGAGTCAGTTAGCCCTTGGAATTCGCCAGTATTTGTGATTACGAAATAATCAGGAAAATGGCATCTGCTACGTGACTTGGGAGCAATTAATGCACAGATTAAACCCATGGGTGCATTGCAGCAAGGTTTACCGTCCCCAACAGCCATTCCAAGAGATAGGTCTCTCATAGTTACAGATGTCAAGGATATTTTTTTTTTTTTTTTTTTTTTTAACTATACCACTGCATGAGAAGGACAAGCCTCAATTTGCATTCTCTGTGTTTTCCATTAGTCGAAGAGAGCCTGTCTCTCACTATCAGTGGAAGTTTGACCCCAGGCACGCTCAACAGTCCTATCTTATGCCAGCATTTTGTAGGAAAAACATTGAAGGAGCCTTGGAGCATGTTTCCCACCACCTGCATCGTTCATTATGTAGATGATATTCTTTTGACTACTCCTACAAATCAAGTATCACACCAGCTATTTAGAGAAATAAAAAGGAGCCTTGACTAAATGGAATCCCAAAATAGCTCCTGAGAACGTGCAAACAACCTTCCCATATCAGTATTTACAAACTATTGTTACTGAAAGAAGTATTCAGCCTCAAAAGGTAGCTCTTTGCAGAGACACATTAGAAACTCTGAATGATTTCCAGCAATTATTGGGAGACAGTAATTGGCTGCGCCAGATGCTAGGTAATGCAACTTATCAACTCAAACACCTCTATCAAACACTTCAAGGAGATTCATCATTAGATTCTCCCCAACAACTTACTAAGGGGCAGAAGCTAAGTTTCAGCTCCTAGAACAAATGCTTCAGGAACCACATGCCTCTGACTCCACCCACAAAAGCCTTTGCTTTTGTTTATTCTTCCCACTCCCCATTCTCCAACTGAACTTTTAGGACAGTTCATAGATAAAATGATAATGGTAATAGAATGGCTTTTCCTATCCAATCAGACAGTAAAATCTGTGCAAGTTTACCTTTCTTTAATCACACAACTTATAACAATGGGCAGACATAGATCAAAAATGCTTACAGGATATGACCCTGATAAGGTTATTGTACCCTTGGGTTCCCAACAGCAAGCTGCAGCCTGAGGAATGTCGACTGCATGGCAAGCTCAGCTATGTTCATGTAACTGCAGATACCTACTCTCATATGTTACATGCTACATGTCAAACAGGAGAAATAGCTGGTCACGTCTGACGACACTGTTTATCGTCATTTGCCCATATGGGGGTCCCTAAATGATTCAAACCTGACATTGGACCTGCTTATGTCAGTCATGCTTTTCAAAACTTTTTACAATTATGGACAATCAAACACAAAATGGGAATTCCATATGATCCCAGAGGACAAGGGATTATTGAGCGGGTATATAAAAAACTACAACGAATGTTGAAAAAAACAAAAAGGGGGAATAGGAGACCAATGACCAACTCATACGAAATTACATTTAGTCTTGTTTACTTTAAATTTTTTTGACTCCTGGTACGGATGGTAAGACTGCAGCAGAAAGACATTGGCAAGTGTTAGAGGAAAAGAGGCAAGTTTATCCAAAAGTCTTACGAAATCCTGGGAAGGACAATGGAATGGAAAGGTTGGTAGATTTGCTGACATGGGGAAGATGGTATGCTTGTGTTTTTACAGGAGTTGGACAAACTGTGTGGGTGCCCTCCAGGTATACGCAACCGAGGAACAGGAGACTGCAGGGATCCATGGTGGCCAACCATGGGCCCAGTCCCTCCAGTATGAGCCTTGAGCCAACTAAATCTGAATGCAAGGACAGAACGAGGGCCAACGAGTCACAGTGACAACGAAACACATAACGTGGGGACAGATCAAGAAAACTATGCAGGAAGCTGAGAAACTGCTGGAGTCAGGCAAAAACCCCAGACTCCATGTTCTTGGCAATGTTAGCTGTAGTGCTCTGTGCAGTACGTTTCCCCTGTATAGAGGCAAAAACATATTGGACATGTGTTCCAACCCCCAACAGTGTGACCGGTACTCTGGAGTGACACTCTTCCTGAAATATATCATGATCAGGGAGCATGGGCTACAGGACCTCTGACTCCCCAAGACACAGAACAATTAAAGTCACAGAACAAAAGCATCAATTACACTACTCCTTTAGAAGGACTCCTTTTGTGTATCACCACGAATACATCGCTCAACCATAGCTGTCTTGCAGTCCAATCTCAGCCATGGTTAAGTCACCAGGGAAAAACTATGTATTTATTAGGCCTCAGCTCTGTTAATACTACTGGTGTGTTTACTAATTACTCCCGGCCGCATCACCCAAATCGTACTGATTATGTGAAACGGACTCCCATTGAAAATTCTCACCCCCATCCTTAGATCCGGTGTCTGGGCCCCCTGGCCAGACAACAATCCATGTTAATAGGAAACATTATTGACTGGGGTCCTTGTGGCCAGTTAGACGGGAAAGATGTAAATCAGACCTCTTGGCATAGACTTCGTTGGCACTGTGGCAGACCTTCAGCACCTTCTTGTCACAACAACTGGGATTCCATCCCAATCCGCCACACACCTTGCTTGGCACAGTACCAGCTTTAGCCCACCCTTACCTCAGTGGCATTATCTAGGAAAAAGAGGCTCAATTCAGGAGTCGATTTGGAAAGCAGTGCTCCCATTTATGAATGGTAGCATTTGGGTCGGAACACTATCCGATAATGGTAATTCTGTTCAACGTAGCTTTAATATCACCTTTGTTAGAAACATTACCACTCAGTTCACGGTTTGTGTTTTCAATCTTTATGTTTTTCTAGCAGCTAAGAAAGGTCAGCTCCAGGTTAACATCACCCAACTGACTTGTGTCTCTTGTCAATTGTATCACTGATTTAATCAAAATACTATACAAACACACAATATATCCACCCTAATAATTCTAAGTTGCATTTTTAGATTATCCATTCTCGTCAATTTGCCTGAACCATGGGCTGCTACCCCCACTTTACATTTTGTGAAACTTCTTCTTACCCAGTTCACTCAGAGTTCTCGTAGAGCCTTACGCATGATAATTTTTGATATAGTCTTCTTGGTCACACTAATAACTTCTCTTGTAATGTCCTCAGCAGCGCTACATAGTTTGATTCAAATAGCCCTATATGTAGAAAATTGGACACATACAGCTGACCAGACATGAAAGCTAGAAAATAAAATTAATGCCAGATTACAAACAGAAGTAGCAATGCTAAAGACTACTTTTTGTGGCCAGAAGAACAAGTACAAAGTTTGCAATGGCAGCAACAATTGCGCTGTCATTTTTAACCATACACACATTTGTGTAACCAACTTGGAATACAATCAAAGTGAATATCCACGGAACCATGTAAAGGCTCATTTACAAGGAGCTTTTACATCCAGTGTTACTTTTGATATCAGTGATTTACAAAACAAAATTCTCGAGAGTATCAGCCTTCTTTAGAAGCTTGGACAGAATTCCAGCAGGGCTTGGAGAGCCTTAACCCTTGGACTTATCTTAAACATAATCTCAATGTATCTTTTATCATTATAGGAATAATGCTATTATGTCTCTGTTTCCGGTTTGTAGTCTGTAGGATCAGGTGGACCACCAGCAGACAATTGAAAGCTGCCCAGCCTGGAATTACCTTCATTCCATTAATTCAAAAACTAAAAATGGGAGATGCTGGTGACCCCAAGAATGTGGGGCGTGACCAACTCAATATACCTCTGTAGGCTATATGAGTAAACAGCAAACTGTCCTGAAAGCAGGATGTCGGCAAACTGACAAACTGCGTCTGTCACTAGAAGGAATGTTGAGGGCAGTCACGTCCCAGGTCCCATGTTCCTTGAGGTTATCTACCTGAATATCTGAAACCTGTTGAACAAGGAAAGCAGTACCTGTGATAAATCAAGTAGCTGACTGACAATCACCCCCTCCTCCCTGTTCACTTTACTTAATAAATACAAAGGGCTGTAAAAGCTCGGGGCCTTTGTTCACTAGAAGCAAAGAGCCCCCTGACCCCTTCTTTCAACTAGAACCCTTGTCTTTGTCTTCATTTCCACCTTAGTTCTCCTTTGTTCATGAGATCATGAGATCACTACAGCGCCCTAGTATATGCTCTGTGGGGTTCTAAGTGGTGAGAGTTAATATTGAAATAAATAAGATAGTCATGTTCCCTCCTTTCTTATTCTAATGAGGAGACAATAAAATAGCAAACAGGAGGCAATTACATAAATAAATAATGTAATTTTAGGTGACAAATGTTATGAGAAAGTAGAAGGTGGTTATAGAATAATGGAGAGAGAGACTATTTAGGATGAGGAAGCCACAAGGAGAGCTTCTCTGAGGAGGCAGCATTTGGACAGAACAGAATGGAATGTGAAAGTAAGCCTTGCTAAGATTTGAAAGCAAGGATGCACGACAGGTAAAGTAAACCAATGGCACGGTCAGGGTCCCTGAGGCGAAAACAAGATTAGCATAGCCGAGGGACAGCAAGAAGCATGTGGCTGGAGTAGAGTAATGTCAGAAAGATGGTTGGAAAGGAAGAAGGGCCTGATCATACAAGGCTTGAAGGCAACCGAGGCAATACATGTATTTTTAAAATGACCTCACCACATAAATAATAACATACATGCAGACTAAAAATATATGAGAAATCATTTTACCTCTTAAACTGGCGAGGATTGAATGATAGTGCATAACGCTGGAGAGAACAATGAGTGACTGATATTTCCAAATCTCCTGGTAGACATGAAAATGGGTAACTCATTACTGGGGAGCAATTTGATAGCTTTAAGCACCTAGAGGGTTCACCCATATTTATAATATTTGACCATGAAATTTTAATTCCAGAAATATGTTGATGATGTAATTGAATAAATGTAGATATGTACAAGATAGTCATATGTCCATACATTATCGCTTAAAATAATACAACATTAAAACAAATGAAATGTACAATCACAGGAGATTACTGCATTAGCATGGTACCACAATAAACAATGATATGCAGCAAAAAAATTATGCTTTCACAATATTTTTAATGAGACATAAAATACCCAATATAATATGTTGAGGAATAAAAAGGATATAAAAAAACACAGCCCCAATTTTATTTTAAAAACAATTTAAAAATCCAGCAAGAACATTAGAATATAAGTAATGATAATTACTGGAATGAAAAATTATGTGTGATTTTAACTTTCCTCTTTTATCTGCTCTGTGCTTTCCAGCTTTTCTCCAATGATATTGTATCTGTTTTATAATCAGAAAACAGACAAATGTAAGCAAAGAAAGTTTACATTCAAAAACTTACTACTTTAAAATATATATAATATGTACAATGAGTTTTACTCACAGTGAATTGTATGTTAAGCTTGTTTGACTGTAGACAGAATTAAGGTAAGAAAGATGCAGTAGTTCTCTGGATGCAGTTTTGAAAAAAATCATCACAGTTTTCTATCATTGTTTCAACAATTATGGATTGTTACATTGGGTAAGGACTATAGAGAGCACTTAGTCAAAGCCCTTTGTTTTACAGATAAGGAAACTGAGATGTAAGAAAGATACCAAGAACCCAACAATGAGTCAGTCAATAGTGAGAATTGGATGCAGCTTCTTTTTTTCTTCTCAGCTCATTTTCCACTATCACAGAACACCTCCTCCAACCAAACAGCAACATGACCTATATTCTGAGAAAAAGGGATAAGTGAGAAGAAGAAGAAATGACTGGGAGAAACTTCTAGTGTGTCGGGAGAAATTGGCCCCTAGTGAAGGAGAAATGAGGTTAGCAAAAAGACCATCAATTGCCAATCTGACCATCTTTGGACAGAACAAAGTGCCAAAAAGAAAGAAAAGAAGAAAAGAATCATAAGAGTTGAGATATAGCAGGCTGGAGGAGCAGCCTCACAGAGCATTTAGATATATGTGAACAAGTTCAGCCAGAGAAGGTACTTGCAGGAGCATAACGATTAGGTTGGTGCAAAAGATATTGCAGTTTTGGCAAAAACCCCACCAACCTAATAGAAACCATTATGCTTTAGGACAAGAATACTCAGTGATCTAGAACCTAGAGTGGTAGAGGTCAGATAAGATGCTACAGGGGAAGTTGGAGAAAGTGCATCTCTAAGGATATTGTGTTTCTAATTTCCCAATGGTTTTGTATACTGACATTCCTTGTGCAACCATACGCTGGTTTTGTACATTAAAAATCTTTAGATTGATAGTTTGCCATCATTATCATTAGACTTCATAGATATTTCCTACATGCTTAAAATATTAGTTTCTCAGTGATATAACACATAGAATTGTACAAGATTTATAGTACAATTTAGCAGTTCCAATATTAACATGGAGTTCCAAGATAGTTTACATGGTACAATGAAGAAAAACATAGAAGCTACCATCTAACGTAGAAATTTCAGTTTTATCCCTTACTTACCTTGGACAAATTAGCTTCAGCTTCTTCATCTATAAAACAGAAAATAACATTCATGTAATAGAATTGAGGGGATAAAATGAGGTAGGGACAGCATTTGAAATAAAGATGCAAGGTAAATGTTAAAGACTCTATATTCCCTACTTTCAAATATGTACATTGTTTTCCTCATTTATCCCTTCCATTCTGTCCAAATATAGTTAGAATTCATTGAACTAGAATCCACTTATGGTTTTAATGTTCCTTCTGCACAGCTGCAGTTTCATGTGCCTTTAGCGCTTGTTGACCAACTGTATATAGTGGAAATGTCTCACAACCTAAAGACAAAGGTGAAAGCTCATGCTGACATGAGAACAACTGCATCGGAATGGATTTCCACAAGCTGGAAATGAAATCTTACCATACATTTCTGCAGCTCCCAGTTCTATGTCAGAATTGTGTGTACGTGTATGTGTGGTCTGGTTACATAAAGAAAGGGAGATTCTTTTTGACATGCAAACTCACTGAATCAGTGGAATAATGAGCAACGCAATGATGGGTCTTACTGCACTTATTGTCTAAGTGTGCCTTAGAGGCAGAGGCAAACCCATGGGAAGTCTTGCAAATTTCAATTTTCCATTCCTCCCCAACCGAGCATGCAAGTGAAATGGAAAAATAAATGTCAGTTTGAGATTTCTAATATATTTTGTGGAAAGGGAAATTAAGTTTGAGGGTAAAGCATGTCATTCCTTTTCTGCATGGCTTCTTTGATGAGAATACAGATGACGAGAGTGGGGACCACAAACTGCTCACCCTATTCCATGTTTACACCCTGCCCTCACACACTTATGTTATCACTCATTTAACTGTTCTTAGAAATCTATTTCCCTGTTTTACTTTTTTTAAAACCTTAGTCATGTGCATAAGAATCACCTGTGGAGCTTTCTGAATATAAAAATTCCTGGATCTTTCATAAACAATTGTGATTCAGGAATCCACATGTTTTTACAAACATCTTAAGTAATTCTGATTCAAATGGTCAGGACTAGGACATTTTGAGAAAACACTACAGGTGCGCTTTTTTTCTTTCCTTCTTTCTTGCTACTTCTTCCAGTGAAGACTTCATCCAAGTTTATCATTTTTCTCTCCATTGTTTTTCATTGAAAATATACTTGTATTTTCTTCCATTTGTAAAATGATCTTACATGTCTCAGCTATCTTTGTTTCTGACATTTCACTTTTCTTATTCACATAGTTAACATGAAACATCTTCACTTGGCCTTCAGAACACGTACTTGCCTGCTTTTCCTGTCATGTTTCAGACCATTTCTTCTCAGTAGGCTCTGTTGGTTGCTCTTGACCTCCTTCAGACTCTTCATGTTAATATTCTCAGGGCTCTGTCCTTGCATATTTTCTCTTTTCTATCAAAGTTCACTTTCTAAGTGATGTTCTCTGTCTCATGACTTGTATATCCAACTGCCTTCTTGACATTTCCGCATGGATGTCTAAAAAGCATTTCAAACTTTTCAGGCAACCAGCTGTGTACCTGATAACCCTCCAAATCTAATTCTCCTTCAGTGTCCTCCATCCTTCCAATTGTTTAAACCAAAATCGTTAGAATTATCTTTGTCTTCCCTTTTTCTTATAGACTGTATCCAATATATTAAGAAACCCTAGCTACAGTACTTAAAATTTTATTTATAATCTGAATCCATTTTATGTGCCCCAACTCTGCCACTCAGCTCCATTTCTCACCTGGATGATTTACAGCTTTTTCACTGATCATCTTCCTTGCTCTCATCCTCCCTTTTTGAGCTATGCTTGTTGACACAGCTGTTAAAATAAAAGAACATGTCACTCCTCAAAACCCAATGACTTCTCATCTCACCCAGAGCAAAACTCAAAGACCACAGCATATGCCTCAATGCCCTACAATAATCTAACCACCATTTGCCCCTCTGATTATCATCCTGCTTCTGCCCCACTTCTGCTGTAGACATACTGGGCTGGCCCTCACCGTTCCTGAAACATGTTGGCACACTCCCACCATAGGGCCTTGGCAAGTGCATTTTCCTCTGCCCATAGTGTTCTTCTCTCAGATATGGCATGGCTTACTCCTCCACATCCTTCAGCTTTTACTTAAAAGTCACTCTCGAGAACCTTTTACTGGCCAACCTATCTAAAATCCTAACATGTCTGTCCCACCCTTAACTATTACCACTTCATAGTCCCTTCTCTGCTTCATGTTTTAGCCTTAGGCCTTATTTTAACTGCCAGATGTTTTACCTTTGTTGCCCATATTTGAATGCTCGTTCCATGGGTGTTTTGATTTGATATTGTATCCCTACTATCTAGAAGAGTAACTGACGCATAGCAGGTATTCAAAGCATACTAGTTGATTGATTTAATGAGTACATTTTTCATTCCTGAGGTCCCAGAATCCACTCAATTTACCTCTAATATTTTTGCAGTTCTCACTTGCACATTTTCTAACCTCTGTTTTTGCTCAAGTGAGCATCTATCAAATAATTTTATGTGACCAAATAAAGTGCTCTGTTTTTACCTTAATATTGTATTTACTGTAACTCAGGACGCTGAGGCAGGAGACCCTCTTGAACCTGGGAGGCAGAAGTTGCAGTGAGCTGAGATCATACCATTGCACTCCAGCCCAGGCAACAAGAGTGAAACTCCATCTTCAAAAAAAAAAGATGTATGTACTGTTAACAACTTTTACTATTAAAATGGTAGGCTTCACTTTTTTAGTGCCTCCTGTGTGACAAGTACTGATTCTCACAACCTGACAACCAATCTCTAATATAATGTTATTTCCCCATTTTACAGATTAGGGAAGTTATCTTTGAGTAAGCTACCTGAGATCATGTTTAGTGACCATACTTTGTTTCTCCTTGGTCTTCCCCCAAAGCTGATCAAGCTTTATCCATCAATCATGTTCTGCCCTATCATACCAATACCACATCACATTGCTTCACATGCAATTAATTGAAACACTTCCATATCCTAATTATTACACACTATCCTCCCAAGATTTTCTTCATATGCATCCACCTTTGTTCTTTCATTTAACAGTAGAATCTGAAAACTCATCTTATATTTGGACTTCTCTTAACACTTTGTTGATTAAGATAAAACTTTATTTATGTAGTTTTTTATGTCATTTGACTTCAAAAATCTCTCCCTCTTTCTTGTTTTATATATTTTCTCTCCCCTAGATCTCTCAGTTAAACAAACCTCAAATTCCAACCCCACTTAAAAAAATATGTAATATAAGCCAATGTTAATACTTATAGCCAAAGTCAGCATAAAACTTGGATAACTCATTGTTTCAAAATGGATTTTTGGCTCATTAATCTGGTGAGGTTATTTGCATAGTGAAAAGGGACTAAAATATGTGCCAACCATTTCCCCATAATTTTTTGTTGGGTAGATGTATTTATTAGAATGATACAATACAGACAAAATTTTAAGGACAGGCAAATTTATATATATATATATATATAATTATATATATATATAATAGATATATATTTTTATATATCTATTATATATATTTATATATATTATATATATAAATATATATATTTTATATTGTATATATATTTGTGTATATATATATTTTATTGCACTTTAGGACAGACAAATTTTAAAGGACACTCACATGTGAATTTTTTTTTTTTTTGAGACAGAGTCTTGCTCTGTTGCTCAGGCTGGAGTGCAGTGGCGTGATCTTGGCTCATTGCAACCTCCACCTCCCAGGTCCAAGTGATTCTCCTGTCTCAGCCTCTCGAGTAGCTGGGATTCCAGATGCGCGCCACTACGTCTGGCTAATTTTTGTATTTTTAGTAGAGATGGGGTTTCTCCATGTTGACCAGGCTGGTCTCCAATTACTGACCTCAGGTGATCTGCCTGCCTTGGCCTCCCAAAATGCTGGGATTACATGTGTGAGCCACCGCGCCTGGCTTCTGCATTTTTAATATGATATCTTTCTTCCATTTTTAATCATAAAGACTACAGATAAACTACCCGACATTAATGGAAAAAACTGACAGAAAAAGTAAAATAAATGATAATTTAATATTTTACAAATTAATCATGTTCTTGCTGAGATTGACTGCGTTCAGACATTACTCATGAAGTGGTAGTAGCACCTCTGCAGAACAAAATTCTAACCCTCAGTAAATACTATAATGCTCATGATTCTCAAAATAAATGTCCTTCTTCCTCCATAATTCACCAACAAATCTTGGGAGGTTATGTTCTGTAAATCTCTACTTTCTTTAGAGGCAGCTTGAGCTTCACAGTGTTCTCTCTGCATTTTTATTAAAAAAGAGGAGAGGGAGAGAGACCAGATTATGGAGGCATTTATGCTAATTCATTACTTCTTTACAGATGAAGATAGATTTTATAGTCATATTTCACTGAAGCGTAACTTTCTTAAAATATGGTAGGATTCTTATTTTTAATAATTCCCTATGAAAAGAAAAAAGGTTAAAGCTGCTGATTTATAAAAGAGAAAAACATAATAAATTAAAAAGTATATATATTCTTGAGTTTATAATTTTTTTCTGCTAGTGAATAGCAAATCTATTGAATACAACCAACAGCCAGTGATGAGGAAGAACAAAATAATGAAAAATAGAGAGGCAGCTTCAGTTAACGGATACTCCAACGTGCAAAAATCTCATCACAGATGTTAGAAATGTCATGCATCAGATTTTCAACCAATAGTTGATCAGATAATTTCAAGTTCATACAGCCGTAATTCTTTAATGTATTTTTCTCAACTTTATTGTTCTCACTATCATCATTAGCATGTGTTGACCAAAATACTGAAAAAAAAAATCAATTAGATTGCAAGTAGTTAAGGCAAGTATATTTTAGTCACTGTATAAACATCTTTCAATCTGTTCAAGTTCTCCATAACCTCATTAAAGTAGTGTAAACACGTCTATCTCATAGAAAATAAAAATTATTGAGTATAAGTGGGTTATTGAATTCCTTTGAGAAATGTGATACGAGTATAGATATTTTAAAGGTCTAGCATCCGTTGGGCAATTAAAATGGTTTTACATAGCTAACATTCAGTATTAAGATAATGTCATTCATTTTTGTGTCCTTGAGAAGGAAAAAGAAGCTTTGAAACTAATCAAAGCTTTGTTATCTTTAGAAATGTTATGCTTATTCAAAGAACACTTCATATTTATTTATATGTACTTTAAAAAATCATGGTTTTGCATAAATAAAAATGAAAATGTGCTATTGTTTGGCTCTGTGTTTGCACCCAAACCTCACCTAGAATTGTAATAATCTCCGCTTGTTATAGGAGGGACCCAGTGGTAGGTAATTTAATCATGGGGGTGGGTTTTCCCATGTTGTTCTTGTGATATTGAATAAGTCTCATGAGACCTGATGGTTTTATAAAGGGGAGTTCCCCTGAACATGCTCTCTTGCCCGCCACCTTGTAAGACAAGACTTTGCTCCTCATTTACCTTCTGCCATGATTGTGAGGCCTCTGAGCCATGTGGAACTGTGAGTCAATTAAACCTCTTTCCTTTATAAATTACCCAGTCTTGGGTATGTCTTTATTAGTAGCATGAAAACAGACTAATAAAAGATATACTAGTTTAAGCGTTAATAAAACTTCTGATTCAGAATCTAACTCTCCTGAATCATGTTTGGGTTGAGAATCATTGAATTCCGATGTAATTTTATTTTCTGGTCCATTTGAGGGAATGTGTTCTCTTTCCGGGTCCACAAGGGGGCATAGTTTTAAGGGCAAAAACTTTGCAGTGCCATGCCCTCCTCTCATGCCTCTCCATCCCAGAGATTCAATGTTTTTGTTTAATTTTCATGGGAGCAGGAAAGGGCCAAAAGTCAATGACTCCAGCGGAAGATTAAGGGAACTCCTTTCATTGGCCAGGGGTTCCTCCCAGGTTAAAAGGATAAGGAACCCTTTTTAACCTAAGAGTTCCTCCCTGTCTCACTGTCTCACTCATCCAGGCGGATTTCCCCTCTGAGGTCCCCTTCCACTCTCGTGGAAGCTGCTTTTCCTCTCCTGGATTCCATACTTGGGTCCCCTTCCACACACTGTCTTGTGGAAGTTTTCTCTCTTTCTCTCCTTTTTCTCTTTCTCTACCTAAATAAATCACTTTGTGCAAACACTGTTTGGGGTCCGGTATTTACGAGTGCACCCCATGGTCCCCTCTCCCATTCTTGAGAGAGTGAGGGACCAAGAGCCTGGAGCTCACTGGGGAACAAGCTGAGTAACTACGTCTTGACTGCCACGTGGCCAAAAGGGTTTGACAGATGCAATCAACTGCAAAATTTATACTGATTTCAGAGTCGTTAACAATTAGAAAAAAATGCATCTTAGAATTGATTGTATGTGGCATACTATTTGCTAAATACACTCAAGACAATTTCTGTGCAAAAAGTTTATTTTTGCATGTAGTCCACATTATCTTGTAGTGTCTCAGTATTTTCACCTCTCTCACTTTTCTGGTAGTTCTTCTTGAATACAAGGTTTTGTTTTTCAGTGCCCCCCTCCAAATATTGGCCATAGAATTCTATTTACAAATGAGTCCAAATTGGGTGTTCTTCTAATTCATAATTTCTCCAGTTAATGTCTAATATATTGGGGAAATGCTGAATTAAGCAAAGTTAGCAGGATTCTTTGATACAACTTTCTTGGATTCTGTAATTCATTGATGTACATTGTGATCATTGAACAGTGGTAAATTATGTAGCACTTCTGAAAATTGTCACACAAACTTTTAAACATAATGTATTATGAGATTTGTGTTTTGAGGAACACCTTTTTGAAAAGACTTTTACAGCTTTGAAAAAGACTTTTTTTTTTTAATTAAATTTTATTTTTTATAGAGATGGGGTGTCACCATGTTGGCCAGGCTGGTCTCGAACTCCTGACCTAAAGTGATCCACCCATCTCGGCCTCCTAAAGTGCTGGGATTACAGGCATGAGCCACCGCACCCGGCCTTGAAAAAGACTTTTACATATATTTTATACATGGTTTCTTTGTAATTTCTTATCTTTGCTATGTGGCATTCTAAATTTCTGGAAACTTGGAGTCGAATATAATTTCAATACAGATAATTCCATATTTATACGGGATTACCAGAAAAGAAGATGGTCATAATGCAAATTTTTAAGACAATAAAATATTATTTAAGAATAAACATATTTGCCCTTGATTATACAGTGTAGTTACACATTTCTATCACATATTATTTGTGTTATAAAATGACCTAGCCAATATGACCGTGAGGCAAATGCTAGACTTTGGGGGTAAATATTAGGAATCTCTGACAGTCAAGGTAGATGATGGATAAACGTTCTCTCTCCCAAAACTTTACTACCAGTCGTTACATATGTAAATATTAGTAAACAGGAATAAAACAATCACTGGTTCTTACAGCTGCTCTGGCACCTGGGGGCAAGTTTAAGTCTGCTTAGGCACTGGAACCAGCACCTGGCCTGATAGGTTCACTCTGAGGTAAACATGGTGGTATCCTGGCAGTAGGACCAGCTGGCTTTGTAACTGGGTTGAGAGACAAGGTGTTCTGTGAAGTGAGGGATACAGGTTCAACTGGGCTTTGCACCAGGGACGTCCGACTGCTGACTGTGTTGATTCTTATACTTCATGCAGCCAATAGCAGCAGGCTTGACTTCTTACCAGCCACATATGTTAACACCATTCATTTCACTGATGAAAAATCATTTCTAGTATTGCTTATATAAATTAACAGTCATCTTGTATATATTTAGATAAAGATATGTGAGGCACTAAGCACTCAACTACCAGAGTGTTGATTTCTGACCAAGTTTTTTTTTTTTTTTAACAAATTTTAAATTGGATCTAACTTATACACACACACATCAGTGTCACATTGTTATCATTCAAAGTTTTTAAAGTGAATGTCCATTTTGACAATGTAAAACTTTGCCATATTAAACATAATAAAGCCAAAGGAATTTTAAATGTATAGTACTTTAGCACAATGATTACATGTTTCAATTAGTGGAAAATTCTGTAAATATCCATGAGTCCAAAAGAGTTATATAAGGCTGTTTATAAGATATACACACACGTGTATATATAGATATAACTATTTACATGGCATATATATAATTACATCTATATATAAGGATGTTTTTAAGCCTTAAATAATCCTCTGATTACCATGTTCAGTTTTTGATTCCTCTTTTTTCTACATTAAAGAAAAAAAAAAACCTCCCTTGCTCTAAATTCTCCCTTATTATTCCTTATGCTCCACCCTCTAGTTTACTACTTACTGGAGAAACCAGTTATTAGAGTTGATTAAAATGATGTACAAAATAACAAAGCTTACTCTGAATTCGAGCTTAAAGGTTTCCCACAGAATGAAGTATACAGACTTTCCAGAATGATCTTTGGAATATCTAGTTTGGCTGCTCAGAGAATGCTCCTCAGTTTTGATGAATAAATTATTCAAGTTGATGAATAAATTATTTTCAAGGCAATATTTAAAAAATTATACCAGATTTTATCAGACTCAATATTTTCATTTTTCTGTAGTTATGTTAAACCCCAAAAATCAATACAACTTTCCTGAGATTGTCAAAATTAATATTCTGTTAGAAAAACAATGACAACTTTACTGCATTAGGTAAAATTATACTTACTGTCATAGCACTATTCAAGATGTTGACCATATTATGAGTATAATTAACTCATATATTTTCTATTCTCAATATAAAATCATCCTTGTATATGTTGTAGACCATATTAAGAATGCTGCCAGGCTGTAATAAGTTCTTTACTACACTTGTAATGACCGAAACCCTTGAAAAGGATCTGAAATAGAACTACTCCTAATTCCCAGTTGTATTGTATATGATATGATTATTGTTCAAAAACTAAATCTTGGGGAGATATGGTTATAGAATCATAAAATCCTATAGTTGAGAAAAACTTTTATGGCCTTCAAAAACTTCCCTTCAATAAATGTACTTCATTTTCAAAATTCCTGATATCTATGCAGTTCCCATTCTAATGCTGTTAATAGTTAAAAAATATCCTATTTTAAGACACAATTTATTTCACTGTTAAACTGCTCGTTAGTTTTTTTATGGAGTCCATTAATTGGAATATGTCTTCTAATAAATCCCTTCCATTATTTCCATATACATTATAGAGGAGGAACAGCTTATTTACTCTTCTATAGGATAGATCTTCATATTTGCAAGTACTTAAAGATAATTTCCATGTCTCTTTCTACCAGTTACCCCTACCCTAAATCTCCTACTCCTACTCATCTCAAACCTCTGTCTTCATAGTTCTTGAGATATGGTTTCCACATATGGTTTCCACATACATAATTCACTGTTCCTATGGCTTTATCAGTATGCATATTAGTGTTTCTACATCTTTCTTTCTATATGGCCCCTAAACATATTTTTAAAGATAAGCCATTTAAGAAACTATAGTTTAAGAAACAAGACAGAACTTTTACCTTAATTACCTTGAAATAACCTGCCTATTTACCATGGTTTCCCACATCCTTTCTTTGTCACTTTTTAATTGTTTTCTACTTTGTCCGGTCCTTTCTTGAGACCTCATCTCATTGATTGTTCCACATGAAATCAGTAAGCTTGCTTATTTTTTTCATTCTTTCTGAAAGGTTTAGAGTTTCTCTCCTGCCTTCTAAATGGCCAACAAGCAGTTTGAATTGAAGGTGGCTCTTCATAGCTCTGAAATTGTTCTATGCTCAAACATAAAAAGTATAATCAAGAAACTTATTTCATGACCTTTCAAAGATACTTATATTTTGGGGTCATTTTAATTAGTCAATCAGTACATAATGCTGAAAAATACTCAGAAGATTATGTTGATGTCACTAGTCAATGTTGTGAAGCCTTGATCAGAATCTCACTTTTAGGGAAAGTTTAAAATTTTCAAATGAGAGACTTTCACAGTCTTTACTCAGTAAACAAATTGCTCATGGCACTCAAAAAAAAAAAATCTCACAGAGTAATCAAAGTTCGTATCAAATGATGTAATTTATTTTTATCACAAGTTAGCTTATTAAAAGTAAGCTGCATTATTTATTTGGCTCAACACATTTAATAATTTCTTCTCTTCCATAATGCAATTCGTTTGTTTGGTTTTTTCATAGACTAGATATAAGGAGAGAAGTATTAAAAGATAACTAAAAGATTTTAGAACACAAAATATGGCCTCCATTGCAGTCAAATAAAGCTATTTTTTATGAAAGAGAATACATATCAGAAGAGTCAAATTAGTGGTAGAGGAAAAAGAGTCAGATAATTAATAAGGGTTAAATATCCCCTCCAATTTTAAACATTATCTTACAAATAAGATAATAAATATACTGTTGGCTCAACTACAAAGGAGAATGAATGTGTAATGTAGAATTTCAAGGGACATAAATATAAGAAAAGATTTTCTTTATTGAATTAAGATCCTCACACACAGAAAGGAACATCTAAAGCAAGACCAATTTCTCGCTTAAAAAGCAGCCAAGTAAGAGGCAAACTTTAAGTGTGAGAGTAACTGGATATACGCCAATCTCATAAAGGGTGCAGAATTCTAAAGGAGACTGGCAGACATCCCAGATCAATTAAGGAAGAAATCCTGCAGAATAGGCACATATCCATCTTTGAAACTTTAAGTTTAGATAATGCAGCTCAAAGATGGATAGATGGAAATAAAAATGCAACTAAGCTGAAGAAAAATTATAGATATACAGATATTTTTACATGGCAAACTAAGAACTCAGTGACTCCTCCTATTAAACTGAATCACTAGTTAATTCCACGAAGTGAAGGAAAACTAATGCTTGACAGAACAGATTACCTGACTGATGGATTGGACCTATTTCTTGTCAAAAGGTCAATCTGATAGCCTCAACTACAACCAATATTAAATGATTAAATCTAGAAGTTACTGCTCAAAATGTGTCAGCACTATAACTGGATAAATTGTATTTAACATTGCTATGTAGGATGCTAGAAATATGTGGTGGTTGTATACATACATTATTGACATATACTATGTATATAAGCAATGGAGAGTAATATAAAGTGAAAACAGCTGAACTTATGATTGCATTAACATGCACTATGACACTTCAAGTTAACTTCACGTTAAGACTCAGAAATAGAAATAGGCCTGCATTTGAGTCTATCAAGCAGGAAAAAACCATCACTACCAATTGTCTTATATTTTTATGGTAGACATTTAGTGTATGCCAGTAAAATTACAGTTTTAAAGAAAAATATCTAATAATAAGAAACTCAGTGTCATGGCCTGTTGAGGAAACGCAATACTCAGATCATGGGATTCTTCATCAATAATTAAAAAGAGTCAATTAATGCTGCTTTGAAATAAATAAATCAATAACTTTCAGTACCTCCAAAAGACTTACTTTTAGAGTTATTTTCAGGCTCTTTACACGCAGAGAATGTAATGCTTTTAAGATCTTACAAAGTATTTTTACAACTGTTTTACTATTAATAATAAAAATGAAAAGATAAATGTGATACATGTGGCAAAAAAGTCAGTTAAAACACAAAAGGGTTTTACAGAAGGATAACTTTGTGAAAAGGAAAGCATTGGGTGGCTTGAATAATAAAGTGCTACTTGTGGATGACTCAGTGTAGTTTAATAATGTATTTTACACATGCTTGTTTCAAAACATTCTGTAACTATGCTGGTATTATAGACTGTTAAAGTCATTTGGCACTATTCAGAAAATTTACCATAGTTTGTCATTTTATGAATATTTAATTTTATTCTTTAGCACTCAGAATATTTATACATTATCTTCTTTAATGTTGAAAATAAACAAAATTTAATCCAGATCTTCCTAGCCAAATTATTGATCAAAATCATTTTACTAATTATCTTAAATCATCAATGTCTTTTTTCTAAACTTACATTTTAATTTTAATCAACTATATTTCATCTATTTAGTTAATTTTACCACAAAAAAGTTCTCATCTAGATTGTTACACATATGAATAATGATCTTTAAAAGAAAATACAGGGCTGAAAGCAGAAGTAATTATTAATATTAGATGGAAGACTAACATTTTGGCTTTCATTTTGGTATATATTAGTTAATAACATTTCCAAACAGCTTATTAAAGTTTGTAGAAACATTTAATTCTTATATATAACCAAGCTTTCTAACAACTGTTTTAAATGTATTTGGGTATAATAAGCTACACATTTGCCACACGGTAAAAAAATTATGAGTGAAAGGAAGATTTATGTAAAACAAAATAGTCGGAATTCTGAAAGAAGTATTGAAGGTGATCTACCATAACACCCCCATTTTACAGGGAGGTATTAAAGTCCCATGAAAGTTCAATATTTACCAAGCTCAATAGTTTACTGATAGAGCAAAAATTAGAATGTCATTTCATAGTGCTTTGTTCTCTCTTAGATCTAGTGAATGCAGGATGAACAACAGAGTAATGTCCTCTTTGAATGGAGTAGGCTTCTAAATTACTACTATTACCCAAACAAAGTTACAATTTAAAGACTGGTAGAAGTTTAGTTAAAAAAAAAAATAGCACTGGGGTGAGCCACTTGGAGAGAGGAGAAGGCTTCAAAAAGGCTTCAAACGTCATGCCACGTTTCAGTTCTTTTCCACTGTGGCTTTTATTAAGTATTGAAAGAAGCCAAGGATATTTGGAAATGCAATGGAAAACACGATTCTTGTGTCCTATTAATGAAAGGAAAAGAGTACATGATAAAAACAGTGTCACATCCTAATCAACCCTTTATCAAGTCATTGCCAGAATATTTGTTTGGGATAAATGCCATTATACATGGACCTATTAAAAGTTGCTCTCACATTTTGCAAAATTCTTCTATACAATAGATTTACTTTTTCTTTTAGTTATATGAATGCCATTGAACAATGGCTAAATGCGGAATAGTTGACTTACATTAATCTGAATAGTAATAAATATTTAATAAATATGATTTCATTTTGTTGACTCGTGTTCTTCTAATTGACCTACAAGCATTGAAAATGTAGTGGTAAATTCATTATTTTGGTAAGTGAGTCTGAGACACATGTAAAAAATAAGTTGAAACAATCTTACCTTCCATCTTTGTACCAGACCTTTTCCACTTTAAAAAAAAATGTTTTTATTAAATAGTATTCTGTGTACAATGATACCTTAGTTGATATAATCAAACTGATTAGTAAGAATTAATTATTAGATATTTTAAAACTGAGTTCAGAATAATTGGTTGGGTTCAGGTGTCTAATTTGTGTTTTATTGTTGATTTTGGATATTTACTGATATTAAAGATCAATAATATGTTGATTATGTGTGATATTCTTTACTATTCTCACCTAAAATGTTTGAAATTATGAATTCACAATGCCTTGTGAGCACAAAGTATTAGTATCTTGGACAACACTACATTGAGTATTTAAAATTCATTATTTTATATAAGATATTAAGACACAATTTTAGCATTTTGATATTTGTCGTAATAACGTATCTTGATATGTGTCATAATTATAAGTCATTTGCAAATTTTCTCAGTTTTTTAATATGCTCATATCAGACACTAAGTATGAAATTGAATGAGCATTTCCAACCACTTCTAAAAACTGATATCACGTATTTCATTTAGTCTGTACCCCTATCCCATCTATCTCTTCCCCTTTTCACTTGTTAACACAGTTATATACTTATTTGTTTATGTTCCCTTTTATCCATTAGAATGTAAACTCTAAGAGATTAGGAACCTTGTCTCTTGTTCACAATTTAATCCCCAAGAGTTTTAGAACAGGGCATAATATAAAGGGGAAAGCTAATGCTTAATTAATACCTGTTGAATTAATAAATGATCCTTAGCGTCTCTTCCAGAGTTTCATTATATCCTGAGACAATGTAATTAGACGTTTTTTTCCAGGGGCTTTCAAACTTCTTTGATCATGCCCTAAAGAAATAATTATTACATTACCCTGTTTGTGTATCTGAAATAAATTATTCATAAAACAATATTATCTTCAATGAACCCTGATAATTAAATTTCTAAACTATTGTATTCCAAACAATTTATTTAAAAAATCATTCTGGTATTGAAGTTGATTTCATGACCCACAAATCTACATTTTGTAAAATACCATTTGAGACCAAAAAGCCAATAGAGATGAAACGTGTTGATCTTTGACTGCGCTGAAGGGACACATGCATCCTAGTCCTTGTTGGATGGTATAATAAGTTGACAAGACCATCCTTTCCAGAACTTCCTGCCCTTCTTAGCCACTTACAGCTCCCTATATGTATGGATATCAATTCCCATATCCCAGACTTTCAGGAGCTAGAAGGGCTGAAAAAGACTGAAAATTTTCTCTTCTAGATCTCATCAGCGAGAAGGTGAGAAATTGTATCAATTTGGATTTGGATTCGGCTACAAACAAAACAGTATGCCAAACAGTTTTTCACATCATTCTCACCACAGCCCTGCAAACTAAAAATTGCTGCTCTTGCAAATAAAGAATCTGAGTCTCAAAAGATCCGATGATTTGCTCAAGGTGACAAAACTAGTGAGCAGCGAGTCTGGACTCACTCTTTTTCCAAATATAGTCCCCTCCCTTGGGGAGACAGATGCACAATGTTAAACCAGAAGGCAGCCCCTCTGGACTGCTGAGCTTCCAGACACAGAGTAGGGAGAATCCCCAAAATCTCAGTGACCCATGCCTCTTCCAGCAGACTGAGAAAGCAAGTGAGCCCAGTGTTCTCCTGTTCCCCTTGCTCAGTCTGTCCCTGCTCAACCCCACTCTGTCCTGTTGTCCCTTCCTGTGGAAGGACTGGGGCTAGTGTATGTAAAAACACTCGTGAAGACTTCTTGCCCTTATTGTACATTGCACCCCATGGCCCATCACATCTACAGCCCTGTGTGACAGGTGGCTCATCTTGCTGCACCCTAGAGAAGTCATTTTGGTGTTCAGTACTCCCTGGTACCAGGATGCCGTCCCTCATCCAGGAGTGCGCGAAAATTGCGACCTGTGCCATCGCCCCGTTAGTCTCGACCTTTTCTCTGGCATTTTTGATACGTGGACGGACTCAAGAGTAGCTTTCTCTGGATTATATAATTTTATTTTTATTTTATTCCCTGAGAAAGTATTCTTGACTCACCCAAAGTTCACACTGACCAGAGCTCAAAGAAAAACTCAGAATTAAGCTCCTTTTTGATTGTATTTTTTCAGTATACACGGTGAAATTTTAACTAAGTAGAGTCTCATTTTGGTTATTGTAAAATAAACACTCCCAACTCCAGTCCCCGTCCCCACATCCCACCACCGTCAAGGCAGAGAGCTGTGGCTTGTGGGTGGAGGTGCCAGTCACCTCTGGAGAAGTACTGGGATTCTACCCTCTCCCACTTCCTCCTGGCCACTTTGTTCCCTGATGCCTTTAAGGTCCAACTAGGAGGGTAGAGCCCAGGGCAGTGGGAAGAGTCCCGGCCGGAGGTCAAACTGGGCATGCTCAGTGGCAGCACGGGTTTAGGCCGGGCCTGGGAGACTGGGCAGCTGAGGTGCTCGCGCCGCCGCTCCGAGCCCGAGTGCGCGCCTCCGAGGGGCCGCGGCCGGGGCTGGAGGACGCGGGTGCTCCGCTCGCGTGCTCCGCTGGACGCGGCGCCGCCCGCCCCCTGCAGCCTGTGCTGCAGCTGCCCGCCGCCGGAGGGGGCGAACAAACGTCAACCTGTTGTTTATCCCGTCACCATTTATCAACTCAGCACCACAAGGAAGTGCGGCACCCACACGCGCTCGGAAAGTTCGGCATGCAGGAAGTTTGTGGAGAGCTCGGCGCTTAGCACAGCGGCCCCAGCCAGCGTAGGGCGAGCTCAGGCGGCGAGAGCGCAGGGCGGCGCGGCGTCGGTCCCGGGCGCGGAACCCGGCTTTTTCTTGGAGCGACGGTGTCTCTAGGTCGCTGATCCCAAATGCACCGGCTCATCTTTGTCTACACTCTAATCTGCGCAAACTTTTGCAGCTGTCGGGACACTTCTGCAACTCCGCAGAGCGCATCCATCAAAGCTTTGCGCAACGCCAACCTCCGGCGAGATGGTAAGATACTCATTTTATTTTTTAACTTAAAAAAGTTATGTTTGCTATTGTTATTGTTCTTTCTATGTTTCTCCCCCTTCATTTTGGATCTTTCAAATGAACTTGGGCTGAATGCATTGTTAGGGGAGGGAGGTCTCCTGCCTGTCTCCAGCCCTGGGAGAGCTCCATTTCCGGAATGGGACTGAGAAATGTGGGATGCGTGCTGGTGGAATAGGATAAGCCAGGTGGCTCGTCTTGCTGCACCCCAGATAAGTCATTTTGGTGTCCAAGTCTCTGGTACCAGGATGCGGTGCCTCATCCCGGAGCTGGCGAAAGTTGCAAGCTGCGCCACCCCTTGGTCGGACTCAACCTTTCTTAGGCAATTTTGATAGGTGGAAGAACTCAAGAGTAGCTTTCTCTGGGTAATGCACGTTTATTTTATTTTATTTATATTTTTAAGTAAGGAGAAGAGAAATCGTGCGTTTCAGTCCAGAAGTTACGTCTGGAACAGTGGCAATTTATCCGTATGTTATTTATTTTCAGGAGAAGGCAGTGTGCAGCCTATTCCCCCGTTGCCCTAAGTGACTTTCCTACTGAAGTTGACCCTGACTCAGAAGCTCAGCGTCTAGGAGACTAGGGTTTCTGGGGTTTCATCACTACCACAGGAGCACCGGGCTTCTGCTGCTAGTTTCCTTGCAGAGAAGGCTTTCCAACTATTTGTAAGGAGCAAAGTTCCCCAAACAGCTGTCTTAAGTAAGGTCCCAAGCCAGCTTGTCTGTTTTCCTTTACTCTAGAGGACACCTGGGTTACTGGTTCCAAAGACTCTCAGCTGAGTTTATTTACTTTCTGAGGCTTCTATCTAAATCCGAAGTTGATTTAACCTTCTGTAGTCATGTTCCCAGCAATTTGCAGCTGTTCTGCCATCTACCTGAACTGACCTATAGGCTTTTGGATTTTTTTTTTTCCCTACATCAGTTACCTTTCTCTCCTCCTTGCTTAAAGTATCTCTCAAGGAGACCACCAAGCAATTGTTGATGGCTTCACTGTTTCAGCTGGCAGTATTTGACTGTCTTGGTAAATTCACATTAGCCATCTTACTCCCCTATCAGTTTCTTCCTTGGTATGTCCTTAATTTGAAATTTACTAAATTACTTTTGGACTTTGCAGGAAAACCAAGATTTCATTAAATTATCCGATGATGAGTAGACATAGATATCAGTGTGCTCCTCACCTGAAGTGGTGTAGCCACAGAGTCATCTTACTTTTTCATAGTGTTTTTATGTAAAAGATTCTAGCTGTAAATTTTTGACAACTCTTTGTCTTAGTTAAAAGCAATTTAAAAAAAAATTATTTTTTTACAAAACTTAAGGTTAAGGCTCAACACCAAACCTTTGTGGTTTTTTTGTTTTTACTCTTTAATGTATCCATGAGGGACAGATCTCCTAGTTGATCTTTTAAGTTTGTTATTATTTTCACTTGATGTGTCCTTTTGGCTACATAGAGTAAAATTCCATTTATAATTTGCATGACTTCATAGCCATAATTTTGTAATCCTCAGCCTCCCAAGTATCAGTTACAAGAAGTCAAGGACAGAAAATGAAAAGCATGTAACCATTGCCCATTAACCCAAGATTCTGACTAAAACCAAGTTATGTAGCTCAGCAAGGTTTTATTTATTTATTTTTTTGAAAAAGAATATTCTCATTTTAGTTTCCATTGTTAAAACTCTATACATCTCTATACATCTGTCCAGTCCATATGAGAAATGCTTTGTTTTCTGAAAGTTTTAAAAACTACCCTGGATTTCTCATTTCTTCATATTTTAGTTAAAACTGTTTTGCAATTATTTTCACAGTCCACGTACACACACACACACACACTCACTCACTCACTCTTTGATTAGTTCTGATTGCTCAGTACTTTCCTCAATGTCAATCTCATCTTACATATAAGACTAGGAAGGAGAAAAAGATAGTTACACATTAAAAATGGTTTTATATAGAGTAAAAAATGTTAATATTCATAATGGATTTAGAAAATTTTCAAATGGCAGCTTTTTCTTAAATGAGCATGCATTCTTCAAGAGGGGCAATATTGTCCCCAGTGGGGTGAAATTGGATCTTACAGGGTGAACACAGTCAGATATTGCAAAGGTCTGCGTTCCTTCAAAGGGGTAGCAGATATAAGTGGATATACATTTATGTGGTATTAAAATTCACAAGGAGGGAGAGTAATCAGAAAAAAGTCTGAAGCCTTTCAGAGGATTGAGGTCAGCAATTGTGAAAAAATGATTGAGAAACATTGGCATAGAGTTTTGGTGAAAGAGTAAGAGTAAGGGGGCTTTGAAAAAATTCTAGACAACACTTGGAAAAATCTTAATGACCATAGCTGACAGAGAGAAAGTAATAACTTATTAAATTAAAACCTTGTTCTGATTTCAGACATTTTCAACCTTCTCTCCCCAATTTCTCTAATGACTTATTGAAGAAGACAATGTTTTTGCTCATTTGACCATCAGATTAAGGTATGATATAAGCTTGAGTAGGACATGAACGTGGAATATAATTAGGGAATAAATAGAAAATGAGAGTTTCTAAACATTAATTTAGGGTATTTAGAAGACCTGGCTCTCAGATTGCAAATGACAGGAAATCACAACAAAAAATTAGAAGTGACCTTTGTATAGGAGTTTTAGAAACCATTGCCTGATGATAGATGTACTTGAATGCTATTCATTTGTTCCTACTGGCCCTGTTAGTTGCTGCATAATGTTGGGGTGAAGAAAGGAACAAAGAAGCCAGGTGTCCTGTTCAGGACATGAGATGTGTTTTATCCTGTCCAGCCTAATACAATAAAACCCCACAACCTGATATGGTATGCCTAATAGTTCCAGAAAATTGAAGTGGCTAAGAAATAACGTGAAAATACATAGTTAGGGTTGCCAAATGAAAGTCTCCTTCTACCCATTAAAGAAGCTGTTCTGCTGCTGTGTCGTGGCCTTCCAGAACTCTCCATCACAGGGTATTCTTGTTCTGAAGAGATATTTGCAGAGCCCTTCTACCTGTAGAATAGCTAAATGTGGCCTAATGAAGGACGGTAATTGAATTTGTTGCCCTTCTCCAGGAAGACATAAGGCTCTATAAGAAAGATTAAACTGTAATAATTTTCAATACTTAATAGAATGTTTACGCTTCCTTATATCGTTTTTATTATTCTTGCTCAAACTGATTTACTTTTGATACCCATTTCTGCCTCTGGTCACAAAGAAAATCTTAATTTAGCAGTAGCAGCTACATATTCTAATTTTAGTGCCTACACAGTTGGTGCTTTTGTAATAACTGGCCACAACTAAGTGTTGCTCAGAGTGTGGATTAAGAAGTGTACAGGTAGCAATTAACTGAGAGTATTACTTATTTATCTTAAAACCTAACTAGATGGAACTTCCTGCCTATGGGCTTAAGAATACAGATGCACTCTTCATTTTCTTGACCCTTTGTTGCTTTTAGAAAGTACAAGTGTTGGTGGTAAACAGTTCTGAAATTAGTTCTCTTTGGTTAATATAATAGTACTTGAATCATCTATTACATTATTATTATCTAGTGATACACCTTCAGGTTTAGTAATTGTGCTGTCTTAGATTTTAAAGTAGGTAAGCTCATTTCTTAATGTGGTTTTCTATTGCCATAGTTGACGATAGCACATTGACTTAAGTGAGAAGATCAGAGCTTAGAGAAGGCAACAAAACAGAGAACATTATCAATAAATTATTTTTAAAGTGTCTGAAATCAAAGAATTAAATTAGTGTTAACATTTTATGTTCATCTCTGTATATTTTTTGTTCTACTCTAAGTATATTAAAGTCTATAATTTTAGAAAGCATAGTGGTGATTACATAGTTTAAATGTAATGGACTTTGACTTGCCACCATGGATAATATCATTTAATAGAAACTCTTTTAAAGAACAGAGTTTAGCCACGTGTCTGTATATTGTGTAGTGGAGGATGTGACTAGGTTGTGAGTTACATTAATGACCACAGTGAGTTTATTAAATGACAGTGATTTTTGCTACAAGATTTTCCCTTTCAGTGAATGAAAGAAAAACTGTCTTGTTTCAAACAATAGAGTCAAACAATGGAGCAGAGCCCACAGAGTCACTGATCTCTAATGACTAGTACTAAGCATAAACTTGATGTCTCGTAGGACTTTGACCCTATGTGGTCTCAGAGCCCTGTCATTCTGAGAGTCCAGAAAGATATACATGTTTCTGTCTCTGTCCTTAAGAGCTGAGTTATAATGCAAATCATCTTCCTTCTGGAAATTAATCTTGAACTTAATTGTTGAAATCAGATTACTGTAAAAAGGCATTCTGGAACACCTTAATAAAATCCTTCCCTTTATTAAAATAGGAAAATCTTTTAGATGGATGAACCAGGTGTAGAATGTTTCTACCTCATCTGTGCCATGCCATTCAGGGAATACATTGATCATTCTCAGAGGATTAAGATGACTTGAGGGTGAAGGTGAGTTAACATCTGAGCTACCTGGCCTCTTTCAAGGCTCTCTCTTTTCAGATCATTCTTTACTTGATCTTAACTGTCTTCTAAAGATGAAAGATAGCAGACAAATAGTTCTTTATCCTAAGTTCTACTGCTAACCCCTGCTATAACTACTATTCATGTATTCAATGATTATTTCCAACAACCCTAATGCCAACTGTATAAGGTGCTAGGTATCTGAGCATCTGGCACAATATGAATAAAACACATATGGTTCCTGACCTCTTTGAATATATTGCCTAGTGGACAATATAGACAAATATGTTGTCAGTTCCATTGTATTGTACATGTCTTTCAGATGCATTCTGTAGAGTACCAAGATTCTCCAGAACTGTTGTAGAGGTGGGTGCACAGGTACTAAGGAGGCTGAATGTGTGTAGCGTCAGCTTCTCCACCCCTTCCTCAACAGAATAGCTCCACAGGTATCATCATACTTCTTTTTCACATATGTGTGTTCATCATAAGAGTTTTGAGAAAATGTATTTTGCAGTTTAAGTGTGAAAGTTCTAAAGCATGTGACATGTGCTTTAATGAAAGAAACACACTAAGAGATAGGAATTCACAAATAGCACCAAATATAGACTTGAGGAATTGAGAAGGGCTTCCTGGAGGAAGTGGTGTCTGAACTGAGGCTGAAGGATATGCTGCTTTGCCTGTAAAAGTAAGGCAAGCATGATTTGAAACCTTATGTATTAGGATTCTTTAAAAAGAATGTTATTATTTAGTCTTAACTGACAAATAAAGATTGTTTAAATTTATCCTGTACAGCATATTGTTTTGAAATATCTCTGCAGTATCAAATGGCTGAATCAAGCTAATGAACATATATATTACCTCACATGTTTATATTTTTGCAATAACACTTAACACTTAAAGTCTGCTTCCTTGTCAGTTTTCAAGACGACAATACATTATTATTATGGTAATCATATTGTATGTAACAGGATTCTTGATTTTCAAAATGTTGAAATCCATCATGCCTTCCGTGGACTGAAAGAGCTCAGGGATAATTGCTGGGTGGAAGCTGTGAGCAGGGGTTGACCGTGATGCATTGGTTCTGGACAAGTCATTTCAGAAGTTGGGTGCAGTGAGAGGGAGGAGGATTCCAGGTGAGAACACAGGTAAACAAGTGTCCACCCGCGACAGGCATGAGGAATAATGTGGGGAGGTTGGCCATTATGCTGAGAGCAGTGGGAAGCCATTGAAAGGTGTAATTTAGGCAGAGACGTCCATTCTGTGTTTGACTGCTAGGTGCTAGTGTTCCTGAAGAGTCTGCCAGGCTGAGGCTGTGATCAGGGCCAGTCTTCCTATATCCCTGCTGCCTGTGGGACATGAATACAGATGGAATCATTTCATTTTTAATATAATAGTGGGAACATGAATGGTTTTCTTAAACCAAAATCTCCAAATCCTTGGTGCCCTCACGATACCCCTGAAGTCCCCTCACGCTGGTTGTCTCTCTGCGGCTCAGCATAGCAGATAATATTTTGTAACTGTATCTGAGGTCTCAATAAATTAATGCAAATTATGCAGGTAACCCGTCTAGTGTGTGACAACACTTTAAGTTTCTTTTTAAATAACTACATTTCAGAATTAATGCAATTTAAAAGGGAGCATTTTTACACTTTTATGTGAGGGACGGTTTTAGCAAAAAGCTATGGCAATATATAATGTTATAGCAAAAAGGAAAGAACGCAAGACAAAAAGTGCAGCAAGAATGTTCTGCCTCCTCATACAGTATTTCAGAGCCAAATGTAAGTCAGAACTAAAGGAGGAAGCCCACAGGACAGCAAAGTGCACAACTGCACGTGCAGGAAGAAATAGTTTCTTCTGATGAGTTTTATTTTTTTCCCAGAGCAAGAATAAAGCATGCTTTTTTTTCTTATGACTGTTGATAATGCACATTATTATGTCTTTTCCTTCATCCCGCTGGTGTGCTGACATCTCTATATTAACTTTAATATTGACAGATTAATATTGTGTGTTTTTTTGATTTGTGGGGTGTGCAGTTTAGTGGTTTTTATATAATTAGGAGGTGGAATGGTCTGTGGAAGCATCACAACCCAGGCATGGGAGCTGTCTTTCATCATGAGCAGTCATCTTTCTCAGATTTTAGGGTTTTTACTTGAGCATTTTTTTGGAGTTTGTTCATGATGACAAACAGTTTTGGATGGAGTGCTTTGTCTATAAAAGTAAGCAAATGTGATTTGAAGACATATATTAGAATTCAGTTTTAAAATTTTATTTTACTTTATTTATTTTTTGAGACACAGTTTGCTCTGTCTCCCAAGCAGGAGTGCAGTGGCATAATGAAGGCTTACTGAAGCCTTGTCTCCTGGGCTCACGCAATCCCACCACCTCAGCCTTCCACAAGCAGCTGAGACCACAGGCACATGCCACCATGCCTGTCCATATTTTATTATTAATTTATTTTTAATTAACAAGAATTGTATATATTTATCATGCACAACGTATTGTTTTGAAGTATGTATGCAGGGTCGACTAGAACAAACAAATTAACATTTATTACCTTACATACTATCTTTTTTCGTGTGATGATAACACTTAAAATATACTCTTTTAGCAATTTTCAAGTATAAAGTACATTGTTATTAACTATAGTCACTATGTTATCTATATTAGGATCCTGGATATTTAAGGTTTGAAATGTGGCATGCCTTCTCTGGACTGAAGAGCTCAGAGATGTTTGCTGAGTGCGAGGGGGTGTTGAATGCGCTATGTTGGTTCTGAAAAAGTCTTTTCAGATCCAATCTGAGAAGATGCTGACAAGTTCTACATTTCATTGAAACATTTGATAAGCAATATAGCAACCACCTACTTTTATAAAATGTAGCTGTTTAGCAGCCTCAGCTATGGAAAATGCAACCAAATGAACTAACAAATATGCAACAAATCTACTTAAAAGCTAAAATCAGTGACACAGAATGTATAAATGGGTTCGTAAGGATCATGGGGTAAACACTAAAAGCCCATTTGTCTTTCCTTTCCTTATAATTACATCACCCTGGTTTATGTGGTTCTCATATCCACAGCAGAATAAAAGGAGGGTATTGGAATAAACAAGAGAATTGGTTTGAGTTATTCACACTATTAGCATTGAGAAGTGACAGCTAGTAGTTTTCCTGCCTTCTCTTATCTTTCTAGGTCTTGAAAAGCATTCGTAAGACCTAAACAAGCCCAGCTGGCTGAGGCTTCTTATTAAATAAGGTGAAAATTGTTCCAACCTGACTCCATATGTTGCTGGGGAATAACTATATTATAGCCCAGTAAAGTTGTTGATTTTAAAAATAATGACCTTGAGCCATAAAGGGAAGTTCAGATTATATGTCTGATAGGTTTACCAGGTCAATGTCTTTTCCAGGTTCATAAATTGGAAATGGTATTGCCCAAAGTATGTGTATATTTCAACCAGAAATTGACAGCATTTACTACAGAAACCTTGGGGAAAAGAATGGTTGTAGCCTGGATGACAATAACCTATTATTATCATTCTTCTAGTGATAACTAATAGATTCATGTTAGTCAAGATGGAAGTGAACAGAGATTTTATTGGTGCTTTGGATTAGACTCTGTTGGGGTCGGAATCCTTAATAACTTGAATGAAAACATAGAAAACACATCTATCTATCAAACTTACATATTTTCACTGCAAAGAATAGTTAATATCTTGGAGCAGATGCAGAGGTTGGCAGACTTTTTTTGTAAAGGGTCAAATAGTAAATATTATAGGCTTTTCAAGCCATATGGTCTCTGTTACAACTACTCAACTCTGCCATTATAGCATAAAGGCAGTCATAGGAATTGCAAAGTTGGACTGTTCTGGTCAGTCTGTGTCTGAATACATTGTGCCTAATTCCACCTTTTTATGATTCTTTTAACCTAATTCCATAGAGTTTACTACTCTTCTGTCTTTAAACTTTTCCTTCTTATTGGCTCCATTCCCTCAGCCAACAGGTATATTCTAGTTTCTTTGCACTGTCCCACAATATGCAAAAAGCTGTTTTATTGTTTCTCTTCACTTTACCATCATATACACTTTCTCAGTCTCACCACAACTCAGTGTCATTTCCTCCTCTCCTCCCCTGTTCCCATTGTGATTTGAAATCATCCCCACCACTCCACTGAAACACTCTGGTTGAGGTCACTGCTTTATCATTTACTCAGGCATTGGCCCTTCACTCTCTTCCCTTGCCTTGCTGTTGCCCCTCCTTTGTCTTAACTACTCCTAAGTGACAAGTTTGAAATGGTGTGAGAAATAAAGCCAAAACTCACACAGGACTTATTTTAGGTTATCTGGAGAAGCAGTATTAGAGAAAGCCTTAAAAAGCATATTTGATGTTTTACTCTTTCTCTGTTACCATGATGAATGATGAATAAAGTAGGAAAGATTTTTAGAATGTAACAAAGGGTGATGTTAATAGAAAAAGAAAGAAGATTCAAAGATAAAACCGATGTCATATTATACTCTATCAATTTATGTAACTATTAATATTTTTGAGGATAAAACATTTTTTAAAATAAAAGTGTATTTGTCATGATGAAAATATGACACTGAACACATACATAGGTTTGTTTCCCTTAGATTGTTGATACCCTTTGTTTATTGTTTCCTTGACTGTCTCCTTGACGGGGTCTTCCTGCCTGCCCCATGAATACTGATACATTTTCTAGGGCTCTGATCTCAGACTTTTCACTTTTCTCACTGCTCCTCTCTGGAGGATCAATCCTTATCCAGTGTCAATTGCTACTTGTGTGCAAATGACCCCCAAAAATATATTTTTAGCTTCTACTTCGTTACGGGCCCTACACCTGTCTTTTAATTTTACTATTCGAGGTATATAATGAGTGATCCCTTTGGTAATTAAACTCTCCAATTCAGTAAATAATCGTGTGAAATAATTAGTTTTTAAAATATTGGGTTATTCATCCAGTGGTGAGTTCCTTAATCATGTTAATCATTTTTGTTGTTATTCTTCCAGACACATCGCAGTTGTTTTTGGATGAATTGTTGAGTGAATGTAGAGATCATATATCACATTTTAGATAGAGGAATTGCACCACTCTGTGTGGCCCTTCCTGCCTCCCCACCCTCCCCAGTTAGATTTTGCTACTCATTTATTTACCCCATATTTCTATCATAAGCCCTACAATGTTACTCATTTATTTATATAGCTGGCATCTGCAGATTCAGGTGTACTAACTGTATTTAATACAGCTGAGCATCCTCACTGTCCATTTCATTGACTGGCACATTGGAGAAACTCAATAAGGTTTGATGAATCTGTAAATCAACCAGTGAGTGTCCTCTTTTAATGACAGATCTTTAGGCCACATGAGCCTTCTCACTATCAGACTGTAAACAAATGAGAGAGAGTGTTTAAATTCAGAATCTGGAGTAGCTGTCAGGCTTCTGCTTTAAATGTGTGGGTGATTGCTGTATTGTTGAACAAGATAGGAAGTAAAAGAGGAAGAGCAGATAAGAAAAGGTCATAACGATAGAAAATTAATTTGTGAACACTTTAAGCTTTAGGAGCTTGTGCAACATTGATGTAGAGAAACCTAGAGACAGGAATGTAAGAGAGAAACATATTTGCCTGAAATGCATGAACAGTGAACATGAAGTAAAGGATTATGTATTAGAAAGTTTTAAAAATAATTAACATTTATGATTATGAGTACATGATATTAATGCCTGATAATTCTTAAGTGCTTTTAACATGATTAAGTGCATTTATATCTGTTATGAACAGTGGTGTATGTGAAGAATTGGTTATATGTTTCCAAAAGACTTTGTTGAGAACACCAAGATTACCCATACTTTTAGACTGCCACTTTGGACATAGGATATTTTGGGTTAATTTTGGACAATTATCAGTGAAATGTGGAGAATTTTCAATTGTCTTTAAAAAAAAAAAAAGCCAAAAGAAAAATAAAAACTCACCAGATAACCCTGACTAGAATGAATCCTTTTTGTCATGTCTTTCCAATATTAGTATTTGAGTGCATTTATATTAAATTCCTGCTACTTAATACAAGCGTTCAAAAAAGAGGTAAAAATAAATTTAGGATGAGGAAACTAGTCACAGTCAGTCTGGAAGACAGAAGGCTAACAAAAAATTAATGCATCTTCATTTTGTTTATAAATTTATAGACAAACATGTTTACATTCTTTTTTTTTTTTTTTTTTTTTTTTTTTTTTTGAGACGGAGTTTCGCTCGTTACCCAGGCTGGAGTGCAATGGCGCGATCTCGGCTCACCGCAACCTCCGCCTCCTGGGTTCAGGCAATTCTCCTGCCTCAGCCTCCTGAGTAGCTGGGATTACAGGCACGCGCCACCATGCCCAGCTAATTTTTTGTATTAGTAGAGACGGGGTTTCACCATGTTGACCAGGATGGTCTCGATCTCTTGACCTCGTGATCCACCCGCCTCGGCCTCCCAAAGTGCTGGGATTACAGGCTTGAGCCACCGCGCCCGGCCTAACATGTTTACATTCTATGTTATTTTATTGATGATAAAATAAGAGTTGTTACTGAACAGGATATTGCTGTAATAACAAATTTCATTGACGGAGTTTCTAAACATGTAATTAAAGGATTTGTAAACATTTGTTAATTAAAAAACAAGCTAGAATGAAGTGAGAGTGACTTGGAATTGAGTTTAAGTATAGTGTAGGTTGGGATTATTTAAATACTTCAGGAAGAGCCAGTGTGGCCTTATAATTTTTTTTTCTTTAGTTTACTACTGTTTACCAAACCCAGTTGCAATAAACCACTTATTGAGCATTGACTACATGCAGTCTTCTGGATGAAGCACTATGAAGCAGAAACAACCAAACCTAAGGCACAGTCTCTGCTCTGTTGAAACTTAACTTTGGCTGAAGAGAGAAAAAGGTATGTGAATAAACATAGGGCAAGGCTGTGCCATCTGAGGGCCACCGTTATGTGACCTAGGATTTTTTTTTTTTTAAGAATCTCAGTTTCAAGATTCCATCTTGATGATCAAACTATAGCCATAAATGATCTATCCTAATATTTGGTTCAATAGAAAAAAAATCTACATTGGTTGAATTGTTGTTGAACACAATATTATTTGAAAATGAAAGGCCAATTCATTATGATTAAGTTATTAAAACTTGAGCAGAAAAGTAACTTTTAATTGTAGGACCCGAAGTCATATTTGATTTTTTTCTTCTCTGTGTTCAAATTTAAGATGTATTTCTGAACATAAAGCAAATTTGTAGACTCAGTTACCTACACAGTATAACTTAACTTTTTAATATGTGATATGCAATATAATTATTTGACCACTGGATGACAGTAAACAAAGACAACTTTGAGCATGATGTATTATTTTCCCTCTCTTGGTTGGGAGTGTAAATTAAACTAGGGAAGTCTCATATTTTCCACATATATTTTTTGAAAAATCTAATAACAGTGGGAATCTATCATTAATATAGAGCAATTATATTCTATATTATATCAATACATTTTAAATATAATTAAAATATGTTGAAATAATTCAGATAACTGTTTTACCACTTTATACTATTTACACATCCAGTTTGTATGGATGTGTAAAATTCATGAAAATCCAGTTTAGAAATATTGATTGGTTGAAAATAATTTTTTGAACAAAATATGGATACATGACCAGTTAGTTGACCATCTAACTTGCAGGAACTTCCTGAAGATAAGAAAGAAAGAAAAGAAAAAAAGAGCAAAAAAAGAAAGGAAGGGTGAGAGAGAAGAGAGAGCAAGAGAGAGCTTTCTATCAGTGTGCTGAACAGTAATCAATGATGGATGTGCAATAGCTACGTCATAGCTGCACATAAAAAATTAGGTTGTATCCATCCAGTATTAATAAAATTTGCAATATATTATATAAAATGACCATTTTTAATGAATGATTCAGGGCAGATTAGAAAATCATTGTTGGGGTTTGTCCTATGGCTGAATAATGACCCCAAAGATATGATGTCCTAATCCTGGAAACTTTAAATGTTACTTTATATGGAAGAGACTTTGCAGATATGATTTACTTAAGGATCTTAAGATAGGAGATTTTCCTGGATTATCTGGGTAGGCCCTAAATGCAATCACAAGTGTCCCTATAAGATGCCAAGGGAGATCTGATACAGACAGAAGAGTTGTCTGTGTGACCACAGAGGCAGAGATGTGAGTAATGGTCCACAAGCCAAGGAATGCCAGTGACAACCAGGATCTGGAAGAGGAAAGGTATGGGCTTTTCTCTGGAGCCTCCAGCGCGAGTATGGCCCTGCCAGCATCTTAATTTGGGTCCATTGAAATTGATTCCAAACTTCCAGTCTCCAGAACTGTAAGAGAATAAATGTGTGTTGCTTTAAACCTGTAAATTTTCTGCAATTTGTTACAGCCACTACAGGAAACTAATACAGGGTCTTCGATATGAATAATGAATAGTTGAACCGCATGGTTTGTTCAGCACGGTTTCCCAACCATTATAAATTTCACTGGCCAGTAAATCTATATTGACAGTTTAATTGTGCATTTAAATCTCTGCTTCTGAACAATTTTCTGGTTAGACAAGCCTCACTTCTGCCCTAATTCCATATCAGAAAGATTGAAATTTTTGGCTTGAAATCTTATGGACTTTTCAGATAAGATTAAATCAAGGATGATAAGGGCAGTGACCTATTTCATTATATTATAAAATGATATTTTAAAATTTCCATTAACCTCATGTGTCATTTATTCATTTGTTGGCTCATATGTTTTTTCAATTTTAATTCCATAAAGTTTTGTTTCAAGTCCACTGTGTATCTGCTTCTATGCCAGGTTCCCAGGTCAAAGCATTGAAAGTGATGTGATAATTACGTGGTGATAGCTACCATTCACAGAGCACTTACTCGTCTCAGAATTACATTAGATATGTAGATGTAATATGATATATGTAAATACAATGACCATAGTATATATTAAGTGATGGGAACAGAAGAGATATATAGCAGGTTCTAGAATAAAGTTGTTTCTTCACCATCATTTAATTGTAACATTGATGAGAAAAGAAAAATCAATTTCCAGCCAGGGCCACTGTCCAGTCTGAAGTTTATGGGTTTTTTCTGGATACTCTGGTTTCCTTCCACATGCCACAGGTATACCCATTAGGTGAATTGATGCTTCTACATGGTCCCAGTCTGAGTCAGTGTGTGTGTGTGTGTGTGTGTGTGAGTGTGCTGGCCCATGGGATGGCATTCTGTCCAGGACTGGGTCCTGCCTTGTGCCCTGAGCTATTAAAATATACTCTGGCCACTTGAGACCCTGAACTGGAATAAATGGGTTGAAAATGGGATGAATCAATGAATACAAATTATTGTAAAATAAAAATTTCATCAAGTATAAGATAATCATACAAGTGTACTATAATAAATGGTGCAGTAGGAAGGCACACCATGAGCCTGCCATATTTGTTCTTGTTTGTGTTTGAGCTGTGTGATGGTAGGGGCTGCTTCTTCCAATGTTCACTTTGCAGACATGTATTCCTTGACTTAACCCACCACCACTACCACTGCCATCACTCACTGGTTCACCAGACTTGAGTATATAACTGTCTCACTTGTTTTTATTCATTTTTTTAATGTATGTATAGCTCACACTTATTTCATTGTTGAATATTAGAACTGTTTTGGTCTTTATTTAGAAGTTCGGTGAGGTTTTTGTGACCAGAATTATGCCATAGGAATTTAATTCTTGTTTATACCAACTAACCTATGATAAAGTTGGTTTCTCTTTACATCCTTTCACTTAAAATTGCAATTTCCAAGAAACTATAGATGACATTGAGAACTTACTGTACCTAGATGAGGTATTTGCAAATATTAAGATTACTGGAAATTGGAAGTTTAGGACAGACTCAGAGAATTCCAGATGAATTTCTGAGCCCAAGGCTCTTAGCTGAAATTGAACCAAACTCTTGCCTCTTTAAACCATCATTGTCCAAAAGAAATGTAATATTAGCCAATGTCCTTTAAAGTTTTTTAGTAACCATGTAAAAAAGTAAAAATAAATACATGAAGTTATTTTGATACATATACACCATGGAATTCTATGGAGCCATAAAACAAGATCATGTCCTTTGCATGGACATGGGTAAAGCTGGAGGCCATTATCCTTAGCAAACTAACAGAAACAGAAAACCAAATACATGTTCTTAGTTATAAGTGGAAGCTAAGTGATGAGAATACATGGGCACATAGAGAGGGAAACAACACACACTGGGGCCTTTCAGAGGTTGGAGGGTGGGATGGGAGAAGAGCAGGAAAATAAATAATGGTTATAAGGCTTAATACCTGGATAATGAAGTAATGTGTACAACAAACCCCCATGACACAAGTTTACCTATGTAACAAACCTGAACTTGTACCCTTGAACTTAAAAGTTAAAAAAGTAGAAGTATATTTTATTTAACTCATTATATATGTAAATATTTTAATGTTTTATAAATTATTTAATTGCAATTTATTTAAAATTTTTATTCTAAATCTTCAAAATCTTATACAAATTTTATACTTACAATATATCCCATTTCAGAGTAGCCACATTTCAAAGATTCTATAGCCACATGTGGGTAGTTGTTGCCAGTGTGGACATTGTAGCTCTAGGACATTAAGATCATTTATTTGGAACAGCACAAGTTATCATTGGTCTATTTCCAACATAAAAAAACTAATTTATGAGAACTATTTTTGTATCTCATTGTTTCAGTGTGTTGAAATAGACTGAGTCACTTTTTAAGGAGATTAATAGCTCAGCATGGGCAAGTTTTATGTGGTTTATATATTTTATTATATCAACAGTGGTACAGTTGATGTTGCTAGTTATTTTCCTGTATTATTTTAAAAAATTATAGTCATCTAATAAACTTACAGTCAACCATGCTACTCAGTTTTTATGCCAGGTGCAAAATTTCTGATATTTGAAAAGTTTCTTATGAAAACAGCAGCTGGCACTTCATTTCTCTGCCGTGAGTGGAAAACACTGTGTTTAACCAGCATTATTATTTCTTTTTATTTACAACTTAACTTGACTTAGGCAATGATGATGTTCTCATTTATCACTTGACCATTTTAAAAAATTACTCTTTCTGGCTGATTTTAAAAGATTTGTGAATAAGAGAACCCTGATTTAACTTATTATTTGTATTTATAATCTGTATTTGACACAAATTTTGTATCAAATCTGTACTTTGTATTATTTGTGTTTGTATTATTTTGTATAATCTGTATTTGATACAGAGTTTTACTAAATTACCTGTATCTCCTTGGAGTTAGAGGCCTTGGATTTGGAGCCATTGGACGGCATATAATTGGAGCATGACTTTTTTTTTTTTTTTTTTTGAGACAGAGTCTTACTCTGTCACCCAGGCTGAAGAGCAATGGTGCAATCTTGGCTTACCACAACCTTTGCCTCCCGGGTTCAAGCGTTTCTCCTACCTCAGTTTCCCGAGTAGCTGGGATTACAGGTACCCGCCACCATGCCCAGCTAAATTTTGCATTTTGGGTAAGGACAGGGTTTCACCATATTGGCCAGGCTAGTCTTAAACTCCTGACCTCAGGTGATCTGCCCACCTAGGCCTCCCAAAGTGCTGGGAATATAGGCATGAGCCACCGTGCTCAGCCCATAATATGACTTTTTAGGACAGTAAAATGTTATGAAAATTGTTTTTGCATTAAAAAATTTCAGACCTGCCACTTACTATGTGGCCTAGAATTTAAAAGTGAGTAATAAAAATTCTTACAGCAATATAAATCATTCATGCTTTCGTTAATTGAGTATCTCTACCAAGCTGTTGGTTGAATCATTGTTGACAAGACCATTAATTTGCATATAATTTGGTCAAGAAAAAATATTCTATCAAGTAAAGTGGCTTGTAAGGGTATGCTATGTTTCCTTACCTGACTTTAGAAATATCTCATTTGATTGTATTCCCATGAGAGGCTCATATATAATAATGCCCTGTAAACCTTTCATTGCTGCAAAATTTATTTCTTCTGTTTGTGGAGAAGTCAACCTAAGTTGTCCATTCTGATGTCTTATCCTGTGAAAAACCATAGCACAGTGTACTTAGTTTTCAAAACAAGCACACAAGATTGGAAAGGCTTGTTCTAAGCAAGAAACAGCTTCACAAGATCAGAATCTCTTCAATAACCTTATATGTGTCAAGTCACAGCGTGACTCTGGTGCTATTGAAAACATTTTATTCAGAGGGCACTTTTCATTTTTCAACAAAGAAGTGGTTTTAAAAACAACTTTTTTTTTTTTAGTATGCCTCGGTGCCTGGTGCATACCATTCTTGCTTATTTCTACCTGAAATTATATCATTTATTTTAATTTGTTTATGTTCTGTCTTCCTTCAAGAATATAAGCTCTGTAAGGATAAAGACTTTGTTTTGTTCCCTACCGTATCCTTTTTCATGTCTCTTTTATTCCCCGCTGGCTCCTGGAATAGTACCTGATATATAGAGGTACTCAGTAAATGTTGGCAGAATGACTGAATGAACATCAGCCAAGTACAATTCAGATGAAGCTCCAACTCATAGCAGGAGGAAAATGTCTGCGTAAGCGGATGGGGACTAACTTTGATGCTAATGAGACTTAAGCTTCAGGCTCATCTCCTTGACTGGCCCCTTTTAAGGTCCTGTTACCTAATTTTATGTGCATAATTTGATGTTCTTTATCTTAAAGAGGGCATCCCAGAACATACAAGTGTTAGACTACAAAATCTGGATCATTCCCTGGAATTAAGATCCCTAGCTTGGCATTTGAGGTTTGCTCTGAAGAAATATAGAAACAAGTGAAACTATCAGACAAAAAATTTAATTCAGCAGGAGTTCTGGTACCCCAAGAGCAGGATGAACCACATTGTCTAGTCTAATATGAAACATCCTGACTGTTGTCCATGGCGATTGTGATGCTCTTGTGCTACTTCCCCGGAACATACTTCTGTTCCCACAACTAAGATATATATATTCCAAAGGTCTGTTGTATTTTTGTTGCCAAACATATGTCTTCCAGTCCTACATGTTAATATAGTTACATAATTTAATTAAATATTGTGTGACAACAGCAAAACATGAATGTAAAAATGAGAGTTGTGTCTGTAAATATTTAATGCAGTGTTTGTCCAAACTTTAATGGTGAGTGCTCAAAAATAAAGTTGTGGAGCTTATTAGTCTCCTTGGGCTGCCATAACAAAATGCCACAGACCGAATGTCTTAAGTAACAGTTCTGGATGCTGGGAGGTCCAAGGTCAAGGTGATGGCAAATTTGGTTTCTGGTGAGACTTCTCTTCCTGGCTGATGGATTGTCACCATCTTACTGTGTCCTCACATGGTCTTTCCTTCTTGTGTATGTGGAAGGAAAGAGATCTCTGGTATGTCTTTATCTTCTTACAAAAACACCTGTCCTATATGATTAGAACCTTGTCCCTATGACCTCATTTAGCCTTAATTATCTCCCTGAAGGTCCTGTTTCTAAATATAAGCACACTGGGGGTCAGGACTTCAACAGATAAGTTTTGGGAAAATATACTTCATTACAGTTAAGTGTAAGTGAGACAATTGAACTATTTCACAAAGAAGGAAAATCAAATAAGCCTAAAAATCCTGAAGACCTCCCTATATAAATTGCTTCACATGTATCCTTAATGTTTTCTCTACTTTCAAGAAAGATAAATTGGAAATTATGGATAATTTATGGATGTAGCTTAGGCAAGAATGATTACAAAATTTTATTAGTATGAGACATATTTAAAGAAAAGACCCTTGCACTTCATCAGAAATTGGCTATAGAAATGCATATTTACATGTGTTAAACTAAACTAAAATGTAAAACCCTACATTTTAACTGGTATTTTAATGAAACCTGTACTGTTTCAACTATGTCACATAATAGGGTTACTAATGCTTGTAAGGAAACAAATAATGTATTAAAGAGATTCATGTATTGCACAATGTAGCATAGCATTCAGTTTATACAAATACTGGTTAATGAATTCATTAATTTGAAAATAAAATCTGCCTTGATGAGAGACATATGGAATAATGATTAAGGATAACAAGACCTCAGCTGAAATCCACCCCTACCACTTGCTGGCTATGTATTTGTAGAAGTTACTTGACCCCAGCCTCAGTACTCAAAAACAATAACACCACATATTATAAAGTAAATGTGAATATTAAATAGTTATTGTATGTAAAGCACTTAGCACAATATCAGGGAAATGGCACTATATAAATGGAAGGGTAAACAGGGTATTTTCACTTTTCTACATTTTTTCAGAGTATACTTTAAATAATAAAAGTTGTATCTTACTATAAATATTAGTAACACCTGTGTCTATGATATGTTAATATGGTGATTTCACTAAGTTTTAGCTCTGGAAGACTTCTTAGAGGTAGGCTGGGCCATCTTCTTGCTTTATGGTTGATAAAACCATGGCACAGAAAGGTGCAGTAACTTCCCTGAAGTCATAGAGTGGATCAGTGGCAGCATCAGGATTTAAATAAAAAATTCTGATCTATCATCTGTTGGTTTTTCCAAACTATTGCAGATACCTCCTGTCTATTGTTAGGTAAGACAATTGCCAGCCTTAGTAAGACTGGTGATACAGAGTTAAAATGGCTTCATCAACACTGAATTGGTTGTATCACAAATATGCCTGATTTTTCCCTGCCAAGTTGTGTTCAGTTTGGACTTTTTTTTTTTTTTGAGATGGAGTTTTGCTCTTGTGGCCCAGGCTAGAGTGCAATGGTGTGATCTCAGCTCACTGCAACCTCTGCCTCCTGGGTTCAAGGGATTCTCCTGCCTCAGCCTCCTGAGTAGCTGGGATTACAGGTATGTGCCACCGCGCCCAGCTAATTTTTGTTTTTTTAGTAAGATGGGATTTCCCCATGCTGGCCAGGCTGGTCTCTAACTCCTAACCTCAAGTGACCCCCCGGCCTCGGCCTCTGGACTTTTTAAATGGTAAATATAATGGCTGTAATTGTTTCAGCATTTTGAATAAAAAATGGTGATAGGAATTGAGATTTTGAGGCTTTCCCTTTTTTGTTGTTGCTTTTTATTTTATTTACAGTCTTAACCTCCAGTATTCCACTTGCTGGAATACTTTCAAGTCACAGTTGTAGATCAAGAAAGTTTTCAGCCTATTCACTGGAGGCTTGACTTTTTAGCAGTCTGCTTTCTGTCTATAAAAACATGAATCTAAATAAAATTGGAAGCCAAGATGAGATGACATCCATTCCTGACTTGCCAATCAAAGCTTTCTGTAATGTCTAAAAGCAATATGTATGCAAATAACAAATTAGTCTTAAGAAAAAGGATAGAAACTTAAGCTGCCTTAAATAATGTTAACTGCGTTTGAAAAGTAGACAAATTGGTTTTATAATGTAACCAAGGAAAAAAAATGTAAATCCTTTCCTGGTTTTTAAGCAGTGCTTTGGAAGTGAGTTTTGCTTGATTCATCTGTCTTTTACTGAATATTTACTGTATGCCAGGTACTTTAGCTGCTAGTATGTTAGTAAAAGACAAGATCCTCCACCCTAATGTAGCCATTTGGTCCGGAGACTCTCAAGGCTAGTAGATTATATGCACCGGAGTAAGTGTTGTGAAAACAGGGCCATTGGTGCACCAAGGAGGTGCTTCTATCCCAGAACTGGGGAAGGACTAAGGCTTCCCCAAGGAGCTTGAGTCACCTTAAAATGTAAATGGTATCTCCAAGGATAGAAATAGTTAGGTTAAACCAGACCTTTGGCTGCCAGATTTTATGTTGTCACAGAGGCCAAAATCTACTAAGAATTCTAAGAAGCAAAGAGTTTTTGCTTTCCTCTGCAAGCATTTGCTCAAGATCCCTTTCTATTTTTTTTGCTCCCGTCTAGCATGTTCAGAAATGTATAGGCTAGACATAGATAATAGATAGCAGTTTTATTATAAATCTTAATGTCTAATCAATGATTTTCTAAAGGAGGCCCAGCTTTAATTGTATAAGGAAAAATTTTCTGATATAGACATCTGATATAGATATCAGAAAATTGTTCCTTATACAAAAGAGGAAGTTATGCCTTCCTATTAAAATTAAACAAACAAAAAACATTTTAAAACACGCAGCCCTTTTAAAATTGCATGCTCAATAAAGAAAAATTTTTCATGCAAAATATTAATGATAATATCTTCTTGTTATGTTCTGAAAATACACACTATGAGGAAAACCTGCATAGCTCCCTAAAAATAACCAGGCCTTCATTTTTCAGTGAGTTGTGGGAGCAATACCATAGAGACCACCTCTGTTCCCAGGAGCATTCCCTGTAGTTACAGGAATGATTTACTGGCCTCATTCAGGACACCCTGAATGCAGGCGGCTTTCAAACCTCCACGGACATGCACTACCATGGCCCACGTCATTGCCCCTGGATACATCATAATATTTAATCCCACAGAGGGCTTTGGCCATATCAGAATGAACAGTCTGCATTTTCTAGAGGATTCGAGCACAGCAACATCACTTCCTGGAAATCTCTCCCTTGTTCTAATCACAAAGAAATTCTTAGGGCCTTAGGTTTTCCTAAAGCATGGACTATCACATCTACAACTCTCATTTAGCCAAATCAAGAATTTGAAAACTTAGAGGTAGGAGAGAAGACTCATAATAAACCCATTGGTTTATTTGTTAAATATTATTGAACATCTGTTGTTAGTAAGGCACTATCCTAGGTAGATAAGGGAGAAAATTTTAAAAATCTATTTGAACACCTCTGATAGATGTGTGTGTATATTCTATGTATATATATACACATTCCTGTAAATATATATGTTAAATATTATATATCTGAGTATATGTATTTGTAAGTATATGTTATATAAATATATGTGTGTATATATATCTATGCACACATATATTTATATATATTTATATTTATAAATGCATGTTTGTGTGTATATATGTATAAATACACACAGATGTATTTATACAGCAAATATTCACACATAAATACATATACCCAGATACATGATAAAATTGAACATATATATGTACAGGCACACAAACATGTACACACATGTTCAGATATATTGTTTGTTATGTATATTATAAGGAGGTATATGTGATATGAATATATGTATTGCCATTAATATGGCAGTATTTATTAATATGGTAAATGTGAAAACAAGATGCTGAAATAATTCTTATAAGGGAGGGTCACTAACCCCAAGACAGTAAGGCATCCTTTGGTGGAACTGGAAATGGTGTTCAAGCCAGGCTATAAAGATGGTATATTAGTTTCTTTGGGTTCTAAATCAAATTGCACAAGTATGGTGGCTTAATACAATGAAATTTATTTTCTCAAATTTCTGAAGATAAAAATTCCAAAATAGGGGTATCAGTGAGGCCACACACCTTCTGGAGGGCATAGGGGAGGTCTGTCACCTCCTCATGGCTGCTGGCATTCTTTGGTTGCATCAGTCCAATTTCTGACTTCTGCCTTCTTAGTCACATTGCCTACTCCTTTTTTGTGTATGCTAAATGCTCCCCAGCCTCACTCAAATAGGGACATGTGAGATTGCATTTAGGGCTCACATGGATAATCCATAACCTCTTCCTCACAAGACCCTGAACGCAACCACATTTTTTTCAGTGCTGTAGCATGTGCCTGTGGTCTCAGATACTCAGGAGGCTGAGGCAAGAGGATTATTTGAGCTCAGAAGTTCAAAGTTACAGTGAGCTATGATTGCACTACTGCACTCCAGCCTGGGTGGCAGAGCAAGACCTTGACTCTAAAAAAAAAAAAAATAAACAATAAAATCTCCGTATCATTCCAATTTTAGTGTATGTGATGCCAAAGCAAGCACAAAAAAATTAAATCTCATCTTTGCCATCTAAGGTGTATTTACAAGTTCTCGAAATTAGAATGTAGACATCTTTTTGTGGAGTATGGGTACCGTCCAACCTAAGACAAATGAAAACCTTTTAAAAAGCTGAATTTGGGGAGTACATAGCAGGTTTCTTAACTACCCTGGTTTCAGTTTCTTAGAAAGAAGGCTAAACAGAGATGTAAGGCAGGAAAGAGAAGGCATGCTGGGTAACAAACAGGAGGTCTGTCATCAAGGAGCACCATAAGTTGTGTTTGGAGAAGAGAAGAGATAGGAGTTAGCAAACATAAGATGGGCCAGACTGTGTAGGCCCATTGTTGCTTGGCAGCAACGTTAAATGAATTGGAGAACCAGTGAAAATCAGACAGCAAATCTATTAACATAGCCAAGCCAAGACCTCACCAAAGCCTACATACAGCCATTAGCTGTGAGAGTAGATAGGAAGGGAGAGATTTCCACAGTAAAATTAATCAACAGAATTGATGGGCTTTAGATCCTAATGAAGATAACTAGGAAAAGGCTAGGATATTAGCAATAGGGAGATAGTGAAACAGAAGTGATTGTTGTATTTGGATATGTCGTTTTAGTTGCCAGTATACTATACAGAGGAGGGTATAGTTAGAAATGTCTAGTTGGTCTCTGGGGAGAGTTTGGCATTGGAGTGATCTACATTGAAGGGTGAGGTTCCCAAAAGGAGAAAGAGAAGGGGAAAAGAGAATATCTCTTTTTCTAAAGGAAAGTTTGGGGACTCTTCCGTTAGAGGTTAGATGAAAGAAAAAAAAGACCTAACATTCTTGTTTCCCTGTGTTTGAAAGAGTGCACCTTTTGAACATGTTTTAACGGAGGATTGTTGATGGACACAGAGGATTGTTGGATTTGCGGGGTTTTCATGCAGTAAGTGATTGCATGTGAGCTCAATCTCTTTACCTTGTCTCTGCTAGAATATGTATGTGTGAATCTGCTGTTTCTTTGCATTTTGTGCTAAAGTAATTTTTCCCTAATTAGGACCTTATTAAAGCAACATGGTTATATTTGCTCTTTGTTTTATGGTAACGACTGATCAACGAAATGCTAATTGACTTTACAATTTTGTGCTATATTTGTTCTGATATTCAAGTGGCTTAATTAGGATTTAATTTGCACACTTTCCTGAATAGTTGTCTATACTGGTATTTCCTTTGTTTTTTCTTGTCTAGACAGAGTTATTTATTAAGACATGACAAGAACACAAGTTGTTGTCACTGTGTGCAGAGTTAATGCTGGTTTCTAGGGAACAGAGTTTTCTTTATGAATCAGGGAATAATGCAGTTGATTCCAATGATGTCGTTGTGAGTAAAGTTTTTGCTGTTTAAAGTAAAAAAATCACTGGATTATCCTCCATCTAGTTGAAAGCAATAGCTTCTACATGTAAGTGTTGTGTTAGTCTTTAGTGTTTGTGCTTGGATTGTTGTCCCAGAAGCTTATTCTTAGTTCAGTTTGGATCCCTATAAGCTTGCTCTTTCACTACTTATCAGATAGTTATTTGTCCCGGGGCGGTTAGTGCTTACCTTTTCCCATTAATTGTTACTTTTACTCATTTTACTTTTCAGCTATTTCATTAGAAGTTATATCCCCAGCAGCCTCCATATATTATGCTCTGAGGAAGCCCTCAGGATGCTGAGAGGATGCAGTGTGAGGCCTCAGATTCCTGCATTAGGAATCAGTTGTTCTACACTTCCTTACCAACTTTCTCATTGACTCCATAATTCTTCTGAGTCATCTATAAATTGGAAATAATACAATTCTATGTTATTGTTAGATCAGATGAAGGAATTATCAAATAGGACGATGTGTGTGGAAAAGGACTCTGAAAAAATTTAAAGCACCATAAACTGCATAATATTAACTGTACCCAGCCGGGCGTGGTGGCTCACATCTGTAATCTCAACATTTTGGGAGGCTGAGGCAGGCGGATCACCTGAGGTCAGAAGTTCGAGACTTGCTTGGCCAACATCCCTGTCTCTACTAAAAATACAAAAATGTAGCTGGCCGTGGTGACTTTTGCCTATAGTACCAGCTACTGGAGAGACTGAGGCAGGAGAATTGCTTGAATCTGGTAGGTGGAGATTGCAGTGAGTTAAGATCATGCCACTGCACTCCAGCCTGGGCAACAGAGCAAGACTCCATCTCAAAAATCTATACATGTGTTTATATACATTGTACCCTATGTATATTATGTATCCATACTGTATGCTATGTATATATACTGTGTATATATATAAATTATATATAATATATATAAAGTGACTTAATACTTATAGTATTAAACATAGGGTACAGTATATATACAGTGTATATTAAACATAGGGCACAGTATATATATATTGTGTGTATATATATATATACACATATATACTGTATAAGTTTTAAGTATTAAGTCACTTTATTACTTCAGTTCATCTGACTTCCCTTCTTTGTGGTGCAAATATACAAACTCCAAATAAAGTGAGTTCAGTGTTAAGTCACTTTATTTGGAGTTTGTATATTTGCACCACAAAGAAGGGAAGTGAGATGAACTGAAGATGTACATCTGAAACCATATCTTGCATATGAATCACCTGGGGATCCTGTTAATATGCAGACACCTGCAGAGTAAGGCCATCCAAGATAAGCCTGAGATTCTGCATCTAACAGCTCCCAAGTGATGTCCATGCTGCAGGTTTGTGGGCCACACTTTTAAAGAGCTGTGCTTTGCTATAATAAACAGAGGGCTAGGAGGAAACATAAGCCTTTATTTAACTGAATGTAGAATCTTACCCTTTCAAAACTGGGAAACAAAATTAATCTAACCAGGGAGTTTGCTGTTTAATGAGCTGTATAGTGAAAGCTTTTGTAATGCCAATTTCCATCTAAAATAACTGCTTTGTAAATGTGGACTACCTCTTTGGGTTTTCTTAATAGTGAATATATACGTGTGTATATATATATATATATATATATATATATATATAATTGAACTTTAGGTTCTGCGGTACATGTGCAAAACATGCAGGATTGTTGCATAGGTACATACATGGCAATGTGGTTTGCTGCCTGCATCCCCATCACCTATATCTGGCATTTCTCCCCATGTTATCCCTTCCCAACCTCCCTACCGCCCTGCTGTCCCTCTCCTATTCCCCCCCAACAGACCTCAGTGTATGATACTCCCCTCCCTGTGTCCATGTGTTCTCATTGTTCAACACCCAACTATGAGTGAGAACATGCGGTGTTTGTTTTTCTGTTCTTGTGTCAGTTTGCTGAGAATGATGTATTCCAGATTCATCCATGGCCCTACAAAGGATATGAACTCATCGTTTTTTATGGCTGCATAGTATCCCATGGTGTATATGTGCCACGTTTTCCTTGTCCAGTCTATCATTGATGGGCATTTGGGTTGGTTCCAGGTCTTTGCTATTGTAAACAGTGCCACAGTGAACATACGTATGCATGTGTCTTTATAACAGAATGATTTACAATCCTTTGGATGTATACTTGGAAATGGGATTGCTGGGTCAAATGGAATTTCTATTTCTAAGTCCTCGAGGAATCGCCACCCTGTCTTCCACAATGGTTGAACTAGTTTACACTCCCACCAACGGTGTAAAAGTGTTCCTATTTCTCCACATCCTCTCCAGCATCTGTTGTCTCCAGGTTTTTTAATGATTGCCATTCTCACTGGCGTGAGATGGTATCTCAATGTGGTTTTGATTTGTGTTTCTCTAATGACCAGTGATGATGAGCATTTTCTCATATGTTTGTTGGCCTCATAAATGTCTTCTTTTAAAAAGTGTCTGTTCATGTCCTTTGCCCACTTTTGAATGGGTTTTTTTTTTCTTGTAACTCTGTTTTAGTTCTTTGTAGATCTGGATATTAGCCCTTTGTCAGATGTGTAGATTGCAAAATTTTTTTCCCATTCTGTTGGTTGCCAGTTTACTCTAATGATTGTTTCTTTTGCTGTGAAGAAGCTCTGAAGTTTAATTAGATCCCATTTGTCTATTTTGGCTTTTGTTGCCAATACTTTTGGTGTTTTAGTCATGAAGTACTTGCCTATGCCTATGTCCTGAATGGTTTTGCCTAGGTTTTCTTCTAGGGTTTTTATGGTGTTAGGCCTTATATTTAAGTCTTTAATCCATCTGGAGTTAATTTTAGTGTAAAGTGTCAAGAAGGGGTCCAGTTTCTGCTTTTTGCACATGGCTAGCCAGTTTTCCCAACACAATTTATTAAACAGGGAATCCTTTCCCCATTGCTTATTTTTGTCAGGTTTGTCAAAGATCAGATGGTTGTAGATGTGTGGCATTGCCTCTGAGGCCTCTGTTCTGTTCCATTGGTCTATATCTCTGTTTTGGTACCAGTACCATGCTGTTTTGATTACTGTAGCCTTGTAGTATGGTTTGAAGTCAGGTAGTGTGATGCCTCCAGCTTTGTTTGTTCTGCTTAGAATTGTCTTAGCTATGCGGGCTCTCCTTTGATTCCATATGAAGTTTAAGGTGGTTTTTTCCAGTTCTGTGAAGAGGGTCATAGGTAGCTTGATGGGGATAGTGTTGAATCTATGTATTACTTTGGGCAGTATGGCTATTTTCACAATATTGATTCTTCCTAACCATGAGCATGGAATGTTTTTCCATCTGTTTGTGTCCTCTCTTATTTCCTTGAGCAGTGGTTTGTGGTTCTCCTTGAAGAGGTCCTTTACATCCTTTGTTAGTTGTATTCCTAGATATTTTATTCTGTTTGCAGCAATTGTGAATGGCAGTTCATTCTTGATTTGGCTCTCTTTAAGTCTGTTATTGGTGTATAGGAATGCTTGTGATTTCTGCACATTGATTTTGTATCCTGAGACTTTGCTGAAGTTGCTTATTAGTTTCAGGAGATTTTGGGCTGAGACAATGGGGTCTTCTAAATATACAATCATGTCGTCTGCAAATAGAGACAATTTGACTTCCTCTTTTCCTAATTGAATACCCTTTATTTCTTTTTCTTGCCTGATTGCTCTGGCTAGAACTTCCAATACTATATTGAATAGGAGGGGTGAGAGAGGGCATCCTTGTCTAGTGCCAGATTTCAAAGGGAATACTTCCAGTTTTTGCCCATTCAGTATGATATTGGCAGTGGGTTTGTCATAAATAGCTTTTATTATTTGAGATATGTTCTGTTGATACTTAGTTTATTGAGAGTTTTTAGCATAAAGGGCTGTTGAATTTTGTTGAAGGCCTTCTCTGAACCTATTGAGATAACTATGTGGTTTTCATCTTTGGTTCTGTTTATGTGGTGGATTGCATTTATAGACTTGTGTATATTGAACCAGGCTTGCATCCCTGGAATGAAGCCTACTTGATCGTGATCGTTAAGCTTTTTGATGTGCTGTTGCAATCGGTTTGGCAATATTTTATTGAAGATTTTTGCATCTATGTTCATCATGGATATTGGCCTGAAGTTTTCCTTTCTTGTTGAGTCTCTGCTAGGTTTTGGTATCAGGATGATGTTGGTCTCATAAAATGATTTGGGAAGGATTCCCTCTTTTTGGATTACTTGGAATAGTTTCAGAAGGAATGGTACCAGCTCCTCTTTGTATGTCTGACAGAATTCAGCTTTGAACCCATCTGGAGTTGGGCTTTTTTTGGTTGGTAGGCTATTAATTGCTGCCTCAACTTCATTCCTTGTTATTGGCCTATTCAGGGTTTTGACTTCTTCCTGGTTTAGGCTTGGGAGGGTATAAGTGTCTAGGAATTTATCCATTTCTTCCAGGTTTACTGGTTTATGTGCATAGAGTTGTTTCTAGTAATCTCTGATGGTAGTTTGTATTTCTGTGGAATGAGTGGTGATATCCCCTTTATTGTTTTTTATTGCATCTATCTGATTCTTCTCTCTTTTCTTTTTTATTAATCTGGCTATAGGTCTATTTTGTTGTTTTTTTCAAAAAACCAGCTCCTGGATTTATTGATTTTTTTGAAGGGTTTTCTGTGTCTCTATCTCCTTCAGTTCTGCTCTTAATTATTTCTTGTCTTCTGCTAGCTTTCGAGTTTTTTTTCTCTTGCTCCTCTAGCTCTTTCAATTTTGATGATAGGGTGTTGATTTTAGATCTTTCCTCACTTTTCATGTGGGCATTTATTGCTATAAATTTCCCTCTAGACACTGCTTTAAATGTGTCCCAGAGATTCTGGTACATTGTGTCTTCGTTCTTGTTTGTTTCAAAGAACATCTTTATTTCTGCCTTCATTTCATTGTTTATCCAGTCAACATTCAGGAGCCAGTTGTTCAGTTTCCATGAAATTGTGTGGTTCTGAGTTTCTTAATCCTAAGTTCTAATTTGATTGCACTGTGGTCTGAGAGACCATTTGTTATGATTTCCGTGCTTTTGCATTTGCTGAGGAATGATTTACTTCCAATTATGTGGTCAATGTTAGAGTAGGTGTGATGTGGTATTGAGAAGAAGGTATATTCTGTGGATTTGGGGTGGAAAGTTCTGTAGATGTCTTTCAGGTTTGCTTGATCTGGATCTGAGTTCAAGTCCTGGATATCATTCTTAATTTTCTGTCTCGTTGATCTGTCTAATATTTGCAGTGGAGTGTTGAAGTCTCCCACTATTATTGTGTAGGAGTCTAAGTCTCTTTGTAGGTCATTAAGAGCTTGCTTTACATATCTGGGTGCTCCTGTATTGGGTGAGTATATATTTAGGATTGTTAGCTCTTGTTGCATTCATCTTTGTACCATCATGTAATGCCCCTCTTTGTCTCTTTTGATCTTTGTTAAAGTATATTTTATCAGAGACTAGGATTGCAACTCCTATTTTTTTTTTCTCTCCATTTGCTTGATAAATCTTCCTCCATCCCTTTATTTTGAGCCTATGTGTGTCCTTGCATGTGAGATGGGTTTCCTGGATACAGCACACTGATGGTTTTTGATTTTTTATCCAATTTGCCAGTCTGTGTCTTTTGATTGGGGCATTTAGCCATTTACATTTAAGGTTAATATTATTATGTGTGAATTTGATCCTGCCATTTTGATGCTAGCTGTTTGTTTTGCCTATTAGTTGACATAGTTTTGTCCTTTTGTTGATGCTTTTTACCATTTGGTATGTTTTTGGAGTGGCTGGTACTGGTTGTTCCTTTCTATGTTTAGTGCTTCTTTCAGGAGGTCTTGTAAGGCAGGCCTGCTTGTAAGGAAATCTCTGAGCAATTTCTTGTTCATAAAGGATTTTATTTCTCCTTCCCTTATGAAGCTTAATTTGGCTGGATATGAAATTCTAGGCTGAAAGTTCTTTTCTTTAGGGATGTTGAATATTGGCCCCCGCTCTCTTCTGGCTTGTAGGGTTTCTGCAGAGAGATCTGCTGTAAGTCTGATGGGCTTCCCTTTGTGGGTAACCCGACCTTTCTCTCTGGCTGCCCTTATGATTTTTTCCTTATCTGAGGAAATCTGACAATTATGTGCCTTGAGGTTGCTCTTCTTGAGGAATATCTTTGTGGTGTTCTCTGTATTTCCTGGACTTGAATATTGGCCTGTCTTGCTAGGTTGAGGAAGTTCTCCTGGATAATATCCTAAAGAGTGTTTTCCAGCTTGGATTCATTCTCTCTGTCACATTCAGGTACACCTATCAAATGTAGATTAATTAGGTCTTTTCACATAATCCTGTATTTCTTGGAGGCTTTGTTCATTTCTTTTCATTCTTTCTTCTCTAATCTTGCCTTCTTGTTTTATTTCATTGAGTTGATCTTCAATCTCTGATATCCTTTCTTCTGCTTGGTCAGTTTGGCTATTGAAACTTGTGTACGCTTCATGAAGTTCTCATGTTGCGTTTTTCAGCTCCATTAAGTCATTTATATTCTTCTGTAAGCTGTTTATTCTCTTTAGCCTTTTGCCAAACCTTTTTTCAAGGTTCTTAGTTTCTTTGCATTGGGTTAGCACAAGTTCTTTTAGCTTTGAGAAGTTTGTTATTACCCATCTTCTGAAGGCTGTTTCTGTCAATTCATCAGATTCATTCTCCATCCATCTTTGATCCCTAGTTGGTGAGGAGTTGTGATCCTTTGGAGGAGGAGAGGCGTTCTGGTTTTTGGTGTTTTCATCCTTTTTGTGCTGGTTTCTTTCCATCTTAGTGGCTTTATCTACCTGTGGTCTTTGTAGTTGGTGACTTTCGGATGGGGTCTCTGAGTGGATGTCCTTTTTGTTGATGATGGAGTTATTTCTTTCTGTTTATTAGTTTTCCTTCTAACAGTCAGGCCCCTCTGCTGTAGGACTGCTGGAGGTCCACTCCAGACCCTGCTTGCCTCGGGGTCACCTGTGGTGGCTGCAGAACAGTAAGGGTTGCTGCCAGTTTCTTCTTCTGTTATCTTCATCCCAGAAAGATACCCTCCAGATGTCAGCCTGAGCTTTCCTTTAGGAAGTGACTCTGGATCTATGGGGTCAAGGAGCTGCTTGAGGAGACAGTCTGTCCCTTATAGGAGCTCAAGTGCTGAGTTGTGAGCTCCATTGTTCTGTTCAGAGCTGCTGGGCAGGTACGTGTAAGTCTGCTGCAGTGGAACTCATAACTGCCTTTTTTCCCAGGTGCTCTGTCCTGGGAAGGTAGGGCTTTATTTATAAGTTCCTGATGTGCTGCTGCCTTTTTTCAGAGCTCCCCTGCCCTGCAAGGAGGTAGCCTAGTCACAGTCTGCCAGCAGAGGTGTTGCTGAGCTGCCATGGGGTCTGCCCAGCTGCTGTGTGAACTTCCTTTGGTGTTGTTTATAGAGGTATAGTTAGAACTGCCTTGGTAATGATGGACTGCCTTAGTAATGATGGTGTGCCTTGGTAATGATGGTCTGCTTCAGTAATGGCAGACTGCCTGGTAAGGGCGGACTGCTTCAGTAGTGGTGGACTGCCTCAGTAATGGCGGATGCCCTTCCCCCAGCAGAGCTGGACCGTCCCAAGTCCAGCTGCACTTGTTATGAAACTCTCAATCCAGTGCGTTTCAGATTGCTGGTCTCTGTGGGAGTGGGACCCGCTGAGCCAGATCACCTGGCTTCCTGTTTCAGTCCCCTTTTTTTCAGTTCAATGGGTGGCTGATGCTCTGTCTCCCAAGAGTTCCAGGTATCAGTCGAAACAGCTGCCCAGATTTGTGTGAGTTTTTGTGCAGAGACCTGCTGCGCCAGCCATGCTGGAAACTCATGGTGCTTTTCAGCCTGGGAATCTCCTGGTCTCTGGGCAGTAATAACTTGTTTGGAAATGTGGTGTTCACTCACCCTCTGTGTTGCTCTCACTGGGAACTGCACTTCAGAGCTGTTCCTATTCAGCCATCTGGGATCTCTCATCATTTATAGTTTCTCATGGGAGGCAAAGGCCTCACAATCATGGTGGAAAGCAAATGAGGAGCCAGCTTATGTCTTACATGGCTGCAGGCAAGAGCAGTAGTGAATTTTTTAATGTAAAAAATTAATGTATAATTTGGAAAATGTCATTTTTTTCTCCATTTAATAAATATATAATTTGGGGAAAATATTTATCATTTTATTTCTTTAATTCATAAAATTATTACAACACATTAGCTATCACAACTCACAGATTTATATCATTTGTTTGTAATAAGAAAGTGTTCAGAAAATATTTGTCTTCATAACATAGGTCAAGTTGTGGGGTGCAAGTGTTGGCTAAATGTGAAGGATACAAGATGAGCAGGTATGTTTTATGCTTTCAGGAGCTCATTTTCTGCTACAGAGATAGCCTTGTAAGCAAGCAATGGAAAACTCTGAGGTTTTTCTGCAGAGCAACTGCATTACATATAAGGGTGGGTCTGGGAGGGTATCAGGTGCCTGTCAGCAAAAGTTGCAAAAGCAGCTTGATGTGGATGTTAAGTGGGCCTGTTGGAAAAGGCAGGGATTCAGACATCAGACAGAACTCCAGACAGAGATATCCAGGTATCCAGTAGGTTAGAATGCACAAAAAGGTGATCTATATCACTATAGAATAATTTTAGGTACAATGGAAGTTTGTAATTATCAGAGAATTTGTTATGTGCAAGCCAAATGCAACCATCAGTCTCTACAATAGGATGGTGTGTGGCATCACAGTGAGATCTATGAACTTGACCATAACTTTGTAAAGTGTGGGATACTAAAGAGACTCAGTACTTTTTGGATCACTGTAAAATTTACCAAATATTCTTTATCGTTTTTATTCTGGAAAGAATGCTGTAAATTTTCTATTCATAGACATACTTGTGATTTCAGTTTTGTTCAATATATTCCAGTTCCCATGAAAATTTTTTTTGTGTCCCAATCATTCTACTTTATTCCATTTTTTTGTTTAAGTCCTCCTTTCTCATAGAATGTATGTTGATAAGCCCCAGAAGGGAAAGGATTGAAACTCTCTTGTTTACACTCATCAGGAGAGTAACATAATATTTTATTGATTTAGGATGCAGTTCTGCATTGGCCCAATGTTTAAGGATCTTCTTTTGTTACTGAAATTCTAAACAACAGAAAGATTTGAAAATGGACTTATTATTGATAACTGTTAGTATTATTCAGGCCACATGGTATCACAATCTTAGTGTTCAGTAGATCTAAGTTTGGGAAATACTGGTTTCATGGAACAGACAATGGACCAGGAAGGAGGGGCTCTAGATTGTTTTCTGAGCACAGTCACTGATGAGCTATTTAACCTCCAGCTTATTTTTTCCATGTGCAAAATGAGGACATTAGACTAGTTGCATTCTAAAGACCCTTCCAGCTCTAAAAATCTATGATATATGTTAGTAAAATGTACAAGGGAGTTGACCCAAATGTTTGATTGTTTCTTAAAAGCATCTAGTGTAGCAGGCAGGACAAATTCTTCATAAAATATAACAGTGGTGACAGACTGGTATGGTGCAAGGTGATCGTGCCTGGTAGAGTATGTTGACAAAGATTTAGTATGGATTAATCATGCTTTGCATATTATTTCTATTGGAAAAAGTGTATTTGTGAAAAGTTACATCCAAGCTAAATCTCATTCCTATTTCATTGATGTTGTAAGGTATAAAATGTTTCTTTTTCCAGGGTGATATGTGTGTATAGTTAAAAAAAATCAAGCAGAAGTCCCTCAGGATTTATAATAATAAGAAGTGATCTTGTAATCCCTTCTTATTCACAAGACCCAATCCCCAGAAGAATCTCATTTTTTTTCTTTAAATGGCATTTGTTTTGTTATTTCTTAGCATATAATACTGTTTTTAGATTTGTCAACTTTAGACATTACTTATTATCTTTTTACACTGGGAGATGATGATTGGTGGGATTTTTTTGAGGAAAGGAAGGTAAATACACTTGTTCAATCTGTCATGCTTAATTAGAAGCCCATGAATGTGATTTTAGAGATACTTTATTTCTGTTTCTATAAAATGTTTATAGGACAGTAGTTAGAGCATGTAGTCATATATAGCTTTAACTCTCTTGCCTTTCTAGTCTCCAAGGATTAAGTCATAGAGACAATTTCAGGTCTTTTCCTGCGTACAAGCAAACTGAGTGGTACCCAATGGCCTCCTTTTGCAGATTTCAAAGCTAGAGTTTACAGAGTTGCCTCTGCATGGAATCCCTGTACTAGGAATGCTCCTCTCTCCCTCCTCATCCCATTTCACCTCTTTGCTGGAGGCTCCTCCTTCTCCTTCCAGACTCTAATCCAATGTCACTTTCTTTGAGAATCCTTCTCAGGCTTTCAGAGAGTTAATGGTTCCGTTTCTGTCTTTCCAAAGCTCTTGGAGCCTATGTTTAATATATTTTCTCATTAGCTCTCCACCCATTTCCTAGACCTCTCTCATGAGCTCAGACCCTTACATTCTTAACTGGAATAATGACTTTGTGCTTCTTGAGGATACAGTGTGTGTGAGATCTCAGAGCTTAGCACAGGACTTGACACATTTGAAGTGCTTCATAAATAAATAAATGAGTGAGTGAGTGGGTGAGTGGGTGAGTGGATGAATCAGTCTATCCTGTGGATGGGATACCATCAGATGCCCAAAGCCAGGGTAAGACTCTTCAAACCCAGTTGTTTCTGAAGCTTTATGACTTGAATTAATTGAGCTTTTTTTTTTTTTTGAGGCTTATTATCCCAGTTTGGAATTCTATTTTGTATATGTGATCAATTTTCTAATCCAACACAATAATTTCTTTTAATAGTATGCTTAGGATATTTTAATTATGATTAATGGGAAGTACTTTATTAGAGACACTTAGCAGCTGGAAAAAAAAAAAAAAAACTAAGGCTAGTGTTTAATGTGAGTATTCCATTAATACTGCTGAGTTTTCAGTAGTTATGTGGTGTGTAGTTCTCCAAAGATGACACTGCATTTGTGTGAGTATACATTTATATCTGTGTGTGTAACCCCTAAACATTCAGTAATATACACACAGCTGGCTTCATACTTGAAAAGGGTAATGGAAACAGAACTTTTCAAAAATATAGTTGCTATTTTCATGCTTCCTGTTTTATTAGTGGCTGATAGGAATGATTAATGCTACAGAAATGGATGTAGTTGTGAGATTCATTTGGTTCAACAACGAGATTGCACAATTGTCTGTCTTGACATGGGTCATATCAGCACTTAAGAAGTGCTCTTTCTGGTGGCTGCTAGGTATCTTATTTTTTTACCAGATCATGTCCCTGGTAAGTGATATGCATAAATCCTGCATACAAAATACAACAGGACTCAGGTGTCTGCCACATACTAGCATGTTACAGAGCCTCTTCGAGCCTCAGTTTTCTTGTTATTGTTTTTTTTTTAATTGATAGACTGGAACTCATAACATGGTCTTGCCCTCACGAGCCTTGTCTATTACATTATATGACACATAGCCGCATTTCAGTAAATGCTAGTGACTTTTATTTGTTTAATTCAAGGAGAACTAGTTGCTGTGAATTAAAAATTGGATGACACAGTGAAATATGTCAGTAAGACCCTAAGCAAAGATAGCATTTGCAGAGAACTAGAGCATTTGTCACAAATAACACTGCCATACTTGAATATGAGGGGCATCTTCATCACTTATACTACACAACTCCAAGTGTGTAAATATGGTTGGATATCTTCATTGTATTCTCCTTAGTATAGAAGCTGCAAATACAATGCGGGCTTTAAAACTCTGCTTATCACTATAACTTTTTAAAAACAGCCCAAAAGTTGTTCAGTTACAGAAGTTCCCACAGCTTTTAAATAAAGTGCTTTAGTTTATAAAATTGTGCCAAACTTTTCCTGATGAAATTCTTCATAATTCCTACAGACTCAGTATATTAATCGAAAGTAGGAAAGGTGGCATCGTTGCACGCAATTTTGTTGGATGCTGGCAGTCATTTAATCTGCCGTTTATTTAACAAATAATTTGAGTACCAAACTAAGTACCATGCTACTTACCGTGGGAAGCTAATGTTCATTTACTCCTCATAACTAATTCTAGCCTATGAGCAGTAACAGAAATGACATTTGCCAACTCTGGCCTGAGGCAGTTAAGAGTCAGTATGCCTCTTCCATTGGTCTCTTCCCCTACTGTGACAACCTTACTGTTCCAAATGATGAAGAGGGTCACTGAATTTTATGTGAACAAGTAACACATTTTGAGTTAAACTGCTGAGATATCAAGGTTGTTTTGTTACTACAGCATAATCTATCTTATCCTTACTACACAATCCAGTTACTGCACAATATGTATTGCAATCACATTGTTCATTTGTTATATCCTCAGAACTTTATGAAAAGGCAGGTTTAATATTAAGGAGTTAGATTTATTTTGAAAAATCAACTAATTGTACTCATAATCTTCATTTCCTGTCCCAGAGTGAATTCTGGGTTAGATGAGAAAAGGATAATGGTGTCAATGAGAACATCAATATTTAGCATAAATAATTCTTTAAAATAATGATGTAAAGATGTATGTTATCTGTGGTATCTAGTCATCAGTCTACTTCCTGTCTAGAATGGTTTTATAAGCCTGTCTTACTCATATTATGGAGCATGAAGAACACAAGTAACTTGAAAAGATAACACAAATAGTAGATGCCAGGAAGAAATCACTGTGAAAGAAGAGCCCCCAAGTAAAGAGGCTGCAAAAGAGGCTACAGGGAACCCAAAGAGAGGTCATTAAGAATTTTGTTTCTAACCATAGAGGAGTAGGTAATTATATTGTTACTTCTCTGTACAGAGCATTAAAAACATTTTTATAGTAATATCTGAAATTCATATGAGTATGTACATGTCAAGTCTGTGCTACTTGTGCAAATTTTTAAAAATATGCATGGTTTCAAATGACTTTTATCAGAACTTCTATCTATTCAGTATAGTTTTACCTGGATAAGTATAATGAGGGAACTCAAAGAGAGAGTATCAAGGAAAACAATAAGAAGTTGACCTTAGCATGAGTGATATGAATTTCATGCAATTAGATAACAAGAGAGGGTTTTATCTAATACTATCTGTGTTTCTGATGCTTACCTGTTTTTTGGCATGCTCACCATGTCAGAAGGTATTTAAGTCTCTAGATTTCCTTAGCCTGAAGGGAACAAAAGGGGATAGTGTTTTTTTTTGTTAAACAGATCCTCTCTAGAACATACATCCAAAGATTCATCCTGGTGCCTCTTGTTAGTTTTATCTCCACTTTACCAGCCTTCTGCAAATGAGAATTTCAGCCTAGAGGTTATCTCATCGAAAGGTAGATCACCAACCATCACATTTTTTTTTTTTTTACAGTTCATTGCCATTTAGGATACTTAAAGGCAACCTCTGGGAGAGTGTCTCTGTCAAAAGGAGATTAGATATCAGTCTTCTCATTGGTGGCAGCAAATCTTCAAGGTATAATTACTAGACCAGAAATGCCACTCGTTGTAAGTTAACAGAGATATTACATCCTGAGTGGTAAAGCACAGGCCTTAAGAGAGAATACTTCTCATTCTTTTAATGAATATTTTTTGGAATACTTACTATGGTGTGGACTCTAAGGATATGTAGGCAAAATCTCTCTTCCCATAGACCTTCTATTTTAATGATGGAGAAGCTGTGGGGGAAAATGGTAAACAAAAACTTAGCTTATTTGACTGATTCTAAGACACACATTTTAAAATTTCAAAGTCAGATGCTGCTCACAATTAATAATGTCTTTTTCACCATTGGCAAGGCAGAAGGAGTGTTGTTGTTATTTCCAAACTTGTTCAAAGAGGGACATATTGTTGTCATTTCAGTTAAGTTGCATGCACTGTTAGTACTACACAGGTTAAGTCTGATTGCCATTTAAAATGTTTTGAAAAGATGACACTTTGATTTGACATTACAACAAAAAGTTATTGTTGCTGCAGAAAGGACAGAAATAGAGCATTGAGAACTAAATTTGATATTGAGGACATTAATATTGTTTTGAAGGAAAGACTGACTACAACTTCATGTTTTCTTATAAAACAGTAAACAATGTATTTTCCTGTTTGTGTTTGTACAAGGGTGACATACGATAAAAATCAATGTCTACATAAATCTAAAAGAGCACTTACAATTAAAGTGTATAATCAGAATTCAAAATGATGAGAAAATATTGTGTCAGTTTAATTGGCAGCATTTAGCTTTCTGATAAGTACACAAGATAATGTGCATCTTATAATTGATGGTCTTTTTGATTCAATGAAATATAATTAATGAACAAAAAATATCAGAAAGTTAGAAGGTCTGTAAAAAGATTAAAACATGATTGATAGGAATAGCTGTAGCAAGGGCAAGGGAGGAACTTTAGCCAGGTGATCTGAGAAAGTCTCTCTGAGGATGTTGGAACCAAAGTTTGAATGACAGAAATGAGCCAGGCTCTAAGAAGGATATTGAAGAACAAGAGCAAAGTCAAAGGCCTTGAAGGTGAGCACACATGGTGTATTCAAACAGAAAGGAGGCTAGGATAGTTGAGTATAGTGAAGACTGATGTTAAGGACATTTCATCTTCTGTTGTGTCTCAGAAGCCAGAGACATTAATTTATGTTGCTCAGATACTGCCCTTTCCAGAGCTAAGATCATCTCTATGGCCATTTGGAGAAAACTGAGTTAATCTCATGCTCACCTGGAGTCACTTCTGCTGCTTCTGTGTACCACTGTCAGAACTGCTGCAGCCTTTATTCATTCGCTTCGAGGCACATCGCCATGTAGAGAAGCAAATTTCTCATTACAATGTTCCTTGGGGATGCCAGTGTCTCCTGAATACCTCACCTCACAAGAAACTGTGGTTGCATTAGACTTCACTTGAAGATTTGGTAGAGAAAAGGGGGCATTACAAATGAACTTAGAATTTAGAGGGTTATTCTGCCTCATCATGTACCCCTTGTATTCTTCCATCCACTTGAAATTCTGCAGATTGCAGCCTCCTATTTGCTACTTGGGCCTTAGTTTTTTCTCTCCTCTCTCTTATTCTCTATCTTTTATGCTCTGTCACACCCTTTAATTTCCTATGCTGAGTGTTTTTCATATTTCTTTCTTGTTATCTCCTTTTTTTTTTTTTTTGAGACACAGCTTCTCTCTTGTTGCTCAGGCTGGGGTGCAATTGCGTAATCTCAGCTCACTGCAACATCGACCTCCCGGGTTCAAGCGATTCTCATGCCTCAGGCTCCCAAGTAGCTGGGATTACAGGCATACACCACCATCCCTGGCTAATTTTTTTTGTATTTAATAGAGATAGAGTTTCACACCTTGTTGGCCTCTGACCTCAGGTGATCTACTCACCTCAGCCTCCCAAAGTGCTGCAATTACAGGTGTGAGCCACTGCACCTGGCCCGTTATCTCCTTTTAACTCTTGACTTCATGTCTCATCCTCTACCTCCAAAAATCTGATCAAAGTATTTAACTTGAAATTTCTACTTTAAGAGGATCTCAGGTGCCAGCTTCAAAGATGGCAATTTTGCACCCTGCTGCTTCAATGAAGAATCTGATGCTGGTGCACAGTGCTCCCTTTCCTTCTCTATGCTACAAATTAAAAAGAGAACCTGTTCCTGGAGACATGACTGGAAAAGCATGTATTTATTTCTGTGTGTCTGCTCATGATTCAAGATGATCACAGGAGGAAACGTTGCAGGTTAAGGGGAAAGTTGACAAGAAGTGCTGTTAAATTTTCATGCTGCTGCTCTGTGTCAGTGCTTCCTCATCGTTAAACCACTCTCCAGGGTGCCTAAATAGCCGCCAAACAGCGCTACCTGGAAAGATTTTTAAAAAGTTTGAAATTGCCAAAAGGAAAAAAGAAAAAAAAGATGACGACAGTGACAGAGTGAGACCTTAGTTCTTGGGTAAATATGAAGTTCCAGTTTGAGGCAGAGCTCTGTATTATGTTCTGTCAGATTTCTTACAATTTGCTATGTCTCTTATATTTTAATATCTTATGCTGGTTTCCAGTTTATTTCAAAGTTTTCAGTATGTAACTGCAGAACACGGCAATGTTTACTATAAGGCTGGTGGTCACAGCCTTAATTTGGAAACTCTGTTCTATCATGGGATGTATGGAGTTTGCATTTCTAGGTCACCATCAGGACAATTTAATTTCTGAATTCAATATTGTAATTAAGAATTATGAGCAGCAATAATAGTGGTAACAGCACAAATAACAAGCATCGCCATTTATTGGGCATTTTTTCTGTGTTGGACAGTGCCAAGAGCTTCATGTACATTATCAATGTGCATTATTTCATTTAATCCTTACTGTAAATCTTCCAGGTAGACGTGATTCTTGCCTTCATTTTAAAGGTCAAGAGATTGACACTTATTGAGGTAAAATACATTTTCCAAATGAGAAGCCAGAATTTCAAACCAGAATTTTGTCATTCCAGAACCAATTCTATACCGCCTCTTCTGAATCCGTATTTTTTTTTTATAGCAAACATCTTTTATTCATTGTTTTTGACAGGCTTGCAAAGGAAAGCAGAAATACACATGCAGTCATGCATGGAGCCATCCATTTGTGCCAGCCTTTTGATGTATCCAGAGGGTCTCAGCCGGGGATAACACTGTAGTCAAGAAATGTTTGAAAACACAATAGGTGTTTTGTTTGTTGTGATGAATGGAGGGTACCACATTTAGTGGAGATGAACCAATGAGTGGGTGGAGCTGGGTTTGGGCACAAATTTCAAAGTATATTATGCCGCATTTTTGGTAGCTTAATCAATTTGTATGCACACCAGCATTTAATCTTTCATTTTTCTTATTCAGAGTGGCATATCCTTTACTAAGGTATGACTCACCTAGACCACATTTTTTCATGGACACAGGTAATGTCCCTTTATACTCTTCTCTCCTTCTCAGGTGGTCCAGGGGAGATTTAACACTTAATCAAATGTAGCAGACAGAAACTGGGGCTGGGTGGATCGGGAAGCTGGGATGCTGCAGAGCTTTGACAGCAGTTCCCTGAGTTGCCACGTTTGTGCTGGTTCTTCTGGTCTGCCTGATCGTTACTGATCGACCCATGGGAATCCTATGACCCAAGTTGGGCTAATCACTTTCTCCTTGGAATTTGTAACAGGAATGGAGAGAGGCAAAGAGACTAAATGTATTAGAACACTAAACATCAATATTAATGCTAAGAACTAAACAACTGAATGGCAGTGCTGTCAGCTAAGAGAAGGTCCATACATTTCTGTGCTAATGTTCTCAGAGATGCCCTGAGTGTTGTCTTACTTATCATTCATCTTAGCATTGGTTGGTTGTTCACATTCATCTTTAATATTTTGAGCTCTGTATCCTTCATACACACACACACACACACACACACACACACCCCACTGTATAGCACATACATAAACACATATGTTTTTAATTAAGTCACAATAATTTTCATTGCTTGCAAAACCAACAAATGAAACCTTGGCTGGTATGCAAGTGAATCAAGACTGGATGTGATGGTAAAGGCTATTCTTTGCAATTACTCTGCATAGATAGCTTAGACTGTGATACATGTGTGGTATACTGCTTGTTAGAACCAGGTCAGAATTTGGATTTCGACACAGCATACCTTCCCTTCGAAAAGTCAATCTGGCTTCATCACTTTTTCCCCTTGTGTCTGTAATAGTGGTTTTCTGACTTGTTGCACATTAGAATCACCAGGAAACTAAAAATTCTCTGAGTCCTGAATACACCTCATACTAATTATAATGATCAGAAGATCTGTGGGTGGGGTCTTGGCATCAACATCTTGGACGATGTCCAGGCAATTCCAATGTGTAGCAAAATGTGGGAATCATTCACTGAAAAGACAGTTGGCTTCATTGCCTGGCCTCCAGCTCCCACTTCACCCTCAAATCTTGCCACATCCTACCTCACACTTTAAATTCTTATTTGATGTTTTGCTACCTTTCTTTAGTTTTTCTCTTTTGTGAAGTAAAATAGGAAAAAGCAGAGGTAGTGTGGGTATGGACGTGGGATTTGTGCTGCTAGAGGGCCTTGTTCCCCTGAAGTTCTTTGTGAACTCCCCCTCTACCCTCAAAAAACTCCATTGAGTGGAGGTTAAAGCCTTGATATATACCAAGGCTTCCCGTGCAGTTGTGAGGGCTCATATAATTTGTTGCTCTGAAGTTATTGTTTGTAAAGGATTTTCTTTTTCTAAATTAGAGTGCTTTCCGGCTATTCCTGTATTAACTTTTTTTTTTTTTTACTTGCATTGTGGTATGTGGTGCAATATAGGGAAGAAAAGGGCAAGAAGTTGTGACTGATGCCTGAGGAAGAGCATATCTCTCAGCCTCTGTAAACAGAGAATTACAAATGATTGATGTGAGAATGTCAGTTATATAGTACCTCTCACATGAGGTAGATATGCTCTACATATATGTCCCTCTCTTGCTTGACTTTAATCTCCTTAAGAACAGAAATAGCATCTTAATTATGTTTATTTCTTTAGCATCTAGCATAATGCCTAGCACATAGGAAATGATCAACAAAGATTGTCTTTCTCCCTAAAAACTGTTAAAATAATTGGAACTTGTTTGGGTGTAAAGAGACCCAATGAATAGTATATATTTTCCCCACCTTATTTTCACTGAGAAACAAGGAAAAGGACGAAACAGATAATACTTGTAAAACAGATACTGATGACGTCTTTTAGAGGTGAGGTTTCTTACTGCTTATGGGATCCCAGTCTTAGATCCTAGCCCTGTTGGACTAGGGGAGGGCTTCCCCGTGTCCTGCTCCACTGAAATCCAGGCAGGGAGGAGCACAGGAGAGTTTGTGCCTCCAGCTTAGAGGCTGCTCTGTCCCAAATGCAAGGGCAGTAAGGACTATGCATTGCCAGAGTTTTATTCCAAATTCTTTGCATGTAGACCAAGTTATTCTTTTGTGGGAATGAGTAAAGGAGCAGTAAGAAGCTAAGGATATGAGGCTAGTAGAGTTCTCTACACATAAAAGGAAATGTCAGGAGTGGCAGGAAAGGATTTTCCCCTTGCCTTCCCCACTACTGTGACCACATTGGGTTGCTCTGCAGTGCTGCAAACTTAGCCTAAGAGCTGTGTTTTCTATTGCATAATATGTATAAGGTTACAAATGCTTGTTCTATGTAACGATGTCACTGTTATTCTAGTTTTCTGAATTGAGTACCTGACACCATTAATGTGCAGTGATGCCATCACTGTTGGTCAAAGGATGAACAGCTTTACCTATTATCCAACTTCAGCATCAGGAGGAGTCATGCCAGGCATTTGCTAATAAAATTATAGGAAGTTTGGTATTTTGAAAGTAAAATTATGATAATATTTTGTGCTCTAAAAAAGTCATTGGTAAATACACAGTAAAGTAATAACATGTAATTTGGTTCCTAAAATGTTCCCAGTAGTGGGACATACTGGAGAGTCTATAAACAAGAAACATCTTAGGATAGTGTTATGTGGTTTTATTTGAACCTAGGTCTGACTACATATAATATGTAACTGCTATTTTCAAGTAAGTACATCCCTGACAATTTTCATGTGAACAGTTTAAAAATCTGAAATTGAAATATCTCACAAGCATTTTTCTTAAGGTAGAAATTCTCTCAGTATAATGTAATAATAATAATGAATAGAAATAGACAGAAAAGGGTACATTAGTCCTTTTTTTATTATTTGAAGTCCTTTATATGTATTGTTTCTTTTGATTCCAAAAGCAACCCTATGAAATATATATTTAGCCCTATTATCAGATAAAGATACTTAAATTTAGAGAGGTTAAGTAACTTATTCAAGGTCAAATAGCTAGTAAGCAGGAAATTCAGAGTCCAGAGCACATGCTTCTTGACCTCTGAGCCATGCTGTGAAGGAGACACATTTTCTAACCATCATTGAGGCTCATTACCGACATATTACTTTCGTATCTGTCTTTCTCTTCCATTATGACTTAATACAATAAACTACTAAGTTTCAGCTGTTCCTGAAACTTAACAGGACTGCCCAAGGGAGACATCGGGATTCTTTAGTCAATACAAAAAGTTTAATTATAAAGATGGGCATTGTCAGAGTCCTCCTTTGTTGTAGCAATTTTAACAGTAAAAGGAGATAAGTCTGAATATTAATGTCTCTGACTCACCTGACCTAAAAGAAATACCAGCTAAATGATCATTTTTATTATATTCTCCTTGAATATTTCCAAAATTATTTTCCTGACTTGTGTGGACTCCAAGTTTCTTTATCTCAAATCTTTTAACAATTTCTGTGAACAGGGAAGCCTGCATGTGGAGTGCAGCTTTGCTGGAGAAGGAAACCCTCATTTTCTTTCTTTTTTTCTTTTTTTTTTTGAGACGGAGTTTCTCTCTTGTTACCCAGGCTGGAGTGCGATGGCACGATCTCGGTTCACCGCAACCTCCACCTCCTGGGTTCAGGCAATTCTCCTGCCTCAGCCTCCCGAGTAGCTGGGATTACAGGCACGCGCCACCGTGCCCAGCTACTTTTTTTGTATTTTTAGTAGAGACGGGGTTGCACCATGTTGACCAGGATGGTCTCGATCTCTTGACCTCGTGATCCACCCGCCTCGGCCTCCCAAAGTGCTGGGATTACAGGCGTGAGCCACCGCGCCCGGCCCCTCCTAACTGGTTTGGTAAATTTAAACTCACTTTTCTCCAGAATTCTGTTTAGGACCCTTCTCTTTCCACTTTGTACATTTTCTAAGGGGTGATCTCATCTGTACTCGTCCTTGCAATAACCGTCTGTATGTTATTGATTGCTAAGTGTTTCTCCTTAGCTGGACTTTTATGTGAATATCTCACTGCTTATTGAATATCTCACTTCCATATTTTACCAATATCATATAAATTTCTTTATGTCATATAAACTCAACATGATCAGAAATATCACTTTTTCCTGTCAAATGTGCTCTTCCTTCTGAGTTTCATACCTCTGTGAATAACTACAGAAGTACTAAGGTAGTTGGGCCTTTGCCAGTTAGAAACAAGTTTTTTATTACTTTCCTCAATTATCTAAAGTCAGCACCCAATTACTGCAACAGATACTAAAACAGAAAAAAGGAATAAATAATATTAGAGAAATTTAAAATCTCATGAAGAACGTTAACACAAAGGAATATAGGTATGTCCAGAATAAAGGACATTTGAAAAATCTTTCAAAGTCACATTAAAATTGTAAGCCTTGCTAACAAGTAATTTATTTTTCCTTTGAATTCATGAATTCAGAATAAAGACAAAAGAATGTCACTTTAAACGTGTTTAATTGGCTAAACTCATGGCTTCAGGATATTATTGACTCATTGTTTACTAGATTTAAAAATTGATAGAATACTTATTAATGATAGATGCCTGTACTCATTATTTAACATTCACTAGGCAATTATAGCTTTTGTCTTCATAGACTAATAAAGCAGTGTATGAGACAGTTAATTAGATATTTCAAGAACTTTTTCCTTGAATAGACTAGACAATTGCCCTGCCATCCTGTTTGCTTTTCATATACTAACCAAGAAATAGAATGTATTCTTTTCTTTTATAAAGTCTCTGTTATAGAAAAAAAAAAAAGAGACATTATTGTTTGAAAGCAGCTTCCTGGCTAATAAAAAGGACCTAAGCATTACTTCTCAGGTGTCAAATAACTTCTGTTATGGTCAAAGCTTTTAAAATGTGTTATGCTGCTGGTCTCTTATTTTAAGCTTGTATTTGCTTTTGGTTTTGATATTTTTGAAACAAAAGTGGATCATTTCTCAGATAGGATACTATATTTTCACTACCATGGGAATTCCTAGGAAAATACTCATTTTAAAGAAAGGAGAGGAAAAACAAACTCCCTGAACTCCCCAGTGGTTTTAATTCTTGGGATTAACATTAGTAGGGGAAAAATGTAAACACAGCTGTGTGTAGTGAGTAGGAGATCCAGGGTCCTCCATCAACTGTCCTTGTCCTTACATGTCTAGGACCCAGAAATTGTTTTTTTTCTGATACAAAATTTCTTTCTATCTATCTTTTTTCCCCTATTCCTTTTATGCATAGAGAATCATCAGGATCAACATAAGTTGTACAAATCCAAAATTGGTAGTCCAAAAACTGAAATTAAAGGCAAGTGTATTTTTCTTTCAGAAGACTTTCAATTACCTGAAGAAAATAAAAAAAAATTGTATGTATCGTACGTTGTATTTTCAGTATTACATAATGAAGCAGCCTCATTGTCTGGGGTGATACCAGAGCTTCCTTTTCTCATGGCCGAGGAAGTCAAGGACAAGGACACACAAAGATTGAAGTTAAGAGTGGAAGTTTAATAGGCAAAAGAAAGAGAATAACTCTCTGCTGGAGAGTGGGGTCCCAGAGAAATGGGTTGCTTGTTCTGCGGTGAAATGCAAGGGGTTTTGTAGATGCCTGGTGAGGAGGCAGTGTGTGATTTGCATATGGTGCAAAAGATTGATTGGACCAGATGTGCCATTTGCACAAGGTGTGAAAAGAAAAACTGGTTAGCACTAGGTGTGCCATTTTTGCACAGGATGCAAATTTCTGGTCTCCTCAGTCCTCAGCTTTTATTATGCAGATGGATTCTCTGCTTGACCTGTCCCATGGCCATGTTGCCCATTCCTTTACTCTACACTTGTTAACAAAACAATGAAAGATGGAGCCTCCAAGTTAGATATGTCTGGCCCCAAGGTAGCCCTTTTTTATCGGCACAACTGCCGGCATTCACCAGTGCAAACTTCCAGCTTGCTTATCTATCTTTGCAGTTCGATTTTTCAGGCTGCTCTTTGTTAGAAAAAAGTAATTTCTTGGAGCTGCTTTTGGTTAAAAGAGAAGCTTTGCAGAAGACTCTTTTACTCTCACTATCTGCCTAAATAATTTCTTTCTACCTCCTGTATCAATAAGACCAGTATAAAGATACTTGGATATCCCCAAGTTTGCTACTATGTTATCATCAGATGTGTCCAATTTCATGGGCATCAATTTCAACTACAAAATTAGATCATATTCCTCCAAAAAGGATTTTTTGAAGAATGAAATGAATAATATATTTGAAAAATCTAGATTAACATTTGGTACATAGAGCTCAAAATAAGTTTGAAATGATTATGAGTCTCACTTTTCTCATCCGTAAAATAATGAGACTATCAGTGCTACTCCAGACATAATTTGCAAACCAGTGATAGATCATAAACTAACCTGTCCTTAATGAATTAAGTACAGAAATTGGGAGTGTGTCACAAATTTTACACAGTGTGCAAGAATAATTTTATGTCTACTTAATCTAATAGAAAACTGGAACTTGTATTTTCTTGTAGATTTTTCTTTTTTATTATTTTATTTTGTAGTAATTTATTTTTTACTAGATTTCACAAAATAGTTGGACTATGGTAGATTGAAAATTTAAAAACAAAAAGCTGATTTTTCACTAACTAAAAGGTAGTTTAGTATCGCTGGACCAGTTGACCTCTATGATATTCTTTCTACCTTTAAATATCTGTAATTCTGGATAAATGACACACTTCTTTTTTTTTCCGAACGTGGTGAAATGTATTCACCACAGATACTCATGTTCTTAAGTGAAAATTACTTCACTGAGTTAAAATTCCAAATATGTACCCCTTAATATTTATTCACATTGCCACCTGGATTAGAAAGGACATTGCAGGTGCCTGAGGAAAAAATAATGTGTCTGCATTGTTGACAATAAAATTAAACTTTCAATTTGTTCTTTAAAATCTAATCTATTTGGATTCAAAGATCTGTTTTTAATGAAAAGCAGTGGGAGACTACAAAACAATGGTGACATGTGCTGTCACTTTGTATCTTCAATTGCTTTTGTTGGATTAAATAGGAAATCATTTACTTCTCAAAAACACCACTTCCTGTCATTTAAATGTCCTGCCATGGGAGGTCAGGTTAGTCAATACGGTTGTATTGTGAGCCTGCTATGTACAAAGCTCTGTTTTGCATTTGAGCTATGGAGGTGAACAGAGCCAAATATTACTTTGGGAGTAGGATCAGAATAGTTGGCTCCTTGTGACAAAATAGAGGATAGTAGGAAAAACCTAAGGAGTTCAAAATTGCCATTTCCAGAGGAATGGAGGGCCCCCTGCAGGGATGACTCTTTACTGAGAGAAATTATAAAGAAACATGATGGGAAGAGATTGTGCCATATGGAGAGAAGAATACCACCAAATTCCCAAGATGGTAAACATAGACAAAATGATCATTGCAAGATAGTTTGATGGCTGCCAAAGTTTGTTGAGGAAATATTAAAAAGTAATATTGAGTAACAAAGAGGATAGATGATTGAAGGCCTTTGGTGCCCCGTCAAGAGTTTGAACTTATCCTATTCTATAATAGGGTTGCACTAAAGATTTTTTTGAACTAGGAATGACAATTAAAATATATATTTTGGAACCATTAATCCAGAGGCATAGTGAAGAAAAATTAGACCGAAAGGATAATTGGAAACCAAATAGGTGCTAATTGCAACAATTTAGGCATCAAGTAATGAAAGCCTTTGATTGGGATGATGACAGTGGCAATATAAGGGGCAATGCTATTTAAGGGTGGCTTTGGAAGAGAAAGTGAAAGAAAGTGCTATGTCAGCCTTGACATTCCACAGCTAGGGAAGAAATGGTCTGAAAATACATAGGATGTATATACATATATATATATATATATATAAATTAAGAAGATGGTGAGTATAGTATTAAATACTATACTGTAGCAAATTAGCAATGGGATATCAATGATTAGAGACAATTAGAGAAAACAGATAATATGTGCCTTTAACTCATGATTAATTGTTACACAAAAATATATAATCTGGATTCATTTACATGGAGGTAATACTTGAAACTGTGAACCCTGAATATCTGAGACAGGTCTCAGTTAATTTAGAAAGTTTATTTTGCCAAGGTTGAAAATGCGTGCCTGTGATACAACCTCAGGAGGTCCTGACAACATGTGGCCAAGGTGGTAGGGGCACAGCTTGGATTTATACATTTTAGAGAGACATGAGATGTCAATTAAATACCTGCAAGGCATACATTGGTTCAGTCCGGGAAAGTGGGACAACTGGAGGTGAAGGGAGATCTTGAAGTGGGGAGTGGTCTTCCAGCTCATATGTAGGTGAGAGACAAATGGTTGCATTCTTTCAAGTTTCTGATTAGTCTTTCCAAATGAGGTAATCGGCTATGCACGTATCTCTATGAGCAGAGGGATGACTTCAAATAGAATGGGGGGCAGGTTTACCCTAAGCACTTCTCAACTTGACTTTTCCCTTTAGCTTAGTGATTTTGGGGCTCCAAGATTTATTTTTCCTTTTACCAAACCAAAGAAATAAATTGGAGAGTAGAAAGAGAACAGGGTTCTAAGTACTGACTTTCAGGGAGATCCTTCATTTAGCATAGGGAAAGCAGATTTTAAGACATTATTTTCCAAAGATTTTCCTGCAAGATATTAATTAGTCATTCTAAAATAAATAAACAAAAGCAATTTATTCAAATGTTCAGAAATGGTGGGATTAAATAAAGTTAATCTTATCTCTTTAATATGAAACGTTTCTAATCCCTTTATATAATTTCTAACCTCTAGAACTGTAAGATAACAAATCTGTGTTGTTTTAAGCCACTATGTTTATGGCAATTTGTCATAGCAGCCATGCAAAACTAGTAGAGGGAAGCTTTTACCAGAAACAGTGCTGTTATCTTATCTTTCCTGAACTCCAGAATACTACCAGTCCATCCAGGAGGCTCAGGAATAATACTTTGTTCCCAAGATATTTGTTAATTAATCTGTTGCTGAACAGAGAGCAGCAGAAATAAATGCGTCTCTTCCTTTTCCCACATGCATCTCCCAGCCACATATGAATTAAAAATTATTTTAAGAATTACTGGCCAGGCGCGGTGGCTCACGCCTATAATCCCAGCACTTTGGGAGGCCGAGGCGAGTGGATCACGAGATCAAGAGATCGAGACCATCCTGATCAACATGGTGCAACCCCGTCTCTACTAATACAAAAAATTAGCTGGGCATGGTGGCGCGTGCCTGTAATCCCAGCTACTCAGGAGGCTGAGGCAGGAGAATTGCCTGAACCCAGGAGGCCGAGGTTGCGGTGAGCCGAGATCGTGCCATCGCACTCCAGCCTGGGTAACAAGAGCGAAACTCTGTCTCAAAAAAAAAAAAGAATTACCTGTCATATTTTCTTTCATGGAGTCATCAAAGAAGATATAAATTACAAATTAGATTTAAGGATGAGGAGTAATCCATGTCCTGTTTGGTTGTAAGTGTATACAATTTGAGTCACATGGATCAAAGGACAAATCTCAAGAGATTTAAAAAATAGTATGAAATAAATGAAAATGAAAGCACAATTTATCAAAATTATGGATGCAATGAAAGCAGGGCTTAGAGGGAAATTTGTAGTATTGAAAGCATGTATTAGAAAAGAAAAGAGATCTAAAATCAGTAATCAAAGCGTCTACCTTTGGAAAATAGCAAAAGAGCAAATTAAATCCAAAGTAAGCAGAAGAAATAAATAATAAAAATTAAAGCAAAAATTAATGAAATTGAATACAAGCAATCAAGACAATCAACCAAACTAAAAGGTAGCACCTTAAAAAGATCAATAAAATCAATAAGCCTTTAGACAGGCTAAGAAAAAAAGATAGAGGACACAAGTTACTATCAGAAATGAAAGAGGATATATCACTGCATATCACATTGATATTAAAAGGATAATAAAGAAATATGAACCATCATGTGGCCACAAACTTTATAACCTAGATAAAATGGACCAATTCCATGAATTACACAATCTGTCAAAATTTGAACAAGAAGAAATATGTAATTATACTACACTTAAATCTGTTAAAGAAATTGGATCAATTTAAAAACTTCCAAAACAGAAACCACCTGGCCCAGATGGGTTCACAGGTGAATTCTACAAAACATTTAAGGAATAAATTATATCACTTCTTTATAATCTTTTAAAAGACAGAATCAGAAAGAATCCTCGTTCTGAAGACCTGAAATTTGCAGATGTGTCTCTAGCAAGCAATACAGGTTACAAGCTACTTCTTGAAGTAGGCATAGATGTAGTAATATTATATGTTTAAATATCTGACCTGTTTTACCATGATTTAAAACTGTGCTCGCCAGGCGCGGTGGCTCACGCCTGTAATCCCAGCACTTTGGGAAGCCAGGAAAGAAGGACTGCTTGAGCCTAGGAGTTGAAGACTAGGCTGAGCAACATGGTGGGACCATGTCTCTACAGAAAAAAATTTAGGCATGAGGTGGCATGCAACTGTAATCCCAGCTTCTCAGGAGGCTGAGGTGGGAGGATCGCTTCAGCCTCGGGGAGGTGAAGGTTGCAGTGATAATGATCCCACCATAACACCCTAGCCTGGGTGACTAGAGTGAGATCTTAAAAAAAAAAAGCCAAAGGAAAAAAAATTAGTAATTAATACACAGATCATATAAGATAGATTTCTTCCTAATGCTGTTCAAGTGTAGATTTTAGTTTCTTCTGAGTGGAAATTTTAAGAATTGGAGAAAGGTAATAAACTTTGAGTCTGTTAGGACTCATGCTGTTTGTGTAATTATAATCAGCTTGTTGTTACTTTAATACATACCTAAAATTTTTATACTTTTAGATAGTAACCACCATGAGAACATTTTCCTCCTGTAGAATTTTACTCAGTAAACAAAAGCAATGTATTTCTTGAATTGAAACTGCACTAGGACAAAAAAGCATTTTTGGTAACATATGTAATTATTAAAGAGAATTTTTAGCTTTTATTTCAGTTGCTTTCAAAATATTTTATCCTGAGATTTCAGTTATTTTTGAACTCTTTCCTAGAACTCTTATAATTTCATTGAAAAAGAAGGATAAGAAAGCAAATAGATCCAACACTTAACCTCATAGATGCTGCCATCACCAAGCTGTGGTCAGAGCTCAGTAAAATTATTGCAGTGAATTTTAGAAAGCAGCAGTTAAGGGGATTGGACAAAAGACACAGCATGGAGGATTTATTTCAGTTTCCTATTCCCATACAAACCACAACCAAACTGCTGTGGGGTCTTTTTAATTTTTAAGCGTTCCGAAGTTTCTTGCCTCAACCTATTCTTTAGTTCTAGTATAACCTGTAAGTTTCATCTTAAGCACCCAGACCTCTTTCTTTGAATTACCTGCCCTGGGCATTGTAATGAAAACTATTCTGAAGGGGTCTTCTTTTAAAATGAAGGAATGATTTAAGAGCCTTGTTGATTGCAAACTCACAATCATCTGCAATCTCTTTAAGTGCATTTAATATTTCTATCACATTTATTTCTTTATTTTTCAGCCTTGGTGAAGTATTATGTATATAGGTAACGATACAAACGTGTTTCCCTTATTTCAATTAATGATGGTAGTAATTATGTTAGCAATAGCAATGGCATTAATAATATTATATGGAGCTTACCATGTGACAGCAACTGAACTTAGCATTAGAAATGTATTCTCTCATTGAACCCTCACAAACAATAAAATCATTCCCATTTTGTATGTGAAGAAACTGAGGCAGAAGGAGGTTTAGTTACGTGTCAAAAGTCACACAGCCATAAATCTGACTCCAGAGTTCCTTACTCCACTCCTAGTGAATTTTGTGAGAGGTAAAAATAGTGTCTTATTCTGAAATTCACAGGACTTCATCTCTACTATGGAATTTTATTTTACACTGACTTATGTATTCATTTTTGGTTTATAATAAATTATTAATATCACAAATTTATCAGCTTAAAACAATACTCATTTATTATCTTACAGATTTGGTGACTCAGAAGTCCAGGCACAATTCAGGAGGTCCTCTCTTAAATTCTGATGAAGGTATCATCAGAGGCTGCCACCATCTGTGGCTTGGAGTTTTTTTCTAAGCTCACTGTTTGTTGAAAGAATTCAGTTCTTTGTTGTTATAGGATGAGGTCCTCAGATTTCAGAGGTCATCCAGCATCCCATGCCATTTAACCTCTCTAACATGGCAGTTTGGTTTTTCAAGACTAACAAGAGAGTATCCTTGCTGCTTCTTGTTTATTACCTATAGATAGACCCTCTTTTAAAGGGCTCATGTGCTTTGGTCTTTTTGGGGATAATCTCCTTTCTGATGAACTCAAACTCAATTGATTAGGGACTTTAATTATATCACATTTTTTTTTTTTACCTTTGTCATATTTTGTATTCTAATCATAGAAGTGGTACCCCCTCATTTTCACAGTCCTGCCTACCTTCAGAAGAGGGCATTGGCTGGGCATTGTGGCTCATGCCTGTAACCCCAGCACTTTGGGAGGCTGAGGCAGAAGGATCACTTGAGGTCAGGAGTTCAAGACAAGCCTAGGCAACATGGTGAAACCCTCATCTCCACTAAAAACAGAAATATTAGCCAGGCATGGTGGCATGTACCTGTAGTCCCAGCTACTTGGGATGCTTAGGTGGGTGAATTGCTTGACCCGGGAGACAGAGGTTGCAGAGGTTGCAGTGAGCCAAGACTATGCCACGGCACTCCAGCCTGGGCAATAAAATGAGACTCTGTATCAAAAAAAAAAAGAAAAAAAAAAAAGAGAGAGGAAGAAAGAAGAAGAAGAAAAAGAAAAAAGAGGGCATTATACAAAGGCATGGGTCACTGGGGATCATATGGAATTCTGGCCACCATAATTTCTAATGAGGAGGACTTGCTTCATCTCTACTGCTAGTCTTCAAGTTTTCTAAAGGCCTAGAACTCATAGGCTTTGTTTAGCTTCCTATATACAACAAAATTTCTTGTGCAGAATAGCCAATCAATGTCTTCTTAATGATTGAATGAATGTCGGTTTTTTAGCTTTGTGCATCAATTCCAGCATCTCTCCAAGATGGTTTTTGGCATATGATCTGTGTTATATCAATGATGCCTATTTTTAGAAACACAAATAGAAGTCTCTGCTATCATTGTTTGGAAGTTATGCTGATGCACAGGTAGTAATGTTGTCTCTGAAAAAATAGCTATGTGTTATGATATTAGTTTGGCTGTACTTCTTTGTGGTTCTTATCATTCTTCAGTGCTAAAAAATATGAACTTATGCTGTCAATTAGTGGGTTCGTGAAGAATTTTGCAAACAAATAGTGCCAAAGTGCTGAAGAATTGGGATTACTTCATCTTGTTTATAACTGTCCTGCATGGAGGTTTGAGATTACATAGTTTATTAATTATGGTTAGAATTCTTTTAAGTCATCTATCAATGATTTACTCTGCCTCTCAGTTCAAAAATGTAAGTTTTAAATGTATGTATTACTTAAACTCCCTGTGGTGCTGGTTTAATTTTTTTTTAATGAATTTAACAATCCTTCTAAAGTAACTTTTTGGTAAACACTATGCTTTTTTTAGACAACAACACATCCATTCTGGACTTCTTTGTAGACCTGTCTCAAATGCAAGGTTTTTTTTTTTTTTTTTTAAATAATTCATGATAATACCAATATCTACTAATATATAACACTTAGAAATTTACTTTTCTTTTGAAGAAGTATATAGTCTTTTTCCAGCAAAACTTACAAAAATTTCCAGGAATTATTTTACATGGCAGTTTTTGTACTTCATCTACTTTTATTGTCAGATTCCTTTATCTCCTTTGGACATTTTTTTCCTACTGTCATTTTGGAAATTATTGGTTTTCACAGCTGGATTATATGAGCTATCACCTGTATACAGAATATTACTGACTCCACCCTGAGAAAAATGTCATGTAAAGCTGAATAAGCATTTGGAAAATGCATTTACAACCAGACAGTTTAAATAATTGGAGATGCCATCATCCTTTTTTCTTTTAGTCTTATGTGAGTTAGATAAATAACTGACCAAATGCTTTTCCTTACCCATGTAAACATGATTTCTTTTTCTTTTCTTTTCCCCAAAGTTTTCTCTCAGTTTTAATCCTTTGTCTAAATGAGGTGACTTTATCTAGCAGGCATTTTATTTGTGCCTGCAACTTGGTTAGTTCATGTAATATGAGAACATTAGTTGTTAAAAAAATATAATATAATGAACTGTGTGTACCATAATAAAGACTGGAATTTTTAGGCATAATTTTAGCTCTTCCCTCCTTCTTGCTGCAGTTACAAATGGAGCAGAGGCTTCCAATCTGAGACCTGAGGTCAAAAACCATACCAGTTGTAACCTCTGTGTGATCCTGGGCAAGTTACTGTCTGGGTGATCTTCATCTGCCTCCTCAGTCTGTGAAATGATAATCATGGATCCCCCCTTAATGGGGTTGCTTATATGCGTAATGTCTGTAAAGTGCTTAACACAGTAGCACATATGTGCACTTAAATGTTACCTATTTGCATTTCATTTCATTTTTTTATGAAGCTGGTATACATGGTGAATAACAAAAACAAAGTCCTTATCAGTGAAAAATAAGAGTTCTCCTAAGTAGCCTTCCTATAGACATATGTAAATTTGCATATGGTATCAGTGTTGATGTAACAAGCAGTTGTTTAACGTAGTTGTGAATATTACCACCTGTTTTGGTGATTCATAGCATTCGGAGACTTAGAGTCTTTCTTCTTTAGAGAAGTTTCTGTGTACAATCATGAATCACTTAACAATGGGAATACATTGTTGGAAATATAGGCACTTTCTCAGTGAGAATGTTAGGTGGTTTTGTCATTGTGTGAACGTCATAGAACGTACTCACACAAACTTAGGTGGTACAGCCTCCTACAACGCCTAAGCTATAGAAGGTGTGTAGCCTTGGTCCTAGGCTACAAACCTGTACAACATGTTACTCTACTAAAATACTGTGGGCAGTTGTAACACAATGTTATGTATTTGGGTATCTAAACATAGGAAAGGTATAATAAAAATATGTCGTAAAAGATATACAGTGGTACTCCTGTATTAGACACTGTATTAGACACTTACCATGAACAGAGTTTGCAGGACTGGAAGTTGCTCAGGGTGTCAGTAAGTGAGTGGAAGTGAATGGTAAGTGAAATTGAAGGTCTAGAACATTACTATATACTATATAGACTTTATAAACACTGTACACTTAGGCTGTACCAAATTTATAAAAATATTTTTACTTCAATAATAAATAAACATTTGCTTATGCTGAATTTTTTCATCTTTTAAACTTTTTGACCCTTTTGCAATAACTTAAAATAGCTTGAAACACAAACACATTATACGACTTTATAAAAGTATTTCCTTTTTTATATCCTCATTCTACAGACTTTATTTCTATTTTTAAATTTTTCTTTTGTTTTTACTTACTTTTTGTTAAAAACAAAGACACAGATGCACATATTAGCTTAGGCCTGCGCAGGGTCAGCGTCTTCCACCACTGCATCTTGTTGTACTGGAAGGTCTTTGGGGCCATAACACTCGGAGCTGTCATCTCCGTGGTAACAGTATCTTCTTCTGCAATACTCTCTGAAGGACCTGCCTAAGGCTGTTTTACAGTTAACTTTTTAAAAAAATGTAAGTAGAAGGAATACACTATAAAATAATGATAATATAGTAAATAAGTAAACCAGTTACGTAGTCATTTATAAGTATTATCAAGTACCATGTACTGTACCCAATTGTATGAGCTATACTTTTTTTCTGATTGGTAGTACAGTAAGTTTGCTTACACCAGCTTCACCACAAACATGTAAGTAATGCATGGCACTATGATGTTAGGATGGCCATGGTATCTTTAGGCAATAGGACCTATTCAGCTCCAACATAATTTTATAGGACCACAATCCTGCCCAACATCCATCCTTGACCAAATGGTCATTATGCAGTTTATGACTGTATATATGTGCATGGAATATTTTCACAATGTTGAGCAGATCCTTCCATACATATTTAGATGTAAGCATATATCCACGTACATATAAAAATATATATATATTTACACACACACACACACGGTTTCCTGTTTTTATTTGGATATTTTGCTCATTGAGAAAGGGAAAGAAATATGTTCAAGTGAAATATTTAAGTAGAAATAGATACTTGCAAATAGGGTTATAATGGATGTACAGAGCAGACTGAGGAAAAAATGTACAAGAAACTTTGATTATACTTATAAAAACAAAAAGGTAACATTTAGGTAGCCTTTATAGTAAGCCAGAACTCATCTCAGTACTTCACATGTATTAATTCATTTAATCTTCACAACATAACTCCATGAGGTGGAAATTATTAGTATTACCATTTTAGAAATGAGGAAAACTAAGTCACAGAAATGGTAAGTGTCTTGTTTGTGATCATGTGACCAATATGTGGTGGAATAGGGATTTGAAGCTTTGTAGTGTGGCTCCAGAGCAAATGTGCTATTCAAAAGAAGTTTTTTCATAAATCTCCAAACAATATGCCCCTTAGAACCAAGCAAGAGAGACCCCTGCCCTAACTCTAATGGCTCTGCCAATCACATACACACCAAAAAAACAAAAACAAAAAAAAACATGCTGAACAGCCCATGAGCTCCTGATCCCTCTGTTCTATGCTGGTGCAATGTGACCCGAAATTGGCTCAGGCTCCAGAAAACACTTCTGGGCATTTCCTGTCCTGAGTCCCCAGCAGGGAATCCACATCTCAATGACCAGAGATTTGTGGGCTCCCTCTGTCGAAGGGACAATGCTTCTAAGGAGTCAAGTGGTGGAAATGCTTAAGGGAAAAGATTAACTCTTCCATCCCTTCTTCTTAGGTGTTGTTCATGCAGTAGACTTTTGCATTAAAAATATTGCTCTTCATTAGTTGTGAACACTATTTTTTGGCTTCCCTTCATGTTCCAATTTGTGGTATGAGAGATATTAATGAACTAGTGTGGTATTAAAAATATATTCATTAGCATATTACAGATTAAAGCAATCCGTGTTATTCTTAAAAATGCATGTATGAGCTTAGATATAACATGCATGAAGGGTGATATCTACATTAGCAATTGGATGAGTATTAAATACTAGAATTGAAAATAGTTTGATTTTTATAATAATTATAAAGATTTAATTTGATGTAATTAAAATTGCAAAATAGTAAATGAAGCAATTTCAGGTTATTTTCAAGGCAGGAAGATGAAATGTATTTCATTTTTGTTTTGGTTTGATTTTTATTTTTATTTTTTGAGACAGAGTTTTTACTCTGTCGCACAGGCTGCAGTGCAAAGGTACAATCTGGGCTTGCTGCAACCTCTGCCTCCTGGGCTCAAGTGATCCTCCCATCTTAGCCTCCAGAGTTGCTGGGGCTATAGGCATGTGCCACCATCCCTGGCTAATTTTTTGTAGACGGCATTTCACCACGTTGCCCAGGCTGGACTGGAGCTAATGGGCTTAAGCAATCCGCCTGCCTTGTCCTCCCAAAGTGCTGGGATTACAGGTGTAAACCACCTCACCCAACGGGAAAATGTTCATATTTTCATCATAATGGTAATTTAGTAATTTATTAGGAAAAAACTAGAATTTATTTGCGATAGATATCTAAACTTTGAAACTTTTATTATAAAGGGCAAATTTTTAGAGCACTGAATAACTAAAAAACAATGCTGGTCCTTCCTACTGTCAAGAGTGCCTGGATTCAAATTCTGGCTCTGCTCATGATTAGCTGGGTAGTATTAGCTCAAATTAATTGAGCTCCTTATCAGTCTCTTCTGTGAAATAGACATACTAACACATTCGCCTCCTAGTGTTATTATGAGAACTGGCTCTGAGAAAACAGTCAGTGAATGTTAGATATTCTTTTATTTAATTGTTAATGTCTTCCTGCTGCTTTAACTAAGAATGATTTTTAAAAACTGCCCAAAAATTTATGAGAAGTTTCACCTACCTTCTCAAAGATAAGCAAGGATCTCCTTGAACAGAGTTGGTACTTTTTGTGGCTTGCCCAGTTCTGTATAACGTTGTGCATATTTCTTCTTTTTTTTGTATTTAGAAAACAAAAATAAGAAAAACAAAAGGGGCCAGATGTAGTGACTCACACTTGTGGTCCCAGCACTTTGAGAGACGGAAGTAGGAAGATCACTTGAGCCAAGGAATCTGAGACCAACCTGTGCAACATAGCCAGACCCCATCCCTACAAAAAAATTTAAAAATTAGCTAGGCATGGTGGCACATACCTATGGTCCAAGCTACTCAGTAGGCTGAGGCAGGAGTATCACTTGAAACTGGGAGGTTGAGGTTGCATGCATTGTGCCATGATTGCACCAGTGCACTATGGCCTGAGTGACAGAGGGAGACCTTGTGTCAAACATACATACATACATAAATGGAAAATAAAAAGAGAGAATATCTTTCCCCTCTCTATATATGATTTGCAACCTCGTAGTCTGCTTTGGATTAGCAAATACTTCTTATGGGAGCAACTGCAAATATAAAGTAAAGGAAACTCACCCCTTTACCACAGACACCTTGCATTTCTCTTCCTCTTCTTTCTTTTGCCTTCATCTCTTCTGGAAAGCCCAAGTTTCTTGGCCTCTTACAGAGTCTCAATCCCAGCAAATAGGTAGGAGGATTGAACCAGAGTAACTGTGGTGTCTAATCTTTGCTTTTCCCTCACCAAATGAATGCCTAACCCTGAGCCATACACATATAGGCACCAGGTGGATGCTTTCATATTTGTTACAAGTTCAAACAAATTATGTGACTGAAATGATCTGTTTTCAAGTAAAAGTTGAGGATCCATCTGAGGCAAAGTACTATTTGTAATGGCATTTCTTGCAGGAAATCCTCTTTTCTAATGATTGAAAGTGATTTTTATTCAAGATATTCAGGGCTTTTGGAGAAGATGGTTGGAGTTTTCCTCTTAAGGTAATATAACAACCATTTTAAGTATCTGAAATTTGCTATAGAATTTTAACAGGCCCCACTAAAAATGATTTGTGCTTAAGGGAAGCAGTATAGTTGTGTTTAAAGTGCAGAGGATTCAGACAGACCTGGGACATGTAGAAACCCATTTGTTTACTAGTTGGGCAGATTACTTAGTACCACTATGCCTCCATTTCTTTATTTGTGAAATGAGGATAACAACTGTACCTTCTTCATAGAGTTGGTACGGGATTGTTTGAAAAATCTGTGTAAAGCACTTAGCACAACTGCAGAAGGCAATTCATATACTACAAATATAAGTTATTAGCTCTTGAAGTGTCAATATAATCTCCGTATAACATTAGCATCTGGGAAGCATTCGAGGGCAGGATTCTAACCACTTATGGAGTACCTTGTGTATGTCAGATATTGTTCTAGATGCTCATGTTCTTTTTTCAGCAACTGTAACTGGTAGGTGCTATTATTTCCTTGTCACAGATGAGCCATAAGAACAGAGGAATACAAAGGTTCCAGTTTCTAGTTAGTATGAAAATGCTCGTATCTGACTACTGCATTGTAAAGGATTGGAAATCCTTGTATATGTAACAAATCATGTTTCTTGGAAAAATAAAATTTTCTTTATAATTTCTGTGGTCTAAAAACTATATGCGAATACCCTAATAAATGTCCCAATTATATATGAAGTGTTTGGTAGAGTGGACGGGCTGATATTCTTATTACTTGATTTTGAAAGCATGTGACTTTATCATGTAAGCACTACACAAAATAGCAACTGCCCTGTTGAGTGTGCAGCTCCTGCTAAGGTCTGGGGATTTGTGTGGAGGTCTGGGGCAAACCTCTTGACCTCGTTTACTCTCTCTTTCAACAGTGGAGGAGTGATGATATCCACAAGTACTATGAGGCCTGACTTGTTGAAGAATAAAACTATTTAGTATGAAAAGCTGTGTTGAGATAAGAGGTAATAAATAATGACCTCACTTAAGTCAATTTGTGATTATTCAAGCCCTAACCATTTGATCCATCTCCTTGTAACCAGTCTGGCCACATCACTACTCCTTAGCACAACTTCAGTTTTATACCCTTTGGGGAAGGAGCTTTAAACCATTGGATAAAATTGTACCATTGATATCTTCTTTCAAATTTACATTCTACACCAGTTCATTATAGAGATGTCTGCCTAGTTACAAATAATACCCTGACTTGTTTTCCAAATTGTCAAATATTAACCACTCATGAGGCAACTTAGTTATCCTGGAAACCCCTATAGAATAAGACACTTGTAATAGAGATATTCTTAGAATGATTGTATGCACACTACATAATGAACGAAAGGACCCAAAAATCTGTGCATCCTCTGTCACTCTGAGTTCCTTGTGTTTAGTGAAGTCTAAGAATCTTTGCTGAATGAAGAAAGGGAATTTGGGGACTATTAATAGCTCTAATTAATAACTCAAATTAATAACTCTAATTTGACCATGGTTTTCTTCATTCTAGGATGAAATCAAGAGTTGAATAAATACGTCTTGTACATCTCTTATTTTGCATTAACACGTGGCTTTAAATTATACAATAAATGCATTGCTCCCTGTTTGCTGTTTTTTCCAGCATTCCTGATATTTTGACCAATACCTAAGTAATTGTTAGCCATGTTGTAGTAGCTATAGATAAGAGAGCTTCTTTTCTTTTTGTAGCTTTATTTTTTGAGGAAAAATAAAACAGCTATTGGACATACGGATTCTTGAGTAATTGCTTTGAGAAAATAAAATTGCAGTTCATTTTATAAGCTTCAATTGGTATTTTTAGATTAAAATTAATGTCTTTCAAGGAAGACATTGCAGAAAATTTTACTGTAATAAAAATAGGAGATTTAGAACTTAATACTAGATTCTCCAAGTGCCTAAGTAATTCCCTTGGAATATGTTTAGGCACATCTGCAGATTGTATTAATTCTTTTATGCCACTGGGGGGGTATTGAATGAGTTATTGCTTCAAAGTACAGGCTGTGGAATAATCTGCTACAGAACTAATAGAGCTAACTCACATTTTTCATCTCTTCATATACCAGTAAGAGGGATTTCATTTCTAGTATGAAATGTATGAAGAGATAAATAGGATACTAGAGTTTGTAGGATGCATCCTTCTAATGATCGGAGCTGTATATTTGGTCTTTCCAAACACTAACAGTGATGGAGATTGCATGCGCAAGTGTTCATTACAGAGATGATAGACTTTTCTATGGAGCGTGTTTTATAGACTAAATCTTAAAGGAAAATGACAAGAATACTTCTTACATATCAAATGTGCTTCAACTCCCAAAATTAAGTTTTTATCTAATGTTTATCTCCCGCCTTCTTCTCTCATTTTCTTTCAACCTTTTTTTTTTTCTTTTGTCTCTAAGACAGTCGGGACTGTGTGACAGGAAACAGATTTTATGAGGAGAATTTGAGGTGTGGATGGCAGGGTGTTATGGTGACTGAAAGCAGGAGCCTGTTAGTCTCCCTCCAGCCTCTTATTTATGAAGTCCAGATTAGGGTTGAGAGAACTGCCTACTTCAGTAGGATGAGTTGTTTTCAATCATCAAAATATTGTTTGTTTATTAAGTTATATGTAACCCTTAGGTGTATCATGTGCACTGTGCTAAGTGCTGGATATACAGTATTCAACAAATAAAGATCAAATTCTTTCCATTAGGGGGGTTATAGTTGAGTTGGGTGACATTAAATAGTGAAGAGAGAACAAACAAATAAATATATTGCATTAAGGCAAGAATACTGGGGATTCTAACTGAGGTTTGGTAGGTGGTCAGAGAAAAAGTATGATGATATAATATTTAAACTGAGATCTGAAGGGGAAGTAGCGGTGAATAAGATAAAAAAGCAGGGAAGGTATTTCCAGATACAGGAACCTACCAGAAACAAAAAACCCACAAAGTTTAGGCAGAAAAGATCTTGATGCCTTTGAGCAACTGGAAGGAGACCAATGTGATTGCTATTCCATGAACTGGAAGCAGTGTTGAAAACCTAGGCAGGGGTCCCATCATGCAAAGTTTTGTGTGCATTTTTAGGAGTTTTTGCTTTGAATTGAGTAGAAAGACATTGAGACTTTTAAAAAGGAGAGTGTCAAGACCTGATGTATGTCTTAAGAATATTACTTGGCAATGTAGATTGGAGGGAGAAAAAGTGCACGAGGGAAACCAGCTTGGAGACTGTTGATTTGTCAACGTAAGGGATGATGCCATGACTAATGTTTTGGCAGGGCAGTCAGAGAAAAAACTAACTATGACTGTTTGCATATATGTATATAGTTATAGATAACAGAATGAATGGGACTTATCAAATGGTTAGATGAAGGGGATCTGAAGGTTGAACACTAAATTTTTTGTCCTGGGAAGCTGTGTTAGATAATAATATTTTCTGAAAAGGAAGACAAACTTTGAGGATGGAGGTGGGGAGTTTGATTTTAGAAAAGTTAAGTTTGAGATGTTTGCACCTCAAGTAGGTTTTTGGATGTATGATTTTGATGCTCAGATATAAATGTTGGCATTTTTAGGCATAGAAATTATATTGTATGGATGAGAAAACCTGTGGAGATGTGTATGCAAAGAAAAAAGAACAAGGGGACAGGATTGATTCTCAAGGAATTCCAACTTTGAGGACTGAGTTGGAGAAGGAAGGGCCAGGAGATACTGCTGAAGGAGGGTAGGGGGAGGCCAGGAAATGACGGAGGAAAATCAAGATGTGCTGATACGATGGCCGTGAAAGCTAGGGTATCAAAATAGAGAGGTGGCTAATATGCCAAGCACTGCTGAGAGGGCTGGTAATTTAAGAGGCAAAGCATGTTCAATCAGATGGAACAATGTGGAGATTGTTTAATGTTTAAGGTAAGAGGAGTTGGTGAAGTGGCAGAGGCTGAAGCAAGACTGGAGTGGGGTGAAGAATGAACATGGAGTGAGAGAGGCAGGCAGCACATGTAAGCAAGTCTGTAAAGGCTTTTTTTCTCAAAAAAAAAAAAAACTAATTGAGATATTGGACAATAGCTGGAGAAGGTTGTGAGGTTAAGGGGAATAATTTTTTAGTGATTGGAGATACTAGATCTCAGAAAGAGAAAGGATGAACAGAAGAGCAAAGACCTTGCAAAGCCAAAGAGTGGGATTAAGAAGCATGTGAGGGAATGGCCTTTGTTAGGAGAGGCGAAGGAGAAGGTGGGTGTATCCCATGGCATTCTGTAATTTGGAGATGTTATTTGAAGAGGGAGGTAAAGCCTCATAGATTCTATTTTCTCAGTAAAGAGAGAATTAGAGTCATTGGCTAAAAGTGAGATAGTGAGGGAGTGAGTGGGTTTGAGAAGTATGAGCGAGGAAAGAGCAAACTTAGAAGGATATTGTGGGAAGTGTACACATTTGATAACTATTCCACAGAACCTTGATATGTAAAACCAACAAAGGAAGAAAAGTTCTGTTTGAAGACAAGCGAGGAGGAGCAGAGGTTTGTCCATTCAGTTTTCTCTGCACTGTAGGGGTAGACCTAGAGGAACCCCTTGGCTTCGAGATACACAATCTGAAAACATATAGCTGGGAAAAATGTGTCGGTCTTTTCAATAGAGACTGAGCACTGATTTGCTATGATAGTGTGTGTCACTATCCAGCCCTTCCAGGGCTGCCCCATGTAGGATGATTCAAATCTCCCATCACCTGCCCCCTTCATTTTTCCCTAGAATTTTATCAGTAAAATGTAACTTTTCATCTTGAAACCATCCAGAATTCCCAGTGAAAAATCAAATTCTCCTAGAAGGGCTACTAGCTTTTGAAACTTAAAATCGTTTAGGTTTCGGCTAGCTGAAAGTAAGATGAATGACTGCACCCAGGAGCTGGGGGACCACAAAGTGGAGAAAAGAGTCACTCAGAAAGCAAGTGGGAAAAGAACCACAGCAAACTCTATCTGCTTTATAATTTTGTAGTAGATTTTATTTGCTTTTTCTAAGCTATTGTTTAATGTCACAGGGAAACCTTGGACTTGGCATGTTCTCAGCCCACCTATAGAGTGACTCATTCTTATCTTGGGCCAATCATAAAAATATGAGAAGGAATAAGCATGCAGAACAAATGTTGAAAACCCCAAGATGATCATATTCTATTTTCTTCTGGGTCATCACTACTGATTTTCTTCTGTTTATGTAAGTCATCACATTGACTCACATGTCAGATAAGCCAACATCATTTATGTACCTTTTTTAAAAGAGGCATTATATTTCTCAAAATTATGATAATTACTTATCCATGTGCCCATGATATGACTCTATATAATATATAATAGTTTCTTTCAAGAAGATCAGAATTAGTACTTATATTTTTCCTTGAGACATATATTAATTTCCTTTGACAGAGATACCTAGTAATCTGTGAGAAAAGCTATTGTCAGAATATCGTTTCAGTTGATTTTAATGTTGTAAAAGTAGTGGGTCACATTTGCGTCTGTTTTGCTATTGTCGTACCGAGAGATTGGGGATAGCGCAGAGAGTGAGGGAGTGGGTCCTGGGGAGTTCTGCTAGATGTGATCACAGACACGTTTCTTTTGTCTTCTGTAAAATAAGAATAATGAAATTACTTCATTCATGAGTTTATTCTGAGGATTAAATGAGTTAATAAGCCCAGAACACATAGCTGTTGCCTGGTAAGCAGGAATCATAAGCCCGTTTAGGCATATAAAGAAGCTACAGAACTGATTGGGAGACCACGTGATGGAATTGAAAAATCCTTATCTTTGGAGTCAGATATCGACAGGTTCAGATTTTGGAAGTATGTGATTTTAGGAATGTCACCTTGCTCTCTGAACTTGGTTGCTCAATCTTGCAGACTTGGGGCCTTAACGTTTTTCTCAGTGCTTTGGTGTCTTGATCTTTAAACTAGAAATAGTCACCCTCACTTCATAGGGCTGATGTAACAATTACATGGGATCGTGTATAGAAAATGTATAGAAAAGCATCATATGTGAGGCTTGTTTAACATTTGCTGGGGGCGTTTATATAATGTCAGCTTCTCCTTTATTGTCAGCCAGATTTGTTTCTATTCTGATAGATATGACTGTAGTTATTTCTGACAGCTTACTCAATCCTCATGGTCTGTTACACTTACAAGTCCCTGAACATTAGATCATTTTTGCAATGAGGTGTAGATTTTGGAGAAAGTCAAGATCAATATTATAAAGCCATTAGTTATATAATGGCCATTATAATTATTTATTATAGGAACAATGTAGGGTCTGTTTTAAAAGTACGTAAAACCTAATTCCTAAGGAGTAAGTCTTTGCTTAGTCTTCATTGAAGGGCATAGTCAAGGAACCTTTGCAGCAAGCTGTGAAAACTGACGCATTAAAGACAGCTTGTCAGCCTCTCCCTGCAAATACACAGCGCCATATTTCAGAACACTGTTGCTGCAATTAATAAAATGTGAATCAATTTTTGAATATGCACCCCAAAGGCTGTTAGCTCAATCACGTTGGGTAAAGTGTTTCCTTAGCCAGTAGCTCTGTCTGCTTAATGCAGAAGTAGAGAGAAGGGCTGAAGGACTGAAATGTATTGAATGAAGGGGGCATATCTTCCTTAAACACAAATTAGGCACCTTATTGTATCTGTCTCATAAAATAAAAGAAAAATATTCTGATTCTGCAATATTAAACATTTCTTTAAGAAAGGAAAACCAATTACTAACATGATTTTCATGTTTAAATATGTCTAACTGAAAAGCCATCTGTGAAACTATTTCTATAGTATGCCTATACACATGTGAGCAAGCATGGTTTTAGCCAAATACTATAAGAGACTTTATTTTAATTTACCATGCTTCTTCTTAGACCTAAGGCATCAGCCGTATCACTGTGTAAATCACACTATTTTAGCTGGCTTAGAGGCCCTTGGGAATGCTTTAGTGTTTCAGGGTTGGACTTGGTAGTTTGCATAACGGGCTTTTGAGAAATGAGTTTGCAGGCCAAGTTGCTACATCTGTTTCAGAGCTATAGTACAAACTGCATCACAGCACTGTGACTACTGCAGCATCTGTGGGAACTGCTCCTGGAAGGGACCCAGGAGATCAGTAATGTGGCACATTCCAGGCAGAATTGAGGGAAGGCACTTAGCTGCTGGACCTGCCTCAGATGTGAGATACAAAAAGAAAAACAGAGTAATGTATTCCATTTTGCTATATTTCTCTATTGTGGAAAAATATTCCTTAAAAAATGATATTTTCAAAAAGTATTATCTTTCTATTTATTTTTAATTAACAGCATATTTTTCCACAGTGCCTTGTTCTGCTGTACATTCTTTTTTTTTTCCTTTTTTTTTTACAGGGTCTCACTCTGTTGCCCAGGCTGGAATGCAGTGGCATGATCTAGACTCACTGCAACCCCTGCCTTTTGGGTTCAAACGATTCTCCTGCCTCAGCCTCCTGAGTAGCTGGGACTACAGGCACATGCCATCATGCCTGGCTAATTTCTGTATTTTTTGGTAGAGACAGGGTATCACTGTGTTGGCCAGGCTGGTCTTGAACTCCTGGCCTCAAGTGATCTGCCTGCCTTGGCCTCCTAAGTTGCTGGGATCACAGGCATGAGCCACTGTGCCCGGCCTGTACATCCATTTTTAACATTTACCAAGCACTAAAAGTGATCTTATATATGCTGAATTTTTGTTGGAATTTTTGTATCGGCTTGGAATACACAAATCCAAATGTTAAAAATGGAAAATCTATTTCTGTAAGATTCATAGCTTTCGACTGTTGTTGCTGTCATAATAATGATTCTAAGAAAACAGTTTTGAGGAATAAAAAGAGGAAATACAGATTTTTTAAAGATATTTTAACATTTATTTATTTATTTTTTAATATATTTTATTGCACTTTAGGTTTTTGAGGTACATGTGAAGAACATGCAGGATTGTTGCATAGCTACATATGTGGCAATGTGGTTTGCTGCCTTCCTCCCCATGTTATCATTTATATCTGGCATTTCTCCCCATGTTATCCCTCCCCAACTCCCCACCCCCCACTGTCCCTCCCCTAGTTTTCCCCCACAGACCTCAGTGTGTGATGCTCCCCTCCCTGTGTCCATGTGTTCTCATTGTTCAACACCCACCTATGAGTGAGAACATGCAGTATTTGATTTTCTGTTCTTGTGTCAGTTTGCTGAGAATGATGGTTTCCAGGTTCATCCATGTCGCTACAAAGGACACGAACTCATCATTTTTGATGGCTGCATAGTATTCCATGGTGTATATGTCCCACATTTTCCCTGTCCAGTCTATCATCGATGGGCATTTGAGTTGGTTCCAAGTCTTTGCTATTGTAAACAGTGCTGCAATTTATCTTTTATTGCTGTCTTTAAGGAAGAGATGTCACTCTAATCATTCTTATAAAAAATATGTTATAGAGTTGTTTGATAGGGACAATAGTTCTTTATCATTGATCTCCATTAACTGATAGGGGTAGAAGGGAGTTGTATGTTCTACTCTATACTATCTTGATCTGAGGCAAAGGAACTGGCTCTCAAATCTCTTTATCTAGGGAGCAGTGGTCAACCAATAGAATCTGTACTATTTATGCTTCCTTAAGTGTGTTACCAATAAGTAGTGCTCAATTTGTTGTGACTAATTGATTATGTTTGACATGTAGCTGGGAGGCTTTTATTTAAAGCAGTCTTTTGTTAAATTTTTTCTTTATGTTAAGAAGGCTGCATCTTGTGATAGAAAATGCGTACAATTTCAAGTCTGGATACTTTTATTGCCTGGCCAATCTAGACACTTGACAATACTCATTTTCTCATCTATGAAGTGGATATCATAACTTTCCATGAGGGCTGATGAAGATCAATTTATATAATTCTTGTATTAGCACTGGCAAGCTTTAAATTCTGAGCCAATACAATTAAAGTACTGTATGCTATTATTTTATTCTTACAATTGAAATTTTACTTTGTATAAACTTGGGACTTTCAATATCAAACCCACATGAAAAACAGTATAATCCTTTGTCAATAGAAAATGAAGTATGTGTGGTTACCTGTTAATTTTTTCTCCTAATTCATGTGGTTCCAAATTCAGCATAAGTTAATTCTCTGACAGCCAAAGGAACCCTGATATTTATTACCTATCCAAATTGTTCCCATATTTCAGGATCCAGTTCAAAACTTAGCCTCCTCATGAAATATTCTCTGATGACTCTAAAGTTCATTGACTGCTTCATGTTTAAAGACAGTCTCTGATTTATGATTTACTAGTTTATCACTTAGGATTCATATATGTATCGCTTTTTATTTGCCAATTTGTCTCATCTTTCTAACTTTAGCTTTTGGAGGTCCTTAAAGATGAAAGCAGTATAATTCATTTATTTTCTTTCTCAGTGGATTTTTTCCATAGTTTTTTTTTAAATTCTACTTTGTTGTTCATGCTTACTTGGAGGAGCTAATGGACAGGTGTACCATTAGAACCTTCTTGGATATAGAGGCAAGAATTTAGGATCAGTGAGTTCTAAGGATGCTTACTCAGCTGAGAGCATCATGTGGCTGTTCTGAGATATCTTTTAGCCTCAAGGATCCAGGAAGCTGATCTAGCTGGCCTTTGTTGGTCCAGAAGATCTTTGCCTTCTTCATCACCTTTCTCTGTGAGTCCTTTCAAAGTTACGTGCCCTATTGGAGCCATCTGCCTTCCCAGGAGGTATCTGTTATTCAGGCAGATCTCCTCCCAAGTTGTTATAGCCAGACAAGAAGTCTAAACTCATATATTTCAGCAAGGTTTTATGTTATGTGTCTATCTATCCATCAATTTGACCTTTGTGTTATTCTAGGTAATGAAGATTCTCAGAATGAAGGGATGAATTGAGTGCTTAAAAGCAAATTGTTAAGCATTCAATAAAATGATGTATTGAGCTCCACAGGGTATGTATAGACACTTGGTTTACGTAATTCTCACCTCTGGAGACCTTTCACTGAGGCAGAATAAACAGATAAACTTATCATTATTTGTTTAACTATAATTGCAAGTCAGTAAAATTGTGTGTGTGTGTGTGTGTGTGTGTGCACGCATGTGTGTGTGCATTCGTTTTAACTAAGGATATCCTCAGCAACCATCATACACAAGGGCTTGTGCTAGCTGCAAGTAGCACAGAGAGAAACCAGACACAAACCCTGCATTAAAAGAGCTCACTATAGTCATTTGTGTATAGTCAAGAAACTATTATTAGCATGATGTAATAGAAGCATTGAAAAAACTGATTAGTTCTAAGGAAGACAGAGAAGGCTTCACCAAGAATATAAAGCCTTCAGCTTCCTTCAAATGGAAAAGCATGATGATTTCACTGAGCAAGTACAAGGTGTGAAAGGTCATGACTTATTTAGGGAATAATAAGTTGTTCAGGATGACTGGACCACAGAGTATGTTAAAAGTCACATCATGGAACATTATTATAAACTAGTCTAGCCTCTCTGCCAGTTATGCCAAATGAAAATGCTCTAGGTGTTTTTAAACAGGTAATTAATACTTACCTGCTTAGGGCACAGCACCAAGGCATGAGCCAAAGGCTTCGGCAGAGTGGTTTCTTTGTGTTCGAGGAAAAATATTGCAAAAGTTGTTCTGGGCATCCTGAACCTGCAATCTTTTCAAGTAGTTGTTTTGAGGAATGTAAGGAATTTGCTAGCAAACAGTAATCTGTGGGACATTTGCTTGACTTAAATTTTGTGTGATCATAAGATAATTTAGAAATAGATTTTGTTTTATAGACATGTCAGATATACTGAAAAGATGAATTTAAAAAAAAAAGGACTGGCCAGGTACAGTGGCTCACACCTGTAATCCCAGCACTTTGGGAGGCCAAGGCAGGCAGATCACAAGGTCAAGAGATCAAGACCATCCCGGCCAACATGACAAAATCCCTTCTCTACTAAAAACATAAAAATTTGCCAGGCGTGGTGGCAGGCACCTGTAATTCCAGCTACTTGGGCAGCTGAGGCAGGAGAATCGCTTGAACCTGGGAGGCAGAGGTTGCAGTGAGCCGAGATCATGCCAATGCACTCCAGCCTGGGTGACAAGAGCAAGACTCCATCTTAAAAAAACAAAACAAAACAAAAGGACCAAGTGCCTAGGTAAAAGAGAAAACTGTTCTTTCTCTCAACCCATCAACTGAGTTTTAGATGGTGCATTGTAAGCTAAAGACCACTAATTCTAACTCTGTGTTTATAATTTATTCTTGAAAGTTTTAGACTCTAATTCTCCTGCAGCTTGGAATCTATTATAAGAACATTACTTGGCACACAGGGGACACTCATTATCTGTTGCTGATACCGAGCCATCTCTGTTTACATCAGAGTTTAAACATTTGCCTCGGTTTCACTTCAGTAAAATGATTTTGTTTATGTATTATGCTCTAAGGGAATTGAGCAAGATGAGGATCTGGAAAAAAAGTATTATGACAATGTTTGGGTGATATGTTTACCTAAAGTTAATATCCTTTGGTCTGAGCTTGGTGATATTGAGGCTATGTTTATTTCTAACTGAGGTAGCAGCAACATGGAAAGGAAAAATGGAATCATTAAACATTTGTACATTCCTGGTTATAAAACTGCCTTTAAAATCTATACTTAGTGCTAATCCGTTTTTAGGCTATATTGGAATAGAGAAGAAATGTAGTCTCTTAAATATAAGATGTCATTGATTATAAGATGTACCATCAATTTAATAGCAGCTTTGGAAGAAGCTGGGGGGGAAAAGCTTCTATGTCCCATTAAATGCACACACTTTCTTCTTTTTTTGCAAAATTCACCCTAAAACTTGCTGCTCCTCCAGGCTTTTTACATACAGCAGTGAGTGCTCGGGTAGAAAATATGTAAATTATCCTAGTTTTCTTTCTTTCCTTCTCATCTCCCACATCTTCAATCAGCAAAACTTACAGACTCTACATACTAAAGATGTATTACATCATTGCTGTTTTCACTGCTGCTCTTCTAGTCCAAACTACCACAGTCTCTTGCCAGGAGAGACCTCTTTTGCTGTCACTAGCCACCTTAGATAATCATTATGCATGAAGAAGTCAGAGGCATGATCTTTCAAAAGGTTTGAGTCAAGTCATGTCGCTTGGCTTAAATTCTGCAGTGGACTTCTTTCCCCTTAAAACCCAACCTCTTTATCATCCAAACCCCTAACTCAGTGATTCTCAGTGACACAGGATTTCCTGGGAGTCCTTGAGAACTTTACATGAGTCCAATAGATCTACGTGCTTTTCATCATAATATAAAGACCTTATTGACTTTTTCTGTCTCATTCTCCCATGTGTGTGCAGAGGGCTTTCCCAGAGGTCATGCAGCATGCACTATCTCAACACACTGAATGCAGAAGCAGATATGAGAACCAGAAGTTTTCTATTAAGCTGGACATTAAATAGATGTGCAAAAATGTAAAACAATGCCCCTCTTTTCACCTTCTTTCATTTTGAAAATATCAGTATTTTTCATAAAATTATGTTATTTCTGTCAACATGCAATGGGTTTGTTATTGCTATTTCTAAGTAAATAAATAAGTAAATAGTTTACATGTCTTTGTTTGAATGTCTAACATGGAAAATATCTACATAACACATTTAAACAAAAGCAATTTGGAGTCATCAATTTTTAGGAGTGTAAAGAGAAATGTCCTTCAATGAGTGAATGGGTAAACAAACTGGCACATTCATACCTGGAATCCTGCTCAGCAATTCAAAGGGAATGACCATTAATACATGCACCAACTTGGATAGACCTCAAGGACATTTAACTGAGGGGAGAAAAGCAGCTGCTTTATACAACAATCTAACATTCATGTAACATTTTCAAAGTGAGAAAATTGTAGAGAACACATCAGTGGTTGCTGGAGGTTAAAACTGGATGAAAGGTATGACTGTTAAAGGATAACACCAAGGGGTTTCTTTGTGGTGACAGAATAGTGCTATAATGATGGTGATAGCAGTGACACAATTCCACACGTGATAAAGTTTAGCATAAAAAAGTACAAACTGATAAAATCTGAATCAGGTCTGCATCTAAGTTGTATTCTACCAACATTAATTTTTTTTGTTTTGAAATGTACTGTGGTTATGTAAGATATTATCACTGAAGGAAGTTGGGGTAAGGGTTATATTATTTTATGTACAATTTTATAATATATAAACTATAATATATATTACATATATCTATATTATATACATGTATAGTTTATATATTATAAAATTATATACCATATAATTATTTTATCTTAATTATGAAATACGAAATATGGTTGTATAAATATTATATATTATGTATATTTATATATAATTTAATTTTTTTTAAAGAGAGAGTATAAAGGTTCTAGAGAATAAAATGCTTGAGAAATGTTTCCCCACATAAATCTACCACCTGCATGCCTTTCTGGCCTTTCTTCCCTCTCCTTATTACATTTCCACTGCACTTTTCTCTCTTTTGTTTCTTCAGTATACTGAGCTCAGGGCATTTGTACCAGCCCTTTCTTCTTCCTGAAAATATTGTCCCCAGATCTCTTCAAGGCTGGTTGTGTTCCATCATGCCATCTCAGCTTCAGAGATGAGCTTTTCTGACCATGCAGTATGAAGCAGCTTCCTGGTCATACTCTATGTTCTCTACTGTTTGGTTTTCACCCTTCACCCTAATGCCTCTCACCAGCTAATATTTCCGGTTTCTTTATTTGTGGGTCACCTGTGAATTAGGCTGGGAGTTCCATAAGTGCAGGCATCTTCTCTGTCCATTCACTGTGATTCCCCAATGCATAGAAGCATACTTGAGATGTGGCAGGAACTGAATCCACATTCATTGAGCAAATGCACTAATCCATACATATTCTTCCTCAACATCACATCAAAGTGCATGGTAACTCAGAGGCAACTCTAAATCTGTAAAGGAGTTGGTCAATCAGTTTACAGTTACTTGGCTGCTTTTCATAACCTGTACATGGGATTTTAACTCTTTTAGCACCTTCAGTATTGACAGTATACTTTTGTATTGTTTATAATGTAGTATTCAGATTTAACTGGGTGTTCTGTCTTTTATCTGGCGATGTTACCTAGATGATACCAGATTATTTTACACTCATTCTTCTCAAATTCGGGTGTACCGACTTGGCAGTATAGAAATATATCAGCAAATTCTTGAAGTTTAGAACATCATGCTGCATCTTCCTTCACTGTCAGTGTTCTGCTAGAAATCTGAGGATATATTTTAAGCTTTTTTTCAGCTTTATCTTGGTCTAATAAAATCAATATAATCCAGTATTTTTTGTATTGGGACAATAAAATCTGTTTTTGTTTGTTCGTTGTTTTAAAAGCCTAGAGAATAGAGAAATTTTCTGTGCAATTAGTAATAGGAACATTTGATACTTTTTTGTTATCAAGAAATCTAGTGATATTAGCACTAGCTACAGAGTAAAACTGATCAGAGCTCAAGAAAAGAATAAAAAATACTGGAGACTTCCTCCTATTGTGGAATGTGTCATTTCTTATGATGTCCTCAGAAACCTTCACAGAGTTTTGAAGGTTTTTGTCACTTAGAAGCCAGGTTCTTTAAACTTTCTATTAAAAATATTGCTCCCACATATCATTTTAGCTTTTTCCCACCTTTGGCCAGATCAAAGTTTTGTTTGTAAGCCAGTATCTACTGATTTTTTTCCACGTCTCCCTGCAGTTAGTTAGAAAATGACCAAGATCTTAAGATGTATTTGAAAATTTTATTGCATTCTACATGTAACTTTAAAGAATTTCATGGATTTAAATTTTATTTTCTATTAACAACAAAATGCAACCAATATATTATGAAACCAATACATTATATATGTGATTTATAGCAACCTAAAATATGTAGGGTCATGACTACCAAAAAGAAGACTCTAAAGATTTTCCCAGTAAACCTGAGATTAAGGAAAATGGTGACCCTACTTTGGCCACAGCTAGTATAGTGGTGGTAAGAGACAGGGTAGGATGTTTTTAAAACCTATTTGTGGCAGGAATAGGGGCTCACACCTGTAATCCCAGCAATTCGAGAGGCCGAAGAGGGAGGATCACTTCAGGATAGGGCCTGGACCCTGTCTCTACAAAAATTTAAAATATTAGCTGGGTTAGTGATGTGTATCTGTAGTCCTAGCTACTCGGGATGCTGAGGCAGAAAGATTGCTTGAGCCCCGAAGTTCAAGGTTGCAGTGAGTTATGATCACACCACTGCACTCCAGCCTGGGCAACAGAACAAGACCACATCACTAAAAATAAAACAAAACAAAAAAACAAATTTATTTATATATTTTAATTAACTACGGTGATGATACAAGTAAGCCTAAGCCTTAGTCTTTTGAAGCAATCTTTAAAATGGATGAACTAAAAATCCTGTCATGCAAATGTTGAACAGTTTGCAAAAAAGTTTGGTAACTATAAAGTAAAAAATCATGACTATAACCTATATGGTGGAAAAATACAACCAGACCTAGAAAATGGTATCTTTCTTAGAACTTTCTTTAAGGCCAATTTCAAAGTGACCTTTGAAAATGAGGTTCACATAATGGAAGAAAATTTGATGAAACCCATGAGAAATATTGACATTCTTCTGCATCAAGAAGGGGTAGCCACTCAGAGAGAAAAGCACCCTTATCTAATACCATCAGAAAATATACACCTAAGCAACTTGTTGAGAGCTTGAGTTCTTGCCCATATATCTATATGACTGGGGTGATGTTAAAGTTATCACTTTAATGGACTTTGTTTCTCATATATACACATATATAAATGGACATCAACAAAAGTATAGTAAACTTCATATTGCCTGTTGACAAGCAGCTTGGAAAAAATTGGCAATAATTGGCAACTCTATAAAGAGCCATAGTTTGGAAGCTTAGTAGCCTACACCAAGCTCATTTTTTATTAAAAATTACCTGCTGTAAAGAATTTAGCCTTAATTCTCTCACTATTTTTAATGAGATGATTAAAAATGCAAATATTTTATAAAATCAACTGCTTCAAATACCTATCATTTTAGACAAATGTTTAATGAATTGCAAGAAGAGTTCAAAAACTTATTCTACGAATATAGATGTTGAAGCAAGAAAGGGGGTTAAAATACTTAAACTTGGGTTTAAATTATTGTTTGTCCATGAAAAGGAAAACACTGGATATCATGTCAAAGCCAAAGACCTGGACAAATGGCTGATCTCATTGTTCTCATAAACTTAGTTTACTTTGCAGATTTTTCTTAGCTGAATATTCTTATCAACAGCTGCAGTTGCAGAATTGAACTGATTTTGACTGTTTATATCAAATTACTGCAATAAAACAAAGTTATATAGTTTGATGAAGATAATTGATCATAGAGACTATGTATTCTTTTTGGCTCTTAGTTCATTTAGATTTGATAGACGTTATGGTGAAAGAAAAATAGCTTTTGATAATTTATTTTTTAAGACAAAAAACAAACTGAAGGTTGATTCAGAAAATATTTCAGTTTGTCACATAAAATAAGCATTACCTCTTACCAAGAAGATTAACAATGCATTTTCGATCAATAAGAGCCTGAAAATGCAACTTCATCGGCTTCTTTTTAGGATTATGCATAAATCTTTTCAGGTATTGCCTTGAAATATTTCATGAAAAAGTAAAAAATAATGTACTGTATCAGTATCCACTTGCATATTATTTATCTATTGTATATAACAAAATATCCTAAATGTCTGTAGCTTAAGAAAACTAGAATCTCCTTTGGTATTTACCCAAAGAAGTTAAAAGCAAAACAAAACAAGAAAACAAAAATAAACATGTATTATCTCTTAGTTTTTGTAGGTCAGGAACATAGGATGGCTTAGCTGGACAGTTCTGACGCTATTAATTTTTTTATGAAATAGCAGTTAAGATGTAAGCTAGAGCTGCATTTGTCACAGATTTAACTGAGGCTGGAGGATCTGTTTCCACATTCACTCAGTCACATAGGTGGCAGGATGGTGCTGATTACTGACTGGAGGCCTCCCTTTCTCCCCATATGGTCTTCTCAGAGGCGCTTGAGTGTCCTCATGACATGGTAGCTGGTTTCCAACCAGAGTAAGCAATTCATGAGGCTAGGGTGGAAACTGCCATGTCTTTTGTGGTATATTCTCAGAAGTCATGCACTGTCGACTTCTTCAATATTCATTGAAGGTTACCATACAGCTTAGCAAAAGTTTACCAAACAGTTTATACAGGTTACCAAAGCATAAGGGTGCTACATAACAGAAGTAAGCAAGGATCATGATGGAGGCACACAATGGAGGCTGACTCCTTCAACATGTGCCAGTGTATATCCATAAAGTATTATGATACCAATATGGAATGAAGAAATGTTCAAGTACTGAACCTGATATGCATTGAATGTCACATCTCTCCAGTTCAACCCAATTGTCAGATATTTTAGATTCTGTGTGGATATATTTTGCATATTAACCAAAATAAAACCAAAATCTATTTGTTTCCTAGAAAGAATCGTATGATATTTAAAGTACTTGAATTTCTGGTCTCTAGTTGAAATCTTATGATGGTTGATTCTACTGGGAGGTTTTATATTTTTCTTAGCATCATTTATTTACTGTTGATAAGCATATATATTATAACATATTATTCACCTGTTGGCACTAATGAAAGACTGCAGTGCTAAAGTCCAAAGAGATAATGAATTATAGTCTTTTAAAGTTCTGCCTTTATATCAGGGTAGTGCTAACAACAGATTTTAACGACTCAGACATAAAAAGCCCTTTTTTTCCTTTCTGTAGAGGACACACTGTCCGAATCCTCTTTTCACTTCATTTAGTCCCAGTTGGTATAGAATTAGTGGGGAAGACTGAGTAACTCGTAGGGCTTTCAGCCACATTGGTATGCATAGGCAATAATACTGTCAGCACCATTATCTTTTAATTCAAAGAGCATGGCATATAATTCAGAACATGTACAAAACATATAAATTTATATAGGTTCATTGCTCTGCTCAGAAATGTAAGTTTTAGTATGCATAAATGCCATTAAATCATATTTTTAGCCTTCTTTATATCTTTACCATTAATCATTCATGGATATGGTAATATATATAGGTATCTATCCAAAGATTAATTTTTCACCCACTCTATTTCACTATAGAAATATTGGTAAAACTGGACAGAGCATTTGTAAGAGGCACTGCCAATAGAGATTGAAAATAGCCCTTAGTCTAGAATTAGAATATCTGTTCAAAAACTTCAGGGTACAAACTCGATAATTTTAAAAGGAGGGTGAGGTGGAGATGAAGCTTACTGCAAGTTTATAAGTCTTTCTTGAGTAATACTATCACTTACACATTGTGGTGAGGTGATTAAGATACTATGACAGACTCTTTCTTTTACCTGCCTTGGTAGTGGAGCCTGAATTATTCAGAATAGCTAACATGTCTACATTGGCTTGAATTCACCAAATGTAAAGTTTTTCTCAGATTTCCAAATCTGTTTCTGATATTGTCAGAATTGACAAAAATTAAATTACTCTACTAAAGTTAAAATAGCATTTTAACTAGTTATCTTTTTAAGCAATATTCACAATAGGCCTTAAAAAGCATCATAAGTAAAAATATATTTATTATCCTGCCCAATTGCTACATGGAAGCTTTCTTTCAGTACGAGTAAGCCTACACAATATTAATTCTTGCATTTATTCGGGATACATATATAAAGTCTATAAAGTAAATAAGTAATACAACATAATCTTTCTTCTCTCACTGGTAAATAGCTGAATGCCTAAATATTAAATACTTTATAGAATGAGAATAATTAAAGACCATTTTTGATGAAAATCTAACATATTAAAATGAAATCATATTTTGGTGTACCACTTCCAAAATTGACATGAATTTCATACTGACTGGCTGATATTAATGTACTCATAAGCATTTTGGATGAGATTTTATTGGATTTTCAGGTTAAGGAGCTAAACCACATGGAACACATAATGAATTATCAGAAAAATAAGAAAAAACAGATGCTTTCAAAGTAGCAAGTAATAGACCAAAGAGAGAACAAATATTCACTAAAAGGCTAAGGCCACAAAGACATAGAGCCATCTTTAGCATGTATGGGTATGACGGGGCATGTGACGACAGTGGGGAGTGCTATAATGAAATGCTCTTAAAAATCGTGCCATTGCCTGCTGGGCATGGTTTAGTGGTGAAGCTAAAGCAATACAGCCGGCCATGTCCTACCTCAGTGGCCCACCAAATACAGCATTTAGATTTATTTCCACTACCTTATTTCCACAGGTAGTAGAAATAAATCATATAAATCATCTTTGAATTCTGCTATACTTGCTTTCATTTCTGAGCAATAGGTCAGCAAAAGCAAGGAGTCCCTTAATTATGTTGAGCCTAACTTTATTCTTTTGTAAAATCAGGATTAAAATACTTTCTAGTTATTCAAGGATAAGGATATTTTAAATTTTTGAAATACCTCCCAAGATATCTCCCTTTATGGGTAAGTTTGCCTTTCGTCCTATAGCTCATATGCAATACAGCCCCAGGGAGAGAGAAGGGAAAACACCACCTTGGGAAGGAAGCAAATATGGGAGAGCCCCTGTGAGACATAAGGTGTCATTTAAAGAAAGCCTGAATCAGGGAGAGAGGGAAAGAGTGATAGGTTAAGGGAGTCAGTAAGAAAGAAGAAGTAGGGGAAACTGTCAGATAAGAAGTAGCCCACAGTAGAAAAGGAGAAAGCTGAGAAGTTGGTAGTTAGTGGCTGGTTTCCTTAGACCTAGTGTTGGTGGGGTGTATATAGAGACTCTGTCCAGCATGCCTCAAAAATAGTAGGGAAGCACTAATGGAAGATGTCCATGTAACCAGCCTGAGTTAATGCTGCTGTTGTATAGTGCACATGTGATATGCATCTGATAAAGAAGTTTCCCATTACACAACCCCTAACCCACCCACCAGCCATGGATACAAAGAAGTGTTTAATGGACTGGCTGATGAGTGCAGAGCTGAAGTCAATAGAGGACATTGAGAATAAGGCATTTGAGAGACAATGGCAAGGTCCGAGGTGCACAGTGGCAGATGCAAACCTACATCAAAGTCCACTGAGGACCAGTGGCATCAACAGCATATTTCCAGTGTCCAGTGCTCTGAGACATGAGGGGACTGGGGAAATGTCTGCAGAGACCATAGGGCAGCATGGATCATGCCCTAGCCCACCTGCTGAGGCCTATAAATTTTAATGAACCATTAGCTGTATTTGGCTGTATGATGATTTTTTGAAGAAGGGAAAGGGTAAAAAAAAGTAATAACACAAAACTATTGTTGGAGAATCTGAAACTTGAATTAATTGAATATTTACCTATAATAGATTGATTAGAACAAAATAGCACTCTCACCCAAAACACTGAAATATGTTTAATTAACAAGATAGTTTTTTTCTGTGCTATTCCTTGGGATGGGAGATTATGAGGAAATCTAGATCAGTTACAGAGAAGCAAAAAAAGCTACAACATTTTGCACAACTTTGCACACCTGAAGTACAGTTTTCTTCCTCTGGGCATGTTTAATGCTAACTCTCTTTTGGACTTCTGCACATGGATACTCTGGAGCCATGTCAAAAACCTGCACTGAGCATTGAACTCATTAACTATCATGTACTTCACAAATCCCCATTTACTTCTCCTCGTCCCCACTTATCCTGCTGTTCTTTTTGAGGAGAGATGACGCCACCAGTTGCCCAAGCCAAAGTCCTTCTAACTCTGTATCCTTAACTCCTAAACATCTTTCTCTTCCACAATTTGCTCTCTATTCCTACTTAAACTGCTGCCTTACATCCTTCCTTCTTCATCTCTACCCTGGTTGACTTTGTACCTTCTTGACCTTCCTGTCTCCAGGCTTGTCACCAATCATATCATCTACATAACTACTGTTAAGTGCTTTTTCACATGGAGATCTACCCTTGTCTTTTTCCTTTCTTAAAAATTTTTCTCCAACAACCCACTGTGTAGAGAATACAAGTGACGCTGAACAGTGTGTAGATTAGGGGAACCAACCCCTCTTCCACTCAGAAATTCATGTATAACTTTTGACTCCCCAAAAACTTAACTAATAGGCTACTATTGACTGGAAGTCTTACTGATATTATAAACAGTTGATTAACACATATATTGTATGCTAATGTATTGTATACTATAGTCTTACTGTAAAGTAAGCTAGAGAAGAGAAAATGTTATTAAGAAAACCATAATGAAGAGAAATATATTTACTATTATTAAGTAAAAGTGGATCATAATAAAGATCTTCATCCTCCTCATCCTCACACTGAATATCCTGAAGAAGAAAAAGGAGAGAGAAGAAAGAGAAGGGCTTGGTCTTGCTATCTCAAGGGTGACAGAGACAGAGAAAATCTATGTGTAAGTGGACTGCTGCAGTTCAAACCTATGTCGTTCAAGGGTCAGTTGTAGTCCAAATCACTTAACATGTTTTAACCAGCCTTTCAGAACAAATGTGTCACAATTTCTGGATGTGAGCCTCCTTGGATTGATATTTTCTTCAAAGCTTCTGTATGATACAAGGTTCAGAAAGCTGAGTTAGATAATTCACAGTAAGTTTATATTGTTTGTTAAAAGATAAATTAGAAGCAAAATAACAAAATCAGAAAATTCCCATATGACACTTGCAAACCTTGAGACTTGCCCCTGCAACAAGCTGTAGAAACACTACTCTGTCCTCTAATGAAAAACCTTTGAAGCTGCATAAGTTAAAGAGTAATATGGTCACATTAGATAATAGTAATAATAATAAAAATAAACCCTGATAACAATTGTAGTGGTAGATATTGTATTAGTTCATTTTCATACTGCTATAAAGAACTACCCAAAACTGAGTATAAAGGAAAGAGGTTGAATTGACTAACAGTTCAGCAAGGCTGGGAGGCTTCAGGAAACTTATAATCATGGTGGAATGTGAAGGGGAAGCAAGGCACCCTCTTCACAAGGCAGCAGGAAGAAGAAGTGCTGAACCAAAGGCAAAGAGCCCCTTATAAATCTATGAGATCTCTTGAGAACTCATTCACTATTATAGAATAACATGGGGGGAACCACCCCCAATTCTGTCACCTCCACCTCATCTCTTCCTTGACATGTAGGGATTATGGAGATCATGGAGATTACAATTCAGGATGAGATTTGAGTGGAGACACAAAGCTTAACCATCTCAGATACATAGAGCACAAAGCTATTAAGAGGCAGTTCCATTAAGAGGCCTTTGCAATAATCCACGTATTCAGCACCACTTATATAAAGCCAGATAAGGCATGGGGAAATTATCCTGGAGCTTGCGTAGGAAAGGGGAGAGACAATCACAGTACCTGGCAGTGGGCATAGGAGAGACACATACCAGGGGTAATGGCAGCACCGGTGGGAGAGATAGGTTGTAGACAACTTAATTAGGAAGTATCTACCAAGGTTATTAAGGTATAAAAAATAGCCAGGCATGGTGGCTCTCACCTGTAGTCCCAGCTATATGGGGGGGTTGAGGTAGGAGGATTGCTTGAGTCCAGGAGTTCAAAGTTGCAGTGAGCCATGATAATGTCACTGCACTCCAGTCTGGGTGACAGAGCAAGACCCCAACACTAAAATAAATTTAAAAAATTTAAAAAGTAGCAAAATTATGCCACCACAAAAGTACAGTCTCTATTAGCTAACAACTAAGATGAGAAAGAAAATGTGTACCTCAGACTTAGTATATATAAAAAAACAAAACACTAAGAGGTTCAAATGGCAAATTCAAATATACTTTCTGTATTTTTCTGCTTATATAGCGAAATACAGCTAATGGTTCATTAAAGCAGGGAGGCTTGCAAATTCATCAATAACATGCCTTATTATTTTTGTGTAAGAAAAAAGTAGCTAAGATATATGGACTCTTTTAAGAGAGCAAATTGTAGCCCCCACCTGTGACCATAGCCATATTTTCATGTTATAGCATTACTAAATGATGACCCTGGATCGTTAGGAGAAAGTTTGATGGCAGTCAGTATATGTTGCATATTGTACCACATTTCCCAGCTTTCTTACATAGCAAAGCATTATTTTCTTTTCTTTTAGTCCATGTATGGAACTGCTTTTGCTTAGTTGTTTAAATTATTATATTTAGTTTCTTAACTAATTAAATACCTTATAAACCTATCACACAAAACAAAATCTAGTTTTACAATGACCTACATTTCACCACATAATTTTCCTATATACCTACTTGCTCCATCCCAGGTAATCAGCATCTGAGTTCTCCTGCTCACAATTGCTTTGCTTTCCTTTTTAAAGAATATTGTTGCAAACTGTGTATACAAAGTAAGTATCACACTGTGGATAATCTCTCTGGACTTACATTTTTACTGAATGTGATTTTGCTGAGATTCACCCATAGAGTTGCTGGTTGCAATCTATTCATATTGGCTGCTGTGCATACATTGCAGTATATTTTTCCACTCTGCTTTGGTTGGTTGTGTATGACTGAGCAAGTACCACACTGTTTCCTAATGAGTCTTGATATCTGCTTATCTTCACAGATGTTTTTGGTTCCTATTCATTTATTTAAATATGAAAATCATATTTACTAATCTCAATTTTAAAAAGCTGTTGGAAATAGCACAACAGAGATCTTGGCACCTAGAAACATTTAAGATGTCCCTACTTAAAGAAAATTCTAAGCACCTGTGTCACTTGTCCATTGCCACAATACAACTACAAAACAAACTACCTCAAAGTGAGTAGTGTAAAGGTTTAAAACAGCAAGGATGTGCTGTTCTCACAAGTTCACGGGGCAGCTGGAGCGTCTACTGATCTGGGTTGGCTCTACTATACTCAGGTGGCTCAGGTAAGTGTCTGTGGCCACCAGATGGGTTTCCTGGGATTGGCTGGTCTAGGATCTCTCATTCTGCACTACCCAGCTTGTCCTCTAAGCTGACTATCCCCAGGCTTATTTTCATGGTGATAAAAGAGGAAGTAGAAATGGGCAAGTATTTTTTCATGCCTCTGCTGTGTCAGGTTTGCTATTGCTCCACTGGCAAAGCAAAAGTCACTGGAAAACAGGTGCACTAACAGAAACTGTGGTTACAGAGAGGTTTAAAAAATTACAGTCACGAATGCAATCTGCCACACAGTTTTTATCAAGTATTAGTTCTAATTTACTTTGTGGCTATGTCAATTAAAAGTAACTCATTTGCAAAGAGCTTTACTCACATTGTGGAGATGAGCAAAACAGAAAAATATGCAGTCCTCAGCACTGTAACTGCAAACTCGCCAATGTAGTCAATGCTGCTTTGATTTACGCCTGCAGGTAACAGTACATAATGATTAGAATGATTTCAGCCAAGAGGGTATGAGCATTTATGTCTAAAGCAACACCCAGTTTAGAGGTATACTTTGTAATCCCTGATGGAGTAATACACAACCTTCGGTAGAGTATTAAGGAATGACACCAATTATTGTAAAATATCTCAGGAAAATGTATGAGGACAAACTATTTACACACCAAAAGTTGTTTTTTCTTATAGCCTTACAATATTCTGTGTCTCATTTCTTCTAGTAAGAAATGGAGTTAGAAATTAGTCTAGAAATTGATATTTCTGTCCTAGAAAATTCAAAATATACTTACCTTAAAGAAGAGGTTCTTGTGTTAACCTTTAAATAAAACAAGAACTAATAGCATGAAGACTCTTTGCTGGTATTCTTCAGTTTGATCATCTGTACAAAACTTAACTGAAATCCTGTTTATTTATGTAGTGTTTTGAAATTGCAATTATTGCAACCATTTACTATTTACGTGCACTTGTGCTGTTTGGTTAAGCTGCAATACTCCAGATAGATCTAGAAAACTGGTAGCACTATCTTCATCTGCAGCTTATATAGTCAAATTCCTTTTTATGCTAATTTTGGAGGATAAAACTAATCCTGGATTATAAGATAATCACATTATATGATCAAGTTATGCTTCTCCAAACATTATTTTATATGCAGAATGTACAAATATTTGTAAAAGCCAATGTTGTAATTTTTCTATACATGTTTATTCCTAGATTTGAGAAAAAGGTTGGAACTTTACAGAAAAAGATAAGGAATTAATATACTTTTAGATTTTCATGTATTATCCAGCTTGTGTACAAAATATCAAGTGTATTTCAAAGATGTTTCAGTATTATTTATATACATTATATCATCCAATCTCACACATTTCTGAAAAAGAAAAATGTGTATTTCTAACCTCTAGAGATTCCGAAAAAGCTTCTAACAAATTTAACATCCATTTCAGGAAAACAAAACTCAAAATAGAAATTAGTGGGAACTCTATATGATAAAATATATGTACACTATACTAGTAAAACCAGAATTTTAGTTAACATGGAAATACCAGAAATATTTTCATTAATACCAGAAATAAGTCAAGACTGCCTATGATATCTATTAACTTTCAACATTGTACTAGAGGTTTCCTTTAATGCAATTTGAAAAGAAATTGGTTTGGAAGTAAAAGAACTTGACAGGAAGTAAAACTATTTCTGTCTGTAGATGACATGATTGTATACCTGAAAAACCTTACAGAATCGATGATAAAACTAACTCAAGTAATAAACTAATTTAATTTAAAAGGAATATAAAATTATCATAAAATAATATCTTAATATACACATATAATACCTAGTTAGACAGTATCAATACAGAAACACTCCAGTTATAATAGCAGAAAACTAAAATATACAGAAAAAAATTAACAAAGAATGTGCAAAATTTATTTGTGGAAAATTTAATATGCTACTGAAACATGTAAGAGTACATTTAAATCAATGAAAAATCATACCTTGTTTTGGGATAGGATACTCAAAGTCAGATATCAGGTCACACCAATTTAATTTATGAATTTTTGTATTTTATAAATTTAAAGAGTTTCCAAAATTAATACTAAACATAGTTAATGAAACTAACATGTTGGTATTACACTTCATATGGAAAAATAAGCATGCAAGAATAAAAAACCAAACCCAAAAACCTAAATAGAAAAATATACAAAGGAAGACTATCCCTGCCAGACATTAAAATATGTTATAAAGCCTCTGTAATTAAAACAGTGTGGCACAGACACATGAATATATATATATAATATATATTGTGTGTGTGTGTATGTATATATATATATATAGAGAGAGAGAGACTAGAAGAATAGAATAGAAAGTCTAGAAATAGACTCCATACATATGGAGTATATGGTAAAGATGGTGTCTCAAATCACTAGAGTAAAGATGAATCTTTTTAATAAACGATGTTGGAGCCACTGGACAAAGTAAAAAATAAACTATATAATACTAGATAAAAACATGGGTGAATTCCTTGTTAATCTGAATTTGTATGGATAGGTTTTATAACTACAATTCAAAATCAAATTTAATAAATGGAAAAATTAACAAATTTTATTGCCTAAATGTAGAAATGTTTTAATGGCTGCATGTCAAAAAACAATTTAAATAAAGTCAAAAGACCACTGATAGAAAATAACTAGGAGAAAATGTTTGCGATAATTATCATAGACAAAGGGACACTTTTACTTATATATGAAGAATGTTTAAAATTGAAGGGAAAAATATTTTTAAAAACCTGAGAAAAAAATGGCCAACAGGCATGAACAACTTATATATATAAATACACACACACACACACACATATGCACATGCATATAAATTACACATATATATATGCACACACACAAATATATATACACACATAAATTACACATATTTACAATATTTACTTTCATTTCTTAAACATATGTAAACATATTTAACTCATGAAAATAAAAATTTAAGTTAAAGATACTGTGACATACCATTTTTACATATTGGTGTAACGTTTTAGTTATGCGAGATAAAAAATGTTATTAAGGCCGGGCGCAGTGGCTCACGCCTGTAATCCCAGCACTTTGGGAGGCTGAGGCGGGTGAATCATGAGGTCAAGAGATCGAGACCATCCGGTCAACATGGTGAAACCCCGTCTCTATTAAAAATACAAAAAATTAGCTGGGCATGGTGGCGCGTGCCTGTAATCCCAGCTACTCAGGAGGCTGAGGCAGGAGAATTGCCTGAACCCAGGAGGCGGAGGTTGCGGTGAGCCGAGATTGTGCCATTGCACTCCAGCCTGGGTAACAAGAGCGAAACTCCGTCTCAAGAAAAAAAAAAAAGAAAAAATGTTATTAAAAATCTGATGCACAATATTGTGCTTATAGTCAGCAGTAATGCACACTTAAAATGTATGTAAGTGGGTAGATCTCATATGCTGGGATTTAACTTATATATTAAAATAACAATAGTATTGTTATTGTTAATGAGAGAACAAGCATTCCCATGCATTACTGGTAGAGATATTGATTGGTACAACTTATAGAGGGGAATTTTTTAATATCTGACATATACATATATGCTTTTACCTTTTCACACAGTAGTCTGTCAGAAATTTATTCTGAAGATGCAACTCCAACAATAATGAAAATGTATATGCACAGGTATACATTTCAACATTGTTTGTAATTCCATAACATTGGCAAGATCTAATATGTCCATATATGAAAGAGTGATTGAATGAACTATAACATGTCCATAGAGTTCTGTGCACCTGTAAAAGAAAAGAATGAGGAATAAGCCCATGAACTGATGGGGGGTGATTTTCAGAATATATTGTTAGCTAAAAAAAAATGAAGGTGCAAAAGGTATCTGTCATATTATTTTACCAATGAATGGCATGATTTCACCAGAGGGAAAGAAGGAACTAGTTCAAATAATTTTGAATATATTTTCCCTTAGTCTAAAAACAAAAATAACTTTAAACACACATTGAACTCCTGTATTATTTTAGAGGCTTAGATCAGTTCTGAAACTGTTCCCTATTATTTATGTGATTGAGTGAATATATCCATGTTTTGAGGATAACAGGAGTTAGGTTCCTCACTTTTAGAAGAGGTGGCTACACATATAGAAAGAAAAAAGTTAGAATAAATTCTGTGCTGTTGGATTTGTATTTGATGTGTCACATGAACTAATGGGTTGAAATATGGATAGCTAGATACAATCTGTTCCCTATATCTGTTCTCTGAGCATGACATTGTAGTAGAAATTAACACACTAGTACCTAGATTGTGGGTTCTAAATACCATTCTCTGATAAGATGACCAAAGCTTCTTGGAGAAATTGCTGATTCCAGGGCTGGGGCAAGGAAAGTCCAAGATTATTTCGTGTGCTAAAAGATTAAGAGAAATTATGAATGCCTTATTGCACAGATATAGTCAAAGAATGATGGGGACATGTTAAAAGGACATGAAATCCAACATGTAGGGGCTTCCACTGGCCAAATCTAGGATAATATCAACATCTGGGATAATATCAACCATTATGATAGTGGAGGATAAAGTTAGAATCCATGAGGCCATACTGGGAAAGGTTTTATTTCAGGAAAAGTCATCTGAAAAATGTAGATGGAATGGTGGAATTATAAAAGCATAATTTTTCAGCCATCATATTAATAATTGATTAGAGACAAGAAATATTCATGGATGCTAAAGGAAATGTGTGAAAGTTTAAGAAGAGTATACTCACATTGTCTCACAATACCTTTTTAACAGGATATTTATTAATTACCAAAGATAAAATAATTTTTAAGTGAAAAAACATGGAAGATACCACCTTAACCAAATAACCAAAAGAAATAGTCAAAATAACCTTGCCACTTATGAGTCTAATAAACAACATGTGATTGCTGAAAATAATGTATTAAAAAGTACACAACAGTACTTCTGTGGTATTTGGCCAATAGTGTACATATAAATCTAATCGTGAAGCAATATCACACAAACCCAGATTGATGGTTATTCTAGAAAATAATTGACCTGTACTCTTCAAAGTTATCCGTGTCATGAAAGAGAAAGACTCAGAAACTCTTTCAGATTAAAAGAGCCTACAATGACATGACACTGCATGTCACAAATACAGTGCTTGCTCATCGATTTTTGTTTGCTTTTATGGACTTTATTAGGACAACTTAGACATGGAATAAGATTTGTAATATTGTAACACCTGTAGACTAGATAACGGTATTGTATCATTATCAATTTCCTGATTTTAATGATTGCACCCATGGTATGCAAAAGTATTGCTTGCTTTTAGAAAATACACATTGAAATACTTAGTGGGTGGGGGATGTCATATCAGTAACTCACAATGAAAGAATTCAGAAAAAAATACTCACGCACACACATACACAAAGGCATATGTGACAAAGGGAAAGAGAGAAAACTACAAATAAATCTCATAAAATGTAAAGACTTGATGAAGGGTAATCATAAATCCTTTTCACTATTCTTGCAATTTTGAAATTATATCAAAATATGCTATAAGGTAATAGATCCACAAATATAAATAGATATTTTCTCATTGCTCATCAATATTGTTAATGAATTAATCAGTATTGGTCAATCCCAATTTAATACCATATGAAATGAAGAAACTATGTAATTGCTGTGATAGCTCTTTGCAAATTATATAGCAATTACATAGTTTATATTTGTGATTAAAAGAAATGTCTCAAGATTTCATGGTGTACAACAATCTTAAACTGACTGAGCACAATGAAATCTTGAGACACCTCTTTTAATCACAAATTGCAAAAGTTACATGAAGAGAGGTAGTCACAGCAAAAGAAGTAAATAATCATTAATGTTTGATCGTACTTGAATGGAAATATATTCCCTCATTTGAGGTCATGCATGTGTCTGCTGCCTGCAGTAAGTATTCAAGAAACAAACAGTTTGGTGGTTGTTTATGAGAACTTTGGAGCCAGAGAGATCTGGGTTCAAATCCTGATGCTGTACTTAAACTCTGAAATGGAGACATCAATTTCCACCACATAGGGTGTGAGTATGGTTTAACAAGATAACCTAAGGAAGAACAGGGTTGCCATTATTATTATTGAATAGAAAAGTGATATAGCCAAAGCAGCTACTTTCTGATCTCATGTTAAAAACAGTTCCATGGAAAAGAAATGTACTCTGTAATGTGTTAACATTTTAAGTGTATGATAACATACTCTTCACTTTCACTTAACTGAAATTTTTGCTCAGTTTCATGTATGTAATGCTCTCTTCCCTGCAGTATTATTAGCATTATTCCCATGGAACAACCAACAAAATAAAGCAAAAGTATTTTAATTAACTCAGGTTTAATACATTTTTCTTATCTACCATTGCTGCAAATACTAGATGAACATAACAGCTCTATGTACTCAGAATCTTTTAGTTGATCAAATAAAGGAGTCTGCAGGAAATTCAAGAGTAGAAATTCGTTTAGTTCTCATTAGACTGTGGGCATGAGCAGAGGCCATTTATCTTCCCAAATATCTTAACATTTCTCTTTTTCAGCCTGAATCTAATATTCCTTCAGAATTGTTCTGGCTTGAGAAGGGAAATGATGCTCTTGGCTGACCTTGTTTTCTTCCAGTCTTGTTATCTTACTAGTGGAGGATCAAGAGATTCTTTGACATGTTTGGTGATACTTTGGATAGAAAGGGACATACGGATGAGAGATTATGTGTGTGTTCCATTTGATTGAATACTAATAGAAAGATTTTCAAATTTCAAGTAACTTTCCTTCTGAATATATAGGAAACAAGAAAATTGCTCATTTCTTATAAAATTGTTCAGTATTATTTTTACCATTTAATACTTTCAGAGTAATTTTTCAATCCATTAATAAAGATTTAGCAGTTATCTACTATTTGAAAGAAATGAGTTTTAAACTGTAATTTGGAAATACCACAAAGTCTTGTTTGATCCTGCCTCAAAAAATATTTGTTACACTCCCCAGAATATCCACATACAGAAATAGCTGCCTTGGTCTCTAGACAGATGTTTGAAACTCTGTATACAATCATGGGAACTGACATGCCACTAATATACACATTTTATTTTATTCCCAATACATTTATATATTCAGCATAGACTGTAGGGAAAAAACTAAAAGAATGACCAAGTTTTGAGATGAGACTGGTCATCTTCATACCACAGTCAGCTTTGGCCACCAGCACCTAACACAGTGGTTGGACCAGATTTGATCCACAATAACTATTAGAAGAATTGAAGTCTTATGGTGGAAGTTCAAGTATTTGGAGATATGCAAAGCAAATTCTTCCAGAATTTGGTAGTATAAGTACTTTTAAAGTCTTCAAGAGAAAATAATATTGAAGCTAATTTTAAAAAGCTGAGTGTGATTTGATCATATGAACTATGTCAGTGCCAGCTGGGATCAATCAGTGATGCCAACAGGGCCCAGAATTGTTTTTTTTTTTTAAGACAGAGTCTCACTCTGTAACCCAGGCTGGAGTGCAGTGGTATGATCTCAGCTCACTGCAACCTCCATCTCCTGGGCTCAAACAAGTCTTCTGCTTCAGCCTCTCGAGTAACTGGGACTACGGGTGCCCACCACCACGCCCAGGTGATTTTTGTATTTTTAGGAGAGACAGGGTTTCGCCATATTGGCCAGGCTTGTCTGGAACTCCTGACCTCATGATCTGCCCTCCTCGGCCTCCCAAAGTGCTAGGATTACAGGCAAGAGCCACTGTGCCCAGCCAGGCCCAGAGTTTTAAACAGTGACACCAGGGATTTTATATACTACCATCTAAGTATGTTTAGAATATTCTTGAAGTAACTTCAACATTCCTTTATAAATTCTTAAAATTACAGTAGGTATTAAATTATATAAATATAATAGTTTACACTTTCTTTATATAGTCTTACCTCTGGGTGTTAGATCAAGGAATTTATTTCCTACTGTATAAAAGAGTGTTTCGCATTACCTGTCTGAAAGCCACTGTGCCAGTGTTGTGTCGTCTCACTTGGAGATGTTACTGAGTTTCCACTCTTCAGATTTTACAGTAATGAGGCCAGACCCAGGGTAAACCCCTGAAAGAAATACATTGTTAACACTTCTTTGTTTATTGAAATATCTGATGGTTTCTAAACTCTACGGATATGTATGACAAAACATTTCATCCAAATTCAACGGGGTGTTTTTTCAGTATTTTTAAAAATTATTTTTATGTCTTTGTTATAGAGCTCCAAAATAATAATTTTTGGTGATTTTTAACAAATCATGGCGTGTAATTCCTGTCAGCATATATTAAAAGCTCTGGAAGATGAGGGAGGTGTGGCATTCCTCCCCAAAAGTTGGTCATTTCCCTCCGTTTTTTCTATGCCCTGATGCTGCTGCTGCTTTATGTTTCAACAATAAACATACTTTCAACTTTATATCTTGTCAGCATGTGAGAATTTGTATATATGACACCAGTTTTTCCAAATAAAATTAAAATGTTTTAGTTAACCAACCAGATATTTGATCTAGAATGATTGGAACCATCTAGGTAATTGTATTTCTATCCTTCATTTACTAGTCAGAGCGATTTATTTTTCTCATGTCTTCGGTATTTTTAAAATGTATGCTAGAGAGCCCTTAGAACAGACTATAAAATGTATCCAGCATTTTTGCAAAGTTTTGCTGTAGCATACATACAAGGTATGATATTCAGAGGAGTAAATTCTGTGTTTTCAAATGATTCAAGGGCAGTTTTTCACACCTTGATGAAGGTAGAACAAAGATTACACAAACATTAGAAATGATTTTACCCAAAGGTTACATTTTGAATATTTATTATCATTTTGAATTTGATTAAGTACTGAATAGCAATGGGGAATTTTCTATTGCCAGTTAATTTTCAACGTTTTTTTTTTTTAAAGCCAATTCTATTTTAAGAAGTTTTATATTCTATACTTATTTTATTTATATTTATTTGCCAGTAACTGTTAGGTCAATTCTTTATATGAAGTAAATGTTTATAAGTAGTTTAAAATCCCATGCTCCCTAATGAAAAAAATGTTAAGACTAAAATTTTTAAAGAAAATCCAAACCTTTAGTAAGGCATGAAGTTAGAGTAATAGTTTGTTAAAGCTGAGTAAGTTAAAGAAATGGATGTTTGAAGTGTAGAATAGAATAGAAACCATGGTTGTATTAGTCAGGGTTCTCTAGAGGGACACAATTAATAGGATAGGTGTCTATATAAAGGGGCATTTATTAAGGAGTATTAGCTCGCACGATCACAAAGTGAGATCCCACAGTAGGCCGTCTGTAAGCTGAGGAGCTAGGGAGCCAGTTCGAGTCCCAAAGCTGAAGAACTTGGAGTCTGATGTTCGAGGGCAGGAGGCATCCAGCACAGGAGAAAGATATAGGCTCAGAGGCTAAGCCAGTATAATCTCTCCACATTCTTCTGCCTGCTTTTATTCTGCCTGTGTTGGCAGCTGATTAGATTGTGCTTATCCAGACTGAGGGTGGATCTGCCTTTCCCAGTCAACTGACTCAAATGTTAATCTTCTTTAGTAACATCTTCATAGACACACCCAGGAAGGATGCACAGTATTCTATGCATCCTTCAATCCCATCAAGTTGACACTCAATATTAACTATCACAGTAGTCTGGTGACTGTATTTTTGTATTAACTTTATACACTGTCAATTTGCAGCATGAACATTTATATATTGCTTCATTTGGAGACAAAATCAGAATATGCAGTGTAAAAAGAGACATTTATGGAATTAAATGTGAAAGTAGAGTGTGACCAAAACATGGACACTGGTCCAGAGACGTGTCTCTATTTAGAGTGGTGTGCCCTTTTCTTCTTTGGTTTCCTTTCCTTCCTCCTTTTCACTTCTCTTATTTTTTTTTGACAGTTTTACTTTATAAACACAATATTCTAAATTCATCACAATCCAAAATGCTTTCTTGGAAATGAAATCCCAGTTATGAAATACAATTTGACTGTCATCTGTGTACCGAGTTCACCTTTTGAACATTTTAACTGATTCTTTCTCTGCCAGAGCAAGGGTATTATGAATGCATCTGCCTACCTCACAGAAAGGATATTTATGTAACTGTTCCCATGTGCTTCTGAAGTGCATTTGGCATCTGTATAAAGAATACTTTGGAAACACAATTCATACAGGATGTTTATCAACACTTCTACTAGATTGCATTGTAAGCTCAATCGACATATATATCATATGGGGTGATTTACTAGATAAACCCAACCCACCAACATAATCAGTTTTAGGTGATGGCTCTGAAGTGTTTGAACTCAGTGAGAAAGAACACCTAAGAAAGGTAACAGTGTTTTATTTTCTGCCTCATAAACACATTGTAAAATCAGCAATGAAGGTTATATTTTTGGATGCTATGAATGTACTTGTACTTACATCACTGACATCATGTTGAATGTCACAAAGTCAGGATCTGCATAGGTAGGTTCAGAGTGAAGGCTTTGAAGCTTGATGGGCTCCACCACTGACCATAAAACCCGAACGAGTTACTCCTATTTTCTGAATCCTCTCCCTTCTTCCATTGGCCCTCCAATGGTCCTCTACTCTCCTCCTCTGCTGATACGGTTTGCCTTTGCGTTCCTACCCAAATCTCATCTCAAATTGTAATCTCCCATTTCAGGGGAGGGACCTGGTAGGAGGTGATTGGATCATAAGGGCAGAGTTCTCCAAACTGTTCTCATGATAGTGAGAGATTTCTCACAAGATCTGATAGTTTAAAATTGTGGCACGTCCCCCATCACTCTCTCCCCCTGCTGCCATGTAATATGTGCTTTGCTTCCCCTTTGCTTTCCATCATGATTGTAAGTTTCCTGAGGCCTCCTCAACCATGTTGCTCTGTGGCCAACTAAACCTCTTTTCTTTATAAATTACCCAGTTTCAGGTAGTTCTTTATAGTAATGTGAAAATGGACTAATATATCTGCCTTGAGATATACATCTACTGCTTTGAGGTAACATATAATTTTTGATGGTACTGGATTAAGTGATTTTAAAAATCCACTCTAATTTTAAAGATGAGAAGTCTGTGCTTTAATGATATTCTCAGGATAACCTAATTATTGCAGAACCCAGATTAATCACTCTTCCCTCTATGCTTATCAAAGTAAATTCTCTCTCTCTCCTTTTCTCTTTAGATGTGTGTGTAGTATTGGGATGTGAGATTAAAATAATTCACCAAGACAAAAGTATGCCAAATTGCAGGGTCTTTATTGCCGGCGACCGCGGAGGACTCACGTCTCTCTAATCCGCGGCCACGAGGGGAGAGTGTCAAGGCTTTTTATACCCGAAAGACCACCTTGGGAGTGGGATTGAGGAGCGGGGAGGGGGATCAACGGGCTCCAGACATTCCGAGGGCTGGTGGATTCTGTAAATCATCTCCTGGGCTGGGACGGGGGTGGGGGCCTCCGGACATTCCGAGGGCTCCGGGGCTTATTGTCACTTTAATTGCTACATAAATGATTTACAAAAGTCAAGACAAACATTAGTTTACACATTGTTTGGGTACCGAGAAAAGTCAAGACAAATGTTAGTTTACACATGGTTTGGGTACCGGTGGAAATTACAGATCTTAGTTCACAGGGGCCAAGATGAAATTAGCTTGGGCTGCGCATTCTGATAAGCAAAGGCCAGCAATTCTATCAGTTAGTGATGAGAAAGGTAAACAACAGCAAAGGCCAGCAATTCTGTCGGTTACTGATGAGAAAGGTAAACAACTTCACCTGGTGGACATTATCCAGAGCAGACTAGCAGTCTTATTTACAGAACTCAAGTCAGCAGTTATTGCAAGGAGAATGGGGCAGTTATTACAACTCATTTTTGAAGACACAGCTTTGTCTTATACAATGGCATTGCTCAGGTTCTGGCTTCAGGCCAGCTATAGCACATGTGTGTGTGTGCACATGCACACACGCACACATCTTAAACAGCATAATAGAAGGCAAGGTGAATCAGTAAAGGACTCTTTTAAAGATTTCTTGTTTTACCTTACTGTTGATGATGATGTTGGTACATATTGCCTGAGTATGTGTATTTGTAGAAAGGCATCAGAATCTCTTGCTTTAGTAGAAAACTACCTTCCTTACCTCAAAAGCCTGTCCTCATTCTGTACTATTTGGAAGCATAATTGAATGGATGGCTCCCAGTTCTATACAAAGTTTGGAGCTTGGGGCAATTGCCCTAGTTTACTGGATCTCAGGAGAAGCTCCCCAAAGGGTTTATATAACTCAAAAATGTCGAGGTTTAAAATTAAAGGATTTTTTTTTTTGTTTTATTTTATTGTGGTTCAGAGAAGATAGAGGTTCACAATATTTCACAGGAATACGTGGGAGATAAAATTAATAGCACTGGCAGTTACTCTGTATTTGTATCTCCAGAGAAGGCTGCATATCTGTTCATCAAATTCATTAGCATATCTGTTGTGGATAATGGTGATTAATCTGATTAAAGACATTTTTGTTTTCTTCCCTTAACATAAATTTTCAAACATGTCCGTTTGTCACCAGGAAGCTTTTTAATTTACTTTTTTTTTTAACTGCAGCCATTCAGACAATGTTTATAGTAATATAACGCTCTATTCTCTTTGTATATCAATTCTCAATTGGTTAGTACTGCAATAAGTGGTTAAGTGGTTGAATAAGTATATTGAATTAATGTAAATAATTATTCCTAACATATTCTGAGGTATTAAGATGTGATTTGGATATTTTTACAGACTAACAAAGAAATTATAATTCAAAACTTAAATGGGTCATTTCATATCAGATTGATAGTACCAGTTATGTACTTTGACATACTCTGAGTTCAGAAAAGTATTTTTATTACATGGAGTCAAGGAAGAAGGATAGGAAGAGCTAGATCATATGACATACAGAGAAAGAACAGATGGAGGCGTTTGCCTTTTCTGTGGCCAAGAACAGGGATGAGAAATATCCCAGGAGGAACTGACCCAGGGTTGTAACTGGAGTGCTGGTTGAAGGTACTTTTTTCTGTGTGACAGAGAGAAACACTGGGTGCTGTCTAGGAACCGGGTATATTCACTGTTGCAGATGGAATCAGCACCTGCTACCCTTTATCCCCTATTCTAAACAAAACGGCATTGAAAAGCTCTCCCTCCCTCTCCTCTCAACTCAGAAAAGCTTAGGCTTGACTAGAGGGGATAATGTCTCAATTACAAAACATTCTGTGAAACATGACAAAAATGAGAATAGAAAGTAAAGGCATAGATAAGCCAAAAGTATGCTAAGATAGCAGAGGTCAGTACCTACCTCAATTTCAGAGTTAGTTTTCAAGTTGTAACTACTTGAAACAGCAAAAGCACCAGAAAGGTCGGGTGCGATGGCTTAAGCTTGTAATCTCAGCACTTTGGGAGGCCAAGGAGGCCAGGCATTCAAGACCAGCCTAGCCAACATGGCCAAACCCTGTTCTACTAAAGATATAAAAATTAGCCAGGTGTGGTGGCAGGCATCTAGAATCCCAGCTTCTCAGGAGGCTGATACAGGATCGCTTGAACCTGGAAGGCAAGGTTGCAGTGAGCCGAGATCACTCCACTGCACTCCAGCCTGAACAATAGAGAGAGATTCTCTCAAACAGAAACAAAAAACAAACAAAACAGAAAAAAAAACCTTAATTTGCAGTGTATCAAAAATACACCAGATATAATTGGATGTTTATATCACATTTTGTTTACCCATTCATCTGCTGATTGACACACATTTTTGACCACTTTTAAAATTAGGGCATCTTTTAAGTCTTTTTTGCACCCCTCTCAATTTAGATGGGTGTTAAAATATATTTCTCTGAATACTGGCGTATCCTTGGTTATATGGGTTGCAGAATCTACTCTTACTCCGTGACTAGCTTTTCACTACATGTTTTGGTGTCTTTTAAAGAACAGATATCCTTAATTGATTGAGTTTTAGCATTTATTTTTTTTCCTTTTTGACTAGCATTTTAATGTCTTGGATAACAATTATTTTCTTACCCTACTGTCATGAAGATATACTCTGTTATTTTCTATAAACTATACAGTTTACCTTTCATATTTTGACCTATTACTTAGCTGTAAAAAGGAATGAAGTTCTGATATGTGCTTCAATGTGTGTAAACCTTGAAAACATGCTAAGTGAAATAAGCCAGACACCATGCAAATGCGTAGATGATGGAGAAAGTAGAGTAGAGGTTACCAGGGCCTATGGGAAGGAGGAAACGGGGAGGCATTGCTTAATGGTTGTAGAATTTCTGTTTGAAGTGATGAAAAACTAGAAATAGATGGTGATGATGGTTGTACAACATAGTTAATGTAATTAATACCACTGAGTTGTACACTTAAAATGGTTAAAATGGCAAATTTTGTGATGTATATTTCAACCACAATTTTTTAAACATAATAAAAAAATCATTTGATTTGTACTTTAAATGGGTATCTGATATTTCAATAAATCTGTTAAAAACACACACACACATAAAAACACCATATGGGAAAAGTGGCTTCTGGAACAGTGTTGACACGTCATAGGTTGTTCATTCATTTAGTAAAAAGATGTCAAGCATTTATCACTCTGCTGCTAAGCTGGATATACAGAAGTGTACACAGGAATCTCTCCTAATGAACCAGACAGAATTCCCCTTGGCTACCAACCTGTGCAGAATTTAACCATGGCAGCATAATTAGATCTGAATGAGCAACCCAAGGGCAGTCTTTGAATCCTTCCCCACCCCTGCATTGAGAGAAAACAGTGATACCATCTATGCTCATCCTGCCCAGATGTGTACCCAGGCCCAGAATAAATAGGACTGTACTCCTCCAGGCCTCTGGGCCAGCTACCGGGTCCAGAGAAGCATGCTTATTTTGTCCAAGATGTCCAAGACAGTGGAAAAGTCTGGCCCAGGAAAGGGGACATGTGGACACCTGGAGCCTCTCTGAGTTGCTGATCTGGGCAAAACCTAGATCTAGAAGTGAAGATGCCAAGATGCAGTCAAAATGTAATTCATAACACAGTGGATCTGTACAATCCTTTACAGCTGTAATTCTGAATGTTTCTGATGTAACCCCCATTAGTCGGTCTTTTGAGATGACACAATGCCCTTATCAAAAATAAACAAATGTCAAGCAAGCAAAATCAAATTAGGAGTTAGTGTATTGTCCTTCAAATATAATTTCATTCTTATGTTTCTCCACAGACTATCACTCATTTAGACCAATCTGTGGCAGAAGCTAAATCTCCCATATAGTGAAATGACAACTGATATTCAAAATGATTTATTTTCAAAGCAAAATTGTATTTAGAGCCTTGTAGGTGTTAGCCAGTTTGCTAGAGGTTAGAAAAATCAAGATATGTAAGCGAAGATCCTGTTCTCATTTTAGTAAAAGAGACAAATAAATGTCAGAGGGGTACTATCTTGGAAATGGATTAGTTGCCTTGAAATGCAGGGGAGAAATTGGTGAATCAACAACAGCAGAGTCTTTAGGGAGGAAGGCTGTTCCAGCAGTTTTGAAGGTTAGTTGTTCCTTAAGCAGATAAGACCTCAAAAGAGAGAGAGAGAAAAAAAAATAGCACATGAGAAATTCTTAAAAGCAGGAGTGTTTATAATATAAGTTGGAAAAGGTCAATAAATTATAGAGTTGGATTTGAATTAACTGATCTTAAAATAATAACAATACTGCAACAACCTAGTGCTAAACATTTATGGGAAATCTTCACCTGGGGGAGGGAGGGATGTTTCATTTGGAAAAAGCTACTTTGTATTTAGTTTATCAAAATAATGAGTGATAAAGATATAAGGATATTTAAGAATCATGTCCTAATGACATTGCTGACAGTTAAGAAAAAGGTTTTTATTTTTAAGCAAAAGATACATATGAAGATTGTATTTAATTAGGAATGTTTAGGACTTGTATTTCCTTAGGCATGTCACACATTTTGGAGAACACACCTGCATTAATAAAACTTCAAAAAGACAAAAACTGTTTTACAGCTACTGGGACACTCCTCAGCTCCAAATACCCTTTTTTGCCATTGAAATTTGTTTAGATGGATTTACTGAAGTATAATTTACACAGAGTAAAATTCACCATTTTTAGGTTTACCGGTTGAGTTTTGACGTATATGAACAGTTGTGTCACCACCACCACAATCAAGATCTGTAATATTTTTGTCACCTGAAAATGTCCCATGGTGCATCCCTGCAGTTGATCCCCTCCCCTATCCTCATGCCCTGGAATACTGATCTGTTTTCTGCCCTTGCAATTACGCATTTTCATGAGTATCACATAATGGAATCATGCAGTATGCAGCCTTGTAGGTCTGGCTTCTTTGACTTAGCATAATGCTTCATGTATTCATTCATGTTGTTGGATGTATCCATCCATAGTCCACTCATTTTTATTGTGAGAGGTTTTCCACCCTACGAAACTCCTGTAATTTAGTTTATTTATTCAATGGACATTTGCCCATTTGAATTTTTCTAGTTTTTGGCTACTACGGATAAAGCTCCTATGAACTATGACCATTTGTGTGCAGCTCTGTGTTGTTATTTCTTTGGCATAATTACCTATGAGTGTGGTAAGAGTATGTTTAACGTTATATGAAACTTCCGAACTATTTTCCCAAGTGACTGACCCTTTGTGCATTCCCACCAATAATACATGGGAGTTCCAGATCTATGCCAGCATTCGCTGTTGACTGTTGCCCACATTGTTGCTGTGTAATTTTAGCCTTTTTGGTAGATGTGCTTTGATACATCACTATGCCTTTGATTTGTATTTCCCTAATGACTAATGAAGCTGACCTTCTTTTTTTTTTTTTTGAGACGGAGTTTCGCTCGTTACCCAGGCTGGAGTGCAATGGCGTGATCTCGGCTCACCGCAACCTCCGCCTCCTGGGTTCAGGCAATTCTCCTGCCTCAGCCTCCTGAGTAGCTGGGATTACAGGCACGCACCACCATGCCCAGCTAATTTTTTGTATTAGTAGAGAAGGGGTTTCACCATGTTGACCAGGATGGTCTCGATCTCTTGACCTCGTGATCCACCCTCCTCAGCCTCCCAAAGTGCTGGGATTACAGGCTTGAGCCACCGCGCCCGGCCTGCTGATCATTTTTTTTTTTTTAAATGCTCATGTGCCATTCAAACCTCTTCTTCAGTGAACTGTCTCTTCATATCTTTTGCCCATGTTGTATTGGGATGTTTTTCTTCTTTTTGGTGAACGTAAAATGTGTTCTAAATATACATTTCAATATTTATCACATACACATTTTGCAAATAATTTCTCCCACTCAGAGGTTTATCTTTTCAGTTTCTTAAAGTGATTATCTAAGAATTTTTAATTTTAATGAGATCCAGTTTATCAATTTGTTTTCTTTTATGGATCATGCTTTTTGTGTTCTAATAAATTTCTGACTAATCTTTGTCACAAATTTTTTTAATGTTTTCTTTTAAAAGTAGTACAGGCTTCACATTTAGTTCTATGATCCATTTTGAGTTAATTATTTTGGATGGTGCAAGGTAACAGTCCAAGTTCCTTTTGTTGTTGTTGTTTGCATGTAAATTCTCTGTTGTTCTAGTGCAATTTATTGAAAGCTAATCTTTTTGTATTAAATTATTTTGACATCTTTATTGCAAATCAATTGACCATGTATGTATGGATCTCTTTCCAGACTCTATTGTGTTCTATGGATGTATATGGCAATCTTTATGATAATATCAAATTATCTTTATTACAGTAGCTTTGTAATAAGTCTTGAAATCAGGTATTATGAGACATCAATTTTGTTTTTCTTTTTCTAAATTGTTTTAGCTATTTTTGAACTTTATAAAAAATTACAACTTTTATTTTAGATTCAGAGGGCACATGTGTAGGTTTATCACCTGGGTGTACTGAATGATCTGAGGTTTGGGTTATGAATGATCCCATTTCCCAGGTACTAAGCTCAGTACCCAGTAAGTAGTTTTTCATCCCTTTCTCTCTTCCCTCTTTCTTCTCTAGTACTCCCCAGTTTCTGTCTTTGGCTTCTTTATGTCCATGAGTATCCAGTGTTTAGCTCCCACTTTTAAGTGAGGGAATGTGATATTTATTTTTCTCTTCCTGTATTAATTTGCTTAGAATAGTGGTCTGGCCCTCTGTTTTATGTAAAATTATGAAATCAGACTGTAGATTTTTTCAAAACCAAAAAGTCCTGCTTGGTTTTCATTGAGATTACTTTAATTCCATATATCAAATTGTGGGGGATTCACATTATTACAATATAGGGTTTTTCAATTTAATGTTCTTTAATTTTTCTTATCAATGTTGTGTAGTTTTCTACCTACAGTTCTTTTGCATATTTTGTCAGATTCATTCTTAAGAACTTTGTGGGTTTTTTATGATACTGGAAATGTTTACATTTAATTTCTAAGGGTTCATTGCTAGTACATAAAAATGCAGTTTATTTTTGCATGAAATAATTGTTTTAAATGTTTTATTAAAATATAAATATGAAAATGATTGTTTAAAATGTAATTTTTGTTAACAAGTTACCTTAGAAGCAACTGTTGGTAAGGTTGTGTTCTTTTGGAGGCTCTGAGGCAGAATCCGTTCCTTGCCTCTCTCCCAGCTATGGGTGACACCCAGGAATCCTCGGCATTCCTTGATTTGTGGCTGCTTTGTTGTAATCTCTGCCTCCATCTTCACGTGGTCTTCTCCTTTGTGTCTCTGTATCCCGAATCACTGTGTTCGTTCTCTTAAAATAGGACCAGTCCCTGTATTTAGGGCCCACCCTAAATTAAGATTTATATCATCCTAAAATTTAAAATTTAATTACATTTGCCAAAGCTCCATTTCCAAGTAAAGTCACCTCCACAGTTATCAGGAGTTAAGACTTGACCATGTTTTTTTATTATTTATTTATTTATTTATTTTTCTTGGAAGGGACATTATTCAATCCACTACAAATATCTAGACAAAAATTAACTGTGAAAATAAAGACATTGCTCCATATTAAGTATTCTATCATTGTAACGTAAAGAATATAAAAAAGACACAACTTGGACATGTGGTGTATTTGTGTTTGTAGATAATCTGACATACATAGGGATTATTCTGTCCCTCTTTTCCATGTCTACGTTTTTAAAAAACTTTTGTTTGATAAATTTTATATAACTTAAAATGGGATTTGGGGTTAAGAAGATTTTTAGCAATTTTATATCATATTAGAATCTTTTGAGGTGGGGTGAATATTCTGACTCTGATTATTGATTTTTGTTTTATTAGGCATGTTATTTTAAAAGGAAAAAATATTTAAATTAGAAAGTACCTCAGTGTTTTATTTCTGTTCTTGTTTTTTGTTTTTTCCCTCTTATATGAAGGAAGCACATCTAAATGAGGAGAGCAGGGTAGGAAAGTACCATTTCTGTGCAATAGTTCCATGATGCTTGTGCTTCAATAGTAATTTCTATAGCACATTGGATCATTGTAGTTGGCACCTTCAAAGCACTCAAACTGGGGAATAACACATCAATATCTATTTTGTCACTTCAGCACAAATTCTGAAAAGGTATCTACAAGTAAAAATATTTTAAACTGGTCACCTTAATAGTGTGTTTTAGATTTAAAAAAAAAATAGAGTTATGATTTATTTAAATTTTTTCTTAATCTTTAAATAATTATTTCTTTTTACTATGACTACTAAAGAATGATATTTACTATATTGATCTAAGTGCCAGGCACTGATTTATGCTTCAATATATTCTTTCTATTCCTGTAACACACCTTAGTTAGACTTATTATTAATTTCATTTTCAGATCCTGGAGCCAGAGCTCTCAAGAATTTAAGAGTGTTTTAATTATATACCCCTTCAACAAATATTTATTAAGCCAGCCACTGTTCTGAGTTTCAAACATACAACAATGAATAAGACTGAGTGAGAAACTGACAGGGCCAGAATTCAAACTCACATCTGTATGACTCCAAATAAGGAACACATCTGTGTTCCTTCCAATAAAAACTTGCTCACTGTTTGCCAAACTATTAATTCCTTATAAATACTTTATTTGACATGAACTAGTGTTTTGTAGTACAGTGGAACAGCACATCCTTGTTCCTGTCAGGAACATACATATTATTTGTGTAAAAGCCATTGGTAGGAACCAAGTACATTTTGTATTAAAACATTAACATTCGCCAGGCGCAGTGGCTCACACCTGTAATCTCAGCACTTTGGGAGGCTGACATGGGCAGATCATGAGGTCAGGAGATCGAGAACATCCTGGCCAACATGGTGAAACCCTGTCTCTACTAAAAATACAAAAATTATCTGGGTGTGGTGGCACTGCCTGTAATCCCAGCTACTCGAGAGGTTGAGGCATGAGAATTGCTTGAACACAGGAGGCAGAGATTCCAGTGAGCTGCTATCCTGCCACTGAACTCCAGCTTGGTGACAGTATGAGATTCCATCTCAAAAAAAAAAAAAAAAAATTAACATTAAAATAAAAAAAAGGTTTATATGCAAGTAGCAACTTGCATAATGTGTTCTAAGCGATCAGCATTATTTTTCTTAAAGATAAGAACTTAGGCTTGGAAAAAAATTAACATTAAAATAAATAAACTTTTATATGCAAGTAGCAACTTGCATAATGTGTTCTAAGTGATCAGCATAGTTTTTCTTAAATATGAGAAATTATGCTTGGAAAGGTTAAGGTACTTGCTCTGCCTGAGGCTGGTTCCATCCACCTGTGCTTGGTTTTTATCTCCTGCTCTCCAAGGCACCACTACTCTCTCCCCTAGCTCTAGCCTGTTTCCCTTTACAAGTGGCTTCTTTTGGCATTTCAACTTGCCCAAGTATCTCTCATCTAAAAACTAGCAAATGGTTTCCCTTTACTCTTCAGTTCCCCTTCAGCTCATGCTTTATTTTTCTTTCTCTGAAGCAAAGCTATTTGAAAGCATTCTCTACGTTTGCTGTCATTACTTTCTCCTCTTCTATCTATTCCCCACCATCTTCATTTGTTTTCTCTCTTTCTACTCGAATTTCACTTTCCAAAGACTTTGCCGATGTGATGCTAAAAATGGTATCTCATTGCCCATGTGATGATTTTTATTTCTAATACGATTGAACATTCACATATCTTACCCATTTCCCACATATGTGTTCATGTGCTTGTCCAAGTATTTTGCCTATTTTCTTAAGGTGGCCTTATTTTTTTTTAATTGTCATATATTTAAGGAGGAAAATATCCTATTGAGTTACTCTTTGAGCAACATGGATCAGAATTAAGAAGTTAATATATGATCACTGATAAAGGTCAGCAGGGTATGTCTGGATGAGAACATTGAGCAGCCAAACTATGAAGGATATTGTGCAAATATGCAGTTGTCATTTTACCAAAGCTTTATTTCCCAGCAATGTTTCCTTTGAAGAAATCATTTCCCGGTAGTCAAAATCCAGTTATGAAATAAACATGTAATCCAGTTATGCCAGTGTTTGTTGCTGCAGTGTTTGGTATAAGAGTCTCTGGAGACTGATTTTTGTGTTTCATGGTGTTGTGTTGGAATGGTGGATGCTGTAGGCTTCCAGTAAGTTTATCTTGGAAAAAATGACATGCCTCTTCATTTGCTGGCCTCTTTTGCTCTTTCTGTATGTCATGAATTTTCTACCTTCATAAATGTCTCTGTTCTGCCTCTTCCTTCACTGTAAATCTCTCCTCTCTGTTTTGTGGCAAAGTACCATCATAACCAAGACTGGCCTGAAATTTGGAAGACTCAGCAGTTTGGGGCATTGTTCCATCCAGTTTTATAGACTCATCAAATTTTACAGAGAGCATGTGCTGTTTTGTGTCTCAATACTGTATCTGGTTTGATTTCTCTGGATTATGAAAGTATTTATAATATCCTAGTCAGTGTAATATATATGCTTCTTGTTCTGAACCCTCTATAACAAACTATGTTCCAAATAGTTGATTTGCCCTCCCTCCCAATTTATTTTTATGTCAATGCAATTTGGTTTTATAGATGACTGCAATTACATTAAAGAATATAAATAGTTTATGTGTAATTTATACTTGTTACAGCTAATTAACACATTTTCATAGAAACAGTAACCCAATCTGAAATATTTTAGTAAGAAGCTAAATATATTCTAGAAGCTCTTTGTGAAACTTAATTTCTGCAGGATTTAAATGCCATCTCACTTGAATTAAGTAATATGACTGCAATTTTAAAAATACACATTTATGAAAAGATGCACACATCCAAAGGGTTAAATTTCAGTTATTTCGTTTAGTGCCTTTGCCCAAATATCTAAAATACAAGAAAGAACAAAATAATGTCTCATTGGAGGAAATTTTATACATTGTAAAAGGACTCTCAGCTTCTTAGTATTCTTTCTGAAAACTCTTGCAATATAAACAGGACCTTCCCCACCTGAAAGGTATCACTAGGAAATCAAGTTATGTCACTAACCCTCTTCAGTTCAATAGACTGAGGTTCTTCAGAGGAGTTCACCTTTCCAGGTTTCATAATAAGAAAGTATTTGTTCAGGCCGGGCGCGGTGGCTCAAGCCTGTAATCCCAGCACTTTGGGAGGCCGAGGCGGGTGGATCACGAGGTCAAGAGATCGAGACCGTCCTGGTCAACATGGTGAAACCCCGTCTCTACTAATACAAAAAATTAGCTGGGCATGGTGGCGCGTGCCTGTAATCCCAGCTACTCAGGAGGCTGAGGCAGGAGAATTGCCTGAACCCAGGAGGCGGAGGTTGCGGTGAGCCGTGATCGCGCCATTGCACTCCAGCCTGGGTAACAAGAGCGAAACTCCGCCTCAAAAAAAAAAAAAAAAGAAAGAAAACAAAGTATTTGTTCAATTAAATCATGGGCATATAAACTGAATAATTGGAAAACTGGCTTAGAATTATAGGATGAAAAGTCACTGTTACCACCAGTATTCTACTTCAAAAACTACTATGTCTCTGACAGTGAATAAAAATGTAGAAATTCTGTACTAGACAGAGTTAGAATAAAAATCCTATGGAGTCTTTCTGATGATGAACCATCAGAGAGGGAATGAAGTTACACTGGAGATGTAAACTTTAAAAGGAAGAAGAGAAATCTCTGACATTTTCTACAGCCTACTCAGGACATTTTATGCAAAAGCAACCTGTTCCACAAGCCCTAGGGTGAATGAGGGTATCCGTTTAGACACAGATTGGTGATAACTCTGAGAATCAATGAAATTAACACTAGAAGCAGAAACCACTACCTCTGCTCATGTCAACCATACAGCATTACCCTCAGTTGGACAGAAGCAAACACATGCTAAAAAATACCCCTCCAGTTTTCTTTATTCTTACGAAAATTCATTGAACACTTACCAAGCACCTTCCCTGGTAGCTAGCATGCCAGGGAACCCCAAACCTTCCAGCTCATCAATAATTAATAAATATTTACTGCAGCTCATTAGTAAATATGTAAATGTCACTTAAAAGTAAAGACTTTCTAACAGTAACATCTTTCATATCATAAAGGCTTCCCAGTAGTAAAATTAATAAAAAGCCCTTTTCTGCTCTTCTTTTTAAAGAGTTGTATTAATCAGGATAGTTGAGGTTTTGCTGGATTTCTACTGAGTTTTACTTACTGTTTTCAGAACTGGCATGACTGTCTATGTCAAACTTTAAAGTTAATATTGCAGTTCAAAAGCATGTTGGCTTCAGCCATCAAAAGGAATAAACTACTGATACATGCTGCAATATGGATAAGTCTTGAAAACATTATCTTAATTGAAAGAAGCCAAACACAAAAAGTCGTGTGTTGTAGGCTCTCCTTAAATAAAATACCCTGAGTACCTAAATCCACAGAGACAAAACACAGATTGATGGTGGCCAGGGGCAAGAAAGAACGGGGAATGTGGAGCAATTGCATAAGGTATATAGAATTTCCCTTTGGAGTGATGAAAATGTTTTGGAACTAGATGGAAGTAGTGGTTGCAAAACATCGTGAATGTGTTAACTCCCACTGAATTGTTCACTTTTAAATGGTTAATTTTATGTTATATAAATTTAATCTCAATTTAAAAAACTGTACCACAATGTTAAAGGACATTGGTTATTTGTATATGTTTTCTGTATTTGTTTAATTTTATAGATGAAACAGTGGTGTTTATAATATCTGACCAGCATCTTATTCAATAAATGTCAATGAAAAAGCTATCTGAGATCTGTGTAATCACTGATTTTTTTTCTCTCAGGAATTACCATGTTACTCAGAGATTTTCACCTAGAATTTTACCCATTTCTCTGAAACATCTCACTATATAATTGCCTAACTTGAATTTTAAATCTTCCCAGAGACCTCTGTATTCATTTATAAAGTAATTCCTGAGAGGTTGGAAGCTTACACTTTATATGACTCCCGTAGTGGAATCATTTTGGAAAATCTGTTTACGTGCTGGTCTTCATCTTACACATCATTAATGAAGGTGTCAACTAGAAAGATCACTAGCAGCAATGCCTACAGCACCCCACTGATCATCTGAGTGGAATTTGATATATTGCCTTTAATAATTGCCCTGTCCTTATCAACTAATTTTCAGTTCATGTTGGGGGCCTTATGGTCAATACCATTAAAATTAATTTTTCTTGTTTTTTTTTTTTTTTTTTTTTTTTCATTAAAAAAAAATTTCCCTGGTCTGAATTTTGAAAGTGAAATTAATATATTCTGGATTAAGTCTGAGTAAATCACATTTTAACTCAGTTAAAAGCCATTCTTTTTTTTTTTTTTAGAGAAAGAGAGAGAGAGAATAGGAAGGAGAAAAAAGGAAGAGAAAGAGAGAGAGAGAATGGGGAGGAGGGAGAAGGAAAAGAAAGAGGGAGAGAGAATGGGAGTATTGCTTTCTTGCCCAGGCTAGAATGCAATTTAGTAATGGGTATTGAAAACCTCTTTTATACTGATAATTATACTTAATGATGTAATCAGGAAGGAGTAAGGGAAGAAGATAACAAACAAACAGCCAACCAATATTTAATTTAAACCTATGAAATGCTATGCGATTACTGAGGAGTGATTTACTTCCAATTATATAGTCACCTTTGGAATAGGTGTGAGGTGGTAATGTATGTTTTGTGTATTTGAAGTGGAGAGTACTATAAATATTTATTAAGTTTACTTGTTCCGGGTCTGAGTTCAAGTTCTGAATATCCTTGTTAATTTTCTATCTCGTTGATCTATAGAATCGTTAGCTCTTCTTGTTGCATTGATCCTTTTGCCATTATGTAATGTCATTCCTCGCCTCTTTTGATCTTTGTTGCTTTAAAGTCTACTTTATCAGAGGTGAGAATTGCATCTGCTGCTTTTTGTTTATTAGTTTATTTTTACTCTCTGTTCAATTGGTAAATCTTCCTCCTTCTCTCTGAGTCTTTGTGTATTGTTTCATGTAAGATGGGCCCGGATGCAGCATACCGATGGGTTTTGGCTTTTTATCCAATTAAAATATATGTAAGTTTAATACTGGCATTTGATGCTAGCTGGCTGTTTTGCCCATTAGTTGATGTGAATTTTTTATTGTGTTAAAGTTCTTTGCTTTTTGATATATTTTTGGAAAGGCTGATATTGGTTGTTCCTTTATATGTATAGTGCTTCTTTCAGAAGCTCTTGTAAAGCAGGCCTGGTGGTGGTGAACTCTCTAAGTACTTGTTTGTTCGCAAAAGATTTAATTTTTCCTTCGCACATAAAGCTTAGTTTGGCTGGATAGGAAATTCTGGGTTGAAAGTTCTTTTCTTTAAGGATGTTAAATATTGGTCCCCACTCTTTTCTGGCTTGTAGGGTTTCTGCTGAGAGATCTGCTGTAAGTCTGATAGGTTTCCCTTTATGGGTAACCTGAACTTTCTCTCGAGCTGCCCTTAGTATTTTCTCCTTCATTTCAACCCTAATAAATCTGGCAATTATGTGCCTTGGGGTTGGTCTTCTTGAAGAATATCTTTGTGGTGTTCTCTGTATTACCTGGAGTTGAATATTACCCTGCCTTGCCAGGTTGGGAAAATTTTCCTGAATGATATCCTGAAGAGTATTTTCCAACTTGGATTCATTCTCTTCATCACATTCAGGTACACCTATCAAACGTAAATTAGGTCTTTTCACATAGTCCCATATTTCCTGGAGACTTTGCTCATTCCTTTTCATCCTTTTTTCCGCATTCTTGTCTTCTCGTTTCATTTCACTGAGCTGGTCCTCGACTTCTGATATCCTTCCTTCCGCTTGATCAATTCGACTGTTTAAACTTGTGCATGCTTCGCGAAGTTCTCGTGTTGTGTTTTTCAGCTCCATCAATTCACTTATATTCTTCTCTAAATTGTCCATTCTCATTAACATTTCGTTAAACCTTTTTTCAAGGTTCTTAGGTTCTTTGCATTGGGTTAGAATAAGTTCTTTTAATTCACAGAAGTTTCTTATCACCCACGTTTGGAAACCTGCTTCTGTTATTGGAATACCGGTGTAATCTATTAAGCCTTGTTCCGTTACTGATGAGGAATTGCAATCCCCTGTAGAGGGAGAGGCATTCTGATTTTGAGTATTCTCTACCTTTTTACGCTGGTTTCTTCCCTTCATTATATATTTGTCCGTCTGTCGTCTTTATAATTACCGACTTTCTAACTGGGTCTCTGACGTCCAACTTGTTGATTCCCTGCGCCGAAATCTGAGCAATCCACTGAGCCGGCCAAAACTGTGGTGTTAAGATTGATGGTGCTTTTCTGCCCGGGAATATCCGGACTCTGCACCAAGAACTGGCGTGCTAAGGCACCAGCAAAACCGCCACGCCGGCCACAAGAGTCGCCCTGGCGACCCGTGGAGCTCCTCCACTGGGAATCTCGTGGTCCGTGAGCAACTAATATTCGTCTGAAAGTGTGGCGTCCTCTCGTTCTTTGCGCTTTCACTGGGAGGTACGTGCCCGAGCTGCTAATCATCAGCCATCTTGGATCTCTCTCCCTATTTTTCTTGTTTTATGGTAGTGAGATGTTACCTAAGTCCATGCTGGTGAAACCTAGGTACCAAACTTTCCTTGCTATATTGAGTGTTATTACTGACAGCATTTCTGTTTAATTACTATGATAGTTAATGACAATAGTTTTCATCATAATGGAGGGCATTTTTTCTTTTCCTATATCACCTTGTGCTGCCTGTTTCTTTTCTTGGATATAATCTGTAGACTGTTTCACTGCTCATTAGTACCTCTAAGGCCTGAGCAAATAACAAGGGGGAACTCAACTTCTGTTCATTTTGCCTGGCTAGCAGCCTGTTATCGGGCTAGGATGCAAGAGTGAGGATTGATAGTGTTGAGTTAAATGGATGTATGGTTTATCCATCAGTATAAGAGCTAGCTTCCCTGACATGGACAATTAAGATTGCAATCAATCTTTGAGTTGGGAGGACTCTTGGGGGTGATCCTCTGCCTCTGTGTTTCTCAGCAGGAGTATGTCCTTCTGGAGATGGGGAAGGAACAGTTATTTGTCTTGCAAGACCCTTCCATATACTAAGGAGCATTGAGTGCCCCTGGACCTGGAGTACTAAAGGTTGATAATTGCCAGGACTTCCCAAAATGATCCACACATTTCTGGGTGCTTCCAAGTGGGGCAGATCCACAACGTTATCACTTTACTTGATGAGCAAACTGAGTCCTGGAAAGATTTGGTGCCTTGTCCATCCAGGAGTGGCAAAATTGGTGTCAGAACCAAAATATTTGCTAATCTAGTCCAAAGCTGCTTCTATCAGCAAAGTTTTTTCATTTAAATATTTTCAAGTAGAATCTCAAGTGGGCCCTCCGGACTGGTCTGAAATTCAGCTACCTTTTCCTACTCGATTTACTCTTTCGTTTCATATCTTCTCCTTATTCCTTACTTCTCAATCCTCCATCACTCTTTACTTCCCATCTTTCCTTTTTTCCTATTTCACTGAGAAAATAGAAGACAGAGCAGAGCAGTCTGGTCTTCACATCATCAATCCTGCAGTCTACCTGCATTTACACCACGTATGCTGTCTTCCTTCCTGTTACAAGTAATGAACTCTTCCTTCGCCTGCAGCGAGCCCAGTTCCTCCCTCACAGACAAGGACTGTGCTGCATGAATTACCCCTTGTTCTCTCTTGCTTTTTCAAACTCTCCCTCCCACTGGACATATAACATATAACCAATACTGAACTACCCATATATGTCCCAGTAACATATAGCCATACTGAACTACCTTCATAGCAAAAGGCATTCTTTCATGGCCCCTACCTCTACTATTATGATGTTTCTCTGCTTCCCTGAAAGAATTCTCTCCCGAGAGAATTATTAGTACTTGCTTTCCACCTCCTCCAATCCAGTTGGCTCCTCAACCCCTTCTAACCAGGTTTTCTTTCTTCAGCGTCCTCACAGAGTCACTCTTGTTGAAGTTACCAGCAACCTCCTTCTTGTCAAATCCATCAACTCTCAGCCCTTATCCTAAACTCCTAGCCAGATTTGACAGGGTGACTCCCCTGTCCTTCACGAAACATTTTATTAATTTGGCCTCCTAGGCATGATTTTCTTTATTTCCCTCTCACCTAATTCAGTTATCTTTCTTAGGCTTCTTCATAGGGTCCTCCTCCTCTGCTGAGCCTAAGATATTGAACTTCTCAGGAGCCTAGTTCTTAGCCCTTCTATTTTTAACAGTGCAACCAGAAAAAAAAAAAAGCTTTAAGAAAATCAAATGTCTTTCCTTTGCTTAAAAACCCCTAAACACCATAACACTTAGAATAAAATTCAAACCCTTTATTTAGAACTACAGAGCCTTACATCATCTAGCCCTTCTAGATTACTCTTTCATCCACCCTAACCATTCTTTGTTGTTCTTCCTTGAACACTCTTCATTTCTTCCTGCTTTAGGGTCTTTGCTCTTCCTTCCTGAAATGTGCTTTACCCAAATTTTCTCAAAAGTTCTCCTTTCTCATCATCCAGGTTCCTCCTCAAATATCTCTTTCTCACAGAAGCCTTCCCTGACCCTGTTGTCCAAACTACTATCTCCCCCTTCCATCGCTCTGTGTTCCCTTACACTGCTTTTCCTTATTCATAGAAGATATCTCTCCCTGAATCCTATATCTATTTATTTGCTGTTAATGAGAGGTCATATGATAGAGTGATTTAACACATAGATTCTAGTTCTGTGAGTCCTGGTTGCAACCACTGACTAGCTCTGTGACCTTGACAAGATACTTAACCTCGGTATTTCTGTGTCCTAATCTTTATAGTGGAGATATTGTTTAATTCTTACAGGTTGTTTGTTGTAAAGTGAACTAAAATATATAACATACTTTGAATAAATGACTCACTTGGTAAGTGCTATGTAAATTTTAGGTATTATGTTAAATGTTGTTTGAAACTTTCATCAGAAAATAAGCTTCAAGAAGATGATAGTGTGTCATTCTTGTGCACCCCTATTTTTCTAACTCCGGAAGCAGTGCCTGGTGCACTGTATAAATCTCAGTGTCTATTTTTTGAATGAGCAAATGAATGGCATACCACTAATTGGACTTATGTCTCAGTATACTCTCAATTTGTACTTGTGACCTAAAAACAAGATAGCTCTGGGAATGGCCTGTATCAGTAGCAAATGTTAGTCTGTCAGGAACAAGAGGTGACTTAGAATTTTGTAAAATAAAACATCCCCATCTGCTCTAGCTCTCTATAGGGTTTTGGTAATCTTTCAATTAGGTTGGTTTCTGTTAAGACATTTTCATTCATATGGAGAGAGAATAAGAAGATATAGAATGTTTGAGGTGAACCAGGATATAGAACAGTAACAAGGTAATAAGTTAAAATGAGTAGCTTTGTTCATTCAAGAAAGAAGAGAGTGGAAAAATATGAATGGCAGAATTAGAACTGGGGCTTGAATGTTTCGGTCTATCTAGTTGCTTCTATAATCACTTAAGTATTATTGCAAAAATTCTGTTTCAATATGTTCTATTTGGAATTGAATTTTCATTTCTACATAGCTGGCTGGATTTGTCTGGATCAGTATGTTACTTTCAAGATGAAAACCATGGTCTCCTAGTCAAGAGCTTTTGAATGCCTGTGCTTTTTTGAGAATAAGAAAAATTAATAAAATGCAGTCAAATGTAATATAGAAAAATGCTTCTATGGGAGAAATAAAGGTTGTCATTAATGAGATGTTAAATATGCCATCCAGGAATCTCTACAGTTCTCTCAAAAGTGTGTACTAGATTATTCATTTGTATTTGGGAGATTGAAATAAGCCAGTGGCTTTTAAATCACTATCAAAGTTATAGCAGATTTGCCTTAGCTATGTACTGTGATCTCTTGGCCAACTATGAATGAATGCAATGCATTTAATATGACCAGTCACCTTCCCCCATTCTCTATGGTGTCTCAATGGAAGGATGCTGAATCATGAACTTATTCTCAGAACTTGCTGTAAGATGTTAACACATCCATTTCGTTGGCTGCCAAGTATTTTAGACCTTCATAAAACCATGGAAAGATAGTTCAGTGGAAATTTGAAACTTCCACATTTGCCACAACCTGAAATATGTTTAGAATGTTTTCAAACATAGGAAGAATTTAAAACTATATTCTCAGTAGTGTTACTTTGGAGTTTTTCGTTAATTTTTTTAAAAAAAGAATTTAGCCTGAATCACTGAGAGTAGATAGGCAGTATGGGAAGATTTTTGTATTTTTTATACAACCTAAACAGATTTGCTTTTGAATATTTGCTGAAAAAGAGCAAGCACTGTTTCCTGTATTAATGACATTTTCAAACCAGATACTTCGGAGTCATTGTGTAGTGAGGCTTTGATAGTGGAGGCCTTGCCATATGGGGACATAAACTCCTCTAGATATGGAATATCAATGAAATTGTTTTCTGTCAACTATTGTTTTGGAGTCCAAGTGGTGGCAGTTGGCAATGTGTGAACAGAGAACAGAGAATATCATTGTTTCTGTTTTATTCTAACTACCCATCTGTTGCTTTAACTTTATGCAGTCATTTCTGATAGAATGAGGCCTGTGGCACTGGCTCTTATATATACAATTTTTCCTAATATAATTTAATTCTGAACTCTTGATATGATACACTAGAAGTAAAGTTATTAAAGAGTGAATTGAAGAACTGGTTCAACAGGTAAAAAAAGATGCCTTGTATCTGTTTCTGATGTCCAATTGATGTGATCAATTTCTTTGATGTCATCGATTTCTCCTCTCCCTCATTCTGTCAGAGATCCCCTTGTTTTACTTACCTTCAAGAGGCAATGGTAAAGGTCTCACTTTGCCATTTTACTTTTCTTCACATTATTGAGCACACTGGGGGTTAATGGCTAGTCCGTTTTGCTTTAGTGCCTTCTCAGACTTCTGCTTCCATGGCAATGTAACAATCTGGCCGTATAGTCCTCTCCTTGACCCCCAGTTTCTGGACTCCTTTCATCTTCTACCATAAAATCATGAACTTTCCATGTTTCTTCCCCTCCTCAACCAGTCACTCAGCAAAGCTTTTTCTAGACATCCTCATCTGTTCATAAGCACATTTCTTTATCTGCTCATCTTTTACATTACCGCTTTGTGCAGTCCTAACTTACATTTTGTTCATTGCATCTTGACCTTCGATAGCTCCATGAAAACTTGAAATAAATGTGATAGTAACATCATTATTTATTTGTGCTTCTTCTGAAGTTTCTGTTCCTTTGTTCAAATATTCTCTTAAAAAACTCAAAACCTAGGATTTACTTTCAGACTTAAATTTAGTCTATCACCATCTTTATCTATTTGTATAAAAAATGATAAAATTTTGTTTTATCTATGCTCTTCCAGGATAACCCAAGTTCATAGATAACTTAAATATTTATTGTGAGAATCCCATGCCCACATTTTCTGATGTTGGTTTCTTCCCTTTTTTGTTGTCGTTGTTGCATAAACATGTACCATTTCTAAGGAGACTTAAAAATTAAAGCAGTTTGATCAATTTCAGTTGTAGTATGGATCTTCTTGAAAAAATTTATAGGATTATTTTATTAAATACATAAAAATTTTAGTGACATGTATGAATACAAAACAGTGATACTTTTTGACAGATAGAGTAATTGAATCCTTAGACATGACAGGAGTTTGAAAGGGAGAATATGTGAATTAGTGTAATTTTAAATTGATTTTCCTCTGCATCTTAAGGGATCCATATAGTAAAGCCCTGATAAAGTTAGGTTTCAGAATGGTGATAGATGGTGTAGGGTAAGAATGTAATGGATTTAAGTAATTATTTACCTGGAGCATGCTTATTTGGTAATTGTCTGCTTTATTTGGACAAGGCATCAATATATTAATTAACAGTCGAAAAATATACCCATAAAAAGTACCCCTACCTGAAGCATAGCCCACATTGCCTCCTAGGGACTTTAACATAAGAGGAAATTATCTGGTAATTTGTATAGTGATGCTCTAAAAATGAGCCTTACTGATTAGAAATATGGAAAAACTGGATTCATAAAAGTTGTTCTCAATAAGAAAAAGCAATCAGAAAACATTCATTGCTATAATAAGAGACAAAGCCACCCCAGATTAAATGGGCCCTCTGAGGAAGACACAGAAGGCACAGCAAGATTGCAAGCTCCATTTTTTTCTGATAACAGACCCTTAGAAATTCAGAGATTCCAACAGATGGAGCCGAGGTATGGAAAGAAGCTGGGGTTCAAAAGCAAGTTTGACTGTGGCTTTGCCGTGAAAATATTTTCATTTTTACATAACTTGCCAATAATAAAAAAAAAAGTATTGTGGAATGGTAGCTACTCTGTCATCATAGCCCAGTCCCTACCACATAAATCAGCACTTAACTAAGGCAGAATCAGTTACAGCCAACCCAGACTTACCTTGTTTTGTTTTGTTTGTTTGTTTCCTTCCTTCTTCCTCTACCCATCTTTACATTTGCTTCTCTTCTTTGTTTTCCAGGCTCTTGCAAACCCAAAGAGTAACTAGAAATGTTGGCACTGATTAATATCATTGCGTACAATTTCCTAGTGAGAATCCCAGATCATTCTCTTCACTTAAGTGTTTATTTATGGAATGTTGGATGTTAGAAAATGGCCCTTTTTTAATTGGCATTCTGAAAGAAGCACAATGTTCTCTTAACTACAATGACAATAATTAATACCTGCAGTGAAGATGAATTTATACATGTAAACATCCATTTATCTTTTTCTTTTTGCAGTATAGATTTCCCCCTAGAAACAAGAAAATTTTTATGACCAAATATTTTAAGAAAGAGGTTAAGATGATATGTTCTGCTTATCTCAAACAACATCCGTCTTCTGGTTTAACTGCAGCAGAATCAGTTGTTAGTAATCTTGAAATACATGGTTATCACACTAGTGATTTTCTTTTAGGTAAGATGGTTATTTAAATGAGCATTAGGTGAAGCCAAGGATTTTTTAAATGGCTTGAGACAGGAAAGGTCTATTTCATCATGTGGTCTACTTTATCCTCATTTTTAATAGAAAAACAAAAACAAAAAATGAAGATTTGTTCATCCATTTCTAGGTAGTTTATTTCCAAAAATAGATAATTATACATTGTGTATTAGTAACCTGAAATTTAGGAGGAAGATTTTTGTTACAGCATCAGTGATGAACATTTTAGACTCATTGAAAGTGCATTTCCTGGCTTGCTTATTTTAAAAATAACCCCTATTACAAAATTTATTCTTTTGTACCAACATGTTATTAATTTCATGTCCATTCTTTTTGTTCTTAGTTGGTTACAAGTCTTTCTTCTACCCCTACAAGGTAATAATCACCTTGAGGTCTGAAACTGTAACCTACTCATTTCTAAATGTATAAAAATCTGTCTGTGAACTTATTTTATGTGTATTCAATAAATAATTATTGTGTGTATTCTGAGTCCCGCCTTCTTGTTGTCATTTCTACTGGCATTATTTTGGTAGTTTCCATAAAATGAAAATTTTTAAGAATTTCGCAGCTTTTGACCTAGGATTCAGATAAGGAAGTTACAAAGGAGCTTGACATTTGAAGTCAAAAAGCTTTGAATAAGGCTAAGTAAGTCAATGTTTTGTAAATTGTGGATCAGAATATTTTGGTGGGATACATAAAATATAATTTTAAAAAGAAATAAGACTAGGAAATAATAAAACATATCATTCATTTCAAGAATCATTTTTGTTTGTTATATAGAGATATATGTAGAGATAGAAAGACTTACGTGTGTTTGGGTGTGTAGTATGTAAAATTGAGTTACAATGTAAAATGTAAGTTGTTGTCAAAAAAAATTTTTAATCACTGAGCTTTGAATATTTGAATGTTTTTAATAATTCTGAGCCTCAAATTCCCCATCCAAAAAATGGGCTTAAAAATAATTATTTTTAAGGTTTATCCTGAGCATTAAGGGGAACAATATGCAAAGTACCTTGCATGGTGCCTGATTTCTGTAGAAGACAAGCAAAAGATGTAGCCTTTACCAAAACTAATCCATTTAAAATTTAATTCATCATGACCCTTTTATGTATACACAGGATTATATTAAGACTTTAAACTAATTAAATTAATTTTTAAAACACTTTTCTATTTGAAAGTCAATGATTTTTAAAAGTAATCAGTAAGGGCATTGCTTAATTAATTCATTTTATTTAATGATTTTTCTTTGAGGTCATTGCTTTTCAATTTAGTATAAATGTTTTGAATTTATTCATTCATTAACTCAAATAATATTTTTAGGATTTGGAATATGGCCGAATAAACATGACATTTTTAAGAGAATACACATTTGTCCTATGAGGAATAGTTAAAAATCTGTTGAAAACCTACTAAAGCCTAAAAATGGATAGGTGGGCTGATACTGATTTCATATATTAAAAAGTTGGTCTCATGCCAGAAAGATTAAATGTGGTCTTGGGAGAAGGAAGAATGAAGACCAGCTTATTGGAAGTTATGGGACAATAGATTTTAGTTCAAAATAAGAAGCAAATAATTTTACCTGAGATTTGTCTCAAAACCTTATAACTACCTCAGGAGAGGTGTTCCTCTGAGAAGGTAGGGTGAGTATGGTCAGATTTGATACCATGTAAACTGTCTTTTACCTTAAAGATTCTGTGGCTGACTTTTATGGGTCAGATACCCTGAGGAGTCCCATGTGATATATGCAAATAAGATTTTTTTTTTGCATAAATAAACCTTAAAATTGAGTCCAGAAGATGCTGAGGATTTTGCATAGTTTTGTCTTTGAGAGAATTCATGAATTTATCAGGTCAATTTATATTTATTCATAAGCATTTTGCTTATCCCTGACCTTACTCTGAATGTCTTTTTTGTTAATTGCATTTGTCTTGAGTGCTTAATTAGAAACAAAAGTAGGAAGGAAATCTGTCCATTTGATCATTTTTAGTAGTTCTACTGGGTGTAAAACTGTGCAAATATAGACAAGATTGGGAAATGTGAGCATGGAAATATTTATAGAGAAGAAAAATGGGAGGTGAACTGATGGTGGCTGGAAGAGGAAAGGTGACTTTTCTTTAGAAAGAGTGTGATTAGTATGACCAAGAAGCAAAACAAAAAGAAGTATATGGGGATTATAAGGGAGGATTATGTATATCTGTATCCTTTGGGAATGCTTTGTGTGGCTTTATATCTTGTCAGGAAAATAGAATAACTCAAAGGATATCCTAGATCATAATGAGGTTTTAGTGCTTGAAAAGTGACACCTTCTGGGGGGGGCGGGGAATTCGTAGATGAGGAATCTGAGTTGTAAAGTAGGTGAACTAATTTGTCTAAGTAATTAAGCGTAATCAAAGCATACGCTTCTTGACTTTGAATCCACTGTTGTAATACCAGTCTTGATGAATTATTGCCCTGAAACATTTCCCCTGCATCTGATGGCCTCAGGAAGCTGAAACTTTTCTCTCAAGTGTTTTAGTCATGGATTGTAATTAAGTCTAGGATCTTTCATTTCCCAGTGTCAGTGGCTTTGTCACAATGAATAATTCTGAATGAGGCCTTACAGATCTTCTCATTCAGAAGTTTTCAAATGTTATTTTAACAGTGAAGCCCTTTGTTCAAACAATATTGATGTAGCAGCAGCTTAATATCTAAAGCAGACTTTTACTTTAAAAAGGAGAGAGAGAGATGATCTAATTGCAATGCGCATTAGGGAACCTGGATCACTGCCTGTCCCCACCTCTCACTCCCACCACTGTACAACTTGACTCCCAAGAAGTACCATAATTTCTTTAAAAGAAAATCTAATTTATTGCCTTTATTTTACAGCCAGAGTTTCTTTGAATGCAGGGGAAATAGAAAATTAATGTAACACCCTTGGAGAAAAATCTACTTTCTCAAATATGGCAAAAATAGCCTTTAGCTGTGGACTGCAGTGTGACTGCAGGAGATCCAGGGGGAGGGAAGATGTAAATATGAAGAAATTGGCCTTTATGTTGCCCCAAACAGACATTTATAAGTATTAGTTAATATGAGAATGTAATTGACCCACTAATTCTAGTGCCTTTCCCAAAGAAAACAAAACCTGTGAAAATAGGCATATTTATCTGCATATAAAGAATTGTTGGTGCTAATGTGAAATAGTTTTACATGAATGCCTTGTAAGGTCTGTAGCCATGGTATTTTTCCAGGGAATTCTGCAAAATAGCAGCTGGTTTGGATAAGCCACCTGTAATCTGATAGAATAATGTCTCCAAAAGAAGAAGCTGATCTTTTTCATGGATTATCTGGAAAGCTGCTGGAGCCTCCAGAGCCTTCCCAGGATGCCTTTCAGTGATCTCTGGAAAAGGGAAATGGAAGAGGGACCAGTACCAGGGAATCAGGATTGATGGAGTTACCTATCTGAGAATGTAGTTCCAAGGCCAGGTTTAGTTGTTACTGATTTTTTTTTAATGATTACATTGCTAGTGAGCTCCTATCGTATAATTTCCAGGGACTTGAAGCTCCCTTAAGGTGGTCACATATTTATAACGTGCTTTAATGCTCTTTTTGTCCTGAATCCTTGACCGAATCTGTAATTTCCTTGTCTGAAGACTCATCTTGCCCATTTACCATCCTAGTGAATAAGGGCAACTCTCCCTCAGGAAGAAAGTAGGTCTGCGTGCCAGTGGTGCCGATGACCAGCACATTTTTCTTCAAATCGATAGAACATTGATGTCTTCGGAGTATATCTAGGCCTAGAAGCATATCCATGGGTTGATCCTTAAGTATAGAGAAAGAGCACTGTAAGAAATCACCTTCAATTTGTATCTGAGCTAGATGAACACGGCCAATAATTATCTGCGTGCCCACTCCTTTAGCAACCCCAGCCCACCGTCGGTCCACCAGCCTCATGATGTTACAGCGCTCGGCACAATCCTGGCTCATAATGGTCATCTGGGCGCCCGAGTCAACAAATGCCTTCAAAGGATGCCCATTCACTTTGCAGTTAATGTAGAGCATCGTCACTTGTCCGAAACTCTCGGGGGCCTCTTCCATCGCTATATTCATGTTTTCTTCAATGTTCTGCTGCCGGATTTCCTCTTCTATTTTGGCCTGAGCTTCCCGATCCAGTGGGTCGGCCGTGTAGAGACGAAGCCTCTCTCGCTCTCTCAAGGCCCCTTCCCTTTGCTGCTCCATCAGCACCTGAGAAAAGGTCTCAAGGCTTCCGCTAAGCAGGGCTTCCGCCAGGCTGGGGTTGCGTTCCTTGAGCAGGGACAGATGGTGCGGGTTGGAGAGCAGCATGCTGCGGATCAGGGCGGGGCTGCCCAGGCCTTGCGGGCCGGCCACCTTCTCTCCCGAGACCAGGTCGTGCATCCGCTGGGCGGAGGGTGCGCGCTGCTGCTGCTCTCCCGGGTGCTGCGGACGGGAGCTGGACGTCCCGGGCACTGCGATGCCGCTGAAGTCTACACGAGGCTGGGTCGGGGCGCGCCCTGGAGCCCGGGGTCCCACATTGTCCCTCTGCAGTAAAACCACCACATCGCCGTCTTTGAGGCCGTAGGAGCCCAGGGAACAGTGGTCGTCGATGAGGAGTCGCTCCATGTGGATGATCTGGATCTCTTCAGCGGGGACTCTGGACTCCACCTCACAGAGGACCTTGAAGTTTCGGAGTTCAAAGTCAGGGCTGACCTGGAGGGAGAAAGTGACTTCTGAGAGGTTCCTCCGCACGCAGTACACGGTGATGAGCATGGTGGGGACCTGGGCGGGCTGGGTGGGCAGAGGGCATGGGCCGCTCATCGGCGGGCTGGGGTGGGCCTGCGTTGTTGGTGCCGCTGCTCCTCACGACTCAGTAGGTCATTCCCTTCTGAGAGAGGCACGGACGCTCATCTGTCTGGGGCTGCCTCCCAGTCTCAGTGCCAGCTGTGTGGCCCGGTGGAGCCTTGAGGTAGCATGTTGTGTTCCAAAGTCCATTTGTAAGTACCCTGTTTGGAACCTGGAATGCCTATTCCCATGGAAACACAATGACTCCAAGCTGTCAGGTTTCAAGGCCAGCCCTTCAAAGCCTATTTAACTCATGATATGAAAGAAATTATTTCAACACTTTTTTTTTTTTTTTTTTTTGAGACAGGATCTCATTCTTTCACCCAGGCTAGAGTGCAGTGGCATGGTCACAGCTCACTGCAGCCTCGACCTCATGGACTCAAGCAGTCCTCCTCTCTCAGCCTCCTGAAAAGCTGAAACTACAGCCACAATCTACCATGCCTAGCTGTTTTTTGTATTTCTTTTATAGAGATGGGATCTCACTATGTTGCCCAGGTTGGCCTCCAACTCCTAGGCTCAAGCCATCCACCACACTTCGGCCTCCCAAAGTGCTGGGATTACAGGTGTGAGCCACTGTGCCTGGTTTTCAACACTTCCTAAACAGCATATTATCATTTGTTTTGCTTTAGAGTTATATTCTTTGTACTTGTGTGTTCCCCACCCCCCAACCCGACCCCAAATAGTGTTTGTTTCCTACATGGCAAGTGTCATTCTATGTTATAATATGAAAGTCAGACTCGAAGCCTTCCCTCGAGGAGCTCACATTCTGGAAAGGGATAGACGAGTGAATGGGTAATCACAATACTAAAGGCAAATCCTTTTACCAGGACATGTTCAGGGTACTGCCTTTAGTATCAAACAGAGAATGTTTCCTAAGGAGGAGACAAGCTGGATGTTGAAGGATGAGCATCTTTCAGGTGAAAAGTGGTCTCTTTCCAGAGGAAAGCAGTTCATGTTACAAAAGCAGGAATTTATGGCAAGGCCTGCTATTTCTAGAGAAAGATGAGACATTTTATGCAATAAAAAATTGTACATAACTTTGAGTAGCAGGATATGAAGCTGGAAAAAATAGTTGGAGCCAATTTATGAAGTCACATGTGAATTCAAGGAGTTTAAATATTAAATATTATCAAGTAGCAAGAATTCCTCCTCCAAAAAAACAAGAAAAAGAAAAAGAAAAAGAAGGAAGGAAAGGGAAGGGAAAAGGAAAGATTTGAAGCAAATGTTTGTGATTTTGTTTTTTAAATTGACTTAGGGAAGAGGCTTCTTGCAACACATAGAGGACAAAATGTGGCAGGAGGGCCAGTTAGGAGGCTTTTCTGGTGGTTCAAAGAGGGAGCTGTTGCTAGAGTGTGGAAATCTCAGGAGGACCAAAGCAATAGGGAAGAAACGTGTTTCTTGAGTAAAACTGATAGAATGCATATACCCCTTGGAGGTGAGGCATGTAAAAGAAGTGGAGTGTGTGGGTAACACAGAGGGTCTCTAAAATGGGAGACTGGGTAGATGGGCCATTGTCTTGAAGGGAATAAATGAATGAGTGAGATGAATCTTTGAGGTGACCCATTTGACATCAGTGCTGTAGGAAAATACATTAAGGATGCCACCTCAGAGGCCAATATGCCTCTGACACTTGGGCACAGAGACCTTCCACACACACACACACACGTGCCTGTGCGCGCGCACACACACACACACACACACACACACACACATACACAGTGGAGGCCGTTATGGTAAGGGAGAAAAGTCCTTCGAGGCAAATGATGATAGGGTAGAAATCCTTGCATGCTAGTTATTTTTCTCCATGTTTAATGTTTAATAAAGTGTTTTGCACTGTACAGAGCCCATGTTTCCCTGGCTTGGTCCTCCCACGTATACCTACTTATGAGCCAAGATAGTTGCTATCCTCTGCCTAGCTTCCCCTCCTTCTTTAAAGTGTTGTTAGAAAGCCCACACCATTACACCGTTATACCATCATGGAGAGAAGGATGTCACATCAGCCTAAAACATTTTTTTTTGGCTCTTGTTTCTCATGTGTTTGTCTCAGATGGAAGACTATGTCTCTCATTGCTCTAATTATTATGTTTCCATACTCATATTTGCTTATATGAGAAATGTTGACTGAACACCCAGTGTATGTGAAGCATGTGCTAAGTTCTTGAGAAAAAACGTGAATAATGTTAAATACAGGCTGTGTTCTTAAAGGAGCTCACGGTCTAAATTACAACATACGCACACACACAAACTGAAGGATAAAATATTATCACAGTAGGAGCCGTGATAGCTTAGGAGAAATGAATAATATCTGGAGAGAAGATGAAGAAGAAGGTGAGGGTTTTTGGGCAGAGAAGACTTCCTGAAAGAACTGGGATTAGAAAGATGACAAGGAGTCAGCCATGCAGGGTGGGCCAGAGTAGAAACAAAGGCTGAGAAGGAAGATGACCTGACTTAGAGCTTTTAACTGGAAAGACAGTGTTTCACGATATGAGGATTTCTTTTAATTTTAAGAAAAAAATCTAGCATTGTAATTTTCACCATTTATACAGATGAATGGCCCTTTGACTCAATAGTATGATGTTATGGTTCTTTGCACACTGACAAGTTTATCAGAGATTACTTGTGGTTTCTCCTGAGTTTGGAAACAATTATCATGTGAGATGTCACATGCAAACTACTCTGCTAAAGAACAGATTGAGAAACCAGTGAGACTTTAATTCAGTGTTCCTTTATCTGTTTTCCCCAAATAGCTTTGTACAATTTGTTCTTAAAACCATAAGTGAGGAGGATTATACTGGGGCTTTTGTTTACTTTTTAATAGCAAATGAAATTATTTTTGTAGAATAAGCTTCCTTTTGCTTTTTATAAAACAAAAATTGTGAGTTCACATGAAAAGAAACTAACGTCTTTTTTCTATACCATTGCCTTGATACTGAACATATTTAAATTCTATGTGATTTGTTTTATTATTTCCCTGTAATTCTTTACTTTGGGTATCATTTTACATTTGTGTGGTTTTCAGCATTTTACCTTTTACTGAGAACAGACAGTGGAAAGCAAAAAGCCTCAAGGTCTGGCCAGTGAGCCGTCATCATTCCATAGGTCACAGGATGCAGGGTTGGCAGGGATCCTTTGGATTCCATAGTCCAGCACCCATCCAGGTCTTAAATCTCTGTTGCAAAAGAGCCTGGAATCTGTAAAAATAAACATAGTCTCCTGTGTTTAGTACTTCTGTGTATACATTATTTGATTCTTTCATTTTACCCAGCACTATTGATGGTTTGTGAATCAAATACCATTTGTATAATTCTACCAACTCAAAATTTAAATGAAAACCTCTTCTGATTGTATATTGAACTTGGAGATCATTGGAGACATATATATATATATATATATATATATATATATATATATATACACATAAACTCTAACAGTTTATGTTTAGGAATATACATGTATATATAGAAATAGAAATATATATATAGGAATATATATATATATTCCTGAACATAAACTATTGTTATACCATAAGTCCCTATCATATAGTCTGTTGAGAATCTGATGATCTGAAATATTGAGATGTGTAAATCTAAGTAACTGAGGTTCTCAAAACTTTTCTTGAGGAATTCTTTGTGAAGTATATTCCCTTACTTTTCTCCCTTAGTAAGTACAATATAAGAACATAATTAAATCTTTTTTGATAAGTGAGATTCCTGCAGAGTCTCCAGGCTATCACTCAGAAATCAATTCTAATTTTATGGCCTAAATGCCCAGAAAATAGAAGAGATGGTACTGATTTTATCCTAGCCAAGTAAATAACCCCAAAGTTATTTTTTCGAATAAACCCACAATACCTTTTATAATTTACTTCTTTCTAAAAACTTAATGTGACAAAAAAAAAAAAAATTCAGATAACTGATGGTTTCAACTGATAGTTGATATTTAAAGTATTATCTCTTGCTTTACTAAGCAAAATAATTGTCTTTTTAGTGAAAAAAATAGAATATCTGCATAAATATTATTAATAGCATATACAATAATTAAACCATGCTAAAAGAATGCATCTGCTTGCTACATTGGGATTTTTTTTTAAGTATATGCCTGGTATTACCTTTAGTGTGTAATCAAGACTTATTAAGATAATTAAATCATCAAATCATCACTCGAGATTTCCAGTGCAATTTAGAAAAGATGAAGAATTTTAAAAGCTGTACCCTTAGGTTAAATAACTAATTTTTTCACTATTCTTTCATTTGCTTTACAGTAGTACAATAAATTGTGCCAGAACAGTCATGAATGAATAACATATATTTCTTCAGATATTTATTTATTTATTATTTTTGTTGTTGTATAGATCTGTGTTTGTTTATTTTTATTTTATTTTAAGTTCCAGGGTACATGTGCAGGATATGCAGGTTTGTTACATAGGTAAACATGTGCCATAGTGGTTTGCTGCACCTATCAACCCATCACCTAGGTATGAAGCCCAGCGTGCATTAACTATATTTCCTCATGCTCTCCCCCACCCATGCTCTTCCCTGACGTACCCCAGTGAGTGTCGTTCCTCTCCCTGTGTTCATGTGCTCTCATTGTTCAGCTCCCACTTATAAGTGAAAATATGAGCTGTTTGGTTTTCTGTTCCTATATGAGTTAGCTGAGGATAATGGCTTCCAGCTTCATCCAGGTCCCTGCAAAGGACATGATCTCATTCCTTTTTATGGCTACATAGTATTTCATGGTGTATATGTACCACGTTTTCTTTATCCAGTCTATCATTGTTAGGCATTAGAGTTGATTTCATGTCTTTGCTATTGCGAATAGTGCTGCAATGAACATATATGTTCATATGTCTTTATAATATAATGATTTATATTCCTTTGGGTATATACCCATTAATGAGATTGTGGGTCAAATGGTATTTCTGGTTATAAATCTTTGAGGGATCACCACACTGTCTTCCACAATGGTTGAACTAACTTAAATTCCCACCAACAGTGTAAAAGCATTCCTATTTCTCAACAACCTTGACAGTATCTGTTGTTTCCTTGACTTTTAAATAATTGCCATTCTGACTGGTATTAGATGGTATCTCATTGTGGTTTTGTGTTGCATTTTTTAAATTATCAGTGATGATTGATCTTTTTTCATGTTTGTTAGTCACATGTATGTCTTCTTTTGAGAAGTGTGTGTTCATGTCCTTTGCCCAATTTTTGATGGGGTTGTTTTTTTTCCCTTGTAGATCCTGGATGTTAGACCTTTGTCAGATGTTTAGACTGCAAAATTTTTCTCCCATTCTGTAGGTTGTCTGTGCACTCTGTTGATAGTTTCTTTTGCTGTGCATAAGCTCTTTAGCTTCATTAAATCCCATTTGCCAAAGTTTGCTTTTGTTGCAATTGCTTTTGGAGATTTCATCATAAAATCTTTGTCCATGCCTATGTCCTGAATAGTATTGCCTAGATTTTCTTCTAGGGTTTTATAGTTTTGGGGTTTACAATTAAGGTTTTATTCCATCTTGAGTTAATTTTCATATATGATGTAATAGAAATTAATGGGTTGTGAGAAACGTGTAAATTAAATGCTGTGATTGCTTAGAGGAGGAGGTAGAGGTTATTTGTTTGGGATAAGATGGGGTGCAGGGAGTGAATGAAATTATCCAGAATGCTCACTGGAGGAAGTACCACTGAAGTGGGCCTGGAAGAATGATTTGGTCAATTTAACCATGGTTATAGTATACTTGTCTGGGTTCCAAGGAGCAATCCTTTCCTTGATCTCTTTCTCTTTGCATGAATGTACATTTTTCTCTTCATATTTTTTCCTGGTAGATCTATAACCAAATGGATGCATTAAGATGATAGGATTGGTGTAGGGAAAGAAGAGTAGTCTGGCCTTCTCAAAAAGTGGCTGTCCCATCCTAAGATTTCCTCACACTGATGACAAAAAATAATGAATGCCGTGTTTCTTTCTGTTAGTGAAGAGAGAGTCTTTATTTCATGATGACAAGCGTGAGCAGTGCCCTGAATTGAAATCCAAATGGTCTTCTTTTCAATTCACCTTCATCTACTTTAGAGTTAGTGAAAATTTCTTCAAGACTTTGGCATTTCATTGCCCTTCAGCCTTGCCTTTATTCTCCAGCCTGTGGAGATATTTTATTGGAAACTAGGTGGATGTTGTTTGCATCGGGGATCTCCAAAATTATTTATGGGTGGTTTTAATGTGAATGTATATAGAAGTTGAATTTCCCTTATCTGAAATGCTTGAGACCAGAATGTTTGAAATTTCAGAGTTTTTTTGAAGTTTTGGAATATTTGCTTATACATAATGAAGTATCTTTAAAATGGGACCTAAGACTAACATGAAATGTATGTATGTCACATGTGCACCTTATTCACATAGCCTGAAAGTAATTTTATACAATGATTTTGTGCATGAAATGCAGTTTTAACTTACATTTTGACTAAGACCCCTCTCATGAGGTTAGGTGTGCAATTTTCCACTTGTGTCATCATGTTGGTGCTCAAAATATTTTGGATTTTTGAGCTTTTTGGATGTCAGTTTTATGGTTTAGGGATGTCCAACCTGTAATTAGTAGATATCATAGTTTAACTTTATGAAATTCTTGATAGTACCACACACTTATCTATCATACAATTAAACTCTCACCAGGCATGGTGGCTCACACCTGTAATCCCAAAACCTTAGGAGGCTGAGGCACATGGATCACGAGGTCAGGAGATCGAGACCATCCTGGCCAACACGGTGAAACCTCATCTCTACTAAAAATACAAAAAAAATTAGCTGGTTGTGGTGGCATACACCTGTAATCCCAGCCACTCGGGAGGCTGAGGCAAGAGAAATGCTTGAACCCAGGAGACGGAGATTGCAGTGAGCCGAGATCATGCCACTGCACTATTGCCTGGGTGACGGTGAGAGACTCCATCTCAAAAAATAATAATAAAATAAATAAATAAATAAAACTTTCAAAATGACCACTTTTTATGTTATCCACATACACTCACTCCTGTGACATGAGACTCTTAACCTTACGGTACAGAGTACCGTGGCATGCAGTCCACCCAAGCAGAAAAGATTTAGCCACTGGCCAAGACACCTCAAAAGGGAGTTTTATATCACATCACTTTATTTATGGTGACATTTTGGGTCAGTCTTTGTAGAATGAAATTTGTTGGCTTCCAAATAGGACAGGGTGTATTGAAAAATTCCAAAGAAATTTTTTTTTAAAATTGTACCATATCATGGTCTTTGGATATTTTATGAATTATGTACATGATAGGTAATGTTTCTACAACTGCCTTATAAAAGACAAAATTTCAGATTGTTTTTTATGTAGCTTTCTCTATTCTAAACAGCAGCTGAGTTAATTGATTATCATAGTAATTAGCATGGCTAAAGCCCATCTGTCTATAGAATTTAAGTGTATTCCAACCATGAAAATGAAAAACAAAGCCTGATCAACAAAAGCTTCACTTTTTGAAATAACAAATAAAAGATAAATCAACTCACCTATTTTTCTCAGAAAAATTAAATTTAGCAGCCTGTATAGAAGGAGAATTTCTTCTTAGATCATCCCAATGGTACCTAGTTCATAGCATTTTCTATTTTATTTTTTTAAGTGGCTTAGGAACATTAATGTCTCTGCAGGTAGTCTCTCTATTTTGAAAGATGTGGCACTCCCATGCCCATCCCCTGTTCCATTCCACTTATGAATATTCTGTTTCACTCAGCTTATAAAATGTGCTTAACTGCTGATATGCTCTTGTTTACTTATGTATTGGTAAAATATTTTAGTGCTGCTTATTCACAGAAATCATTGGAGGCCTCCAGAGGACAGGAACTAATCAGAGCAACCATGTACTCTAGCTTTCAAAATTAGGGAACCAATTTATGATGCTGAAGAGAGAGAAGATAGTATCATTGACTTTTTTTCTTTTACAAACCTTAAATGAAATGGAACTGAAATCTCTCAGGCAACCCTAACCAAACTGTTTTTGTCTTTTATTTTTCTGCATTTTTTTACTTCAGAATAACTTTAAGCACTATAAACTGTGAACAAAGACTTAATTTTATTTCATGTTCTTACTGCAGTGTTTTTTATCTAGAATATAGGGTTGTGGTGGCCCCTTCATGCCTGTGGCTAAAAGACAAGAACCCAGTGTTCCAAGGATAACTTGTAAATTACTGTTTACACAAATGAAATATACTGGCATTAAACTGACATCAAAAAATGAAGCCCCACTGTAGTTGAGGTTTCTGATATTACAATTGGGCTCTGAGACCATTTCTTTATAGAAAATTGAAAGCAAACAGGATCATCAGCTCCTCACTATGCAACAAGCCAGCCTGAAAAAAAAAAAGCAAAAACAAAAACAGAAAAGAGAACAAACTCAACTAAGAAGCATAATTTGTGTTTGTAGGGATGGATGTAGCAAATGTATCTAGCAGTTAGCCTCAGATCTGTACCTCCTCTGTTACAGTATTAGGTAAGAGCATCCCTTTATGATATTGGGTTTTGTAATCTAAAGAAACTAGGATTATCCTAAATACAAGTTGCCTTCCTAAGAAAAAGGAATCCATGCTATGCTTTTTAACATAATAGGCTCTAAGCTATAACTTCTTACCAAGAGGCCATGAGATCTGTTCTTTGAAAATATCAGTTCAAGCTGGCCTTGTGACCAAAAAGAGTCAACAAAATACAGGTATCTGTAAAAAACTAGTATCAAAATTTAATCAACTATGCTATTCTATTTTTAGTAAAAGGACAGTATTCTATATCTGCAGTTCTGGAAAATAGTTACATAAACACACACAAGAACTGAATAAGATATACAAGTCAGTGTCATAGAAAGCCTGTTGTAGCTTTGAAATCACAAAAGTAGAGCTTAAGTGCCCTGGATTTGTCACTTTTTATCTGAATGTCCTTGGACAAAGCATTAATTTATCTGAGCCTCATTATCCTCTTATGTAAAATGGGGATGATGACAATAATCTCTTTTCCATAGGATTTTGGTGTGGACTTAATGGATAATTTGAGTTTGTCTTGTAAATAGAAAAGCACTCTACCAAAGTATGTCATGTTTTCCTTGCATGAGTGAAAACAATAATTAATAATCTGGAAAAATAAGACAAGAGGATGGAATTTCTAAATACTAAAGAAAATATGTAGATTAATTTTAACACCTTATTAACTAGGACCAGGTGCTGTCAGAACTGTCAAAGCTCCCTTCAAACTTGCATTCATTCCAGGATGAGGCAGATGGTTCATAACAATCTTGATCACCAAATCTGTTTCAAAACCAGGGAGCAACTTTCAAAAGTTGAATAAATGCATCCTTTCCTGGCATGTTATTTTGTCACATTATTGAATGTCAGTTTTAACCACAGCAGTCTGCACGGTGTTCTTGAAGCTTAAAGGAAGTGGATGACAAGGTCTTTGTTCGTAAGGTGCTTATAGAACTGTTAAGCAGACACAACACAATGAAAAGACAATCCGTTCGTCATAATTAATAGTGAAAAAGTATAGCACATTAAGTCAGGTTAACATGGCTTATCTTGTGTGCAACAAAACTGTTAAGCTTGATGTCAAGAATATAAGTATGATATTTCCCGTAAGTTACTATTTGGAATCACTGTTGGGTAAGGTTATATGATGGATTGAACAATGAAAGAGTCTCAGTCCACAGGACACTTCCCTCAAAGGCTTTTTTTTTAAACCAAATCTCCAAAACAAATTACAGAGTTAAACAGATTAAACATTTCAGAGTGAATGCCCAGAGTCATTTGGACTGGAGATTGTAACCATGAGGCCATGTGGTTTTCAAACCTAGGGGACTGCTCTAGACAAGTGATAGCAGCCATCCAAACGTTCCTTTAAAAACTGGAATGTTTTTAAATGGGATTTTGACAGAGATCATTGATCTGTGGTCATGGGGTAACAGATTAATTATCTCAAAGCAGGAACTTCAAACTTTTGTAGTGGTGTGCATCATTGGTTTAAAAAATGTTTTTTGGTTACAGTCAGTATTTGTATATTTATGAACTATATGTCATATTGTATAACATAAGATATAAAATGGGTGGAAATTATACATGGTTCAGTTAATATATATAAAAATTAAATGTTTAGTGTTTTCTTCCACTCACCATAGATCTTAAGGTTTAAAAACCTCACTTCTGAAACTATTAGAAGACAATTAATTCCCTGTTGCTTTGAGTGAATGGCCAAGGATCAGGCTTCCTTTCTAGATGGCATGGATTAGAACCAAAATAGAAGGCAAGGAAAGCATAGTCTGAGAAGCATGAAGAGAAACCACCTATATAGGCACATTCGTGGGCAGAGACCATCCTTTCCTAATACAGTATTCAGCAGATTGCAGTCGGAGATGATAGTGTGGCTATCACTGTGGCTGCAGAGTTGGGAGCAATGGCAGCAATGGCAGAAGCAGCAGGAACACAGCCCTACCTACCCCAGCTTCCACCCTTCCTATCCCAGTACAGGGTGCAGAAATGCAAAGACTATCTGAGATCCTCTGTAGAGAGCCCATTTGGTACCTAAAAGATATATGAGTGAGTCCAAGAGAAAAGGTCAAAATAAGGACAGCATGTTTAGAAAGACTTTACCTCTGCTTCCTAGAGACTGGAAGCTCATCAGTTCTTTAGAAAGACAGATGAGTGAGTGAGCAGCACTGTGACTCTGTGATGCTTGTTCTTTTGAAGCAGACACTGTTGCTGCCCTGCCTCATCACCCTGTGCTCATGTTTATGTTCCTACAAATGCTGACAGCTTCCCCTTTCCAGTACCCTTGGGTCTTACTTTCTCTGCCCCTGGGAAGCTTGCTCAGGCCGCCTCAGCAAGGAAATGCTGGGGCTTTCATGCCCTTAGGGGAACTCTCTGGTCTTATCCTGGTCTCTGTCTACTTTCTTACCTGTACTTCCTGAGATGACCGCTCAAATAAAGACTGCTTGTATCTACATCCTTGTCTCCGTGTCAGCTTCTGAGGAGAAACAAATAAGAACTGAATTTGGCCGGGGTGGGAGGGTTTCATATTTTATCCATTGCATCCATTGTGTTGTGTTTGTTTTTCTCAAGTAATTTTTTCTAGGGTCTCAAACAATTCATGTAAATTTGACAGAGAGCTAGACACAGTGGATTTGTACACCATCCCATCTGGTCAAAATCTTGGTGCCTGGTCAAGGTTCCATTTTGGTGTGTAGCTTTAATACTGCATGTTCTACAACAGTGTTCTCAACTGTTGCTCTAAATTGGCTGATTCAGATTTAAAAGTGCCTGTCAGTAGATCTCAAACTTTTGTATTATATATATGTAATTACTAATTACAATATATAATAAAATATATCAGTCTGACAGTCTGGCATAAGTCCTAAGGGCATGGGCTTTGGATGTGCCAAGGTTTGAGTCCCTACTTTGACACTTTTAGTTCTGTGCAAAAGTTTCTTTATGCTTTAAAGAAGGATCTCAATGTTGATATCCTGTTGACTCCTGAAAAATACACATAGCATTGACTTGGGGGTTATTCTAAAGTGTCAATCACTTATGATATTCAGTCAAGTTGAGCAATATAACTTGGTAGGACATGCTCCATATTCTGCCCACAACTTCTTGAGATCTGTTCTTCAATAGAGATTATATAGATTTGACACTTACATGTGCAAATAGGTCATTGTATACACATTTTTGACAGAGACTTATGTGTCTATTTCATTGCTTTGACAGTATAGTCACGCACCACTTAATAACAGGGATACTTTTGAGAAATGTATCTTTAGGTGATTTCATCATTGTGTGAACATTATAGAGTGGACTTCCCCAAAACTACATAATCTACAATGCTATATGGTATAGCCTATGGCTTCTAGGCTTCAAACCTGTATGACATGTTACTGTACTGAATACTGTAGGCAACTTGGACTTCTGTCTTACATGCAGTTTGTCATTGAGGGAAACATTATGCAGTTGTGTGACTATTAGCAAACACTAGAGAGACACAAACTTAAGTATCAGTTATTTGTATGCAATTCTGTCAACTCACTGTGGTTCTTTGAAGAAAATTCGTGTACTCTAACCGTTTATTTTACATGTGAAACATCTACAGCAGTATGATTACTGATGAATAAAACTCTTCTTTCATTGTTTTTGTGTGTAGTACCTTCATATTCAAATGTATCCTTAAAGCATATACTTGGAAATATTAATCCTTCTGATTTACGTATTTTGTCCTGATTTATAACCCAAGATGAAGACTTCTTGTGATACTCAATGACAATACATTTTATGAGACCTTTTCATCTACCAGAGTCTGAAAGGAAAGCACCTCTTCAGTTGTGACATTTTTTCCTGAAAGCTTTAGTTAATGTTACATGTATGGCATATGTTTAAGTTTATAAGATGTTGTCTAAAGAAAAGCTGTTGGGGAAATGCTTGGCATCATTTTAATGGAAGTCAGTGTGTCCCAAGTTTGTCCACCTTTTTTTCTTATATTAGCAATGTTTGTATATTAAAATATGTCTAATGATTGATAGAAGCACATGTTATGGTCATTTTGCTCTGAATTTGACTTTTAGATATAACAGAGAAATTGGTCCTAGAAGTTATTCAGTAAATGCATAAGCTGTGATAGCTTCTTTCCAACCCGTAAAATTCCATCTGATAGTTGGTAGCCGTAATTGTTCATCATTGGAAGAAAAATGCTGTGCAAATCTCCAGATCATGTTTACTTAATCTTTATTCTATGGCTACATAATGTGTTTCATGAAAAAGTTTTGTGACATTTCTTAACAGTAGATTGTGTTTACATGATAGTAACATTGGACAGTATGAGAAATTGTACAATTTACTAAGAATGGATCGATAGTGTGCTTTTATATACTGAAGCCAGAACTATTGATATAAAGAATAAGCATCTTTTTTTCTCTTGTACTCAAAATCAACACTTCTTAAATCTTTCCCAGTGGACAGGAACATTTCTGGAGTGATTATATAAATCTGTCTTTGGTGGATTGAGTGAAACGGCAGAAACCTCACCTTAATTGCAAAAGGACCATTGAAGCTTGTGATATCAAGAGCTTCCTGAAAAGCCAGGATGGCTGACATTCTATTTGAAATGCATTAGAGCAAAGAAGTTTGTAGTTCAGAAAGATGTACATAAAATACTTCTCAGACGATGTTTTCTGTTGCTTACCTTGCAGCTGTTATGTACTAGAGAGTTTGGTTATTTACACATTTTTTGAGGAGATACTCAAGGTCATAGTTGCAGCAGATTTTTAATTGTATACCAAGCTATAAAAAGTGGAACATTTCACCCTGGGGAGTCCCCCAAAATGATTGTAGTCACTTTATTAAGTGAACTAACACAGAGTTTGGCTATGGTTACTAAATCAAAGGTTTGTGTATATGTTTTGTTCCTTGGGCAATCATTGTTCCATAGTTTTCATTTTTCACTAGCTGGAAGTACAAACCAATAAACCTTTCAGGAAAAAAAACAAATTTTACATTTTTATATAGTTATTACCCACATAGTGTTCAGGAAACTTTACAAACAAAAATAGCCTGTAAACTTAGAATATGTATGTGTGTGTGTGTGTGTGTGTGTGTGTGTATACTACTGTGTCACTTTTATTTTTGTAAATTGTAAGGTCAATTTTTTTTCCTTTCCACTAATGTGGTTGGAATCAAGTATTTTGGAAACTGACCTTAGGAAATTGGAGGGGTAAGATTCATTCTTTATTTGTGCTGCAGGTTGTCCATGTTACTGTAATGTCATACTTCCAAACAATAATTACAAAAGCATTATTCTATAAGAAGTCCTATTTGTCCAGTCTATGCACAGAGCCTACATAAATTAATGCAATTGTTTCTCTAAGGCAACTCTTAATCTTGAACAGTATCCCAGTGGAGTCCATTATGTTAGAACTTGAAGGAAGAACACAAGGGATAGTAGATCCATTGAGTCCACAGTGGGAAATACAAACTCTACTTTTACTTTAGCATGACTATTTTAAGACAGTAAACTGAAGAGTATATCTCAATATATTTTAGCCTGCAGATAGTCCACTATTAGCTTAAAATCCCTACTATTTATAGTAAATGATTAAAATCTCTATTATATTCCTGTTTGAAACATTGTTCTTTCATTAATGAAGTACTGGTCTTTGTGCATTATGTTCTCTTTTTGCTACAATAATTTTTTGGATAGAAAATAAGGAAGAATCGTTGTTTCCTTGTATTAAGAGTCTTGATGGGATTCTTAGCACTTGTGAAATTAAGGGGTTTTTAATACCTGCCTGAATGTGCTACTCATAAACCTAGCCATTAATACTTCTTCCTCTATGTCTCTACCCAAGGTGTTAGTATTCCCTACCGGTACTATCCATCTCAGCAGCCCTCTTCCACCCAAGCTTTGGAAGGTGCTGTTCTAATGTGAATTGGTTGGCTGTTAGCAGAATAACTATATAATGACCATCCCAAAACTCAGTGGCTTAAAACAGAAATCATTTATTCTCTCTTATGTTGAAGTCAAGCTGAGTTTGACAGACCTCTACTGGTATTGAATGGTGCTGGCTCCCAGAATCAGATTGGATATAGATCTGCTCTTTATGCTTTTTATCCTTGGCATAATAGGCTACCCAGTACATATGCTTCTCATGGCAGCAGCAGAAGCATAAGAGGGTCAAGTAGAAAGAGCGGGCCGGGCGCGGTGGCTCAAGCCTGTAATCCCAGCACTTTGGGAGGCCGAGGCGGGTGGATCACGAGGTCAAGAGATCGAGACCATCCTGGTCAACATGGTGAAACCCCGTCTCTACTAAAAATACAAAAAATTAGCTGGGCATGGTGGCGCGTGCCTGTAATCCCAGCTACTCAGGAGGCTGAGGCAGGAGAATTGCCTGAACCCAGGAGGCGGAGGTTGCGGTGAGCCTAGATCGCGCCATTGCACTCCAGCCTGGGTAACAAGAGCGAAACTCCGTCTCAAAAAAAAAAAAAAAAAAAAAAAAAGAAAGAAAGAGCGGATGACTCCTAAGGCTTAGGCTCACAATTAGTACCCAATACTTCTTTCTGCCTGCATTCTGTTGTCTCAATCAATTCACATTCCCATCCTCAGTATCAATGCGACAGGAAAATAAAGTGGTTGACTCTAGAGAAAGTGCTACAAAGTCACATGGCAAAGAATGTGGAAACTATAGAAAGATGAGGAACTCGAACAATAATGCAATCTACCATATCATACACTTAAAAATTGGCCACTGTTCTCTCTCAAAACATGCTGTGCAAGGCAGCTCTAGAATAATTGACTAATAAGACTAGTTATTCAGTAGGTCACACTGAAGAGAATCAGTCCATTTCTAGTAGTTTTCTGTAGACCAGTGCAGCTCCGATGGGATTCATGGACTAGCTGCCATTGCATGTACCCTTTGCTTTTGATCCACAAAATGATAAAGCACTTGTACCAAATGTAGATTAACTATGACCCCAGATACATTATTCCGCTTGCTAAAATTGTTTTTTGGAACAAGAAATTGTCAATGAAGGAAGCAGTATGTTTTGATTTTCAACTTGGCTCAAGGTATTCTTCATATAGCAGACAGGCACTTTGAGGAGCATTACCCAAGAGCTTGTCTAAAAAAATGTATTCCTTAATCCAGGATTTTGTTTCTTTCACTAACTATAGATTATACACATTTTCAGAACTGAAATTAAACATAATGAATTTGGCTGGTTACAGTGGCTCACATTTGTAATCCCAGCACTTTGGGAGGCAGAGGTCAGGAGTTCAAGACCAGCCTGGCCAAGATGGTGAAACCCCATCTCTACTAAAAATACAAAAATTAGCTGGGCGTGGTAACGGGCACCTGTAATCCCAGCTACTCGGGAAGCTGAGGCAGGAGAATCGCTTGAAGCTGGGAGGCAGAGTTTGCAGTGAGCCAAGGTCATGCTACTACACTCCAGCCTGGGTGACAGAGCAAGACTCCATCTCAAAATAATAATAATAATAATAATAATGAACTTGATATTTTTATATTAGCATTATAGTTCCTATCTGTTTGAAATTATTCAAACAGAATCATTGACCAGTAGCACAGGTCTATGCAGGGAATAATGTAATATTAGGAGAGATATGAAATTTGGCAATTATGTAGATGCATAAGAAAAATAATATATAAAATATGACTATTTTCTAAGCCCAGTACTCCCAAAATATATTTATTGCCCTAAATAGAAAAATATATTTTCCACTGCCTCTTCTATCATACTCTAAAAACATTTATTATGTTCTTTAATGTGTATAAGGTACCTATTTAAAATACGTATGTGATGTAATAAAAATATATTGCTATTATTAATACTTATATGTTGGTCATACATATTATTCTTATTTAATTGAAACATATCTTCCATTTTTTGCTTCCATTTAGAAGCTATCAATAAATCACTTGTAATATGTTTGAGAAAGATTAAATGGATAGAGTCAGATCATACTTTATGGAGTTCATATTTTCGGTATTATGTCGACAGTCACAGTCATCTCAAACTTATTAGAAAAAAATTAATGAAATAGCTGCAGGGCCTAACATACCTAGAAATAGTGTCAAGGAAGGCCAAATTTAAAATACGGCATTAAGGTTATATCTCCATCTCTACATTTTATTACATATGTTGCTTCTACTCTCTGAAGCAATAAATCAGCCCAGGAAACTGCTTCTCCATCTTCTGAACTCCTGAAATGTTTGCTGCCTAGAAATTTGTTTGGTGTTTATTTACTCATTTGTGTTATTTTTTTCTGTGCATCTGTTTAGCTTATTGACATTGGCAGACTCTTTTACATTTAGTAAAACATTTCCATATTTTTTATTTTTGGTGCTTACAGCAGCCCCATGGAGATGTTAACGTTATCACTATTTTGCAGATGAAGGAACTGACATCTAGTTTAGGTGATTTTTTTCCCAAAGACACACAGCTAGAAAGTAGTAGGGAACACTCCAAATACACTTTTATTTTTTAAAGTTCATTTCTATCAGCCCTTCTATGATAGACACAGAAAATATAACATGCGTGCAGCCATTTATCTCTTTTCCATGCTCAGGATAGGGACTAATAATTATACATGATAATCTTTCCCTCAGGTCATATCTACAGCCTCAAAGAACTTTTCAACACACTATTTCAGAAAGAATCATAAAATTTTTGGAGTTGACATTCATAATTAAATATGTTTGATTTTCCAGCTATATATATCACTTTCTTAGATTTATGGCTTTTTTCTCCCTGCCTCTATCATGTCTGCTGTTGTACTTTGCACAAAACAATACATGCTAAATAAATATGTTAATAGTTTTTGGTTAAATGGGTAAAAGTAATAATGTGGCAGAATTTGGTTGACTCTGAGGAATAGTATTTTTTCTTTTATAATCCTTGAATAATTTATTTCTCAGATATTACTGGGCCTCATCTGTGCCAAGCATTTTATACATTTGAGATTCAAGGATCAATTTATTCAGTGAACTTTTATTGAGCATGTATTCTATGCCAACTCTGTGCTAGGTACTGGACATACAAAATTGAACAAGACAAACATGATCCTTATCCTTTCAAAACTTTTTGTTTGCTGGAAGAACCAGATATGAAACAATAAAATCCACACATAGAATGCAAAGTAGGATGTGTGTTTTTAAGGAAAAGAACTGCCTGCAATGATAGAGAGAAATGATGCCCAATAAAAAAGGAGTTTTCCTGGTGAGGAGATAGAGGGTGAGCATTCTTTGCAGAGGGCACAGTCATCATTCTAAGGAGGTCCCAAGGCAAGGAAGTGCTTGGAGCAGAGAAGGACATGCCAGGCCATTGTGTCTGGAAGACAAGGATCAGGGAGAAGAGCCATAGCCCCTTTCCTAAAGAACTAAAAAGTCCAGTAAGGAAAGAGGCATCAATCGGCAACAACAGTCATACGACATAATACATTAAATGAGAAAAAGAATCAAAACAGTGTGTGAAAGAGAGGCAGGATTAGAAATGCTTAACAGATGAAGAAGTGGTAGACTACACTTGGGGTATAAGAGGGAGGCATAAAAGGACAAGTGTGAGGACCAGGAGCACAGTGACTGGTGCAAACATTGCTGGCCAGGGCTCACCCCTGAAGAATAGGGCCATCTGGGGCCCACCTGGATTGCAACTCACTGAGAAGGTTATATCATATGAGTTGGGCAGATTCCCCAAAAGACATCTTTGTATACAGAAGCAATCTAACAAGATCACATCATGGGTTTGACTGCAGGGTTTGTGAATTATGATTTCGAAACTGCAAATGAACCCACTCATTTATCAAATGGACCACTTGCTTAACTTCTTCAGTACTGTTTACTCATGTGTAAATGCATGGAAGCATCTTACCTCAAGAATATTGAGTTTCATTAGGTCAATAAATATTAATTGAAACCCTCCTGTTACTTCTTACTAGGTTCAGATACAACACTGAATGAATCCCAGTCTTTATTTTCCAGAAGCTTTCAGTCTGGGAAATGGTGCGGGGGGGCTCGGGGGACAAGGTAAAGGGTGAGTTTTACAGGCGGAATCAATAAAGTGGCACATGTTAAATTTTCTGTCGCAATGCTTGACCCAAGGAATCTTCTTTCCCTTCCTCCATTCCCATTTATCATAGCACAAAGTACTCTATTTTTTAATAGAAAATCTCTGTTTTGTGAGAACAGCAGTAGTCACTGCAGTAGATTTTCCAATCTTTCTGGAGATATAAATGGCAGTCATGGTACTTTACAAAACAGCCACTCTAACAGATGCCAAGGGTCTTATCGATGGTGCTCTTAAAAATTAAACATTGACCATCTTTTTTGTAATGGAGATGGATGTTGGATCAAGTGGAACAGTGGTAAAGAATATGTTGACTGTTAGACTGGAAATTTGAACTGGAGAAAGTAGATGGAGACTAAAACATGGGCTGTGACTCAGTCTACAATGAGGTTTAGTATCATTAAACCTCATGACAGAGGTGTAATCATCCTATCCGGTATCCTGTTGTTTGTTTGCATATACTGAATAATTTTAAAAACAGGAAAAACACCCAAGGAATGTTAATAGATCTAAGTAAAGAGGGTACATTAGTCCACTCAAGCTGCCATAACAAAACACTGCACGCTGGGTAACTTAAACAATAGAAATTTATTTCTCACATTTTTGGAGGCTGGAAGTTCAAGATCAAGACATTAGCAGATTTGGTGTCTGGTAAAGCCTGTTTCCTGATGTATAGATGGCACCTTCTCTCTATATACTCACATGGTAGAAGAGGTTAGGAATCTCTCTGGGGCCTGTTTTATAGTCAATAATCTCATTCATGAGGACTCTGCCTTGTGATCTAATCACTCCCAAAGGCCTGGCCTCCTAATACCATCATGTTGAGGGTTAGAATTTCAACATATGAATTTGGAGGGGATACAAACATTCAGACTATAACAGAAATTTTAGATGGCTGAAAAGATCAGAGATTTCCCAAAACGTGCTTCAAGGTGACCAACATTTCTTAAATAGTGCTACATGACAAATTGTGGAAGAAAAGATTTTTCTGCCAATCCTACCTTTACACCAAATGGATTATAACCACTCTGTTCAGAGCAAGAACTGTGTAGTATTAATTTTTTCATTCAAACAGTGGCTATGGTGCCCCATCCATGTTGAATTAGCATTCATACACTCAGGAAATATTGAATACATATTTCAAGGTCCTTTTAAAGCTTGATATAAACACAAACATACCCAGTAGTTGCTAATCACTGCTCGTTGGTTGCCACTCTAACTTTTCTCTTGCCCCTTTTATTCTTTTCTATTTTTTGAAATGGAGTCTCACTCTGTTGCCCAGGATGGAGTGCAATGGTATGACCTCGGCTCACTGCAACTTCTGCCACCTGGGTTCAAGTGATTCTTCTGCCTCAGCCTTCCAAGTAGCTAGGACTACAGGCATCCCCACCATGCCCAGCTAATTTTTGTATTTTTAGTAGAGATAGGATTTCACCATATTGGCCAGGCTGGTCTGGAACTCCTGACCTCGTGATCCACCTGCCTTGGCCTTCCAAAGTGCTGGGATTACAGTCATGAGCCACTGCGCCCAGCCTCTTGCCCTTTTTTTCTTACTTACCTTGATGGATGGACATGGGCTTTAACTTAGAAAGAACATTGTGTGGATCCAAGCCAGTCTTGGTAACTCCGTTCCCCTTGCCAGGACTGGCATAGGCCTGAAAATATGCCCAGATTCTGCCCAGTGAGACAAAGGGAAAGCTTGCTTGGGAGTAAGTGGGTGTTTGAGAAAGGTTCCACTTTCTTACAAAGATATTTAAGAAATATGTAGAGAAAGGCCTTTTCTTTGGCCTTGAATCCAACCTTGTGAGGGAGAGATAGTTGGAACTGCTGTCGCATTTTAAGGAGAGCAGCCAACACATTCAGGATGACAGAACAGAAAGGTGGGAAAACCCATGACTACCATGCAAAGCCATGAATTAATTAAACCTGAAAGTATCTACCTCCTGACTTCCTGTGAGAGATGACACCTTTTCCTTATTGTCTAAGTCACTTTTAGTTTGGTCATCTGTAAAATTTGTAGCCAAAATTAGCTTTTATAAGACCAGCAGATTGATTAAACATGTGGTGCTGTGCAGATAGAAAGACCTCTCCCTTTGTATAAAATTTCAAAAGGATTCATTCAACAAGTAGATTTTGAGAGCTTACTACTGTTTAAAATTGATTGAGAGAATGTATTTCTATTGAGGTTTTGGACTCTGTAGCACAAACATGAAATTGATAGCAAAAACCAGCTGGCATTCGATGTTGTTCCCACATGAGCGCTTTATGTGCATGAAGGGATTGCCTGTGTCTCTGTTTTTAACCAAAAATGAAAACAGAAATGGAAAAATGGGTGAATGGCTAAATTGGACAACCATGCCGAACTCTCATAGGATATTGTAATTTTGTAAAATATACCATTCTGAAGAGTTCAATACATATTAATACTCTGGCACTTTTTAATTTATTCCATTTTCATCCTTATTAAAACCCCATTTCATTCAGTAGATAGTTACTAGATCTAATGCAGAGACATAGGCAGGCTAGTAAATCATGCTTTTGAATGTACTGTTTTCTTTAAGGAAAAAGTTAAATAGATGCTTCTCCTGTGTGTACATTTGCTTGAAAATGCTTTTTGTATTCCAGATACTAAGGTAATGCTATCTCTATTTTTCTTTTTCTTCTGAAATACCAAGAAAGATGACCTGTAGTTCTTTTCGTCTCTAAAATTGGCCTTTTTTCTCAAATTAATTTAAAATGTAGCTTTGTTCACACCTGAGACCCCTTGAGAATAAACAAAATCTACATTTCTTTTTCAAGCAGTACCCTGTCAATCTAAGAAGAAAAGAGAACCTCGTTTCAATTGCTGGCTTCTCATAGCATGACATTTGTAGCAGCCTCATAGATTAGTAACTCTGGTTCAATTTGAAACTTAGATTTTTATTGAGCGTGCTTCAGAATAAAATCTAGTAAGATTTAAAAGCAAGTATTCATGATTTACAAATTAATTTTTTTAAGTAGCACATTAAGAGTTTGGAGGAATAGATTCACCAGCAATATCCTTGATGCCTTTAAATGATGGGGGTAATAAGTTCTATCTTTTTTTTTTTTTTTTTTCCCAAAAATAACAGGAACAGAGGAACTGAGAACTTGACTATTCTGCCTAGTGGCATCATGCTTAGGATAAAAGCATGAATTTATTCACCGTCTAAATACAACTTCAAATTCCCACCAGGCACTCTGTAAAATCTCAATAAATGCTGTTAGAGTGATGAACTAGTTTGGTCTTGTCCCAGAATATAACTTCAAATTTCTTTTCTGCTGATCATGAGAGAGTATCTGATTATTAATAATATATGGGTTCCCAGAGAAGCCAGACAGGTGCTGATACATCATTAGTCTTTTTTTTTTTTTCTGTGAAACTCATCAGTTTTTCTAGCATAAACCACAGTGGACCTCGAAAATGCCTTTTTGGCTTCACCAACTGGTTTCTTTTAGCAATGTAGGCACACACAATCCCATTTTTCTCAGGATTTATTAAATGCTATTACGTGTTGTCCTTTATTAAAGGCTACTTCTAACTCATCTGAAAAAAAGATTCTAAATTACCATAGGAGGTCCCACAAGAAAACAAATTTGCCTTTTGTTTGTTTGTTTGTTTTGACAAAGGATCTCTCTCTTTCAATGTAGAGTGCAGTGGTTTGTTTATAGCTCACTATTCCTGAGCTTAAGCGCTCCTCCAGCCTCAGCCTTCCAAGTAGCTGGTACTGCAGGTGCATGCCACCACACCCAGCTAACCTTTTTATTTTTAGTAGACATGGGGTCTCACTATGTTGCCCAGGCTAGTCTCCTGGCCTCAGGCTAGTCTCCTGGCCTCAAGCTATTCTCCTACCTTGGCCTCCCAAAAATTCTGGGATTACAGGCATAAGCAGACCCGTACAGGTCTTATGGAATAGGCATAAGGGAAGTTAAAATGTAGAGAAACAGGTGAAGAATATTATTCAGTAGTGATATAAAGGGGTGGAAAATGTTTCTGCCTCTATGTTTCTGGGCCCATGCCAGACATTGTTAATTAGTCATTTCCATTTTTTTTTTCGATTTAACATAGACACAGGCTCAGAATCCTTCTTAAGAGGAATACTGCAGGTTACTATCACTATCCTAGTTTATCTGCTGCATGAAACCCAGTTGCCATCTCTAGCAAGATAATTAGTTCTGACAAAGATAAGACCACTTACTAAAATGTATTTTTGGCAGCTCAGCACCATTTTTCTTCCTCTGTAGTCATCAAATCTTGATGAATCTTCTGCTTCGAGATACATTTCTATTCTGACCATCTATTTTGCCACCATTGCAATGATTTATAATAACAATGAGATATTATTCAGTATATGGTTAGATCGTGCTACCTACTGGAAAACAAAAAGACAAGTGAAGTCTGACACTTTTATATATGGGAAGCAAGTGTGCCATTGAAGTAGTCATTATTGAACTGTTAGCAGTTTTCAGTTCTCCTTTACTTCTAGGCACCATTCTATTCTAAGTTAGGTCTGGCTAAGAGAGGAGAGTTCCCTGGACCCCTTCACAGGACTTGCAACAGGGGTGTGGCTCACTAACTGGCTACTGCGCTCAAACCCTTGCAGGAGGGGGAGCATACAGGTGAGTGGGTGCCCAGATGGGGCGAGTGCTTTTTGCTCCAGCCACACAGTAGCATCTAAGGCTATGTTACAATTAATGCTCTTTTAGTAGTTGCCAACCACAGATTTCTAAGTGTTAACCAGCTCAGCAGAGGGTCAAGATGACAGCCCTTTACACCCCACCCTCTTGGTACATGGGTTCTTGTCTGGTATTCAGGAAGAATCAGGTTACACAGACTTGAAGGATCGTGAATGCAGAGGTCTTATTGTGTGATAGAGGTAGCTCTCATCTGGATGGGGAGCTGGAAAAGAGAGAGAGTGGGAAGATTATTTTCTCCTGGAGTCTCCGACTATCCAGCTACCTCTCCAACATTCAGATACTTCTTTTCTCTCCTTCTCCGCCATGCTGCTCTGCTCTTCTGCCAGTAGAGTTTAGGGTTTTTATGGGTACAGGTGGGGGACATGGCGGGCCAAGGTGGTTTCGGAAAGAGCAACATTTGGGTGGGAAAACAGGGATGTGAAGTTCTCCTGTAGGGCCGCAGGCCCAGGCTTGTGGGTGGAGCGTTTGCCGCAGAAGTACCCTCTTCTACCCAGTATTTCCTGCCTCCTGTCCATATCATGACTATATGGTTTTCTTAGGCCATTCTTCCTCTCCTGGTTTCCCCTGCAGAGCTCTAAATATTGCATTGCTAAAACTTTTATTTTCCTAGGTTTCAGAGAGAGAAACATGAAGTGGAGCCCCACCAAGTCAAAGTGGGCGTGTAGCATGAACAAAAAAATAAGCTTTAAAACCACTGAGATTTAGGCTACTGTAATCTGTCCTTTCCTAACTAATGCTATTCTGCTGGAGTAATATTAGGCAAGTGTCCATGGAGGAGACGCAGTTGTCTACATAAGGATATTTGAAAGATTTGTTAGCATGAGCTTTGACAAGGAAACAAAAGGCTTGTTTCATTCTAAAGCACCATCCATCGTATGACCTAGCATTGACTTAGTAATAGCTTTGGGAAAGAATAAAAGATCTGCTTTAAAATCATACAAAACTCTGTTGAATAAAATGATAACAGCATGCATTTATCCAGAAAAGTATAATCTCTTTTATTTTCTCCAAGTCCAAATCGAAGCCTTTTTCACATTGAATTGCAAAACTCTTTTAAATCACTTCTATAATTCAGTATTGATACATACCTTCAAAGTAACATTACCTTTTCCAGAACCAGTATATGTTACTATGATTTGCTCAACATTGCACTTTTAGGACTCTAAATAATTTTGAGGAATATCAAAGAATGCTAGGAATTCATCTGAATTTTCATTACTTGTATCATTTTCTTTTAACTTGGTATCACTAGATGTTAAGTAATTCTCTTGAATACCTCTAACTTTTGACAGGTAACTATTTAGCACCATCACAATGCCGGAATCATTTACATTAATCTTTCATAGGTTTACTAATTCTTTGGCCTATCCCGAAACATTTCATAATTTCTACTGCTTTCAATTGTATTTTCTGAGAGAGGCAGGGAATTTATTTCTTGGAGCATCAGTGAGAAATCAAAATACAGTTTTTACTTTAATACATTTTCCCAGCCTTGGTCCCATAAAACACTTTGATTCATTTTTTTAACCGCAGAATATGCATGTGATATTACATCTTCATTTTTTAGTATATTTACATTTTCATTTCTTTTTCCATACTCATTTATCTTCACAAAACTTTATAAATTTTCATACTGCATCATAGTACAATCTTTATAAATGCTTTACAAGTGACAGATATCTAAAAACGTTATAATTCTTCCATATACTATCCTACCAAAGATAATATTTGAAGTTGAAATCAGATGAACAATTATCTCCTACGTGTGACTAAATTTACGCTCACAAAATCTATGAAAACTATGTCCCAACTTGCTCCTCTTCCTAAAAACTGGACAGTTACATTTAACAGTAGTCATAAGATAGTTCCCTATTTTAAAATGTTAATGTGAAAAAAAAGTACTTTGCAGTGCAGTGACTTTGGTATTAAAAAGTTATTTAATCCATAAATAGCACTGAAGCCATATCATTTAATTAACATTTATTTTAAGTATAATTATAAATATACATGTGTTCATTATGTAATATATAACTAATGTACATATTAAATATAGTCAAGTTTATACATATCACAAGTGATAAACCAAACTGACTCTCAGTTAGCTTTCTTGTAGGAATCTGTGAGCCCTTTAGTCAGAAGTGAGTAAGAAAATGCTTTCATCTTTGTCTACACAGACCAGCCGTTTAAGCATTAGGATATTTTATCATCATTGCCTCAGATCCACACTGTTCAATGCACATCAGCTTTATTGGATTAACTGCTTCTTAACGTTACTCTGGAAAAATCCTCATTCTGGACAATATTTATAAAAATGTTGGTTTTTCTATAATAAATTTTCTCTAGAAAAAGTGCTAAATCTTGTTACTCCTGGATATGACTTTTCTATTTTCCCTGTTAATTTTCTGTATCTCTGAGCTATGTTGGCAGTGGTTAAAGCACGTGTTTTTGTCATTGTGGTTGTCTTATTCTTTTCTGGGTGTTAAGTATTATGGAAACGAATCCCTATTCAGGAGCCTTAGATACTGTAATACTTTCTGCCATGCTATTCAACATTTCCCTTCACCCTCACAGTTCTCTTTTATTGTTTCATTTTTTTCACATTCTTTTCATGTAAATGGCAATATCACAACACAAAAAGACTACCATAGAAGAAAAGAGAATTAATTATCAGAGAATTAATTAATAGGAGCTGCCATAATGTGATAAAACGTAGCATGGTTATTTGGAGCCAATCTTTATCCATAGTCAAATATTCTAAAAATTAGACCAAAAGTCATTTCAGGAAGGTAAATTATATATCCATTTTAATATTTTACAATCATTTCTGTAATCTACCTATAAAATACAGCTATTTTGAAGGAAAGAATATGATTGTTCACTGACGTACAATAACAGATTTTTGTGCATTAAAAGATATAGTGAGGTGAAGAATAATAATTATCAATGTAATACTTTGGGAATTATTATACTCCTGATGAGTGTTTATGACAAGTATTCAACAGGAATTTATGGTACTTTTTCATTACTTCTTTTTTGGTAGACTCAGATTCTTGAAGAAGAATAATTTTGAGCTTAGGGAATAATCAAGTGATTGCAAAAAACATTGTCTCCAAATTGTTGCTGTGAGCATGGCTGTTTATATAACATCAATATCTTGGTTTGTGCCAAAAAGTGCTATAATGTTTTTTAAAAATATATATGTAACTGACAAATAACCAACTCCTTCTTCCCCAGATCTTTATAAAGAGTAAGGTTTCTGTATTACTACTGAGATCTTAGAAAAATCTCTGCTGGAGAATTCTAAATAAATGTCTGATGTTTAATCAGCTTTGCTCATGAGTTTCTTAATGGCAGGCCCTAGACTGAGCACAGGTGGATGTTGCTTTTGGAAAGCTAATGTGAGCTGGTGGAAGACTAATTCTCAGTAGGAACATGTGTTAACCAAAAGTTCCTTAATGAAGACCAGCCTATTAATAGTCCCAGGAGGACTTCAGTTCATTGATTGCAAGCTTCGGTGCGTTAGCAAACACTAGGGGGAAAAAGCTGAAAAAGCTTGCATGCTGATTTTTAAACTAACATTGTTAGAGTCTAATTTTCACCTTTATCAGTTCACATGGTGAGACTCCAACCCTGTACTTTTTAAGTTAGGAGATAATTCATGGAAAATTATCTAATTAAATTCAATTTAATCCCAGTTGTGTATTTTAGGGTCTGTTGTACAAATTGACCTATTCATTTTTAAATTAGGGACTTCCTGCCCTAATCTCTTTTCTATTCTCCATCTCTCTCATTTCTTTTTTGCTACTTCAATAAAACACTGCATGATGTCTTACCAGTTAAGGTACTGTTTTGCATCCTAGGACACTTTTCTATGTTTTGATTATTTGAGGAAGAGTGCAGAAATTATTTGAGGTGATTGAATAATAATAATGCATTTGCAAGACACAGGACTGATTTTGATTCATCTTGCTGAGCTTGCTGTTCTAAATTAAATGGTTGCATAGGCTGAGAATCTATGGAATCTAGTCAGTCACTGATTTTGTATATTGCTTAATAAATCCAAGAGCAGCCCCACATATAACAGCAAACTCTTTTACTTTCATTCCAACATTTTTCTTCTTTCCTTTCAGAGTCACAACTTTTTAAAGTATGGTAGGGCCCAGCTGTGGTGCTGCTGGTAGGTTGTTTAATGGAAATAGGACAGAGTAAGAAGTAGTCATTTCAGAATTAATATCTAAACCAGATGGTAAGCAGGATCATTTCAATGCAGCTCTTCCAAAAATAATACCTTAATGTTTAGGCTAAATGTGTTCTCACAAATGTAGGGTTATATAAATATGTATTCCCAGGCTACATAAATATGAATTCCTTTTTTATTATTATACTTGAAGTTCTGGGATGTAAGTGCAGAACATGCAGGTTTGTTACATAGGTATACATGTGCCATGGTGGTTTGCTGCAGCCATCAACCTGTCATCTACATTAGGTATTTCTCCTAATGCTATCCCTCACATAGCCCCCCACTCCCAGACAGGCCCCAGTGTGTGATGTTCTCCTCCCTGAGTCCATGTGTTCTCATTGTTCAACATCCACTTATGAGTAAGAACATTCGGTGTTTGGTTTTATGGTCCTGTGTTAGTTAGCTGAGAATGATGATTTCCAGATTCATCCATGTTCGTGCAAAGGACATGAACTCATCCTGGTTTATGGCTGCATAGTATTCCATGATATATATGTGCCACATTTTCTTTATCCAGTCTATCATTGATGGATATTTGGGTTGATTCCAAGTCTTTGCTATTGTGAAAAGTGCTGCAATAAACATACGTGTGCATGTGTCTTTATAGTAGAATGATTTTGGGTATATACCTGGTAATGGGATTGCTGGATCAAACGGTATATCTGGTTCTAGAACCTTGAGGAATTGCCACACTATCTGCCACAATGGTTGAACTAATTTATACTCCCACCAACAGTGTAAAAGCATTCTTATATGTATTTCTTAGAAATTAATTATTTGGGTATTTTAAAATTTCATTTCTGGTAAAACTGCCTTTTATTTGTTATCTCTAAATATCTTTCAGGTTTATAATAATAATTTGCATTATTATAATATGCATAAATAACATGCATTATTTGTAGTAGTAATTCATCCATGTATGTTTTTAAAATATATATTTTGAGTGTCTCATATGCCCAGACTGGCAATGTAATGGGGTTACATTGATTAACAAGACGTAGTTAAATTCCCTCAGGAATTTAATTTTCTCTAATATGATTTTTTTTTTTTACTTTCCTTTGAAACTTTAAAGAAATTATAGAGCACCTTTGAGTGTCTTCAGTTTTTATGTCTTACATCTACATAGACTCAGGAAGAAGTCTTTACTTAATTTTAAAGAGAGCAAAAGGTAGAATACGTTGTTTCTACATTAAAACATTTATTTCAATTTCTTCATAATGTTTTCAACACAAATTTTTGTGCTAAGTGGATAATTATGTGCCTGGGACACTTTTCTAGTTGATGAGAAATAGAGATTTTTCCCAAATAATATGGATTAGAATAACTTGTTGTATTACCCATTTGTATTCTTTTTTCAGATGATAGCCTACAACTATATATAATATCTATTATATATAATATTAATATAATAGAATGTTACATATAGTTACTAAAAGTGTCTGACCACTTACACATTGAAGATTTGAGATTTGAGATTTTATTTTCTGAGCATTGTTTAATCTTACCTATTAACTGTAGTCAAAGCACTGGCATTTCTGTCCCCTTGGAGGAAAACTATTGAGGTATCATTTCATTTCAGACCTGGAAGGAATCTGAAGTGCCACATTATTCAGCCCCCACGTGTATTAGGTTGGGAAACAGAAGCCAGAGGGATGACATGGCGCGAATAATGCTGCCGTCTGAAATACGGGGGAGGAGTTACTAGGACTAGAAAGAGGCAGAGCTGAATTCAAGACTCAGCTCTTAGATATGTAAAGCTTCCGTTCTTTGGGCTTGCATTAAATCACTTTAACTTCTCTGTGTTGCTTTTGTTACCTGTTAAAGTAACAACAAAAGAATTTTTACAAAAAACAATGAAAATATAATATTTGCTTTCTATTTTGTCAACTTATTTCTATGATGGACTTGCAAAATGGGTGTTTGTAAACTATACTGCATCCCACACAAACTTAGGTTACTATGGTTGTTTAACAACAGAAGTGGGACTGTATAGTTTACATATCATTCAACTACATTCCAGTCAAACATTGTTGCTATGACATAGGATTATGAAACAGCACTTTTATTAATGATATTGTGTAAAAAAAAAAACTTTTTGCAAGTTTGGAATTTCCTGATTCTTACTTGCTTTTGGCTTGTAGCTGAAAAGGGTTTGTGACTATCAGTCCTACTATTGGTTCCTGGCTGTCTTGGGACAAGGGACAAATGGGCATGTCTGTGGTGTTCCACTGAGTTTGAGATGGCACAGCCTGCAACTATATCACTGTTTGATCTAAATTTTAATTTTTACTTCAACAACTATTTTCCTTTTGCATCTTACATTGTCATTTATAATATTATGATATGAGAAGAAAAAAACATTACCATTATTCATAGTTTCATTTCTCCTTAAGCATTATTGTAGATGATGATGGATTATCACATACATTTATTGGGGCCAGGGGTGAGTTCTTCATGAATGGGGAAAGCTGGATAAGGGGTGAGACTGTCGAAGAGAGTCGAACACACCAAGCTGTGTAGCCTCTTGCTCTAGGACATTGTATAAATGATGTCCTGGAGGAGGTTCCAAGGTCAGAAATAGACAAGTGAGTCTGAGACAGTGAAACGGGATATTTCCCTGACTCCCGTTGTAGGACATGCAACAGGAATGTGGCTCCTTTTGTTTGGCTGTCATGCACACTCAAACCCCTTACAGGATGGGGAGCATGCAGATGAGACCCCTGGGCTCCATCCCCACGGCAACGTCTAGGGGTGAGTATCTGCGACTTCCAAAGTCCAAATAAGCACGTGATACAGTGTGCTCTTTTAGCCTTGCTATCCACAGACAGCTTAAGTGTTAACCACTTCCATGCCCTCTTGGTACCCAGATCCTTGTCTAGCATCCAGGAAGAATCATGTTGCATATGGACTTGAAGGATGAATGCTGGGGTTTTATTGAATAGTGGAGATGGCTCTCACCAGGATGGATGGGGAGCTGGAAGGGGGATGGAGGGGGAATATGCTCTTCCCTGGGGTTTGGCTGTCCAACAGACGGTCTCCTCTCTAGCTGTCCCCAGCTGAACTCCTCTCAATGCTCAGATGATCCTTCTCTTCTCTCTGCCACGCCATTCGGCCATTCTTCTGCATTTCTGTTCATTTCCTCCTCATCTGCTTCTGAAGCCGGGGTCTGGGGTTTTTATGGGTATAGGACAGGGTGGGGTGGCAGGCACAAAGCAACTTTTGGGCACAAAAACAGGAATGGCTGTTCCCATTTAGGGCTGCGGACTTCCAGCGTTGAGGGTGGGACCTTTGCTGGGGAACCACCCTCTTCCACCCAGTATTTCCCTGTCTCCTGTTCGTATCAACAAGTCATCAGTCAAGGACAGAAGATGAAAAATCAGACTTGAGTTACAGAGTCAAAGCAAGGAGGTAGCAGGAAAGTCAGGAATAAGAAGCAAAATAGAAAGCGTGACATGGTCAGTGGTTCTCAAACCTTAGGGTGCATCAGAATCACCTGGGAGGCTTATTAATATGTATAGTGCTTGGCTCCATGCTCAGCATTCCTGCTTCAGTAGGTCTGGAGTAGGGCCTGAGAATTTGCATTTCTAACAGACTCCTAGATGATGTTAATGATGATGCTCTGAAGACCACACGTAGCAAACCATTGGTCTAGATGGATTTCAGAGATAAGTGATAGTGCCTACAGTGACTTTCATGAGCTCCTGGGATACTTGGTTGGGTGAGCTGTTTGTTAAACAACTGGGAATAAAATTGAAAATTATATAACATTTTAGCTTTTAAAAATTTTAATTGGCTATCTTTAAGTCAAATGCATAGCTCAGAGTTTATGAAGATGTGTACCTTTTCCTGTATTGAAATGTAAAATAAAGCTATATTCTTGTTATATAAACATACATAAAAATTATTCCCTCTGTGAAAGGTGATTTTTTCCCCCTATTTTTATACTTTAACAGCTAGTACAGTGTTCTGGTTAAGCATGTGTGCTCTGAAAATAGACTAAGGTCACATCTTGATTCCACCATGAGCTTTGTGGCTGAGGTCACACGTTTCTTAAATTCTCAGAACTTCCTTTGTAAAGTAGGGATATTACCAATGGCATAGGGTTGTGGTAAGGATTTAATGAAGTAATGGCTTTAAACCACTTATTGGAGTACCTGGCAATAGTAATTGCTGCAGAAATGTTAGCTGTTATTGGAACACCAAAGTAAATGCCTTTGTTTAGGAATGTGACTTTATATACAATACTTCCGTAGTTTTCTTAGGTTTAACCTGATAGGTCCTTCTTTGTATCTATAATTCATTATAACTCTTCTGTTAAGAATAGCCCTGAGTTGGCATGCAGTTTATATGTAAATAATATGATTTAGAAGTGGATTACAGAGAACAAAGAATCAAAATTGCCTCAAGCAAATTTCAGACTAAGAAGGAAGAACACTTTCTCTAGCACAGTGATTAGAAACATCTACTCTGGAACCAGATTGCCTGGCTTGTATTCTGACTCTACTTTTCACTAGCTCTGTGACCTTGAGCAAGTTACTAGACCTCTCTGTTCCCCAGAATCTTCATTTGTCAAATGGTGGTAATGAACTGGGCACAATGGCTCATGCCTGTAATCCCAGCACTTTGGGAGGCCAAGCAGGCAGAACACTGGAGATCAGGAGTTCAAGACCAGCCTGGTCAACATAGTGAAACTCTGTCCCTACTAAAAATACAAAAATTAGCTGGGTATGGGTGGTGCATGCCTATAATCCCAGCTACTTGGGAGGCTGAGGCAAGAGAATTGCTTGAACCCAGGAGGCAGAGGTTGCAGTGAGCCGAGATTACACCACTGCACTCCAGCCTGGGCAACATAATGAGACACAGTCTCCAAAAACAAAACAAAAAAATGGTGGTAATAATACCTATTTCAAAGTGGTTATAAATATGTATGGGCATATGTATACACACAAGAGATCACCTATATAAACTGATTAGACACTACTAATGAAGTATATAAATTGCTTAGAACAATGCCAGGCACAAAATAAGCATGATTAGCAGTATTTGCTGTTGTTCATATTTTGTTTGTTCGGATGTATTTTTGGCAGAATTTTTTAAGGAAAAATAATCTGAAATACTGTTATTTTTCCCCTATAGTTGAATATACTGCAGCATAGGTCTGTGACAAATTTGCAAAATTGAAAACAAATATAGTCATACCTCAGTATTAATGAGGGATTGGTTCCAGAACCCCCTCCCACTCCACATACCATAAAGATACCAAAACCTCTCATATAAAATGATGTACTATTTGCATATAAACTATGCATATCCTCTTTTACAGCTTAAAATCACCTCTAGAGACAATGTAATGCTATGTAAACATTGTTATACTGTATTGTTTAGGGAATAATGCCAAGAAAAAAAGTCTGTACGTGTTCAGCCCAGACACAAACATCCTTTTTTTAAATAAATATTTTTAATTTGAGGTTTATGAATCCATGGATGTGGAACTCATGGATATGGAGGACTGACTGTACTGTCTTAATCAAACTACATAAGAAGAAAAGTTCCTCTCCCCACCCCTTCTACACTTTCATAAAAATGTAATTGGTATTCATTGATAACCAGAGTTAATACCTTTAAGACAGTATAGACTTTAATGATGTTTTAGAAAAAAAAGAGGCCCCTTTCATACTTACAAAATTTCTAAAGTGTACTTTTAAAGGATGTCATTGACTTTATTATTGCCAAGTTCTATGGTATTTTCTCCATCTCTTGTCCCCTGGTCTTGCTCTTGCATGTGATTTTATTGACCATTCTGTCCTTGAAATTGTCCCTTTTCTGGTCAGCCTGACTTACACACAGCTTCCTTCTCAGCTATTGCTCCAGACAGGCACTTCTTCTGTCACCTGCCACTCCCAGGGTATGTCTGCCAGCACCAAGCTTCACCTGTTCTTCTTAGGACACTTCTTCAGAGGGATCACTGATTCCCAGGACCTCCTCTCCCCTCTCTAAGCTGAGGCTTTGTGTCTGATCTGTCCTCCCAGCTAGCTCTACAACCCCTAAAGTGTGCTAAATTTCCACTTGAATTACTCATCACCACTTCAAAACCAAACTTACATTTCTCTAAAATGTTTCCCCTGGCCGCATCCCTGAACATCAATAGTACCACACTGAGCCCAGGCTCTAGGGTTAGCATGCTGCTGCTACCGCTGACCCACACTTTTACATTCCTTTCTGAAAGGTCTTTTCTATTTTTCCCCCAAAGTGGCATCACTGTCACCTGCCCTTCTAGAACAGGACCTTGTTACCCTCACCTCTAGCTCCTAGGAGGCCTTGATGCTGCAGGCACTCTCCCTCCAGTTTGTCTATTGTAGAACCAACAGGCTAATCTTCTTTTTAACAAACTATTCACCACACTAGGGCTGTTCTGTTGTACACATATCAAGTGCAGATGTTTCTGCCTGGCTTTCAAATATTTCCATAGTTTCTTTAAAGCTTGTAGCCCTTAGGTCTCACTTGAGCCATCCTGGACTCTGCTCTGGCCAGGCCTCTTGCAAGGATCGTATGAACACACCTTGAATTCTCCACATTAGCCCTTGCTACTCCCTTGGCCTTTGAGCAACCACAGCATTTACACTCAGCACTTAATATTCCCTTTTGCCTGTTTACATTTGTGTAGTATTCATCAACTTTGTTTTCCAAATGTACAAAGATAAGAACCATTCTTTAAACATTTTAAAATTATATTCTAACCTAACATAGCAACTGAAACTATAAAGAAAGAATATATAATACCCATGAAAGAAACCAAAGAGAAAATATGCTGCTTAATTCCCTTATACAAATGAGGAATCTGAATACCTGAGATAGATATTTTTAAATTTAATAGTTATATATTTAGACTTATGGTTACCTTCTGTGCATGGCAAATCATGGCTGCTTGCCATTTATATTATTGGCATAATGTTTTTTTTGGAATAAATTTGCTTTTGATTGAAATATTAATTTAGAAAGAAATGAATAAATTAATTCATAGCACTGGAGGTATGAAAATATGGCAAAAGTTGTGAGAGTAATACTCAAATGATAGAAATCTTGAAAATACTATAATACAATATGGTTAATCTGTGCTTAATAAGTAATTGTTGATTGACTAATAGCTCAAATCAGTCAATCTAGAAAACCACGTTCAGACCTATATTAGTCATTTTTCACATTGCTATAAAGAACTACCTGAGACTGGGCAACTTATTAAGAACAGAGGTTTAATTGACTCACACTTTCATATGGCTTGCCAAGCCTTGGGAAACTTCCAATCGCAGGAGAAGGTGAAGCAGAAGCAAGGCCCCTTTTACATACAGCAGGAGGCAGGGGTTGTGGAGGACCACCACACTTTTAAGCCATCAGATTTCATGAAAACTTGCTCATTATCATGAGAATAGCATGGGGAACCACTCCCATGATCCAGTCGTCTCCCACCAGGTCCCTCCCCTGACATGTGAGGATTACAATTAGAGATGAGATTTGGGTGCGAACACAGCCAGACCATATCAAGACACATTTCCTCAAAGCCCCGTATGACAAATAGGTAGACACTAATTTTCACAGCTAAACTTTAAGCATAAGATCAAGGGAAGAGAAAAGACTCAATGGGCAAAAATGATTTTCGGCTCCTCAGGAGTTATCTGCTTGTTGGAAGCGGTGCCATGACTGTAGGCCACTGACTCTATCTAGAGGCAGGGAATGAGGACATCCCTCAACTACCTGTTGCTTTTCCTCGGACTCTCTCTCACACACAAAGTCTAGCTGGACAAGCTGCAACACATTAACATTAAATGAGTCCCTAAAAGTTTAAATTTCCACATACAAAATCATTTGCAAAAGAGACTTGTACTTCGCCTGCCAATTCTTATCCTCTTTCTCTTATTTTTGGAAGCTCTAACAGCCACCCTCAGAAACCCTACCTTATAGTGGTTTCCTCCAGCAAGCTTAGCTCCCCTGACCAGGCTCACTGAATTATAGGCCTCAAAGTAAACTCCCTGCAGGAGAACATAAATAGACTGTGGCTGGAGGTCTGTTTATGGTGGGGCCTAAAAAGCCAAAATTTGAAATGCAACAGAATATGAATATTGGGAGGGATAAAAAGGGGATCCACTGTATGATGCAATTATGATAAAACCTACCCAGAGTTACGCCAAATTCCACAGGTTATAATCACAAGCACCACAATATGATACTCATTTGAGACATCAGCTGTAAGTTTGGGGACCTCAGATCGTTTGCCCTTCTGACCAATTGGGTATAAATTTGAGAGTCCATATAAGCCCCCAGGTTTGATATTTGCTAGAACAACTCACAGAATTCAGAAAAACACTATACTTACAATCAAAATTCTGCTATAAAGGATATAAATCAGGACCAGCTAAATAAAGATGCACATAGGATAAGGTCCAAGAGGGTGCCAAGCATGAAGCTTCTGTGTCCTCAGGACACATCAGCCTCCTGACACATCAATGTATATCCCCATTTAGGAAGCTTACCCAGGTCTTGGTGTCCAGAGTTTTCACTGGAGTTTCATTATGCAGTCATGACTGATGGAATCATTATCAACATGAGTGAACTCAATCTTCAATCCCTCTTTCATCCCCAGAGGTTGGGGGAGAGATCAGGTTGAATATCATATGGCTCCCAGCCCTAACCCTTAATCACATGGTTGGTCTACCTGGCATGGCTGACCCCCATCCTGAAGCTATCTGTGGGCCCCCAGTGAGTTAGCTCTTTAGCATAAACTCAGACGTGGTCCCAGGGGTCATATCATGGGTAACAAAAACATTTCTATCACGTGAGAAATTCCAAGGGTTTTGAAACTCTCTTCCAAGAGCCCAGGACAAAAACCAGATAAATTCTTTTTATCTGGGTAACAACATAGAGAAAATACAATAGGAACTGGACCTATTTTCAGTCATAGAAGAACCAAGACAAAAAAATTATGATTTTTGATGGTGGAAGGATGAACTATTTCAATCCATGATTTTAGTATGATTTTAATCCATACTAAATGAACTGCAGTTCTGAGACAGTTGTTAGTCTTTCCTTGACAAAAATGATATTAAGAGAGCATCCGAAGTACAAAATTAGACATGAAGGGTGGATTTGGGAAGAATTTAGGGAGGTGAGGGATACTGGAAGAAAGATGTGTTGTTTCTTTAACCAGAAGGTTACCCATTGGAAAAGGTCATTTGAATACAAAATAAATGGTCATTAAACATCACTAGAGTCTTTTGTTTTTCACTCATTCATTCATTCAGCAGTCTTTACTGAGTATCTCAGATGCTTGTCACTGGACATAGTTTGCTACATGATCAGTGTAAGAAAAAAAGTTTATTTGCATTTCATGGAAAAGGAGGGATGAACTATTTGAAATTATTTGCTGAATATAATTGCAATCTAAATGAACCTGAATTCTGAGATGGTTGTTAGTTTTTGCTTGTCAAGAAGGATGTTAAGAAACCCTACTCTCCAAGTATGAAGTATTAGACATCAAGTCTATATTCGTGAGGAATTTGGGTAGGTCAAGAATAATAGTAGAAAAATATGTTGTTTGTTTAACCAGAGGCTACCATTTAGTCTTAATGTTTTTTAGCAAAATTAAGAAGCGTTTTGAAATGTGATGTGTTATAAATTGTTCTCTCTTTTTACTTTCCTGTAATTGGAGCAACATACTAATTTCTACAAGTTGTGACTACTAACAGAGAGCAATCACCTCACAGACTTGTACCGAAGAGATGAGACCATCCAGGTGAAAGGAAATGGCTACGTGCAGAGTCCTCGATTCCCGAACAGCTACCCCAGGAACCTGCTCCTGACATGGCGGCTTCACTCTCAGGAGAATACAAGGATACAGCTAGTGTTTGACAATCGGTTTGGATTAGAGGAAGCAGAAAATGATATCTGTAGGTAAGTGGGGAAAAAGAAAACCTTTTAGGGTACTATTTCAAGGTGAAAAAAAAAAATTTAAAGCATCACATCAAACATTCCTTTTGAACCTTTTAAATGGACCCAACATGTGTCACTTCTTTTTCAAAAAGCCTTTATGTCAACCCTAACAGAGAAGATAGCATAGATTGCTGCTGCAGAGGGCCGAATATCCTGGCAGGACTCACAGAAACTCACTTGTCAACTGTGAGGACTGCGTGACCTCCAAAGAAGGATGGAATCCGGAGGTCCTGTCCTTTTCCAGGCATAGAACGGCATTTGTGCACAGGTATCTAGCATTCCGGGTCACCTGCAGCTGCATCATGTGACCCTGGTCAAAGCCTGCCATGGGCTTAGGGAGCATAAACCCCTGCCCGGTCCAGCTGATCCAGGCTTTCGTAACCATAATGAATTATGTCAGCACTGGGAGACGATGGGTGGGGAAACCTCTCAGGGTCTGACCCTGAGTTCATAGAGTGAGGGCTTCATATATGGGAGGGAAGGAAGAGAAAGCCCATCCCAGATTCCTTGTGCTCCACAGAAGGGTCTGTTTCCTGCAGTTTCTGGGTCACAAGTAGAAGATGAAAGCTGTGTCTGATAATCTCCCTTCTTAGCATATTTATCAAAGAAAGCCTGGGCTGTTGTTCTTTCAATGTCTGCTCACAGCATTTAACTCACTTAATTAGCATGTATAAGACTTGAGGAAGATTTTTTTTTCTTTTTTGTGCTTTACTGCACACACTTGTTCTGCATTGCCAATGAACTACTGAACTGCTAAATCCTTTCAGCAGGTTTATTTTTCTTTGAATAATAAAATGAGGTGCCTCAAATTTGGTTGTCCTCTGTTGCATGTTTATTATGCTGACAGCTTTTATTATGTTGCTATTTTGCTGAGAATAACAGCAGTGACTATTACTTTCTAGGACCACAGAGGGTAATGTATGCCAGAAAGCAGAGATGAATACATTAAGGAAGAGCCAGTTAATATTTACAAAGAGGATAAACTAATGCTGATCGTGCGTCTTTTCAACCTTGAAAAAGAGAGCTAATATTCTGTGCTTAAAAAATCATAAGAAAAAAAACACTATTAAAAGATTATTAAAGGCGATGAAATGAAGGGTACCATGATCTGTTTCTGCCCACAAAACACTTCTGATACCAAATTTGTGAGGTCAGGGTTTTTTCCCCACAGCAGTTAATTCTCCAACATCTGCTGGTATTGTCCCATTCAATTCAATTCTGACGCTATCTGGAATCAGTGTCAGATGCCACAAGTTAAGGCACGGTCCCACAAGACTGCTTCCATGTTCTATGTCAGTTGCAGCTTCCAAGCCTCTCCTACTTCTATCAACCAGCTATAAATAGGGGTTCCCAAACCCCCTTCTTGGGTTGAAAAATTTGCTAGAACAACTCACAAAACTCAAGGAAATACTTTCCTTGCTATTACCAGTTTATTATAGAGGATGCAACTCAGGAACAGCCAAATGGAAGAGGGACATGGCAAGATGTGTATAAAGAATGCCTTCTCTGGGTTTGCAACCTTCCAAACACCTTGATGTGTTCACCCGCCTGGAAGGGTATTTATGGATGTCTCATTGTGTAGGCATGATTAATTAAATCATTGGTGACTGAACTCCATTTCCAGGCCCTCTCCCTCCAGAGGTCCACAGGTACAGCCAAAAGTTACAACTCTCTAATCATGTCTTGTCTTTCTCGTGACCAGTCCCCATTCTGAAGCCATCTAGGGGCCTTCCAACAGGTGCTTCCAAGAGGCAATGAATTTATTCATTAGGATAAATTCTGGTATGGTTGGAAGGGGGCTTATTATGGATAACAAAAGATGTTCCTCTTACCCTAACACTCAGAAATTCCAAAGATTTTAGGAGCCTTGAAAAAAAGACCAAATATTTATATTTCGTGTTATCACAATATCACAGAAGGGAAGCCAGGTCTCTACTACTGAGCTGGAGTTTTGATCCCAGCAGTGAGTCCTTTTGACATTCTTGAAAATAGGAGAGGAGGACTCAGGATGGTTTCCTTTCTGGACCATTCATCAAATCTAGTTGCTCCTCAAAATTTATAGAAGGAAATAGAAGGATAGCAGGTAGAAAAGAACAAAGAAAGAAGGGAAAGAGACCAGAGACTTGTCTCAGAACCCTCCCTAAGAAATAAAATAGTCCTCTGTTGACTTCAGGTTTAGAGTTAAAGTCACACCGATGTGTTCTTTAAACAAAAGTGACCTATTGTGTTATTAAAAGTTTCAAGTATACTTATGCTTTGTGCAGTAAATGTGATTTACTCACATTGTATACAAAATAAAATGGAATTGATTTCCTACCATCTGTTCCAAAGCCTCCTTGATGTTTACATTGTAATATTTTATTGCTTGAATAATGATACTTTGTTAGTGCTTTTCACCTTCCAAGCACCATACAAACATTAAGTAATTAATTTACACAGCACCCAAGAGATATGAAGCTGGTAAAATTATATAAGCCTTCTTATTTTATCCATAAGAAAATTGAGGCAGTGGACATAAGGGCCTTGTAAATCACTGTTAGAGAAATTTAGTCACAATATCATTCTTTTTTACTTTCTCTTTAGATCACCTCGCCCAATCCAGTAGAGACCTGAGGTGCATGAATAAGACCAGGAAAGCCATAATTGGTATCTCTATGTTTTCAGAAAAAAATGTTTCTTATGATGATTCCTTCTGATGATTGTGACAGAACTCTGTAATATGGTTGTGAGACTTCTGCCACTGTTCCCTCTGAATGTCCATCATCTGCCTGTGACTTTAGCATCTGAAGTCACTGTGGAAAAGGTAGAGTGCAGGAATCACATATTGATGACCAAAACTGAAAGAAATAGTTAAGCTTATCAAGTAGAATCGTCTAACATCTTAGGGAGCTGAAAATAGAATAAATGCTCCCTATAAGATGTAAGCTGTGTCCTACTATGTAATAGAATGAGGTACCACTTTGGAGGTACTTCGAAGACCAAATAGCCACAAGGATGACTAAGGAGGTTTTTGCTGTCCTCTTCAATCCCAGGATTCTACTGTCTCCACCAATGCCACAAGTGCACTATGGTCTTAAGCTCAGTCACACGCTGGTTTAACCAGCCCAGATTTTTCCAATATTGGTTAGCAAATATCTCTCCTCAGTTACATGCTTTCCCTTATGATAAGTTTCATATCTTGTGATGTGATCCTTCCAAAAGATAGTTTCCAAAAAGAGCATATAGCAAATCATGTGTGTATTCATTTATTTTCTGTAATAACATTGCTGATTTTGTAAGCTATATAGATATAGATCATTTACTTTCTCAAGAAAGCGCCGAATGAATTAAATTAATTCAGAGTGGATATTTGTTTCAAAAACTTCATATAGTTAATATATGGGCATATAACTAGAGCTACATCTCCTAAAATATGCCAACAGATTATACTTACTGGTTTTTCCAAGAAAACTTTCTAAAGCCAGATGCTCAGAAAGTAACCCATTTTTATTATTGAAGATTTAGAAACAGTCATGGCTAATTGTATGTAAAGCTTTTCTCAGAATAGATTACTGAAGTTTGAATTTGCAAACCTAATCCAAAAACCAGCTTTCCTTTAACATTTTTGTACACTATAATTTTCATTTCAGATTGTAGTCATGAAAAATGACATATGCTACTTTTAATTTCTCAGTGAAAGTATGAATTTCAAAATCTACTTTAATCAAAACATGTTCATTATGTCCAATTGATTCTAGGTATGATTTCGTGGAAGTTGAAGATATATCTGAAACCAGTACCGTTATTAGAGGACGATGGTGTGGGCACAAGGAAGTTCCTCCAAGGATAAAATCAAGAACAAACCAAATTAAAATCACATTCAAGTCCGACGACTACTTTGTGGCTAAACCTGGGTTCAAGATTTATTATTCTTTGGTGGTGAGTAGCTTAACCACTTTATGATTAAAAGCAGACACTGGTTTCATGAAGTATAAAGATCAATTTTCTATGATCAAATTCAGTGAGGGTGAGTGAACTTCATTAATTCCTTATGACATGGTTTGTTCCTACCTTATGCTCAAAATGTTAAAGTCCTTGTTAGTAAGAAATCCCATTTTGGATCTATTAAGTCAACCATTGGGCCATGCATTTTGAAAGACAGCATAGTAAATAGGAAAAGGTAAATGGTTTAGAGTAAAGCAGATACTACATTGCCTTTTGATTCAACTGAAGCAAGGTAAATGTATAGTCAAATAGAAGGTATGTGAGAATTAAACTTGTTTTCAGAATTAAAGCTAAAGAAAATAATTTCTTCTTTTGGTTTGAAAATTTGTCTACAAATTCTATCACAGAAAAAAAAAGTCCTGATAATTTTAATTTCAATTATGACCCAGATTTGGGAAGGGTCTGTGTTATAATCATAGAGCCTCAGGGCTCGCAAGCATCTGCAAAATCAAAAGGTCCAACTCAGGACCCAAGAGTGTGAATCCTGTTGGCTACAATCTTGCTTATTTGCAGTATTTTCTCTACTTAAACACCTCAGCAGCCATTCTCAACTGTAAATGGTTCTGACTGGTAGGAAATATTCAACATTATATTGAGCCAAAATCTACATTGTAGTTAATTTTAGTTGTTGGGTCACACACAATCAATCTTCTTTACTTATTCATACATTAATGAAACAATAGTAAGTTCCTGTTCTTTGTCAGATACTCTGATAGATTAGTAGATACAAAGGTAAGGAGGACAGACAGGGTCCTTGAACCGTCTGGAGCTTATAGTCAGGTAGAGATGACAAAAAATTTAAAAGCTATAAGAGACCAAGTGCAGCTGCTCATGCCTGTAATCCCTACACTTTGGGAGGCTGGAGTGAGAGATCTCTTGAAGCCAGGAATCTGATACCAGCCTGGGCAACAAAGCAAGACCCTGTCTCTACAAAAAAAGTAAAAATTTGCCTGCTGTAGTGGCATGTGCTTATAGTCCCAGGTACTGGGGATGCTGAGGCAAGAGAATTGTTAAGCCCTGGAGTTTGAAGCTACAGTGAGCCATGACTACACCACTGCAATCTAGCCTGGGTAATAAAGCAAGACTCTATCTCTAAAACCAACCAACCAAACAAACAAAAAAACAGTAACAACTGAGAAAGATGCGTAATAAAACACAATAACTGAATGCTGTAGGTCAGGTTCACAGAGACATTTGGATGATTTTGTCTATACATTAACATAAATATCACTGAATCCTTCAGTTATTTGTAGCATATTACCTTTTGGGATCAATTTTCACTTTCTTTAAGTTTGTCTCTGTCCCTTTTCCAAGTGTGAATGACAGAATAGAACAAGTACTATGAATGGCATCAATTTATTGTTTTTTAAATTTTTTTCTCTTAAGAATTAAGTTTTTAGAAAAGGAAAAATCTTGCTTTAAAAACATATATAATTGGCTTTTTTTTTTTTACATGATGGTGAATTATTAAACAGTAAGTGAATTCTACATCAGAACATTGTAAATGAAAAAATAACATGCAGTAACCCTGGTTCCAGTTTTAATTTGAAAATAATCCATCAAGCGTGATTTACTTTATTGCAAACTCATGCAGTTCTGCTCAGCATTAAAATTGAAGTGTGAACCTTTGGTTTCTACATTCATTTGACTTTTAATGTGTTCAGTGATGCATCTGTTCTCAATTGTTCATGGATGGAGCAGGGTTGGCATGTTAGAATGGTGTTGGATAGGCTTAGAGAATATTTTTTTTTCCTTTAAAATATCAAGCACTATTAGTGCTAATGTTTGGTTATGAGTAAGTTGAATGGTCCATAATTAGAAACACCATAACACCAACATAATACCTTTAAGACATAACAACCACTTTTGTAGAAAGCAGTACGAGTACAGGTTTAAGGGAGAATGGATACTTTTGTTTGAGGTGTTTTGGGTTATGATGCAGTCTCATAACTCATTTCTTAATCAGTTTTAGGTGGAATATTGGACTGCCTCTACAATTTGGATGTGAACCAGTTTGACATCACTCCTCTGGTTTATTTGCTTCCACCAGTACATTCAATTGTGTGTTTTTTCTTGTTTGAAATGATGTTATTACAACACTTTTCTGTATTTTTCTACTGGCCTGTTGGTCTATGTCCATTGAGAATAGCTCAGACTCTTTCTCCTCCTAATAGGCTTCTGGCCTTAAATATGGTCCATTAAAGCCAAAGTGTTTTGGCAGACAAATTTTAAGAGAGAGAATGAGCTTAACCTCCAGTTATGTAGAGACTCTAGATTGTGTGGCTTTTTGACAAAACTCTTCTGTTTGCTTCTTGGCTCAGTAGGGATAGATTACATATGGCTTGACCACTATACTGGGAAGATCACTTTACTCATATTTAAATTTTACTTGGAGAGGCTTTAAAGCAGGGTTTATAAACTTAAGAGACCAGGCTTGAAACTGGAAGTGAGCCAGGTATAAATTAATAGGGAGACAGTGGGATTAAAAATGGCAATCCCTCTTCAAGTGTGTTTAAATAATAAATTTTAGAATGCTAAACAAATTTAGGAGCCAGAGTTAGCTGTTTTGTAACCCCTACTTTAAAGAATAGTAGGTGCAAGAGAAATATGGGCCTTAAGAATAGTTCGTGGCTGGGTGTGGTGGCTAAGACCTATAATTCCAGTATTTTGGGAGGCTGAGGGAGGAGGACTCCTTGAGTCCAGGAGTTTAGCCCATCCTGGGAAACAGAGTGGGACCCTGTCTGTACAACCAGTAAAAGAAAAAAAGCCAGGTATGGTGGCACACACCTGTAATCTCACCTACTCCAGAGGCTGAAGCTGGAGGATCGTGGGAGCCCATAAGGTCAAAGATATAGTGAGCTGTGATCCCACCACTGCACTTCAGCCTAGCCTACATGAGAATGAGACCCTGGGGGAAAAAAAAAAACAAAAAACCAGCACATGAAAAGTCAAAGTGCTCTTGGAAAATGGTGAGGAGTAGCTGTTAGGATAAGTCATAGGTCAAGATCACCTCCCTTCTCATCTCTACTTCTCTACCTCCATACTCCCATGGAACATCTCTGCTCTTGCTGCCTCAGTGACTTTCCAGGTATACCTGGACTTTTTCTGAAGCTGTAAGACGTATGTATCTAGGACTGCAAGAGCCTATTTCACTAGAATCACATCCACATGGTTCATGCTCATAATGTTTTTGGAAAAGTGCAATATATATTTTTAGTCAGGTTTTTACTCTATCAAGCTGTAGAGACTAATGGATAACATCAAGATAACTTATTTTTGGTTGGGAATGATGCTTATATTTCAGTTTTGTTTGATGTGTGGAATTCAATCTTCTATCTTCTTTCAGTGTGTATCACAATGCCCTGCCAGGGCGTGGCAGCATAGCCATAAGGGACCATTGCCTTACTGTAAATCATACCTTAGATTGAAGGCAGGATTCACCAGTAAGGAATGGTGCAATATTGAACAGATTTCTTATCCTTTGGTTTTACGTCTTTTAAATGGGGATAATAATTGGAGTTGGTATAAAAATTTTAAATGATAATACTTAGCACAATACCTAGGATGTATTAAGTGGCTCAGTAAATGATGACAATGATTCTACCTTTTACCATCACAAATTATGTATATATCAGTCTCCTCCAAATACATGGTGATCTTCTTTTTGAGGTTAGGATGTGTATCTCATTCTTATGCATAATTCTATACATTGCCTTATACATGGCTAGACTGTGTGTTTGTTGAAATGACCCTTTCTTGAGAAACTATGATTCATAAAAGTTGACTGATTTCATTTTCTTGCTCTCCTGCTCAACCTTCTTTTCTGATTCTACCCTATTAAAAATAACAGATATCTTCAGAAAGCGTAATTAAGCAGAATGCATAACATTGTCAAATACTTAGTAGCAAGATATGATTATCTAAATAAATTAGGATCTCCTGCCACAAATCTAGTTTATTGGAGAACCAATGAATGGTTTGATGATAAGGAATCTTTCTGAGACCACTAAGTAGATTATTAGAAAGGTGTTCAATTACAAGGCTCCCAATGGATAGTGTACAGAGAAGTGAACAAACAAGGTATGAATGTCAGCTCTGCTGCATACTGATGGCCCAGTTTTCTCATCTGTAAAATGGTGATAATACTGCAAGACATTAGGCTGTTTTGAGGACTAAATTAGATAACTTTTATAAACCACTTTGGCTGGAACTTGTTACTCAACTGTCTGTGGCTATTATGATTATCATGATCACTGGTCTTATTATTAACATATCAGGTAACAGACAGTCCTGTATGAATAGCCCACTGGCAGGTGCACACACGTGTATGTGTGTGTGTTTAATGTAAGAAACATTTTGTAACATTCAAAAACAGAAAGTCAAGTCATTTGAAAGCTTGGAAAGCTATTCAAAACCTTTCTTGTTTTATTAATAAAATCTAGTTGGTTGGAGAGAGATCCAAGATGGCTGACCACTAGCAGCTCGGGATTGTAGCTCCCAGTGAAAGTGCAGAGAACGAGAGGACGCCACACTTTCAGATGAATTTTTGTTGCTCACGGACCAGGAGATTCCCAGTGGAGGAGCCCCACGGGTCGCTAGCGCGACTCTTGTGGCTGGCGCAGCGGTTTTGCTGGCGCCTCAGCACGGCAGTTCTTGGTGCAGAGTGAGCGGGACTTGGTCCCCTTTTGGCCGATTCCCGGGCAGAAAAGCACCATCAATCTTAACACCGCTGTTTTGGCCGGCGCAGTGGATTGCTCAGATTTAGGCACTGGGAATCAACAAGTTGGATGTCCACTAAGAAACCTAATTTGAAAGCCAGAAATCACAAAGACGACAGGTGGATAAATTTACAACGATGGGAAGAAACTAGCTTAAAAAGGCTGAGAATACCCAAAATCAGAATGCCTCTCCCTCTACAGGGGATCACAGCTCCTCATCAGCAACAGAACAAGGCCTGATGGAGAACGAGTGCGTTCCATTAACAGAAGTAGGCTTCAGAAGGTGGATGATAAGAAACTTCTGTGAATTAAAAGAACTTGTTTTAACCCAATGCAAAGAAACTAAGAACTTTGAAAAACGGTTTGACGAAATGCTAACAAGAATAGACAATTTGGAGAGGAATATAGGTGAATTAATGGAGCTGAAAAACACAACACAAGAACTTCGCGAACTATGCACAAGTTTTAACAGTCGAATTGATCAAGCAGAAGAAAGGATATCAGAGTTCGAAGACCAACTTAACGAAATAAAACGAGAAGTCAAGATTAGAGAAAAAAGGATAAAAAAGAATGAGCAAAGTCTCCAAGAAATATGGGACTATGTGAAAAGACCTAATCTACATTTGATAGGTGTACCTGAATGTGATGAAGAGAATGAATCCAAGTTGGAAAATACTCTTCAGGAGATTATTCAGGAAAACTTTCCCAACCTAGTAAGACAGGACAATATTCAACTCCAGGTAATACAGAGAACACCACAAAGATATTCCTCAAGAAGACCAACCCCAAGGCACATAATCTTCAGATTCATTAGGGTTGAAATGAAGGAGAAAATACTAAGAGCAGCCAGAGAGAAAGGTCAGGTTACCCACAAAGTGAAGCCTATCAGACTTACAGCAGATCTCTCAGCAGAAACCCTACAAGCCAGAAAAGAGTGGGGGCCAATATTCAACATCCTTAAAGAAAAGAACTTTCAACCCAGAATTTCCTATCCAGCCAAACTGAGCTTCAAAAGCGAAGGAAAAATAAAATCTTTTGCAAACAAGCAAGTACTTAGAGATTTCACCATCACCAAGCCTGCTTTGCAGAAGCTTCTGAAAGAAGCACTATACATATAAAGGAGCAACCAGTATCAGCCTTTCCAAAAATATATCCAGCTAGCATCAAATGGCAGTATTAAACTCATATATATTATTAACTGGATAAAAAGCCAAAACCCATCGGTACACTGTATCCAGACCCATCTCACATGCAACGATACACAAAGACTCAAAACAAAGGGACAGAGGAAGATTTACCAACCAAACGGAGAGCAAACATAAATAAATAAATAAAAAGCAGGAGTTGTAATTCTCACCTCTGATAAAATAGACTTTATAGCAACAAAGATCAAAAGAGGCAAAGAAGGACATTGCATAATGGTAAAAGGATCAATGCAACAAGAAGAGCTAACTATCCTAAATATACACGTACCCAATACAGGAGCACCCAGATACATAAAACAAGCTCTTAAGAACTTATAAAAAAAGACTTAGCCTTCCACATAATAATAGTGGGAGACTGTAACATCACATTGTCAATATTAGACTGATCAACGAGACAGAAAATTAACAAGGATATCCAGGACTTGAACTCAGACCCGGAACAAGTAAACTTAATAAACATTTATAGAACTCTCCACTTCCAATACATAAAACATACATTCTTATCAGTACCATATCACACCTATTCCAAAAGTGACTACATAATTGGAAGTAAATCACTCCTCAATAATTGCATAGCATTTCATAGGTTTAAATGAAATATTGGTTAGCTGCTTATTTGTTATTTTCTTCCCTTATTCCTTCCTGTCTCCATTGTTAAGCATAATTATTGGCATAAAAGAGGTTTTCAATTCCCATTTTTAGACTGCATTCTAGCCTGGGCAATAAAGCAATACTCCCGTTCTCTTTCCCTCTTTCTCTTCCTTTTTCCTCTTCTTCATTCTTTTTTTTCTTTCTCTCTTTCTTTCTTCCTTTTTTCTTCAAAAGAAAAATAAATAAATAAATAAAATCTAGTTTATTTTGTACATTGAAATTTGCTAATACCCATTATAACACTTTCTAAAATAAAAACCTATTTTGTCATACCAGTTGCTTAGCTGTGTATATCTCTGTAGTTAATTAACTTCAGATGATGCAGTTATTTTTATTGAGAATAAAACTCAAATGAAGAATGGTTTTACATTAAAATGATTATTTAAAATAGAAAAAAAGAAGAAAAGGAAGAAGATGGAGAAGAAGAGGAGGAGGAGAAGGAAGAGAGGAGGAGAACAGCCCAGGAGTTGAAAAAGATAAGATTCTCAATTATAATAACTTTTGCAGACTCTAATTTTGCTCACCTAAAATTTTCCAGTTGGTGAAACAAAAACAGTATTATCAACAACAAAATAAAGGTGAGCAATTCATCCTCATCCTCCTAAGCTGAATTCTTAAAGCTAGAGAGTCTTTACAAAGTGTGGAAATTTCACCTTTATTTGCATATCTGGATAAAATCATTGACCATTCTGAACACCCATGGTATTGTGGGCACTTCAGCCAGGACTATATATATATAGCCAAGGACTGTCAGAATGATGGCGGTAATCCCTACAGCAGATTATGTTCACCTCAGTTTCTTTCCCCCAAATATATTCCACTGGAGGTTTCAGAGCTGCAAGAGCTGCAATATAGTTTCATAAATGCCTACTGTAAGCCAGACAAGGCATATCTAGTGCCTTGGAGACACAGCAGTGAGGAAGTCAGGCAGAAACCTCTGCTCTCAGGAACACACACAGTAGTGGGAGGAAACAGATAATAAACATGTAAGCAGGGAAGTACATGCATACATATAAACATAAACATTTGAACCTCAATAAAGGCAGATGAAAGAAAATAATGTGTTGGAGACTTACTAGTATGTAACCCATTCCAGCTAGGGAATCAAGGATGATCTGTGGATATAAAATTTGAATTGAGACCTGAAATATTAGGAGGTAATGATGCAAAGCTACGGAAGAAGAATGCACCAAGCAAAAGTAGGGCAAATGCTAAGAACCTAAAACAGCAAAGAGAAGGGACCTTTCCCTTGGTAGAGATGATTTTCTTGGTACCTTAGCATTCAGGCTGCTGAAGGGAAGCAAAGACAAGGGAGGGAAGCAGCCCAGTAGGTCACTTCTCTCTCAGTCAAAGGTGAGGAAGATTTCTTATCTTTATCTCAGACCATCCTATTGTGGCTATCTCTCAAGTCTTTCAGCACTTAGATGGGATAAGGTAGCTAAAACAAGAGGGCTAGCTAAGGTGAGATGCTACAAAAGTATCAAGACACTAAACAAAGATAATCCAAAGGGTTAGATATTATTATTAATCTTATTATTATTATTATTATTATTATTATTATATGGTATATTCATCATTATTATTATCATCAGGACTGTCCCACCAAATTATAATTTCTGTAGGGGCAGGAACCTTGTCTGTTTTGTTTGTCATAGTGCACGCACATAAAAGGTGCTTGATGAAAACTCTGTTCAAAAATTCATTGAAACACATGCATGACTAGAAAGAGCCAAACAATATTATAATGAGATTTCATTTCACCTCACTTTCTGTGTCCTCCCATTCCTTCTTACCTGCCTATTCCTCATCTGCTCCTTGACCTCTGAAGAGCCCAATTTTCCTTTATTCCCTTGACCCATTACCATTTGCTTATAGAGCCAGACATATCCTTTGTCAAATTTTCCTTTGCTTCTGTATTAAACTTTATTCTTCCTTGTCCCATCTCTATTAAAGTTCTCATTATGTACTGTATTTAGGATCTGTCTGTGTGGACAGAGAGCAAGCCAGGGGCACGGTCAAGGTCAGATGAGAGGATAGCAGAGCAAGAGGGACAAATGTATGTACTAGAACCCCTGAGTGATTGCTGTTGTCATGGGCTGGAAAGCCTAGGCACCAGAGAAAATGAAGGCACTTCCATGGATACTCATTGAAGCACACATTCTTTAAGAACAGATTCTCGGCCGGACATGGTGGCTCACTCCTGTAATCCCAGAACTTTGGGCAGATCACAAGGTCAGGAGTTCAAGACCAACTTGATCAATATGATGAAAGCCAGTCTCTACTAAAAATATAAAAATTAGCCAGGCATAGTGATGCTTGTCTGCAGTCCCAGCTACTCGTGGCGCATGCCTGTAGTCCCAGCTACTTGGTAGGCTGAGGAAGGAGAATCACTTGAAACCGAAAGGCAGAAGTTGCAGTGAGCTGAGATCGCATCACTGCACTCCAGCCTGGGCAACAGAGGGAAACTCTGTCTCAAAATAAGTAAAAAAGAACAGATTCTCACTGTTGCAGGATTTTATACGCAGGGTTAGATACGTGTTCTTATTTAATATTTCACAAATATTCTAAAATTTCACCAATTACAGAGATCATTTTGACGAACTACTGCCCTCTTTGGGAAGGTTACATTAATCAGGTTGTTTTCCTAAAACCTAAATACAGTACATATGAGAACTTTAATAGAGCTCACAAGACAGTGAAGAATAAAATTCAATATAATCCTGAAGCACAGGAAAGTTTGACAAAGGATATAGCTGGGTCTATAAGCAAATGGTAATCGGTGAGGGGAATAAAGGGAAAATTGGGCTCTTCAGGGGTCGGGGAGCAGCAGAGGAGCAGGCAGGTAAGAAGGAATGGGAGGACACAGAAAGTGAGGTGAAATGAAGTCCCATTATAATATTGTTTGGCTCTTTCTAGTTATGCAGGTGTTTTAATGCATTTTTAAACAGAATTTTTATTGAGCACCTTTTATGTGCCATGCACTATGATAAACAAAACAGATAAGGTTCCTTCCCTTATAGAAATTATAATTTGGTGGGACAGTCCTGATGATAATATTAATGATAAATAAATTACTATAAAATTATAATAAGAATAATAGTATCTAACCTTGCTTATTACTTTGAGGATTTCACTTATGAGGCATTGTATGTGAAATATTTAATGCAATGACTGGCATGTCATAAATAATCTGTTGCTATTAAGTCTTGCATGAATGCATCTCCACAAAGCATGGGTTAGGAAAAATATAGAATTTAAACCGGCATCATCTTAGACATCTAATGCTTATGCTAATCCTGTTATTTTACAAGTGACTCAATAAACACCGGTTAGGTAACTTTACAAATGAGTCAGTGAAAACACAGAGATTAGGAGCATGCCTGTGGTCACAGAGCTTATACATATGTGCTGCTATTCCTGAGATATGAAAGCTGTGGACCTACTCCACAGAAAAATAAATATATCCAAAGTTGTGCATAAAGTTACAGGGAGGCCCCTGAATCTCATCCTTGACGTCGTCTGTATCCACAGATGCAGTTAAGCACCCCACACTTACTGCCTCTGTGTGTTATCTGACTTTGAGAATGTTGCCTTGCATGTTGACTAGTCCTGACACAAGCAGTGTTTGAAATAATACTTTACTGCTGTAATTTTTCTCGTAAACCCTGGTTGCTGATCATATAAGCAGATGACTCCCCCACGTGCTGAGTGAACACATTTCCCGCTCTAAGAGGAATGCTGTGGAATGACACTTGGAAAGTTCAGTATCCTGTTTATGTAGTATCTAATTAGATGGGCATGCAACAAGTAAACTTTTATCCTTGGAAACTAGAAAAATGTAGTGATTTTTAGATGAATGTGCCTCTTTATATGCATATAACCTTATCTGTCTATGTGTGGTCTTTAATGTGCTAATATTTTGATAGATGAAAAAAATAAGGAAAATAGAGTAGGAAAAAGCTATTCAAGCTGTTTTAGAAAACGGCTTGTATATTTAAGATATGTCAAAAACAAAGCCATGTTACTTAAAGAGTGATGAAGTGAAACCTCTGTATTAAAAAAATGTCTCCACCTATTGTTCACTTATAAATTCAGCAAATATGTCTCAAGAGTTACTATGGATAATAAGAAAACGATAGTCCTGAGGGAGAGAAAGGTGTACAATTGTAAGGCAGTGTGAATTGCAGTGATAAAATGTGCATGGAGCATTTGGGGCTCACAGGAAAAGGGGGCATTTAATGTCGCAAAGGAGAGAATTGCTGGACTGTGTCAGGGAAGCAACAGCATCCCAGGAGGAGGGTGTTGCCTGCATAAAGGCCTGAAAAAGCAAGGCCATTTTCAGGATATTCAGAATATCCTGATGTGTTAATTCAGAGCGATGCAGGTTAAGGGTGCTAATCACTAGCCTTTCTTTATTTTAGCCAGTAAGCAAAAGATACAAGAATCCAAAAGGACTCAAAAGTAGCAACTTTATTAATGTGAGTCCAAAAAATACTAAAGCTCAAGTCTTTCTAGTAAATCTGGAATGGAGAACTTGGGTGGAATGAAAGCAAAGGATAAATGTACAACTGTGATGCAAATTCAGACTCAAGGATGCTTGGGAGGGCTCAAGGTTGATAAACAGACGTGGGTACACTTCAACAGTCTTCCTACCGCATGGAAGATCACAAGTCTGGTTACAAATGGTCATAAATAGTCACAAACAGGTGGGATAGCCAGCCAGGAGGTAAGTTGTGCTTAGCAGGTGGACTCAGGAAGAGGAGGAGAGCTGAAATCTTTCCCAGTGATGGGTCCTAGAAGCAGCAACCCAAGAGAGAAATGGGGTGGGAAAGGAAGGAGGATGGAAGAAATTGTAACCAGCCAGCAGGTTCACCTTGCCCACTGCTTAGACAGAGAAAATTTATCAAGACAGGGGAATTCCATAGAGAAAGAGCTTAATTCACACAGCGCCAGCTGTATGGAAGACTAGAGTTTTTCTATGACTCAAATCAGTCTCTCCAAAAACTCAAGGATTGGAGTTTTTCAGGATAATTTGGTGGGTGGAGGGAGTTGGAAAGAGGGGAGTGCTGATTGGTCAGGATGGAGATGAAATTATAGGGGGTTGAAGCTGTCCTCTTGTGCTCAATCGGTTCCTGGGCCGGGGCTACAAGTCCAGATGAATTAGTTTATTGACCTGAGTGGTGCGAGCTGATCCATCAAGTGCAGATGCTGCAGAATAGCTCAACCACTGATCTTAGATTTTACAATACTGATGTTATCCTGAGGAGCAATTTGGGAGGTTGAGAATCTTGTAGCTCCAGCTGCATAACTCCTAAACCATAATTTCTAATCTTGTGGCTTATTTCTTAGTCCTATAAAAACAGTTTAGTCCCCAGGCAGGAAGAGGGTTTGTTTTGAGGAAGAGCTGTTACTGTCTTTGTTTCTAAGTTAAACTAAAAACTAAGTTCCTCCCAAGGTTAGTTTGGCCTACACCCAGGAATGAATAAGGACAGTTTAGAGGTTAAAAGACAGAGTTGGTTCGATCAGATCTCTTTCATCATCATAATTTTCTGGGTTATAATCTTTGCAAAGGCGCTTTCCAAGTGATGAAAGGAAAAAATACTGGTTGATGTCTCCATATCTGTGGGCTGGGGCAGGAATTTGAAGAGTTTCCCCTACAAAAGAGCAAGAGGCTGTGTGCCCATAAAGTGTAGGAGCCCACAGTGAATTTAATGTTTTAAGTTATTCAATCAGTAATCTTTGGTAACAGTTCTTGGGAAATCTGTTCTGCTCTTCTACTTACTCTGGCTCTAAGGAGACCTAGCTGACCTGTTCTATTTGCTGTAAAAGTCAGCCGTTCTGTCTGGGAAGTTAAAGATCCATGATCCTTAGAGACTTCAGTCTCCTCTCCTAGGTGAATGAAGGGATTAGAAATCAATCAAAGAGACGGGACTCATCCAGCCTTGAAAACAACTGTCCTAAATGTTCCCTTTATCAGTGGAAATGTGACAGGTTAAGGCTAACCTCTACTCAAGATTGTTTCTTTCACCTGGGAGAAAATTGAGCTACAGATTCAAAGTGAATCTTTTCTTATTTTGCAATTGAAAATTGGAGCCAGACAGGCAAAACATCAAAAAGAAAGATTGAAAAGTCATGGAGCCACCTCTGCAAAAGAGAGATACATGAATAAATAATCAAGTAATCATTGCTTCTTGGCTGGGCCCTACTAATCACTTCCTGATTGGTCTCCCTCCCTCCTGTTTCGCCATCGCCAATCTGTCCTGCACCTGGTTACCTGCTAAAGTAGAGCTGTCATCATATTTTCCATCTGAAAAATTGTGACTCCCAGTTTTCTATGGAAAAATGTTCAGATAGTTCCCTTTGATACTGAGAGTCTTCCGTGTTTTGACCCCAGCCTAACATTCAGTTGCAATTCTCCCTTTTCCTCACACATATTCTTTGGTCCAGACAAACAGAACTATTCCCTGATATCCCAGACACCTCAGGATTCCTCACCTCTCCTCCCTGGCAATTACATTTCTCATATATATTTCCTTAAGAATACAAGCCCTCCTTTGCCTGTCAAAGTCATATTTATGCCAAAAATATCACTAGTCCTTGGCCAAGCACAGTAGCTCATACCTGCACTCCCAGCACTTTGGGAGGGTGATGCAGGAGGATTACTTGAGGCCAGGAGTTCAAGACCAACTGGTCAACATAGTGAGACCACACCCCTCAATCTCTTCAAAAACTGTAAAAATTATTTAGGCATGGTGATACACACCTGTGGTCCCAGCTACTTGGGCAGCTGAGGTAGGAGGATCGCTTGAGCCCAAGTTTAACATTACAGTGAGCTATGATTTCACCACTGGACTCCAGCCTTGGCGATAAGGTGAGAATTTGTCTCAAAAAATATGTGTGTATGTTAATATATATTATTATTTAATATATTTAACTAGTTTTTAGCTCCTCAACCACCTAAACTCCCTCTCCATCAAGTACCCAGTTTACTGATTTTTTAAATCAATATTATGGCTATTCAGGGAATAAAGTACACATATACAACATATATTTGAGTTATGTAGAAATGTAAACAAAGAAAATAAACACCCATAGGTCCCATCACTTAAACACAACTGCTATGAATATTTTGGCACATTTTTTTTTTTAACTTTTAAGTGCAGGTGTACATGTGCAGATTTTTTACGCAGGTAAAACTGTGTCATAGGGGCTTGTCCAGATTATTTCATCACCCAGGTATTAAGCGTAGTACCCGTTAGTTATTTTTCCTTATCTTCTCCCTTCTCCACCCCTCCACCCTCTGAAAGGCCCCAGTGTGTGTTGTTCCTCTCTATGTGTCCATGTATTCTCATCATTTAGCTCCAACTTATAACATGCTGTATTTTTTTTCCTGGTCCTGCATTAGTTTGCTGAGGATAATGGCCTCCAGGTTCATCTATATCCCTCTAAAGGATGTTGTCTCATTCTTTTTTATGGCTGCATAATATTCCATGGTATATATGTACCACATTTTTTAATCCAATCTAACATTGATGACCATATGTGTTGATTCCATGTCTTTGCTATTGTAAATAGTGCTTCAATGAACATATGCATGCATATATCTTTATAATAGAATTTCTACTCCTTTGGGTATATACCAATAATGGGATGGCTGAGTGGAATGGTATTAATATTTCTGTCTTTAGGTTATTGAGATGTCACCACACTGTCTTCTGTAGTGGCTGAACTGATTTACACTTCCACCAACAGTGTATAAGCATTTCTTTTTCTCCACCACCTTGCAAGCATCTGTTATTTGACTTTTTACTAATAACTCTTCTGTCTGGTATAAGATGGTATCTTATGGCGGTTTTGATTTGCATTTCTCTAATGATCAGATTTTTCATATGATTGTTGGCCACATGTATGTCTTCTTGAAAAGTGTGTGTTCATGTCCTTTGCCTGCTTTTTTATGGTTTTTTTTTTCTTGTAAGTTTGTCTAAGTTCCTTACAGATTCTGGATATTAGACCTTTGTCAGATGCATAGTTTGAAAAAATTGTCTCCCATTCTGTAGGTTGTCTGTTGATAGTTTATTTTGCTGTGCAGAAGCCCTTTAGTTTAATTATATCTCATTTGCCAATTTTTGTTTTTGTTGCAATTGTGTTTTGATAGTTTATTTTGCTGTGCAGAAGCCCTTTAGTTTAATTATATCCCATTTGCCAATTTTTGTTTTTGTTGCAATTGTTTTTGGCATATTTGTTATGAAATCTTTGCCCATGCCCATGTCCTGAATGGTATTGCCTAAGTTGTCTTCCAGGATTTTTGTAGATTTAAGTTTTACATTTAAGTCATTAATCCATTTTGAGTTAATTTTTGTATATGGTATAAGGAAGAGGTCCGGTTTCAATCTTCCGCATAGAGCTAGCCTGTTCTACCAGCACCATTTATTGAAAAAAAAAAGAATTCTTTCCCCATTGCTTATTTTTGTCAGGTTGTCAAACTTCAAATAGTTATAGGTGGGTGGTCTTAATTTTGCATTCTCTATTCTGTTCCATTGGTCTATGTGTCTGTTTTTGTGCCAGTGCCATGCTGTTTTGGTTATTGTAGCCCTGTAAGTATAGTTGAAGTCAGATAGTGTGATGCCTGCAGCTTTGTTAGTTTTGCTTAGGATTGTCTTGGCTATTTAGTCTCTTTTTTGGTTCCATTCAAATTTTAAAAGTTTTTTCTTTTTTTGTTTTTTCTGATTCTGTGAAGAATGTCAGTGGTAGTTTAATGGGAATAGCATTGAATCTATAAATTTCTTTGAGCAATATGGCCATTTTCATGGTATTGATTCTTTCTATCCATAAGCATGGAGTGTTTTTCCATTTGTTTGTGTCACCTCTGATTTCTTTGAGCAGTGTTTGTAGTTCTTCTTGTAGGGATCTTTCACCTCCTCACTTAGCTGTACTGCTAAATACGTTTTATTCCTTTTGTGGCAATTGTGAATGGGAGTTTTTCTCTGATTTGACTCTCAGCTTGCCTGTTGTTGGTGTATAGGAATGATAGCGATTTTTGCACATTGATTTTGTGTCCTGAGACTTTCTTGAAGATGTTTACCAGTGTAAAAAGCTTTTGGACTGAGATGATGGGTTTTTCTCGATATAGGATCATGTTATCTGCAAACAGGAATAATTTGACTTTCTGTCTTCCTATTTTGATGCCATTTCTTTCTTTCTCTTGCCTGATTGCTCTGGCCAAAACTTCAGTACTCTATTGAGTAGCAGTGATGAGAGAGAGCATCCTTGTCTTGTGCTGCTTTTCAAAGTACATTTTTTCCGGTCTTTTTAATCCATACAAACCTACATACATGTCTCACTATCTCTACTAAAGCCAAAGCTCCTTGAAGGAAGGGAATGGCTCACACCTGCAGCGTCTATTACTGTGCATTGTGCTTAGCAGGCCTCAGAATATTTAACTGAGCTGAACCAACAAGCATTCATTGAGTATCTAAGATATGTTTGATATTTTGAAGTAAAATCAATAAAAACAATCTCTAATGACAAACTAAGTGACAGTGTATAAAGAGACCATCATCTATATTTATGGGAATCTGAAAGACTTGTTCTCTCCCACTCTGATGTTACAATCATAACAGCATACAAAGGCCCTTCCTTGCTCTGTTCCGGGGCTCACTGGGTATTGGAGGAATGGAGATAGGGATTGGGGTAAGAGTAATGATCAAGGTTGGAGGGGCATGGTAAGGGTCAAATGTCAGGGAAACTGTGGAACAGAAATGAAGTAGATAATCAGGTATTCTGATCCTGAAGTCACTCTCTACAACATTTTAACCTCTAAGAGGTATTTAGTTGCACCCATACTAATTTGGCCTTACATTACATCAGACTGTGTAATTGTGACACCATAGCAGGCAAGATTTGGGTCCTCTGTTGATGAGACTGCTGAGCTGGCCTTCCTCATGGACAGCAGCCTTAAGAGACTCGGGGCTTCTTAATAATTGTCATAGGTCTTTGAAATCCCAATAGTCTCATTCTAGCAGATCTTCACTGAGAGTTCAAGAGCTTTCCATGTTTTTAAGACACTCTAAAGCTATTTATTTGATTTTTTTGAGGTTTTATATAAAGAGTAGGGGATATATGAATCAGAAACACTCAAGTTCAAATCTTTGTATTATCTATGAGATCTTGGTATGTCAATTAAACTGTCAAACCTGCTGCTTTATCAGTTGTAAAATGGGAAGGATTCTTCTGCATTATAAAGCTGCTTGAAGATTATCTTTAAAATATATGGGTTTGGTGCACAGTCTGTGTATAACAGATAGAGCTGTTATTACTATTACCATTAAATGTCTTTGGAGGGTGTCTTAGTCCTTTTTCTATTGCTATAAATGAATACTTGAGACTGGTTAATTTTTAAAGAGAAGACATTTATTCCTTATAGTTTTGGTAGCGAGGAAACTCCAAGGTCTAAGGGCTTTATATGGTGAGGACCTTCTTGGGCCTTCTTGCTGATATGGATTCTCTGCAGAGTCCTAAGATAGCATAAAACATTATATGGTAAGGGAATTTACAAGAAAGAGCCAACCTGAATTTTTATAACAGACATACTCCTATGATAACTAACCTACCCCATGCTAACTCATTAATATATTAACCAATAAATGAATTAATCACTTCTTAAAGGCCCCACCTCTCAATATTGTTACATTGGGGATTACGTTCCAGCATGAGTTTTGGAGAGGACAAACATTCAAGACATAGCAGAAAGTTAGAATCAAAATAAATATCTTCCTCAGTCAGCGTAGGCTGCTATCACAAAGTACCTTAGACTTTGTGGCTTATAAGCAACAGAAATATATTTCTCACAATACTGGAGGCTGAAAGTCTGAGATCAAGGTGCCAGCATGATAGGATTTTGGTGAGAGCTCTCTTGTGGGGTGTAGATTTCCAAATTCTTCTCATATCTCCATGTGACATATGATGGGAAGAGGATGAAAGCTCTCTGGGGTCTCTTTTATACGGGTGCTAATTCCATTCCCACATCCCTAAGATCCTATCTCCACATACTATCACGTTGGGCATTTGAATTTTAAAGTATGAATTTTGGAGAGGACACAAATATTTAGTCCCCAACAGTATTCAAAGTCCTTTAAGAGGCCTTTGAACCAGAAAAACACTAGAGAATCCCATAGAGTTAGAGAATACCCAGTGCAGTGAGATTCCACTTCCCAGTATGATATCCACAACCCTGGCAGTGTTGGCAGGACAAGAAGCCAAAAATTGTAACTAGCAGTAATCAGCAATGCCACATTAGATCTACCTTCCTTGGTTAGTCCCTTTTGAATTGTTTATCAAAATAGCTGAAATATGCCTTTGAATTAAAATTCCAACCTTAATACTAAATTTGTACTTGAAGTTTCTTGATGTCACTACTACAGAAAGGCATTCATTTCTCACATAATTCTACAAAACACTGTGCAAATAGCCTTAATGTATTCCTTTGACTCAAACACAAGCTGGGTTTCTGAAATGCATAGCTGCTCAAGGCCAGATGTATTCCATATGATTTTCTCATACTTTATTTTTTCTTGAGATGATAAAAACAGATTTTTTAAAAGAAAAATACAATAAAATCCCTAGTATTTTAATCTCTATATTATCTCTATAACAGATAAAAATATGAATAATTAATACAAAATTATTTCATTTAGCCATAGGAGATTACCTAGATAGTGAAGTGGGTTTTAATTAGTTAATAAATATATATGATTATGCATACAAAGTCTTAACTAAGAAAGCATTTATAAGGAAAATCAGTGTTATTAAGGCAGAGCTCTAATCTAAGACTGCAGGCCAGTACCTAATTTTGATTTAATGTTACAATTAGTTAGAATAAACAGTTGCAAATAATTCCATTTTCTTCTGAACCTTAAGTAAGAGCATCCCTTCTTTAATAAAAAAAAAATGTATATATGCTATTTTCAATATAAAAATAGAGTGGTTATTTCTTAGCCAGCTATAGGCAGAATGGCAAAGCAGATCTTATGTTTTGTGGCCTCAGTTTCCTCCTGGAATTATCTACAAACCTGGCTCACCCCATCTCTGTATTTCATCCTCACCAAATCCCCAAAAGTTATTTCCTCACAAATCACAACAACTAGCAAATCTTTTTTGTAGACCAGGTTGTAATCTAATTTTCTAATGAATTGCATCACTTATTCTTTCTACAAACATATTTGTGGCTCTCAATCTTCATGGCAGGTCCTAAGTGAAGACCTAGGGATATAAATAAAATGAGAAACCTCCTTGCCAGACAGTTGGGTGAGTCAGACATGGTAAGATCAGTGATAGCTGAAATACAGCTGAGGGTTTGTAGGACAGGAGAATAAATTGTGTCCAAGGGAAGAAGAAGGCAGTCTGGAAATGATTCACAGAGGAAGAAAGCTGACTCTAGGAAGGAGCAGGGAATCACTTAATCCAAGTAGAGGGAACAAAAGTACTGACTGGTAATTACGTTTAAAGCCTTATCATTCCCAAATTATTTGCATTTAAAAGCAATAAAACCTAAAGCTAAAGGGAAGAAAGAAAGTTGGCTAAAGACTTCAGGCTTTAACTAGAGTATAATTTAGGCAGCAGAAAGAAAGCATCACAATTCTAGGAAAATGACCAGTGGTTTGTATTAGAATTTTCTTTTAGATATAGATGTCCAGAACTGATGCCTGACTCACTGAATCAGCCTCTTATGGGAAAAGCATCTGCAAAGCTCCATTTATAAAGATCCTGAGCTGATTCTGATGTGCTGCCTTGTTAAGAATTATTCCTTTTCATATGAATCCTTACTGTATGAAGCAGAACCCCAGAATTCATCCCCTTCTCTGACAATACCATCCCCAAGATCATGTTTGCTACTCGTTTTACCGCTTTGACAGCATTGAGCTCACTGTACCTGTTTTACAAAATTTGTTTTTTCACTGAACTGGGAATACTTCAAAGACAATGCATCACTTAATACAGGGGCACAAGATAGTTACTCAGTTACATATTTCTAAAAGAATTAATTTTTCAGTTCAGATATCTTTTTCAACATCTATGAACATTTCTAAAACACTTTGTATGTTACAAGCATGACATAGAATTAAATGAGATCAGATATGGGAAAGTATTTTCTAAAACGTAAGTGACTCACAAGGTATTGAGGTAATAAATTACTGGGTGCTTCTTAATTCTATTAAAAAACTCAGTAGGCTGGAGTGTTTCTCTCATTCAATTCACACTTTCATATCAATATAAACATATTTAAGTCCCATAAAAAGAGACATCTTTTTCTGAGTAAAGGCCATTTATTTTTATTTTTCAACCCTTAGTGTTTTTTAATTATTATTTTTTCTTCTTTTAACTTTTAATTTTTTTATTATTATACTTTAAGTTCTGGGATACATGTGCAGAACATGCAGGTTTGTTGCATAGGTATACATATGCCATGGTGGTTTGCTGCACCCATCAACACATTATCTACATTAGGTATTTTTCCTAATGCTATCCCTCCCTTATGTCCCCAGCCCCTGATAGTCCCCAATGTGTGATGTTCCCCTCCCTGTGTCCATGTATTCTCATTGTTCAATTCCCACTATGAGTGAGAGCATGCAGTGTTTGGTTTTCTGTTCCTGTGTTAGTTAGCTGAGAATGATGGTTTCCAGCTTCATCCATGTCCCTGCAAAGGACATGAACTCATCCTTTTTATGGCTGCAGAGTATTCCATGGTGTATATGTGCCATATTTTCTTTATCCAGTCTATCATTGATGAACATTTGGGTTGTTTTAGGTCTTTGCAATTGTGAATAGTGCTGCAATAAATGTACATATGCATGTGTCTTTATAGTAGAATGATCTATAATCCTTTGGATATATACCCAGTAATGGGATTGCTGGGTCAAGTGGTATTTCTGGTTCTAGATTCTTAAGGAATTGCCACACTGTCTTCCACAATGGTTGAACTAATTTACACTCCCACCAACAGTGTAAAAGCATTCTTGTTTCTCCACATCCTCTCCAGCATCTGTTGTTTCCTGACTTTTTAATGACTACCATTCCATCTGGGGTGAGATGGTATCTCATTGTGGTTTTGATTTGCATTTCTCTAATGACTAGTGATGATGAGTTTTTTTCATATATTGGATGTATAAATGACTTCTTTTGAGAAGTGTCTCTTCATATCCTTCACCCTCTTAATATTTGTTTTCATGATTCCATACTACACTTCAATCAAACAGCATTCTAGCCTACATGTTTCATTGGTTAATTTTCTGTGTGGGGACATTAGGAGAGAGAGAGAGTACCCAGGTAGCCACTTTGAAAGACAGAATTTATATTTTGATTTGTTCATTAAAAAAAGACAGCCCTGCAGTCTTAAGAACACCATCCCTATTGATTGTCCATTTTCTTCCCTCAGTAAACTGGGTTTCATTCTGAAGATGTCGTTGTTCCTACTTTCAATTAAGGGATAATCTCTTCCACTTTGCTATTTGAAAAATGTTTATTTACACAGAAAACAACAACAACAACACTAATGACTAATGACACCTGTTTTATCAGCTGTTAGCAATGGAAATGACACTTTTTATGATGATGGATCCAGTTGGTGATGCTGCAGCAATCTCATATCCTAACCTCTCCTGCGTTGTGTGACTGTGCAAGTTTGTTTTCTGAGCACTCTTTACACAGTATCAGCCATCTTTAACCCTTTCTAATAATTCTATAATCTCTGTTTAACTGGTTCTTTACCACATTTCAGTTTAGATGACAACAGCCTCATCTTATCATCTGGACTGCTGGCCTTAGCAACCATATTTCTAAAAGAAAAAGTTTATCTGTACGTAATAGATCCCATTACCTTCAAATACATAATAAGTGGTAAGTGTCCCCCATCCCCAATTCTTATATAGGGGAAGAACGGTCATTCTAGACACACTTGGTATATTTTAATCAAAATAAAACAAAGAAACATATGCATTACTTGATCTATGCTTTCATACTCAGATATTATCACTGTCAAGAGGGGTTTGGAGTGGCTGATTTAACAGATAATTATGGGGATCTGTTATATGCTTGGTACTGAGGGAATTGAAGGAACCTAGCTCAGCTTTTAAAGAGGAGTTAAAACAATATTAAATGCATAAACAGTTGATCGTGGTGGATAAGCTTTTTCATTTGCTGCTGGATTTAGTTTGTCAGTATTTCATTGAGGATTTTTACATTGATGTTCTTCAAGAATATTGGCCTGAAATTTTTATTTTTTGTGTCTCTGCCAGGTTTTGGTATCAATATAATTCTGGTCTCATAAAATGAGTTAGGGAGAAGTGCTTCTTTTTCAATTGTTTGTAATAGTTTCTGAAGGAATGGTATTGACTCCTCTTTATACCTCTGGTAGAATTTGGCTGTGAATCTGTCTGGTCCTGGACTTTTTTTGGGTGATAGGCTATTAATTGCCTCCTCAGTTTCAGACCTTGTAGTTATTGGTCTATTCAGAGATTTGACTTCTTCCTGGTTTAGTCTTGGGAGGGTGAATGTGTCCAGTAATTTATGTATTTCTTCTATATTTTCTGGTTTATTTGCAAAGAGATGTTTATAGTATTCTCTGGTAATAGTTTGTATTGTTGTGGGATCAGTGGTGATAGCCCTTTTTTATTGTATCTATTTGATTCTTCCCTCTCTTCTTCATTAGTTTGGCTAGCAGTCTATCTATTTTATGGTCTTTTCAAAAAACAGGTCCTGGCTTTATCCCTGGGATGCAAGGCTAGTTCAAATATGCAAATCCATAAATGTAATCCATCACATAAACAGAACCAATGACAAAACCACATGATTATCTCAATAGATGCACAAAAGGCCTTCGATAATATTCAACACTTCTTCATGCTAAAAACACTCAGAAAACACTCAGTAAACAATATTGATGGAATGCATCTCAAAATAATAAGAGCTATTTATGACAGACCCATAGCCAATATCATACTGAATGGACAAAAGCTGGAAACATTCTCTTTGAAAACCATCATAAGACAAGGATGCCTTAACTCACCGCTCCTATTCAACATAGTATTGGAAGTTCTGGGCAGGGCAATCAGGCAAGAGAAAGAAATAAAGCCTATTCAGATAGAAAGAGAAGAAGTAAAATTGTCTCTCTTTGCAGATAACGTGACCGTATATTTAGAAAACCCCATCATCTCACCCAAAAAAATCTTTAAGCTGATAAGCAACTTCAGCGAAGTCTCAGGATACAAAATCAATGTGCAAAAATCACAAGTATTCCTATACACAAATAATAGACAAACAGAGAGCCAAATCATGAGTGAACTCCCATTCACAATTGCTACAAAGAGAATAAAATACCTAGGAATGCAACTTACTATTAACAATAGCAACTTATAAAGGATGTGAAGGACACTTCTTCAAGGACAACTGCAAACCACTGCTCAAAGAAATAAGAGAGGACACAAACAAATGGAAAAACATTCTATGCTCATGGATAGGAAGAATCAATATCGTGAACATGGCCATACTGCCCAAAGCAATTTATAGATTGAATGAAATTCCTATCAAGCTACCCTTGACTTTCTTCACAAAACTAGAAAAAACTACTTTAAATTTCATATGGAACCAAAAAAGAGCCCATATAGCCAAGACAATCCTAAGCAAAAAGAACAAAGCTGGATGCATCATGCAGCCGACTTCAAACTATACTAAAATGCTACATTAACCAAAACAGCATGGTACTGGTACAAAAAACAGATATGTAGACCAATGGAACAGAGCAAAGGCCTTAGAAATAACACCACACATCTACAATCGTCTGATCTTCAATGAACCTGACAAAAGCAATGGGGAAAAGATTCCCTATTTAATAAATGGTGCTGGGAAAATTGGCTAGCCATACACAGAAAACAGAAACTAGATCCCTTCCATACACCTTATACAAAAATTACCTCAAGATGGATTAAAGACTTAAACATAAAACCTAAAACCATAAAAACCCTAGAAGAAAACCTAGGCAATGCCATTCAGACCTTGGACATGGGCAAAGACTTCATGACTAAAACACTAAAAGGAATTGCAACAAAAGCAAAAATTGACAGATGGGATCTAATTAAACTAAAGAGATTCTGCACAGAAAAAGAAACTAACATTAGAGTGAACTGGTAACCTACATGATGGGAGAAAATTTTTGCAATCTACCCATCTGACAAAGGGCTAATATTCAGAATCTACAAGGAACTTAAACAAATTTACAAGGAATTTAAACAAATTTACAAGAAAAAAACACCACCATCAAGAAGTGGGTGAAGGATATGAACAGACACTTCTCAAAGGCCAACATATACAGCCAACATATGAAAAAAAGCTCATCATCACTAATCATTAGAGAAATGCAAATCAAAACCACAATGAGATACCATCTCACCCCAGTTGGAATGGTGATCACTAAAAAATCAGGAAATGACAGGTGCTAGAGAGGATGTGGAGAAATAGGAATGCTTTTACACTGTTGATGGGAGTGTAAATTAGTTCAACCATTGTGGAAGACATGTGGCAATTCCTCAAGGATCTAGAACCAGAAATACCATTTGATGCAGCAATCCCATTACTGGGTATATGTCAAAAGAATTATAAATCATTCTACTATAAATACACATGCACACATATGTTTATTGCAGCATTATTGACAATACAAAGACTTGAACCAACCCAAATGTTCATCAATGATAGACTGGATAAAGAAAATGTGGCACATATATACCATGGAATGCTCTGCAGCCATAAAAAGGATGAGTTCATATCCTTTGTAGGAACATGGATGAAGCTGGAAACCATCATTCTCAGCAAAATAACACAGGAACAGAAAATTAAACACCACATGTTCTCACTCATAAGTGGGAGTTCTCACTCATAAGTGGGGAGAACAATGATAACACATAGACACAGGGAGGAGAACATCACACACTGGGGCCTGTACAGGGGTAGGGGGCAAGAGGAGGGAGAGCATTAGGACAAATACCTTATGCATGCGGGGCTTAAAACCTAGATGATATGTTGACGAGTTCAGCAAACCACCATGGCACATGTTTACCTGTGAAACAAACCTGCACATGTATCTCAGAACTTAAAGTATAATAATAAATAAAAGTATGAACAGTTAAGAATGGGACAAGGGCTATGACTGACATACAGGAAGGTGCTATACAGTAGCTCTTGGGGTGGACAGAATTCACTTCATAGGAGGAGGTGGCTGCACATGGGGAGAAGGGAGACCTGTTTCACAGGAGTTTGATGCTCCACCATTGTTAGTCCCCATTCCACCTTGATGAAGTTTGGGCAGTAAAAGAAAACTTGGGAATGAGGGTATAGGCATTGTCTCTTCTCTTCCCATTGGAAAAAGTACTGAGATTTTTCTTCATTAATGAGCAACTACTTCCTTGCCTCTCTAACTCCTTAATATCTTACCCTATGAGCCCTTTTTTTCTCTTTCTTCTATTGGTCTGGATATGACCACCATAATTTCTTTTCTGCACAATAACCAAGAATCTCCTTCTCCTCTGTCTCTCTGCCTGCCGGATTGTCATTCAGCTCCTTTTCCCCACAGCAGCTGAAGAGATCTTTCTAAGGCTCCATCCAAACTGCTGCCATTCCTCTACTTAAAACCTTCAGTAACTCCCTATTCCCTGTGATAAAATCCCAAAACTAGCATGGTAACACCATATTTTGTGGTTTGTTCCTCTCTGCTCCTTAGCTCTCTCTTTTACCGCAGCCTATGTCTTACTCTGTCTCCAGCCACCCTGAGCATAACATATTCCTAATATTAAGTGGGACATGTTCGTAGGCTCTGCAAATTAATGTTACTTCCTTTGCTTAGAGGAGTCTCCATGACGGTTCTGGAGTTTGAATCCAGCCTCTGCTGCTTACTCAGTGTCGAGCTATCAGCAAGGCCCTTCAGCTATCCAAGCTTGAGTTTTCTCATACTCAAACTGCAATAAAGAATGAGTTGCACAGACCTCATCAAGACTGGATAGGTGTGCAGGATTATCAGCTACTTCTGATCCTTCCAAGCTCCAAGCGTCACCTCTTAAATTGGAGCTTCTTCTAATTCTTCAATTTAAAGTGACCATTTTCTTCTTTATTACACCATTAATGCATTCTTCTACTATGCATCATTTGACATTCACTTGCTTACATGTTAGTCTAACCAGAAAATTCCACAAGGGTAAGGCTCCTGTATTACTCATTACTGTATTCCTAGACCTTGGTGAGGTTCCTTGCACATAGTTGACACTCACAGCATATATATTGGTGAAATGAATGAATTATTGTTACTGAACAGAGAAGTTTCTTATGATATTGACCAGTTCATTGAAACTAGACAGATAAAAACTTGAAGCAACCTATAGAATTCTCCATACAAAATCCCCATATTGCAGAACATTGAGAACATTTTAGCCTGTAAAATTAGTTCTGCTGATGTTTGTGCTCCTAGAAAGTAAACTTCTAGGTAAATGTTTTTCTTATTAGCAGTACGGACATTTGTACCTCCCATGATTAGCTCAGAGAAGTGAGTGTGAATCTATCACTAATATAGTCTCAATAGGGGGAATAGCATGTCTCATCTGGGGGAGGCTATGCATTAGCCTCTGTGTTTCTTGTTGAAGCTCACAAAACTGAGCTTCAGAATATTGCTCTGTAATATCATGAGGCCAGATAGCAACTGGCTAATGTTTCCAGCAACCAATATGAGCCCAACTTTCTTGCAACTGCCTTCTCCGTAGAACGTTGGACATGAAAAAGAGGAAGAATAAAAAGGAGAATGAGACAGGTGGCTTTTCTTACCGTATGCCACCTTGCTCTAGCAGTGGTTCTCAGCCAGGGGTAGTTTTGCACACCTCCCAACCCCCAAGATACTGGGCAATATCTGGAAACAGTTTTGGTTGTCACAGTGTGGGGGTAAGAATAGATGTGCTACTGGTATCTAGTGGGCAGAGGCCAGGAATGCTAGTCAATATTCTACAATGCACAGGCCATCCATCCCCAACTCTAGCAAATAATTATCCAACTCGAAGTGTAAATAGTGCTGAGTTTGAGAAAACCTCCTCTAAGCCATTTGCACACATTTTACTGTTCAAAGTCACCCTGGTGATTTCCTGCGACATTTTAAGAGACAGGGGTTTGAAGAGAATTAGGAACAACAGGACCTATTAGGACTTAAGGAGGGAAGGGTCAGGATTGTGTAATGTAAGAGAAAGTTAAGGGAAATTTGCACAAACCAAAACCTCCCTTCGCTATTTTCTCCTATAATTCTCCCTCAAGATTCACTGTAAGGATGCTTTATGCTATGTAATCATGCAGTGAGTATTCCCAAAGTGGGCAATTTGAAAGTGATATAATTAACCAAGTACCTGAGGATGTGGCCAATATTACAACTAAAGTGTTTTTTGCTGATACAATAATTGTGAAATAAGAAACAGCTTTACAGTGGGAGAACTCCCTATTAGGTTCAAATGGAGCTTACACATGAGATGGAATAAACAACATAATGCCTTAGGTTTTTGTTTTGTGGCAATTATTTGAAATCTACAGTAAATTTGCTAAGTATTTTATTTCATGAGATGTAAGTATATATACTGCATAAACAAGATTAGCATAAATAATTAGCAGCTATTTTCTTTTCTTTCTTTTTTTTTTTTGAGATGGAGTCTCGCTCTGTTACCCAGACTGGAGTGCAGTGGCACGATCTTGGCTCACTGCAACCTCTGCCTCCCAGGTTCAAGCAATTCTCCAGCCTCATCCTCCTGAGCAGCTGAGACTATAGGTGCATGCCACCATGTCTGGCTAATCTTTTGTATTTTTAGTACAGAAAGTGTTTCACTATGTTAGCCAGTATGGTCTCAATCTCCTGACCTTGTGATTTGCCTGTCTCAGCCTCCCAAAGTGCTGGGATTACAGGCGTGAGCCACTGCACCTGTCTGCAGCTATTTTCAATGTACAGAAAATCTCAAATAGTTCTTCTCTGTATACACATTGCTGTTAAACCATTTCTTATAAATTACCATGTAAGAGAAAATTAGCATTAATAAATGCCCATAAGCAAAAAAGTGGTTTTCAATAAAATATGGAGAAATTACATATTTATGACTGGTTAAAAGAGAAGACTTCTAATATAAGATTTATAGCAATAAATATGAAAGTTTCTGTTCGCTCATCAGCTTTCAAGGGCTGATAGTTTAGGATTGGATGTATAAATTTTGAAATACATTGTAGAATGTATTAAAATACTAACTACTTTTATTGCTTTTTCTTAGAGCCATTACCTATATAGCAAGCTCAGAATATTAACTACAAATGTGGTTTTCATAAAATATATTCCAGGCAAATGGAAAGATAAAAAAACTAAATGACTTTTAGAAAAATAAAAGCAAAACATGATTGAAATAATAATCAGAGAGTCAAAGTTATGATACAAATATATCCACAGTGGAAGACAGATGCTCAGTTAAAACACATGACTCTCCTAAAAGCAGAAGTAGAAAGCTCGAGTGAATCATTCATTATACTCTCCATCACAGCAGTGGGGTAGATTTCTTTCCAGAGGTATATCTTTGAATACTTTGTCCACTCTTGTGTGAAATGACTTACAGAATGGTTTTTCCACTGCTTCCATTGTGAGGCCATTCCACCATTTAATAGATATCACTATTGGGAAAACTTTGTAGATACAGAGCCTACATATTCTCTTATTCAATTTCATGCCCTGACTTCTAGTTATGTCCCTAGGGAGCATCGTAAACAATTCTTTCCCTTCATGGCAATGCATTTTGAATTCTTGGAAATTTGTGTCATATCCCCCTAAGTCACTCTCTGAAAAATGTTATATGTACTGTACATCAAGTACTTAATTCCTTAGTCAATGGACAAATATTTAGATTTTATAATCTTGTCTCATAAGTCATTTTCCCAGCCTCTTACAATCAGCTTTTCTCTAAATTCCCTCAAGTGTGTCAACATCTTAATTTTAAAGTACTTGCAAAATGATTTGTAATCTTATTTTTGTCTCATCAATGCACTGCTCAGATCCACGATTGATTCCTAATTTCAGGCTGTAGTACTCTTATTGACATCTTTGAGGTATCTTAATAGTTGCCTCATAGTTTTTCATCACTTGCTATATTTCATAGAAGAACTTTCTCCTTTGAAATTTCAGGTAAAGCAGTTACATGTCTAGATTCAGTGATAACAAAGAAGTCATGGCAAATTTTTATTAAAACTTATTTACTTCCTATTATATGTGATATACTGTAATCATCACCTTGCATCAATTATTGATATTAAGAGAAATCTTTCACTAATTTCTATGTTCTCTCAACACCAAGATGATGTAAATCTAGTATAATACCAACATTTCCATAGAAAGAATGTCTAAAATACTCCACTAAATCTGCCCCAACCAGAGCCCTATACTTGTATATTATACAAGTTATTAAAGTTACTGAGGGACTTTTGCCAGGTAAATAATTTAACCCCCCTCTCAAATGTCTAGTATGTATGATTAGCAGAGGCATCTCTCTGTCTCTCAAGTTGATTAGGCATGGAGATCTATGTCAGGGAAACTATATTCTTTTAAATTTCTAAGTCTTTATTTTTAAATATGAGTATTTTCTGTCTTCTAAGAAGATCTTTTGTTTTCACATGAAAATTTTAGAGTTCTCCAGGTGCAGAATTAATGTTATTATGAAAACCACTGTTGTTTTATTTTTATTGTCTGGGTATTTTATTGCTACTAGAATCTGTATTTGTCATTCCTAAATTAAGCCAAATATAGGCAGTGAATAAATTTTAAAAGACAAGAACTCTGTTAGCAGAGTTGAATGCATGAAAATCATTGCAATATCTTGAATTTCAATATTAAAATCCCTGAAGGAGTAGCTCTAACATATCATAGGACAAAATATAGAGAAAAAATTATTTTCATATGGCCTTAAAACAAATAAGTCACCTGTTACCCAACCCTTTTTAGTATTCATGTTAAGGGTGATACCTTAGCCACTTTCCAGAAAAAAAAAAACGAATAAAAAACAGCTTTGGTGTCAAACTAAATAGTAACTTCTCTCTTGCTGCCAAAAAAGTGGTTTTATAGACCATTTAGTTGTCACACATTTAGAAATGTATGAGAATAGAAATAATAGTAACCCTTAAGTCAACATTTTACTTTAAGCCACTTATATGAATAAAGATGGTTTTAAAAAGACTGAGTTCACCACCTGAAAATATGGTATTTGAACACATTAATTAGATTTCTAGCTAAGAATAGATCTTCCTTAAGAATTTGAGACCATGTCACAACATGCCCTAGGAGCACATTCATTCTCTATTGAGAGCCCAGTATTTACCAGGCACTATTAGTGGCTGCTGTGGAAGCTTGAAAGTTGATAAAAACATATACTTTGAAAGTCTCTGTATACTGTGGAAACACAGGGAAGGGAGCATCTACATCAGAGCTAATGACATTTCTCAAGGGATGTGGTTTCATTTGTGTTCTAAATGATGATGTGGAATTAGATAAGCGGGAAAGAGTTGGGAGAACTTTCCATGCAAAGGGAATAACCTATGTAATTTAAGAGGGCTAACAAAGCACAAAATAATTCTGAAAGCCTGGGGAAATATGAGTGCCTGTCTGGAAATGATGTTGGAGAGGAATACAGGAGCCAGATGATGAGGGTTTTATCAAAGGACTGCAAACCTCTGAAAGATGTGGGGTTTTGAAGTTACATGAGTAGTATAGTGCTGTATGCTTTGAATTTTGCTTTGGAAGACCAATATGGCAGGCCAAAGGAAAACAGACTACAGCTGCTCAAGAATTGAGAAAGACTGTTTCTTTAGGAGGCTGTCATAGTAATCCAAAAGAGACATTATGAACCCTTGCATTGAAGCATGTAATAAAAGATATGACTTTGAAGGATTAAGAAATTATAACCTGAAGGATTTAGAGATTAATTTGGGAATATTTTACTGGGATATTCAGGTGTGTGATATACACAATTCTGTGAAGGTAGTGGTATTTTTCTATGAAAGGGAACACAGGACAAGCAGGTTTTATGGAAAATTTGATAACACTACTTTGAACCTGTTGAGTTTGAGGAGCTTATGGGATGTCCCATAGGAGATGCCAAGAGGGAATTTGGGAAAATGATCTGATCTCAGCAAAGATTTCTTGGCCTGGGATATGGAGACAGACATCATTCATGTGTAAATTATTGCTGAAGCCACCAAAATCAGTGAGTTTACTCAGGTGCCAAGTATTGAGTAACAGAGTCCTGGGAAATGCTGACATTTGAGAAGACATTAAAAGAAGGCACTCAAGAAAAAACTTAGAGAGGTAAAGGGAGAACACCAGAGCATAATATTACAAAAGGCAAGGGAGAGAGGCATTAAGGAGGGAGTCATCAGCAATGTTAATGCAAGAAAGAAGTCATGTTAGTACAGGCTAGAAGGTGCATTGGCTTTGGCAATTCAGAAGCTATTAAAAATATTAGCAAGAATCTTTACATAAGAGTGGTGGAGCAAGAATCAGGCTGCCTTGGGATGAAGAGTTAATCAAAATTGCAATAAGCAACAAGTATAAACTATTTCAAGAAGCTTGAGTAAAAGGGATAAGGATTTAAATAATTGATACCTAGAGAGAAGGTTACAATCAAGGAAATATTTTAATATGCTAGAGACAAACAGTTTCAAAAAGATTGCAAGGGACAAACAAGAGAATAAAGACATGGGGGAAAGAAAAGCAACACAATGTACTGGGTTTGTAATTTTTCTCCTGCAAAAATCCAGATGATGGAGTTCAGATGTTGATGAGTTGATTGATATAGAGAAGGGGTTTTGAGAGGTGGATGCCACTGAACAACCAGATGGCAAGGGAGTATTGATAAGAGAAGCTGAAGTGATGAATTGTGGGGCCTCTAAGATCAATAGAAGTCTGATAACTTGTGGAAATATAGAGGGATGAAGTCTGGAGGGCTCAGTGAGGTTCAAGAGAGATAGCAGCAACGGAGATACACAAGGATATGGAGAGCATAGTCACAGAGTGCATTTTGCATCTAAAATTTCAGATGAAGAGGGAGTTACAGAAGTGGGGGTACATAAGAAGGGGTATTCGAGTTTAAAGATTCAAAGGGCTGCAAATCAAGGGCACTGACATTTATCCAGGATGATGGTAACAAGAGGTGGAGACGAATTCAGGAGCCCAGTTGACATGGTCTTTAGTGAATGTGGGGAAATGACCAGGACTTCAGTAAAGGAACTAATACACAGAGTGAAAACAGAGAATAATACTTGAGTGGCCTGAGTTTGAGAGGAAGTATCTAAGTATGAGTTTACCTGCATATGCCTACAATATCTTTTAAAGAACATATAAGAAACTGACAATATGAATTGCCTCTGAGTGGCATCTCTCTCATAACTTTTATATTTGGGGTTACATGAAAGTATTAGGCTAAAAATGTCAATGGTTTGGAAGTGGTAGAATAAAGCCAAAAGAGAGGCACCCCATCCCTACTTTTCCTCAGCCTAGCAGGGTTTTCAGAGTAGGAGCTCTCATTTGGTAGGCCTCTGGGGAAGCACTGTTTTCTGGGGAGAATACAGCCTTGGTTACAGGAGAGAAAAGTGAATGGTCAGTGAAAGTGTCAAGAGTATCAGGGTACGTTTAGAAAGCATCACAAAAGAATAGCCTCTTAGAGGTGATATTGTGCCTATGGTGCCCCATTTTAAAATTAATCTGCTTAATAGATTTGGGGCTGAAAACACTCAACCAATGTCAGAAATCCAATTTACAGTTTCCTTTTTATTTTTGAAGGGAATATGGAGTCCAGGCTAAAACAGCTCCCGAAAGCAATATTCTTTACCATTTACAATAAATCATCTGCTTTCGATCCCGTCAGTAAACTAAGAAGTTGGCGGAGGATAATGCAGTGCTCTCTTGAGAGCGGAGATTCTTGTTACCTTATATTCTTATCTTCTATCAAAGTTTATGGAGCTTTTTGTTGTTGTTGCTCTTAAAAAGATAGTAATATCTTCCTCTCTCCACACAGGATTTTTAGGGATGTTTTTCTTTTATTTATCCAGATGAAATCTAATATATGCATTGGCTGAATAATAACTGCAGAGGTTGACTGTCATTTTTGAGGAGAAATGAGAAAATATGAATGAATGGAGTCACAGAAAGTATCAGTAAAGCAAATAGCTAGCTTTCTTAACCCAGCATGACTTGATACTGTGATTAAATGCAGTATTCTTGTGTTTTGAACAGTCCTTCTTCCCTCCTCCCCGACCCACATTCTGTCCTCCATAACTCTTCAGGAAGCATCTGAAACATCCTGTGAATAGAGTGATTCTAATTAGTTGCTTTTTTGCCTGACCCAAATAATTTTTGGCTTTTATATATTAAATGTTATTACACAGTACTCTCCCCACATCATAAGGGGTTATGAAATAAGTCTCCTCCTTTTCCTTGTGCTATTTGATAAAAAGGTAAATGGCAAAGGCAGGGGCTCCCAGTAAATCTGGGCTTGGGAGAGAAAACCCTAGACCAGTCCCATGTGCCACCACTGCCTCCTGGCCCATATACTGCTTGGAAGAGGTTTTTCTTTCCCACAACCTGAATATCAAGAGGCTGTTGAAGTGTCAGGTTTTCCATTTTGCTCAGTGTAGATATTCCTGTCATTGAGGAGGCCTCCTCTAAACCTGTCAGTCAGAATGATAGGCCTTCTCAAGGGCAATGAATTGCACATTAAGATCGAGACTACCATTGCCAGTATTTGAATGTGATAGATGGTGTGAGCTGGATCATGAACTCTACCCACCCCCCAACCCTCTGCTGCCCCCGCCTTGAGTACTAGGCTTTTTTCTGCCTGTACACAAGAGCTTTGAATGTCAATGGTATTCTTTCTACCCATACATATTCCACTAACATAGCAGTGCACACAACATTGTGCAAAACTTTGCATCTAATTCAAATATCAAGGGGAAATTTTACAGCTGCTGGATTTACTTTAAAATAGAGCTTTGGCAGCTAAAAATAAAGATACAGCACCTGCCTGACCACTTTTGATGATGATAAACAATTGTTGCATTTTGTATAACTATGAACTAGATGACCTCTAACGTCTTCTCTCACTTAAGTCCCATAACATCTCTAAATGAATCCATTATGTAACAGGAAAGATTATATAGTTATGTAGTGTATATTTATTGTAGCTTCAAAATAGTACTTGAAAAGATGGCCATTGAAGAGTCGTCATAACTGATAAGTTTCCCCTGGCTTCTCACATCAAATGCAGAGAGAGCATAGTGAATGTTGTTCAGTGTCCCTATATCAAGGCCTTCATATCATTTCACATAAAATAAAAAGTTTTCCTTTTCAGAGGATTTATTTTAAATGCCAAGGGTGTTTCTTGAGGGAACTTATATTCATGCTATTGACTTTATATTGGAAGAAGAATTACTGTTTTTCAAATACACCTAGTACGTGATTACCCTCTCCCCACCACACTGCCTTGTGGACTATTTCTACCTCTTTAAAATATAAATGTAAATATCACCTGAAATAATACTGACTGGAATATTATGAAAAGTTTAACCTGTACTTATTTTATCTATTAGTTCAGAGCACAAATATTTTGATGTCTTTCGAAGTAGCGCTTAGATTCAAAGTAAATGAATAACTTACTCCTACCTGGACCAGTAGTATTACTGCTGCTTCTGTCTTCCATGTGGACCTCACCTGCTCCCTGTGCACCTCAGAGAGGACAGCACCTAAGCCCTCCCAGATGATCCGTTGTCTCTGGAACCAACATGCTTTTCTCTTCATTAGGGTTGGTAGAGATTAGAAGGGTACCACAGGGTATGTAGGGCAGTGTTCACAGTTTGCCACTAGTGGATATGGGAAAGAAAAGAAAATGTGTGACCAAGAAAAGGACCTGCTTTTTTTAAAGCATATGCTAGAGTGTACAAAATCTGGACTAGGGCAGGAGACATGGGATCTAGTCCTGGCTCTCTCATGAGTTAGAAGAAATCTCATTGGAAATCAATACCTCTGGACAATGATTTCTGAAATAGCCATAGTTTGCTGGGTTATGCTGCATTAACAACCCTGAAATGTCAATGACTTATAAAATCAAAGGTCTGTTTCTCATGCATGTTACATATCAGCTGCTAACCACCTGTAGCTGAGCCCCATGTAGCTTCTTCAGTTGGGGATCCAGCCTGAAGAATCAATTCCCTTCTGGGACAAGCTATTATTATTACAGAGAAGAAAAAGCAATGGTAGAACTTCTCTTCTCTTCTCTTCTCTTTATTATTATTACAGAGAAGAAAAAGCAATGGTAGAACATACTATGTGTTTTAAAGTTTCTGGTCAGATATGACACTGATCACTTCTACTTGCACTGTGTTGGTCAAAGCAAATCACATGACCAAGCCTGCCATCATGGGAGCAAGAAGCGAACCCCTCCCACTGGAAGGGCACTAGGGGGAAGCCCTGGAAGGCTAAATGCCATAGAGAGGGGCGACACAGTGTCTCTAAGTCGAAAGCACTGGTAAATGACTTGTAAAGTGTCTTTTAGCCCCCAAATTACAAATTTTAATTCATGAGATAGAAACGACAATAATTAGTTGGGATGTAGAAATGTTTTACTGAGAGATAGGAGACTAGATAAAAGATGATGTAGTCCAAGAACAAGCTAAATTCCTGCATAAATTAGTAGGTTGCATATGCATAGATAGTTTTTATCTTTAAATTTCTTCAGTTGTTTCTAAAGCAAGTTCTTGTCCTCTTACAATGTTTTATTCGATATTTTGAAGACTACATTAAGTAAAACAGTACTTTAGTTCTTTGCTGGTAATTTACAGCCAGCAAAGTACTGTTATATATGCCTGTTCCAATTTCACGTGCCAAACTGGCTGTTTGGTTTGTTTGCCTTAAATGCCCAATGCCTAAAACAGTACTAGCAAAGAGTAGGCACGTAATAGTTTGCTGGGGCATGGTGAGGAACTACTTTTGTGTGAACGATATTGTAGATAATTATGGGGTGGTAAAAGATTGTTTGCCATTTCCTTTTTCCCCAGGGAAAAATCCCAAGAAGAGATTACACATTCTTTTATCTAATGATGGTAGAAATGACCAACCAGGAAACCTGAAAAAGATCCTCTTTGAGTAGACCCAAACTATTTTATCTGATGTATCTGTGCCTATACCCAGCTCATAAAGTGATAGGGAGAGTGAAATGAGATAGGAGATGTTAAAGCTTTCAGAAATTTTCAAAATCTTAGTGCATATTCTAGGTGATAGCATGTTAGGCCATTGTAAGTCGGATGCACCAATCAACATTTTTTCCAAGGAAAAAATGCTGAAAATGTGTCAAGGCTAATGACTTTCTATGTCACAGACACTTTTCTAATCGTTTTACAGGTAGCACTATCTGTTTATTCTTCAAAACTGCCCCCTGATCTAGGAATTATTTCCATTTTCAGATAAGAATATTGAGGTACAGAGAAATTAAGTAATTGGCACAAGGTCTCTAGCTGATAAGTGAAGAAGTTGGAATTTGAATGCAGAGAGTCTGACTCTAGAATTTGTAGCAGGCGATTCTTTCTCTGTGTAGGTATTAATATAGCCATCTTTCAAATCAAAAGTAATATATTAGAAAGACTGTACTCATTTTGGAAAGAATGCAATGAATGTCCACCTGGGCCAGATAGTTTCTAGTGAATTATCTGATTTACTCATCAAACTAACCCTATGAAGGAAAGAAGATATTTTTCCCATTTTACAATCAGGAATTTAAGCATAGAGGATTTACCTTGCCTAAGGTCACACAGTCAGTGCTCCATATGTAATTCAATTGAGTCCTCTGTCTCCAACATCAGTTTTTAAAAATGCTTTAAAATGGTAATTAACAAATCTTTTCTACCATCCAAAACGGTGCAGGCCTTATTGGCAAGATGAGTAGCTAAAGTGTTTCTCAACTTGCTTCCTCTTCATTTATGGGCATGGAGTTTGCTTTTATTTTGTTTGTACTTAGAGATCCTTTGATGAAAACCATTCAGGGCCATTTGTATTCAAGCATCTTTATGATCCCTGCTGGGTTTAGAGATAGCTTTTAGTAATTCCTCCAAATCAATTCCTGCTGACCAACCTCAAGGGTCATCATAAAGTACTTAAAGGATTCTCATCTATTGAATCCTCTGATCAGGAAAACATTTTAACTCTTCTGTGAAAAAGAAAGATAATTTTCTACCCTGCTGAGGGGTAAGATAGGACTAAATTGTATTTGAGTGGAAAATGCTATTATCATTTAAGGGGTTTGATTATCAAAATAAGGAATGATTCCTAATTCTAAGATTGCCTTAAAAGATTATGGACATTTCAAAAAGTTTTTCCAAACCAACAGCACTGAATTCCTTGTCTTCAATTTTTCCCACCACTCTCATCTCCCTGAATAGCTATCTGTTGTTTACTGTTTGTTTCCTAGGAACTCCATTATGTTACTCAAGTTCACTGAATTCCACATATTAAAAAAATGTTCTTTGTATCTTTGATATGCACTGAAAAGGAGGCATGTGAGCAGAGGAGGTGAAAATGTGGCTATATTAACAACCAGTTTCCTACAACTTAGTGTAATGCAGTATAGAAGATCAAGAGACCTGGGCTGCAGGCACTGATTAGCAAGTGACACTGACACGCTTAACCCTTTGGGGCTCCGTTTTCTGTTTGTAGGAAAAGGGTGGTCGGGATGACAGCTCTGTGAGAGCAGTAACGTTGAAGTTCTTTTTATTTCATTTCCTCTAGTACCTTGAACTGTGTAGTCAGTAATAGTGGAAGCTATAAATACCTGTTGAATGAATGATTAAATGAATCACTGAGTAGATGATTAAGAAAAAAATCCCAAGTGTGGTCTTCAGGATCCTCTGATTTGTCCTGTATCATCTTTGTTAGTCTAATTTCTTTTCTGTTACTTTGGACAGATGACATACTCACAGATCCCAGAAGATGCCACTCTCTGCCTTTGTGTATGCTCTCCCCTTCACCTGCCTGCTCCCCTGACTTTCAAAATCCTTAATTACGCTTCAAAAGTCAATTCCAAGGCCACTTCTTCTGAGACCTTCCTCCAGTCTTCCTAAATGGACTTAAATCATTCTTTCCCCTGTAGACCTGTGGGACTTTGCTTATGGCCCCAATAGAGTACTTAATTTCTATAGATTGGATTTATCATTTATTCATTTTACAAATATTTATTAATACCCACTGTGTAACAATATGCTATGATTTTACATTACTCATCTCATTTGAATCTCACAGCAATTCAATGATTATTTATTCTTCCATTACACCACTCTTTATTGAACGTAAAAGGTTAATAGGCCCTGGTGTAGGTACTTGGTGGGAGAGCAGTAAGAAAGTCAGAAAACATTTCCATCCTCAAGCAGCTTACACCCTAATGGAGAGACACAAACTTGGAAACAAGTACAGAGATAAGTAAACAAGATGCTGTGGATTGAATGTGTTTTCCCAAAACTCATCTGTTGAAATCCTAAGTACAATTCTGCTTCCTATGCATCCATGCATTACCCATCACCTTGCTCTATGACCTACATAATTTGGTCATTCAAAAGTCTCAGTCAAATAGTGAATAGAACTTTGAACTCAGTTGTCTGAGAGATCCCTTCCAACTTCCAAACTGTGCTGGTAAGAATTAAAAAAAAAGTTAAAAGTGTAAACCTGAGGCATGAGGCCTGCCAAAAAAAGAAAAAATTCATGTCCAAAGAATATCCCAGCTAATCCTTGGGCCTGGACAATAACCCAGTTGGCTCTGAATTTTCCCTGTCTGGTAGAGGAGAAGCAATAGGTCACCCAATCCCTATTTTTCCTTTCACTCTGGAGTGCAATTTACCCTTTTTTTGGTACCAAAAATACCTTTGTAATTATATTTGGTTTAGATGAATATGGCAATAAATTTGCATTCTCTGAGTATGCAGATGTAATGGTAAAAAAAATTATAGCAAGATACAAAGGAGAGCCAATGTGGGATTAAAATTTTGCCATGCAAAGCCTCGTGTTTTTATTCATAAAACTACTGATGACTATTGCTAGTGTAATAACTAGTCAAAGTAAAGGATGCTACTGTTAACTGATGATAACCAAAAGTAAAAACGAATTTTTAACGCCCATACACATGAACTAATAGAAGTTAAATCATAGGGTCTCTAATTTAATTGCCATTTATCCTATTCCAAAATGATCCTCCCAGCCTGCAAGAGACTTGGATGGATGAAGTCCTATTGACTGAGTCTGGCATTTGCTCCCAGGAGGTCTCTTTCACTGATGTTAACCATGGAGTTTGGCAACAGTTTTTTTTTCTCTTTGTAAAGCTTTATCGTAGCTCTCTCATAAAGTCTTAGGAATTTATGAAGACCTGTACTTAGCACACTCTGAAACACATGACCTGTGTGCTTGGCACTCGGTTCCAACAAGTTCACCTAATGGGCCCAGATAGCAAGCCTGCTTTTGAGATCCGAAATGTGCCAACTGACTTGGTTAGTTGCCAGTTGAGTGGGAAGTGGAAAGCGGAAGTGCAAAGTCAAGAATATTCGAATCTTACCTTTTATGAGAAGTGTGATTTGCAAGGGTAAGAGACCTAAACTTCTGTTTCTGACTTTACATTAACCGTCTCTCTAGTTTAACCACATAAATGAGTCTGGAAATCCCCTTAGAAAGAAGTAAGGTCAAGAAAAAGGACTTTGAATTAATTTTTTTCATTTACATGCTGTATTATAGTAACATGGCTCTTAAATATTTTATATTCAGTATAGCCCATAGTGCCAAATGATAATTATGATGGGTGACAGCTCTGATGAATGAACACTGGTCCAGTGTAAGGATAAGGATTAATGTGTAGAGGGAAAAGGTGTCACAACACGACGTCCCCTCCTTGGGAAATACCCATATTTTTTAAAAAGAATGGATAGCTTTTTGAATACTTTATGACTGATGCTCCTGATTCTCTTAGAGAATGTTCTCGTTTACATTATAATCCCATCACTTGCTGAGTAATGTTTCATGACTTCTCTTTTTCCTGGTGCCATACCAGCTGTGTTGACTGGCTTTGTCTTTTAGACTTCAAGTGGTATTTTTTTCTCCCTAAAGTCAGATCTCAGGAGTTTTAATTAGTAATGGAATAATTTGAGTTTTTAAAGATAATGATTTTAGCTAAGGGATTTTGGTGACGTGGCCTTAATCTTCATACTGTTTGTAATTCCCATTTTCTCTAATTATTGGTTTTAATAATGTAACTAGCTTTTGGCCACCATGAACATAATCTATTTATATAATGTCAGTCAAGTACAGGGGAATTTAGCAGTTCTTGGGAGTGCGAATTTCGGCACAATGGCATGAAACGGTTAGTTGAATTCTGAGCATGAAACAGTATTTTCTGTATCAACCACAATACCAAAAACAAACCAAACAAACAAAAGGAGTGCTCACTATGTACCAGGCATTGCGCTTCATGCAAGAAAATGAAAATATGAATAATTCAGGTCAATATTTCTTTTCATTTCAAACTTGTAATTTTCCTAAGGTACAGGAACAATTTCCTAAGCCATTCATTTTAGCTTGGTATAAACAATCTTTAAGATTAGCTTAGCAATATCAAAAGTACAATCTTTAATAAATTTCAAACCCCTGGTGAATTGAATCAGATGCTCTCTTTGAAATCCATTTAAGGAATTTATGAAAACCTGAACTTAGCCCAAATCAAGCAGGTTCGTTTATCTTATAAAAAGAATTATTTATAAAAGAAAAGAGGAATTATTCAATAAAGATGAAAGAGTAGAGAGTCAGTCACAGGGTCAGGTATCTGTGGCGCCTCCTTAATACTCGGGCTTGCATCCGGTCTCTCTGCTTCCTCATCTTTTAAAGCTACTGTAGAAATGATGAATGAGATAATTTATGGAAAGCATTTCATATAGTGCCTGGCACAAAATCTGTGCTCCATAAGTGGCAGGCATTACTGCAAAGTAATTTATCACAGAGTTTTTTAGAATACCAAACAACCAGTCACAAAATTTAAATCTGAACCTAGCTTTTCAGCAACACATTGTAGAAGGACTTCTGACAGTATTTTCTAGATGTAAATTAAAATTAAATGTTTACTTACCAATTAGTGTGGCCAAACACCATGGAAGCTATTAAAGTAGTATTTTGCAATTTGCAATTTTCTGTGCAGACCCTTGATATGTGGCACCCCTCTCTATCTGCAAACACACACTGATGCTCTCTAGTTCTTGAGTATTGCTCTCATTACCTCTTTTAAATCGATGACCGCTTCTCTTCTCAGCTTCCTAGACTGCAGTTGCTCTAATCTTTCCTTACTATATCGATAACAAATTCCTAAACTAAGTTCAATCTGAAGAAATCAGACATTAGCAAGTATAAAAAGTTCCTTTTCTCATAACATAGGAAGAAAAATGAACTTTTAAAAATATCTTGACACTAGCACCAAGATTATATGGATGATTGATTAATGAATCCTACCAGTTTTAAATTAAAACATTGTACTTTAGTGTCAATAATAATAAAGGAAAACGTTATAAAATTAACACTTAAATCAGTGGAAATCTGCATGTCTTATCTATGAATATTTCTTATTAAAATATATTTATTTAATTAAAGACATTTTTACTGTAACAGAAAGCTCATAGGGAGGGCTTCTTATAACTCTAAGAATCATATGTTACTAAATTTCAGAGGCAAATTCTCTGACTTTGAAAGGTGCTCTTTGATACTTGTTAATTATTGATTCTTCAACTCTTGATATCCTTGTATTAAATATTCTTGCCAATAAAATGTGGCCTTCTGCCAAGGCCTTTACCATATTATGTGTAGAAGAGCTAGTTTGATGATGAGTCTGTAAACAAAGTATACTTTTAAAGTTTTGTTTGGGCTACAGAGTTTTATTGATTCTAAGAGTTTTTAATTTTTGCTTTATTCTGTAGATATTAGTGTTATATCATTTCCACATATATTGTTGGGTCTACATGCTAGAAATTCAGGTACGGAGGTATCAAAAGCTTTTATTCAAAAGGATCTCCCTGTAGAGTAATCCCAGGACACAGGCCTCCAAGTTTGGCTTTGTTTGGATTTCCCTTAGTGGATCAGGAACAGAGCAGAGTGTCATGAACAAACTTAGAATTTATTGAAAGAATGGATGTTGATCATGTGTTTGTTCATTACTGTTTTCTGAATCATAACAAATCCCTTTGTGTTTGTTTTGAATGCTTAGAGGTGTTTCTTTTGAAATTCAAAAGCATTAAGCATTTAGAAATTCAAAAGTTCTAAGCATTAACTCAAGCAAACAGCACAGAAACAATTAGAAGAGAGATTTCTTTATTTTCTGTCTCTGAGAAGTGAATATAAAGCAACAAACAGTAGAAAATTTTTCAGAATGAGAGAAAATACACTGACAAATGTCTTTTGAAACTTTCCCCAAATAAGTCGTCCTTAGTAAGTTAAAGATTGTTTTAGTTAAAAGCTTTTTAAAAACTCCCAAGTAACTGCATATGTTTTAAGTGCTGGTGAAATACATCCCAATAGCCATGAATAATTTATGGCTCATCTACTCACATACAGCATAATCACCTGGGATAAAAATGAACAGCCACCCTCTGTGAGATCCAGAAACAGGTGGTACAACTGATTATCCCAAATGTTTGAAATATTGGTCTGGGAACAGCTGTCTCCAAAGACATAAAGAACAAGAGTCCCTAGCTCCACTATCAAGGGACAGGAGAAGAATTCCTCTCGACATCCATTGCTGGTGCTCAGTTAGTGATCGAATTTATGCAGGCTTGCTCTGGTGAAGGAATGAGTGGATTGTTTGTTAGCTTGTATGTATCAACTGCCCTCTCTGTCATGGGCCCAAGATATCCAATTGTAAGGAATCTGAAAAGAAAGTTTTTTGGAAAATGGAAATTCCCACTCATATCTTACTCTTCAATAGCAAGGACTGTTGTTGAGAACATTTATTACCTTTAGTGTTGTTATAACCCCATCTATATTTGTTTTCAGCCATATAGAACAATTCAGTGGGTGAATGGTTCTCAAACTGAGCCTGACTGACCCTGAGTTGATGGTTCATTATGTTTTCATAGCTGCTTTTAAAGATGTTAAAAGTTTGTGTTGTGTTAGGCATGTTTTAGCAGAGCCAAATAGATGCTAGAACTTTTTATAGTCCAGTCTTCGAACAATTCTCTTTTAATAATTGGTGAGAAACATATCTAGAAGAATGCTTTTATTTTCTACCATGGAATATGTGGGTGACACTGTTCAATAAATGATATAATATGACACCATTCAATAAATGATATCATAAATGTTGAATAATTCCTCTTTTCTTTTATAAGCTAAATAAAACTTCTTGATTTGTGCTAATTACAGGTAAATAATTTGTGATCATTTACCCCCAAAGTCTTGTCTGTCATAATAATGTGTAGTATGTGTACACACATCCAGTCCATTTTTTCTTTTCCATTGTTTTAGAGATTTACCATTTTACTAAAACTAGATGTTTACTATGACATTTTAAAACATATATACAAAAAGAAGAAAATAATAATATATCACTGCCACCCAATATCAATTTTTGTGAATACTTTTTCTGTCCTGCTTCATTCATGTATCTGTACATTTTTTTCTAGCAATATTGTATGACATGAAACATACTCTTGTATAAGCTTTTGATTTGTGAGTTATTTTATTTTAAGGATGGTCACTGTTTGTCTGTTACAAGTATGTTTACTAGTTTGTCCTTATGGTTTTACTTTTGTTTGTGATCTCTTTTAGATTTATATAACATTTTGTATATGTAAGGTGTATTGATTTTTATGCTTTCTGACTTTAGCGTTTATGCTTAGAAATTCTCTTTCACACTACACTTACATAATATTATCTGTGTTTTCATGTAGCAGTTTAAGATTTTATTTGTACGTATCTCCCCAACTTTCTAGTCTGTAACACTTTTCTCACAGAAACCAAACTACGCGTCCTAAACTATTTAGAAAGTGAAGATTTGAGAATCATGTCTATGTTTCAAAGCTACTCCGAATGGTAAAATGCAGAGAATGAGAGAGTTTTATTTCAAAATGCCAAATGATTAGTTTCACTGCCAAAATATAATTATGAACTATTTTAATGTGAGGAATTAAGCTGAGGATAAATTATTTTTAATGACATAAATTAATTTTACTAATTAAGGCAATGCAGATTAAGATGTCTATAATTATAGAATGATATATAACATTATTTGGTGGGTTGGAAAGAGCATTCGACTAAGAGATGCCCAATAGCTAATTGGGTCCTAGTCCTAACTGTAGTCATAATTAGTTAGGAGATGCTGGACTCATTTGGCTCTCTGAGCTTCAGTTCGCTCATATCTCAAGGGAGGTTTTCAAACCCCCAGATGGTCTCTATAAGATACAATAAGGTACATACAGCACCACAGTGCTAGATTCCCAACATGGACTATAGGAACAAAGTAACTATATTTTAGAATATAGTTAGTAAGTTTATTTTAGAAAGGAAGATACTACAGTTCAGGAGCAGGAGGTAAGGAAGCCGAAAGCTGTATACTAGCCTCTAGGAGCTAGCAAAGAGTTATCCTTAGAATAATAAGACATGGCTTGTGCACTTATGTAAGTTTTCTATATCAAAGAACAGAAATGGGTTCTTTGTAAACTGAACTGTTTCAGTATAATTTTAAATGATTATTCACTGTTTGTTCTATTTTAGCATTTCTTAAAGTAACAGTAAGGGTACTGTTCTATTAAGAGCACCCACAAAAAGGAGTTTGTCTTCCATTAGTCTGGGGGTTGAAAAGCAAGCGGTCTGCTCAGGATAAAATTAAGAGTATAAATAGTATGGCATAGGCACCAACCAGTCAGAATGGACACAGGCTATCAACTACTGGCTTGCTACTAGCAAGTAGCAGCTGATCATCATTCTTATATGTTGTACACTGGGAGCCAGAGAAGTTGGAATGTATACTAAAAACTCAGCTAGGAGCTTGGAATAAAGAACAAATAAACAGTGTCTTTGCCATTCTGGAGAGTAATCTTACTTGAGGTAGAGATAACCAACAATAAAACAAATATAAAATTATTTCAGATAACCATAAATGCTTTAAAGAAAATTAAGCAGGTTAAGTAGATAGAGTGACCAAGAGTGGGAGTATCTTAAATAGAATGCTCAAAGATGTTAGTTAGATATTTGAGCTGAGAACGAAATGATGAGGAGCCAGCCATTGGAACATTTGGGGAAATTGCATCCAGGCAGAGGTAACAGCAGTGAATTAAACCTAAGGGGAGAAGAGCCTTGTCATGTTATTTGTAAGACTGTAAGAAGGCTGGTGTAGCAAGAGTGAGGTTAGTGGGAAAGGTAAAATATCAAATCAGAGGACACCAGAGGAAAGAAGGTCATAGAGGCAAACAGTAGTCAGATCTTATTTTGCCAGATCCTAAGAGCATTGGAAAGCTATTGGAAGGTTTTAAGCAGACTTCAGAATTGATTTGATTTACCATTAAAAAAGATAACTCTGACCCTAGGGAAAGAGCTAACAGGGAATTGCGAAACTTGCTGGTTTCCAAGTGGACTTGGGAGGTCATGGTGAAAGAGATGAGAAATAATCATATTGTGGATTTAGCAGGTAAATCCTCCCTTTGCCAGGATTCTCCTTTCAGAGCTAAAACTTTGGAGGTTTGGTGTTTTTTTTTTTTTTTATAAGGGATGTCATTCCCTTTTATAAGCTTAATTTAAATATGTCATCTATAAGCAATGGTAAACTTCTGAAGTAACATAATGGTTTTCTTTTCAATGGCTAGTCTAAAATTTACATTGCTAAGAGAAGATAAAGTTATGTTTTATCTGGGACTTAATGAAACCTTTATCATTTGCTCCTATTAAAGTTTCTAACTGGAATCCTGTGCCCAGACAGTGAAGAAGATAAAAGTTCTTGTGTAACATTTGTTTAAGGGTTTGTGCACCAAAGGCCCTTTCTGCTTAAAAAAATCGTAGCAAAATATTTTTACCATGTGTCTGTGCAAGGAAATGAACTGAAATCACAGAACTTACTATGGACAGATATGAAATCTAAATAACTAAGACTTCTTCAAAGGGTGTCCTCACTGAACCGTCCACCAGCACTCAGCTAGATGCCTTTTCTGCTCTGTTGATTCCCCTTTGGAAACTGTTCCATCATTTTTTTTCCCCATACACACATTATCCAAGGCAACTGTGACACTATGAAAGGTCATCAGCCACACGGTTTCAACCTAGAAATGAGCTCTGGTGGTCTTAGCTTTCCCAGTAAATGGGTACATGATACAGAACACATCATCTGTCTCTCTAAGAATTGGTTTCCTTATTTTTTTTTATTGTACTTTAGGTTTTCGGGTACATGTGCAGATCATGCAAGATTGTTGCATAGGTACATTCATGGCAAGGTGGTTTGTTTGTTGCCACCATCTACCCATCACCTATAATTGACATTTCTCCCCCTTATGCCTCCCGCACCCTCCCTCCCACTATCCCTCCCATAGGCCCCCACCAGTGTACCCCAGTTTGTGATGCTCCCCTCTTTGTGTCCAGATGTTCTCATTGTTCAACACCCGCCTATGAGTGAGAACATGTGGTGTTTGATTTTCTGTTCTTGTGTCAGTTTGCTGAGAATGATGGTTTCCAGATTCATCCATGTCCCTACAAAGGACACAAACTCATTGTTTTTTATGGCTGCATAGTATTCCATGGTGTATATGTGCCACATTTTCTTTGTCCAGTCTATCATTGATGGGCATTTGGGTTGGTTCTAGGTCTTTGCTATTGTAAACAGTGCCACAATAAACATGTGTGTGCATGTATCTTTAAAATAGAACCATTTATAGTCCTTTGGGTATATACCCAGTAATGGGATTGCTGGGTCAAATGGAATTTCTATTTCTAGATCCTTGAGGAGTTGCCACACTGTCTTCCACAATGGTTGAACTAATTTACCCTCCCACCAACAGTATAAAAGTGATCCCACTTCTCCACATCCTCTCCAGCATCTGTTGTCTCCAGATTTTTTAATGATTGCCATTCTAACTGGCATGAGATGGTATCTCTCAATGTAGTTTTGATTTGCATTTCTCTAATGACCAGTGATGATGAGCATTTTTTCATATGTTTGTTGGCTTCATATAGGTCTTCTTTTGAAAAGTGTCTTTTCATATCCTTTGCCCACTTTTGGATGGATTTGTTTGTTTTTTTCTTGTAAATCTGTTTCAGTTCTTTGTAGATTTTGGATATTAGCCCTTTGTCATGGGTAGATTGCAAAAATTTTTTCCCATTCTGTTGGTTGCTGGTTCACTCTAATGATTGTGTCTTTTGCTGTACAGAAGCTCTGCAGTTTAAGTAGATCCCATTTGTGTATTTTGGCTTTTGTGCCAATGCTTTTGGTGTTTTCGTTATGAAGTCCTTGCTGATGCCTATGTCCTGAATGGTTTTGCCTAGGTTTTCTTCTAGAGTTTTTATGGTGTTAGGTCTTATGTTTAAGTCCTTAATACATCTGGAGTTAATTTTAGTATAAGGTATCAGGAAGGTGTCCAGTTTCTGCTTTCTGCACTTTGCTAGCCAGTTTTCCCAACACCATTTATTAAACAAGGGATCCTTTCCCCATTGCTTGTTTTTGTCAGGTTTGTCAAAGATCAGATGGTTGTAGATGTGTGGTGTTGCTCCAGAGGCCTCTGTTCTGTTCCACTGGTCTATGTCTCTGTTTTGATACCAGTACCATGCTATTCTGATTACTGTTGCCTTGTAGCATAGCTTGAAGTCTGACAGCGTGATGCTGCCAGCTTTGTTATTTTTGCTTAGGATTGTCTTGGCTATGCAGGCTCTTTTTTGGTTTCATATGAAGTTTAAAGATTTTTCCAGTTCTGTGAGGAAGGTCTTTGGTAGTTTGATAGGGATAGCATTAAATCTATAAATTACTTTGGGTAATATGGTCATTTTCACAATATCGATTCTTCCTAACTAGGAGCATGCAATGTTTTTCCATCTGATTGTGCCTTCTCTTACTTCCTTGAGCAGTGGTTTGTAGTTCTCCTTGAAGAGGTCGTTTACCTCCTTTGTTAGTTGTATTCCTAGGTATTTTATTCTTCTTGTAGCAATTGTGAATAGGAGTTCGCTCTTGATTTGGCTCTTTGTTTGTCTGTTATTGGTGTATAGGAATGCTTGTAATTTCTGCACATTGATTTTGTATCCTGAGACTTTGCTGAAGTTGCTTATCAGCTTAAGGAGAGTCTGGGCTGGGATGATGGGGTCTTTTAAATATACAATCATGTCATCTGCAAATAGAGACAGTTTGACTTCCTCCTTTCCTAATTGAATACCCTTTATTTCTTTTTCTTGCCTGATTGCTCTGGCTGAAACTTCCAATAGTATATTGAATAAGAGTGGAGAGAGAGGGCATCCTTGTCTAGTGCCAGATTTCAAAGGGAATGCTTCCAGTTTTTGCCCATTCAGTGTGATATTGGCAGTGGGTTTGTCATAAATAGCTTTTATTATTTTGTGATAGGTTCCATTGATACCTAATTTATTGCAAGTTTTTAGCATAAAGGGCTGTTGAATTTTGTTGAAGGCCTTCTCTGCATCAATTGAGATAATTACGTGGTTTTTGTCTTTGGTTCTATTTATGTGGTGGATTACGTTTATGGTCTTGTGTATGTTGAACCAGCCTTGCATCTCTGGGATGAATCCTACTTGATCATGATGGATAAGCTTTGTGATGTGCTGTTGCAATCAGTTTGCCAGTATTTTATTGAAGATTTTTGCATATGTTCATCATGGAGACCGGCCTGAAGTTTTCTTTTTTTGTTGAGTCTCTGCCAGGTTTTGGTATCAGGCTGATGTTGGTCTCATAAAATGAGTTGGGAAGGATTCCCTCTTTTTGTATTGTTTGGAAATGTTTCAGAATGATTGTTGCCAGCTCGTCTTTGTACATCTGGTAGAATTCGGCTGTGAACCTGTATGGACCTGGACTTTTTTTGGTTGGTAGGCTGTTAATTGCTGCCTCAACTTCAGCCCTTGTTATTGGTCTATTCAGGGTTTCAACTTCTTCCTGGTTTAGTTTTGGTAGGGTGTAAGCATCCATGAATGTATCCATTTCTTTCAGGTTTACTGGTTTATGTGCATAGAGTTGTTTGTAGTAATCTCTGATGGTAGTTTGTATTTCTGTGGGATTGGTGGTGATATCCTCTTTACCGTTTTTTATTACATCTATTTGATTCTTCTCTTTTTTTTTTTTTTTTTTTTTGAGACTGAGTTTCACTTTTGTTACCCAGGCTGGAGTGCAATGGCACGATCTCGGCTCACCGCAACTTCCGCCTCCTGGGTTCAGGCAATTCTCCTGCCTCAGCCTCCTGAGTAGCTGGGATTACAGGCATGCGCCACCATACCCAGCTAATTTTTTGTATTTTTAGTAGAGACGGGGTTTCACCATGTTGACCAGGATGGTCTTAATCTCTTGACCTCGTGATCCACCCACCTCGGCCTCCCAAAGTTCTTTTCTTTTTTATTAATCTGGCTAGTGGTCTGTCCATTTTGATGATCTTTTCTAAAAACCAGCTTCTGGATTTATTGATTTTTTGAAGGGTTTTTTTGTGTCTCTGTCTCCTTCATTTCTGCCCTGATCTTAGTTATTTCTTGTCTTCTGCTAGCTTTTGAGTTGTTTTGACCTTGCTCCTCTAGCTCTTTCAATTTTGACAATAAGGTGTCAATTTAAATCTTTCCTCATTTCTCATGTAGGCATTTATTGCTATAAATTTCCCTCTAGACACTGCTTTAAATGTGTCCCAGAGATTCTGGTACATTGTGTCTTTGTTCTCCTTGGTTTTGAAAAACATCTTTATTTCTGCCTTCATTTCATTGGCTCCAGTCAACATTCAGGAGCCAGTTGTTCAGTTTTCATGAAGTTGTGTGGTTTTGAGTTAGTTTCTTAATCCTGAGATCTAATTTGATTGCACTGTGGTCTGAGAGACTGTTTGTTATAATTTCTGTTTGTTTGCATGTGCTAAGGAGTGATTTACTTCCAATTATGTGGTCAATTTTAGAGTTAAGGGTGATGTCGTGCTGAGAAGAATGTATATTCTGTGGCTATGGGGTGGAGAATTCTGTAGATGTCTATTAGGTCTGCTTGTTCCAGTTCTACATTCAAGTCCTGTATATCCTTGTTGATTTTCTATCTTGTTGATCTGTCTAATGTTAACAGTGGAGTGTTAAACTCTCCCACTATTATTGTGCGGGAGTCTAAGTGTCTTTGTAGGTCATTTAGAACTTGCTTTATGTATCTGGGTGCTCCTGTATTATGTGGATATATATTTAGGATAGTTAGCTCTTCTTGTTGTATGGATCCTTTCACCATTATGTAGTGTGCTTCTTTGTCTCTTCTGATCTTTGTTGGTTTAAAGTCGACTTTATCCAAGACTAAAATTGCAACCCCTGCTATTTTTTGCTCTCCATTTGCTTGGTAGATCTTCTTCCGTCCCTTTATTTTGAGTGTATGTGTGTCATTGCATGTGAGATGGGTCTCCTGAATACAGCACATGGATGGGTTTTGACTTTTTACCCAGTTTGACAGTCTGTGTCTTCTGATTGTGGCATTTAGGCCATTTACATTTAATGCTGATATTGTTATGTGTGAATTTGATCCTGCCATTTTGTTATGGGTTGTTTGTTTTGCCCATTGGTCGATGCAGTTTCCTCATTGTGTCGTTGGTCTTTACCATTTGGTTCATTTTTGCAGCGGCTGGTACTGGATTTTTTTTTCTGTGTTTAGTGCTTCCTTGAGGAGCTCTCATAGGGCAGATCTGGTGGTGACGAAATATCTCAGTAATTGCTTGTCCATAAAGAATTTTATTTCTCCTTCACTTATGAAGCTTAGTTTGGCTGGATATGAGATTCTGGGTTGAAATTTGTTTTCTTTAAGGATGTTGAATATTGGTCCCCACTCTCTTCTGGCTTGTAGAGTTTCTGCCGAGAGTTCCGCTGTGAGTCTGATGGGTTTTCCTTTGTGGGTGACCCAAACTTTATCTCTGGCTGCCCTTAACATTTTTTCCTTCATTTCAACCCTGGTGAATCTGACTATTATGTGCCTTGGGGTTGCTCTTCTTGAGGAGTATCTCTGTGGTGTTCTTTGTATTTCCTGTATTTGAATGTTGACCTGCTTTGCTAGGTTGGGGAAGCTCTCCTGGATAATATTTTGAAGAGCGTTTTCCAGCTCGGATTCATTTTCCCCATCCTCTTCAGTTACACCAATCAAGCGTAGATTAGGTCTTTTCACATAATCCCATATTTCTTGGAGGCTTTGTTCATTTTTTTTCACTTTTTTGTCTTTTCTTGCCTTTTCTTTTAATTTCATTGAGTTGATCTTTGATCTCTGATATCCTTTCTTCTGCCTAATCGATTAGGCTATTGAAACCTGTGTATGTTTCATGAAGTTCTCGTGCATGTTTTTCTTCTCCATCGAGTCGTTTATGTTCTTCTCTAGGCTGGTTATTCTAGTTAGCATTTCATGTAATCTTTTTTCAATGTTCTTAGTTTCTTTGCATTGGGTTAAAACATGTTCTTTTAGCTCAAAGAAGTTTATTACTACCCATTTTCTGAAGCCTCCTTCTGTCAGCTCATTAAAATCGTTTTCTGACCTGTTTTGTTGCCAAGCTGGTGAATTGTTGTGATTTCTCTGGGGAGGAGAGGCATTCTGGACTTTGATGTTTTCAACCTTTTTGCGCTGGTTTCTTCCCATCTTCTCTGAGTCGACGTCCTTTCTGTTAAAGTTGGGGTTATTTCTCCTGTATGAGGCTTTTTTTTTTTTTTAAATGCAGGTGTCAGTGTGCCATTTGAGACAGTCTGTCCATTGTCTGCCTGTGGAGGTGCTGCTGGGCTGCCTCAGTCTCAGCCCAGGCTGCTGTTTATTCTTCACCTGGTTTCCATACTGCTGGGGTTAGCCCTGCCTTCCCAATGGCGGGCTCTTTTGCTCTGCCGAGCCCTTTGTTCCCGGGTGGAGGATTTGTTAACTGTGAAACTCTCCAGGGAGAGGGCCTCTGGTTGCTGGATCTTGGCGGGGAGGGGCCTGTCTGGTTGTATCCCCGTCCCTGCTTTCAACTCTCCCTTCTGTGGGACTGACAGTTCCTTTTCACAAGCTTTCTTGGTATTAGTCCAAATCTCTGCCCTGGTCTGTGCTAACAAGGCACCAGTCTGGCCAGGGCTGCTGGCCTGGGCTGTCACCCGGGTCTATGACTGGGTGGTTCTCAGCAAGGCAGTGTTTCCCTGGTCTGTGTGCTGCTGAAGTCTTGGAGTAAATTGCTGTATCTGATTCAGAGAACCGAGGAGGTGATGCCCCCCCACCCCGCATTGTCCTCCGTGCCTAATACACTTTCCAGGTGGGGCAGTGCCCCGCCTTGCCTCGGTTGGATGCCTTTGGGCTGCTTTCACTGCCTTTTGGGGGGTTAATCCTGCTGTTCAATGAGTCCCTTTAAAACAAAACCAGTACCTCGCTTCTTGGAGAGGCGTATATTGCTCTGGTTCTGTCTCACTCAGTGGTAGCTGCACGCCGGAGAAGCTTCCTTTCAGCCATCTGCCCCTGAATCTCTCCTTATATATTTATTTATTTATTATTTATTTATGTTTTTTTCTTTTTCTTTTTTTCTTTTGAGATGGAATTTCATTCTTGTTGCCCAGGCTGGAGTGCAATGGTGCAATCTTGGCTCATTGCAACCTCCGCCTTCCAGGTTCAAGCAATTCTCCTGCCTCAGACTCTCGAGTAGCTGGGAATACAGGTGTGCACCACCATGCCCAGCTAATTTTTGTGTGTGTGTTATTAGTAGAGATGGGGTTTCACCATGTTGGCCAGACTGGTATTGAACTCCTGACCTCAGGTGGTCCACCTGCCTCAGCTTCCCAAATTGATGGGATTATAGGCATGAGCCACTGCTTCCGGCCAGTTTCCTTATTGTTTAAATAAGTAGATTAGACTAGATAATCCTAAAACTATTTCCAGTTCCAAGATTTTAAAACTGTCCCTCTTCTGATTTTAACATGGTCAACATACCCCTTTACTTGGTTGAATTACATTTTTGTGTTGATACTTCACAAATCTATATCTCAAGGTCACAACTGTCTTATGTGGTCCTTTCTCATGTAGCAAACTTCCCCCTGAACAGCTCCATCTGTATATAGTATATGCACATCACACATACTATGCACAGCATGACTCATATTTTCCCTAGTAAGTTCTTTCCTTTTCTGCATACGTTCCTCACGTTGTCTAAGCGTTGCTCTCCCTTTGAGTCTTCTACCTCACCTTTTCTGCAAGAACCATCTATTTATCTTCCAAGACTCTGCTAACAAATCAGTTTCCTATGTGAAATTTTTCCAAGCCCACTTTCTCCCCAGTACAGTCATCTACTACCTTCCACATGCAAAGTAGACTGGTATCAGAGCACCCACATGAACTTTCTCACCTGTTTATTTATGAGTTTACATTTTGAATTCCTTGAGGGTATGGACAGTTTTTATTTCTTCATGATCCTACCCACAGCTTAGGAAGTATTAACAGCAGGTGATTAACAAATATTGAATGAACAAGTAAAAATGAAAATTCTGTGATGTGAGGATTCCTCATGTCGTTACTTTACCTGGCACATGTCCTCCACCAACAGTCTCATCAAAGCATGAAGAAACCACTGGCTCTCTGGCTTCTTGCCCAGTCTTTTCTGCTCACCAACTTATGAAGACTTACATAAATGCCAGCCTTCATTTGATTATACACATCTTCCCGCTGTGGGAATTCAGTGTCCTTTTTGTGTCTATTCGGTTTTGCAGAATGCAGATACCACATTTCCTGTTTCCTTCCTATCTTCCTGGTCAAGATTAGAATAACAAGGCTAGGTTCAGTGGCTCACACCTGTAATCCCAGCACTTTGGGTGGCCAAGGCGGGTAGATCACCTGAGGTCAGGAGTTCAAGACCAGCCTGGCCAACATGGTGAAACCCCATCTCTACTAAAAATACAAAAATTAGCTGAGTGTGGTGGTGCACACCTATATTCCCAGCTACTCAGGAGGCTGAGGCAGGAGAATTGCTTGAAGCTGGGAGGCCGAGGTTGCAGTGAGCTGAGATTATGCCACTGCACACCAGCCTGGGTGACACAGTGAGACTCGGTCTCAAAATTTCATTTTTTTAATTTTATGATTTTTTTTACTTTAAGTTCTGGGATACATGGTGGTTTGCTGCACCCATTATCCTATTATCTAGTCAGTTTCTAATACTTTTTCATTCTTTTAATCCTACATTTGACTCAGTTCTCTCCTGGTAATCAGCTGAACACAGGAAATTTAAACATCTTAAACACAGGAAATTTATACATAAACCAGCCTCATCATAAGCAATTAACGAATGTACTTTCAGCTCCTCCAAATGTTAATGAAATTTACACCTGATACTAAGCTGTCATTCAGTAGGTATACTTGGGTAAATAAGCTGTCAGACTTGAGTGGCTGACTATTTCTCAGCATCCTCTCAAAACACTTCCCACTCCCTGGTAAGGCTGGAAGAAATTTTCCCAAGTAATTTATTTTAGCAAGGTCAGGAAGCCATCTGTGAATTGTAAAAATGACAAAATTCGTTTTCCGTCCCTTCATGTTTTTTAAACTTCCTGGTGCTGTAGTAATTAACATGGAAGACTCATACAAATGGGAGACAAGTTTGTCTTTAAAGAGAAGTTTCTTTCTGTGTGATCGACTGCTATCATACATCCACTCAGGCTTATCTGAGATGACTAATGTTTTTAGGTCTGCCCTTGACTTTCCTTCCCCAAATGGGTAGTACTTAGTCACTCCCAGTCATTTTCTTCCACTGCCATCCTTCCTTATATTTGTTGATAGGGTCAGGAACAGCCCCTTGAAAGTTAGTTTGTCTTTGAAAAGATCACCAATATTTTGGACCAGGTCAGAAGGCAAGATGGAACATAATGCCTCACCTAGTTTAAGCCAGTTATACATCACTAATGATGATAATTATTTTTTATCAAGCACTTTATTCAGTGCCATTGGTAATTACATAATTAATGCATTCAATTCTCAAAATAGCTCTGTAATGTAAGGATTCCATACTAGCCATTTACAGATGAGGAAAAGAAGAAATGGAGGGGTTGTCAGTTGTCTGCAGTCACATAACCAGTAGGTGGCCACGTTAAAATTTGCATTCCTGCCTGTACCTTTTCCATTTCACCAGTACTTACAAGACAATGTTTATGTCTTGAATGAGAAGGGTTCTTGAGGAGATGTGCTTAAGACAAATGGTGACCTGTTCAGCAGGAATGTAGCCCTATTTATGTTGTCACTTAGTTGGAAAGAGATTCAGAAGGCTGAGATTTTGAAACCGTGCACGTAATGAATTGAACAGAGGTTTGACTGACTCACATAAGATGTTTCTTTGCCTTCCAGGAAGATTTCCAACCCGCAGCAGCTTCAGAGACCAACTGGGAATCAGTCACAAGCTCTATTTCAGTAAGTAATTTATTACTCTGTTGCCAGCGAAAGAAACTGATGGAATGGCTAAGGTCAATCCCAAAAGAACTTCACCTGTGTTACGGACCTGTGGTTTGACCAAAAGCCAGATATCAAACAGGATGTGTTTCTCCATTTCATTCAGATTACAATGGATTATGTCAGACACCCTTTTTCCTGTCTGTCAGAAAGGTTTCCAGGAACTGCCAGTATACCATGGTAGGAACTCAGGCTAGGCAGTAACTGAAATGTTTTTCAGTTTCAGAGCAGAGCTTTCCAATTAAAGGTCTGTCCAAACATATCAAACATGTCAAATTAGTTCATGGCCCACACTCAAGTGGGGAATTTCAAAATAGCTTTCGAATATTCCTGGGGAAGATGTTAACCTTTGCATTTTTCAAGGGTCTTTTCAGACTTGAAAATCCCAATGTTTACAGTAAGATAACTTAAGTGCAAATTAGGCATGTATTCTATTTTACTTGGATAGAAAACATAACTCACCCTGAAGCTGTAAAATGGTTCATGCTCCATTTTTTTTTCTAAATTTAGTCATTTCTCAGTATTCTGTCTCCTTATCTATTTCGCACAGAAAGAGCAGACCTTGTTTTCACCAATCCTATGTGTGGCACTTATGTAGCAATAAAATACAAGACAATAAATGCAATTGTTTACTAAAAGGTCAAGAGCATAGAGAAAGCTTGCCCATGGTTCTAAGTAGGTCCATGTGGCTGAGTCAGAGTTGATTTTTTTTTTCCTAAAATTAATATGTTATCTTTTGCTCTCTAGAGGATTTTTTAAAAAACTCTTTCATATGGCAAAATTCCTTCCACTATGAATTATATGACTGTTTAATTAACCTGGTATGGATGCTGGACTAGAACCTCATCTGATCAAAAGATCAGAGAGATCTCTGAGGGTGATTTAGGTGTTTTGTGTGCTTTCCACAGTCCAGGATACATGCTCTGAACCTAGCTTGGTGTAGACAATCATTATCAATTAGGTGAAAGTCAACACAAGGCAGACAAAGCTGAAGAGCTGCTCAGGCTAAGCAGGAGGGTCACAATAGAGGCTGATAACTCAAGGTAGAGTTTTGCAACCATGACTGAGGGTAAAGGGATGCTCCGGCTTCTCAGGCACCTTCGACGTGATAGCTCAGGGTTGTCTAATGATGCTTGCCCCAAGCACAGAATTACAAGCCTTAAAGGACCCTTAACTAATTAAGGATAACCCAGGTCCTTTAAAAGAGAGGAACTGTCCCATCCTTTGGAGTATCTGGGGAGGTTCCCTGGGTCCAGATCCACTGCAAACACTTCTGGTTTGAGTTTCAAGTCTAGGTGCTGCTTAACTCTCTTGTAAGGCCAGAGCAAACTAGTTTCTTTACTCAAAACTCTATTGTTCAAGAACTTTCTGGAACAGGAGCAAGGGTCATTGGACCTACCATTAACATCTGTTTAAACCAGACCTTGTTTTTGTTGAAAGTGGTTTTCCATTTTCAGAGCATTTTTTTTACATATTGTTATTTTAAAGTAATGCAGTTAACTTCAGAATTGATTTTTATAAATACGTGACAAAAGCTGAATGAAATCATATTTATTGTGCAGCTGAAGGAGACACATTCAATTAGTTCTTTTCCTCACAAATAGTTTTAAAATATTTACTTCAGAAACCAAATATCCTCGTGGGCTTATTAGGTCACCTCGTCACTCATAAATATTTCCTCAGCCGTCATTGTTGTTTCTGGAAACTTCCCGGGAGCAAAACTTGAAAACAGCAGTAAAGTTCATACACAAGGACACGTTTCCATTTTACCTATGACTTGGATTTACTCTTCAGCCTCATATTAGAAGAGATTAAATTTCCCCCTCCCTTCTCAGGGACTGAGAGTTCCCCGCAGCTTTCTCTGAGAGAGATATTTGCCTACACACTACATTCTAGGCACTGTTAGGAGCCACCCCGGAAAACTCCATGCAGCCACTTTCCCCAGAGCTGTCGCGGGAAGCTTTCACTTGCATGGAAATGGCTTTATGGGTGTCCCTGTATTTATTTCAAAAAAGAGGGAAGAATTTTAACTTCACAGATTTTTTATGTGCTGCCATGCCTCTAATTTGGTCAGCTCATTTTGAGTATTTTAGTTCTTAGACCCACACTATTGTGGCACAAGGCTAGTTGTAAACCATCTGGTGCATTTGAGCCAGATAGACTGTAGATCATCCAGGCAATACAAATTAATGGGGATTTGGAATTACAGTACTGAATTATAAGTATTCCACCCCTAGCCTGTGACCTCAAGAGAGATGTCAAAGACAGAAATGATGTGTTTCAGTCAGGGTCCAGCTCATGTCAAGCAGACACACACACAAACACAGACACACACACACGGACACACACACCTATATTAAAGAGACAGCCTATCAGAAACAGAAGGAACAAAAAGGGCTGCACCCAGATGAGAGTGATATAATATCAGCAAGATGACTGTAGAGGGCATCTTTAACATGGCTTGAACTATGAATAAATCTGTGGATTCTTCTATAATGTATGACAAGGACCATGCCTCCAGATAAATAATCATTATTACCTGGATACACCTGAACAGAATATACAGTAGACTCATAAGGTAATGAATGTAGCACAGCAGGAAAGGTTTGGTCAGAAGAGGATGTCTACTTATTTTAACAAGGATGACTGAAAATTAGATGTATGGTTTCCTCTAAAAGAAAAAAAAAATAGAACTGGCCTGACACATTCATCAGTCTATTTCATTCTCTCACCCCACTCCCTCGACTCGCTTTAACCTACAGGGAATATTTGAAAACTGCTCGTGAGTGATACCAATGGTAGATTAATGTTTTAAAGTCCCTTAGTTGTGTGAAGAGAGACTTCCTCTGACAGCAGGCGATCATCAAATCACTTACCAACCTCTGGACCTTGATTGGTTAGAGAGACAACATTGCCTGAGAGTAAGATTATAAATTGTGGGCTTTGCTATCTGGGACTCTATAGCACCTATTTTTCTTGATTAGATACTACAGTCAAATCTTAGGAAAGCAAGTTGTCATTAGTTCCCATTTTCCTTTAGTGATAAGAGATATTTGCCTTTAGGGGATCTTATTTATTTGGTAGTTTCTTTAAAGACATTTAAAAATCATTTGAGGCTGTGTGCTCTCTATTTCCTTGTCAATGGGTCATGAATTTTAACAGAGATATTTGAATCATGGCTCATTTACCTCTAGATTGTACAAGGGTTAGTGAAGTAAGTGCTTGGAAACCTTATGTGGGATGTATTCCGTGGCAAAATACATAATCCTCTTCAGGCTTTCAATGATGTTGTGTTTCTCATTCAAAGACTCTTCCTGAGAAGTTTTAATGGCAACTGGGATCACTAGCAAACTATAGCATTTTGGAAAAATATGTTTCCCCTGTGAATCCTCTCCTTTTAAGTCAAAAGAGCCAGTTTCATGGCTAATTATCCTTGTTGACAGTAAATAAGTTGGTTAAAGTGCTAGATTTTATGAAAATGTCTCCAGAGTAGATTAGTGCATTGCTCACACCTCATCTCCAATGCCAGGTGACTGGGAGATGGGGAGGTTAAACGTAGGAGAATGGGACGAATTATCAAAACTAACATGGAAGTAGTTTGAAATTTTGATTCCCACTATTATTTGTTGTTATGTGGATGATTTGGGACCATGAACCAAGAAACTGGATGACTTAATTTTATGTATTTCCATCTAGTCTGTATTTTTAGATGATTACAGTTAAGATAAACTGAAAGTTTTATGATCTGCTTGGATTTGATTAATTTTAAAAAAAAGCAAATGACTATTTTTTAGCAATTAATTGATTTTACCCAAGAATATGGCAAGATAATGCCATGTTGTTTTTACATGGCATTCAAACTTATGATGTCTTGTACACAGAAGCCTGTTTATGTTCTTTCTGTATAGTTGAATGACTGTTGTATTTCACAGCAATGGACTTTTTCTGAGTACACTGAGCTGTATGTCACTCTTAGGGGGTATCCTATCACTCTCCATCAGTAACGGATCCCACTCTCACTGCGGATGCTCTGGACAAAAAAATTGCAGAATTTGATACTGTGGAAGATCTGCTCAAGTACTTCAATCCAGAGTCATGGCAAGAAGATCTTGAGAGTATGTATTTGGACACCCCTCATTATCGAGGCAGGTCATATCATGAGCGGAGGTCAAAAGGTAAGAGACAGAGACTTATGCATTCTTCATAAGCAGATAGAAGTCTTAACAGTGCAGGCTGAGTTTCCCATATTCAAAGTATTTGAATCCAGAAGTCTTTTGGATTTTAGATGCTTTTTGGATTTTGGAATATTTACATTTATACTAATTGGTTCAGTATCCCTAATCTGAAAATAATCCAAACTGCAAAATGCTCCAGCAAGCATTCCCTTTGAGAATCATGTTGGTGCTCAAAAAGTTTTGGATTTTGGAGCATTTCAGAGTTTAGATTTTTTTTGTATGTGTTAAAAAATGCTTTTATTCAGATATGTAAACAACTCTTGAATTTCAGTTATAAAGAAACAAACTCCATTTGAAAGCAGGCAAAAGTCTTGAACAGTTAACCAAAAAATTATACAGGTACCAAAGAGGCACATAAAAATATGCTCAATCTATTAGTCATCAGTAAACTGCAAATTATAACCATGATGAGATACTGCTAAACACACATTAAAACTCAAACTTGAAACTTCAATTTTTTAACTAAATTTTCAAAAATTTAATATTAAAGGATCTGACAACACCTGGTGCTGATGAGAATGTGACGTAAATCCCCAATCCTCCCACTTCCTGCTATTCCTCCCCTAGCCCTCCCACCCCACCACAGGCCCCAGTGTGTGGTCTTCCCCTCCATTTGTCCATGTGTTCTCATTGTTCAACACCCACTTATGAGTGAGAACATGCGGTGTCTGGTTTTCTGTTCTTGTGTCAATTTGCTGAAAATGATGGTTTCCAGCTTCATCCATGTCCCTGCAAAGGACATGAACTCATCCTTTTTTATGACTACATAGTACTCCATGGCGTATATGTGCCACATTTTCTTTATCCAGTCTATCATTGATGGGCATTTGGGTTGGTTCCAAGTCTTTGCTATTATAAGCAGTGCTGCAGTAAACATATGTGTGCATGTGTCTTTATAATTGAATGTTTTATAATCCTTTGGGTATATACCCAGTAATGGGATTATTGGGTGAAATGGAATTTCTATTTCTAGATCGCCACACTGTCTTCCACAATGGTTGAACTAATTTACACTCCCACCAACAGTGTAAACGTGTTCCTATTTCTCCACATCCTCTCCAGCATCTGTTGTCTCCAGATTTTTTAATGATCGCCATTCTAACTGGGATGAGATGGTATCTCATTGTAGTTTTGATTTGCATTTCTCTGATGACGAGTGATGATGAGCATTTTTTCATATGTTTGTTGGCTACATGAACGTCTTCTATTGAGAAGTGTCTGTTCATATCCTTTGCCCACTTTTTTATGGCATTGATTGTTTTTTTTCTTGTAAATTTGTTTAAATTCTTTGTAGATTCTGGTTATTAGGCCTTTGTGAGATGGGTAGATTGCAAAAAATTTTCCCATTCTGTTGGTTGCTGGTTCACTCTAATGATAGTTTCTCTTGCTGTGCAGAAGCTCTTAAGTTTAATTAGATCCCATTTGTCAATTTTGGCTTTTGTTGTCATTGCTTTTGGTGTTTTAGTCATGAAGTTCTTACACGTGCCTGAATGATATTGCCTGGGTTTTCTTCAAGGGTTTTTAAGGTGTTAGGTCTTATATTTAAATCTTTAATCCATCTGGAGTTAATTTTTGTATCAGGTGTAAGGTAGGAATCCAGTTTCAGCTTTCTGCATATAGCTAGCCAGTTTTCTCAACACCGTTTATTAAATAGGGAATCCTTTCCCCATTTTTTGGTTTTGTCAGGCTTGTCAAATATCAGATGGTTGTAGATATGTGGCATTACTTCTGAGGCCTCTGTTCTGCTCCACTGGTCTATATCTCTGTTTTGATACCATACCATGGTGCTTTGATTACTGTAGCTTTGTAATATAGTTTAAAGTCAGATAGTGTGATGCCTCCAGCTTTGTTCATTTTGCTTAGGATTATCTTGGTTATGCAGGATCTCTTTTGGTTCCATAAGAAATTTAAGGGTTTTTTTTTTTTTTTTTTCCAATTCTGTGAAGAAAGTTAATGGTAGCTTGAGGGGATAGCATTTAATTTATTAATTACTTTGGGTAGTATTGTCATTTTCATGACATTGATTCTTCCTAACCATGAACTTGGAATGTTTTTTCATCTGTTTGTTTCCTCTCTTATTTCCTTGAGCAGTTGTTTGTAGTTCTCCTTGAAGAGGTTCTTCATATCCCTTGTTAGTTGTATTCCTAGGTATTTTATTCTCTTTGTAGCAATTGTGAATGGGAGTTCACTCATGATTTGGCTCTCTGTTTGTCTGTTACTGGTGTATAGGAATGCTTATGATTTTTATACATTGATTTTGTAACCTGAGACTTTACTGAAGTTGCTTATCAGCTTAAGGAGATTTTGGGCTGAGACAATGGGGTCTTCTAAATATAAAATCATGTCATCTGCAAATAGAGACAATTTGACTTCTTCTTTTCCTAATTGAATACCCTTTATTTCTTTTTCTTGCCTGATTACCCTGGCCAGGACTTCCAATACTATGTTGAATAGGAGTGGGAAGAGAGGGCATCCTTGTCTTGTGTCAGATTTCAAAGGGAATGCTTCCACTTCTTTTGTAAAGCCTACCTTGTCCCTTGTTCTGTCCCTGTGATGTCTACCTACCCCCTAACCTGGTAAGTTTAGGAGCACTTAGGACATCACGCCACTTTGTATGTCCTACTACTGCACTGTTACTGTACTTTTGGGTTTCCTCTAAGAGGATCTGGGATCCCAGTCCCTCCTATGGTTCTCCACTCTGGCTGAATATTAATTCACTGGGGGAGTTTTGAAAACCTACAGATGCCTAGTCCCACCCCAGATTCACTGACTCAGAATCTCCATGTGGTGAGACTGGGATATATATTGACATTATTTATGGTTCCTAGGAGAATGATCCTTAGAGACAGCCAATGTCAAGAACCACTACTTTAGAGATTGTTCATTTATATCTGCAGCACTTGGAATAGTCTCTGACACATTTTAGATGCTCAATTAATGTTTGTGGAATTGAAGACATTAATAATCCAGTGTTAGTATATTTCTAAAGTTTATAAAATCCACCTCATAGACTGGAGAGGGTGGCTTTACTAAAAATGTCTTTGGTTACTGAAATAACCTTGCAGGAGCATTCAAGGTGACACACTACTTGATGTTTGTGACAGAGTAAACATTGTCTCTCTCCCCTGCTGGCTTAGGTCCCATTTCTTAATCTCTTCTTGTTTAAAATGGCCCTAAGGCATTTTTGTACCATTTCATTTAACCCTGCCAAGTCACCACTGTCTTTGCTCTTGTATAAATGTGCTGATTTAATTGTTTATCATTCCACTGATGCTGATTCACCTACACGTATCACAGAAACAAGGGAAGTCAGATTTAATATTTCAGCTGATATTTTCTGCTTTGAGAACATAAAAATACAAATTCATGGCTTGTATCTTGATCTATGAAGAAGGGAGAAGTGAATAAACAGTGAAAACAGGAAAATAGCTATGGATAATGGAAGTCCATTGGGTATCAAATAAAACTTTGCCTCTACAGGAGCTCCATAAGTCTCCTATCAGTATAATAATTTCTTAATGATGTCGTGCAGAAACAAGCTTGTCATTTATGAATAACTTTTGCACATCTATTCTTCTGATTTGTCCAGACAGATGGAAAGTGGCATTTTTCATGATTGCAAGGAGCAGGATTCTAAGATGACATTTGAGTGTGAATATACAAAACACAGGGTTTTATGAACTCTGGAATAAAATGCAGACACACTGAGTAAAGAATTTATAATGAATCAGGAACATGTAAAATATGAAGGTTCATCTTTTACAGTTAAATGATATGTTTTGCTTCCTTGTATTTAGTAGAAGGGAGGTGAGGTGGTAAGCGAGCTTTTTGTTCTCTTCAAGAAGAGAGTTGAAAATAGAGAAGGCAAAAGGACAGTAAAAGTTTGTTGAGAAAATAGAGAGGAGACATAAAATTGCCCAATATTGAAACCAGGATGTCAAAGCATGTCTACATTTTTAAAATTCACAAGTAATAGATAAGCTCCAACTTGTCTGTAAAAGCTTCTGGACTGAAGATAATATAACAAGTTAATATATTCAACTTTCATCTTCCTAGGGGGTAATGGAGAAAAGGGTAGCATATATAATTGAAATCTGTAGATAACCACAGTTCCAAACCCAATTTTTGCCAATAATTTCAACCTCATGCTTTTAACCTCAAAGCTGCCCAAAAGTTAATTTTTAAAAATGAATGTTTTAAGTTCAAGTTGCGTTTACTTTTTATGGTAGACATACTAATGAGTATAGGAAGTGTGCATAAAATTAGGTGAAATTATATGGCTGTTCTTTCTATGAGCTACATAAATACTCCTTAAGTTGCTGCATTACCACTGCAGTTTAACTGAAACTAAACTGCAATCCATTTAAAACATATGGCTATGAATTTAAGGACAATGTATAATTATTCCAATTCATAGCATAAAATTCAACATTTCTAAATTAAGAAATGATCAACCCTGACTGGACATTAACTGAGAGGAGATTTATGGAGATAAACAATGTAAGTAAGATCTGCTATTTTGCTTATTCCAGGAGAACTTGACTTTCTAGAATCATAGTGTGTTTGCCAAAGAAAAGTCCAAGATGTAATAGCAAGGAATGAAACCCATTTTCAAAGCTTGTGTTGTGATTAAAACATGAACAAAATTATTGGGGCACCACAAATTAATAGTTTTAAACTATGAATTAAAATACATTATTCTCCAAAAAGTAATCATTTTTAGATACACATGCTAAAATTCACACATACTCCTCTTTTAAAAAGTATTTTAGGCCTAATGCAATGCCTCACTCCTGTGATCCCAACACTTTGGGTGGCCGAGGCAGGCAGATTGCTTGAGCCCAGGAGTTTGAGACCAACCTAGGCAACATGGTGAGATCCTTCCTCAAAAAAAAATACAAAAGTTAGCCGGGCGTGAATTGTATGCCTGTAGTCCCAGCTACTCGGGAGGCTGAGATTGGAGGGTCACAGAGCCCAGGGAGTTCAAGGTTGCCATGAGCTGTGATTGCACCACTGCACTCCAGCCTGGTCAACAGAGTGAGATGCTATCTCAAAAAAAAAGGTATTTTAATATTGAATGCAATAAATATCTTGACATTAAATTAATTCCAAATCATGATGTTTGAAATAAGTGATTTTTGCAGACTCTAGATGGTTAGATGTTATAATTTTGGAATAGTTACCAACATATTTCCAAGGATCTAATAGCAATTCTATTATTTTCTCCATGACATTTTGTTCTACGATCTAAAACACTTGACTCTAATTTGGAAATTATTTATAGGTAAATAGCTAGCATAAGACACTGAGAAATAAATGAAATAAATGTTTTATATGAATATGTTTTAATTGGTTCTGAATTCTCTTAGGTCAGACTACCTTCTTTTAAAAAATCATTTATTGCTTTTCTTGGTCATGGCTCTGCATGCTAAACAGGACAGAAGTTTTGATTTTTCAAAAATGATTCCAAATGTAGGAAATTACTCCAAATACTAAACTTTTCTGATACTATTTACCCAGAAATTTTCTGACACCGTTTTGTTCATTGGATGTTTTTTTGGCTAAGCTTTTCTTTTAAAGACTTTTGCCACTGTTGATGACTAGTATGTTTTATAAGCACGTAGATGCCGCACTTACTGTTTGCCAGGCGAGCATCCATAAAAATCGTATTGTTGTTTCTCATGTTGTGTATGTCTATGAGGGCACACACATGAAATGTTTTAAGATAATCTCAGCAGTGAGACAAGGACACTTTCAGTTGTTTTTCCTCCTGGTGTCTGTGCCACCTCTGCTTTTCTCCTAGATGCGATTGTCCGTCTTTGTGGATGTTCTAACCCCACTCTCATTATCAAAGTTATTCCACTCATCCAGGCATGTGTCTTCTGCCATGATTTAAGTTTCCTTAGGCCTCCCAGGCAATGCATAACTGTGAGGCCATTATACCTCTTTTCTTTATAAACTACCCAGTCTCGGGTATTCCTTTATCGCAGTATAAGAATGAACTAGTACACTTGCAAAGGATAATGTTAAGTCTGTTGTAATCGAACTGAACACACCTGATCATTGGCTTTTTATATTCAGTTCAAGGTAGGCATGACCTTCCATTCCTTAGTAATCACAATTGCAGAATCTCAGTTCCTTCTAGTTTTAGGTGCTTCTGATTTAAACTTCCTTCTTTGATCTGTGCTACTTACTTCAATAATAATGAGAGCTAGGATTTAGACCTGTGCTTCAAACACTCAAAACTCATTTAATCTTAACACATTTCTTGGCAGGAACTACTGTGATTCCCATTTTGCATAGAAAAAGAAAACAATTCAGCCAGTTTCTGTGAGAGCTAAAAAATAGGGAATCATGACATGAACCTGGCCTTGTTGGCTGCAAAGCTCATGCTGCGGGCAACTCAATGGTGTTTAAAGCTCAGGGATTCATAGTCTAGTAAATGAGAAAAAGAAATTTTAAGACCTTCATCTCTTAACTTGTTTTTTAAATTTTTCATTTCATACATATACTTCATACATCACCCCAGGTCATGAATTCCCAGGGTTCAGAGAATTGCTGTATGATGATGTCATTGCTTTCATGTCTAATTCAGTGCCTTCCAGATATTCACTCAGCCATCCGTTGATTTTCCAGTACATACGTGCTAAACGTCTACTTATGTCCAGTGGCTTTAGTCAAGTCACTTAACTCCTCTGCAACTCAGTTTCTACATCTATCCAGTGGGAATTGTAATATCTAAGATGAGGATTTTCTGTGAGAATTCAGTGAAATTTGAGTTTGGGAAAGCATCTCACATACTGCTGGACACACAGTAGTTGCTCAGTAAATTTTCATTCACTCATTGCTTCACAATGTTTCCAAACCTTGAAAATCAGGAATTGTCTGATTGAGAACCTTTTACTGTGATTTGGATTAATTTGTGTTTAACTGGCGATAAATGTTTTCATTGTAAGTTGTTAACCCCACATGTGGAGTCATAAAATTCAGTGTCTTTCATAATTTTAATTTTAAAGTATCCTGATAGTCCCTCATTAAAACTTATAGGATAATTATTCTTTCCAGATTTATTTGCACTTCCACATTGGCACTGAAATGTGAAAACAGTTTTCATAATTATGTGCTGATTTATAGAAGAGGGAATCTGAAAATCACAGTGAGATTGTAATGTTCATAAAGATGAAGACTCCTCCTGGCGAATTTATGAACCTTGAGAAAGGCTGAGAGCCCCTGGTTGCTTGGTACAAAAATACTACAATTATTCCTATAATCCCCTCACCTCCACCCCATCCCAAAGCCTCATAAACCTAGTGCTGCAACATTAGTAAAATGTTTACATTTGGCAAAGGCAATGTTCCTTAGCACCTTGATGTTTGCATCTGAGAACCAGTCTTCTCAAGACCATGCTTTATCCTGTGTTCTACTCCTTCTGTATTCCACGAGTCTTAGTGCCAGTCATCTCATGCACCATGCTTCATCATTGGCAGAGCTGGTTCTAGAATCCTAGTTTCTTAATTCTAACCTAACACTTTCCCTCTACACAACATCTGAGACCAGTCTTGAGATAAGATCCAAATATTCAACATGCAAAGTATTAATACTACTCTACGCATTACTGAAAGATAGTTGGAATTGTTTCTGCCTTTCTCTATGATAAAATATTAAACCGAAAAATCCATAGTTTATTTGATTCATTCAGGTAGTAATTATTGAGTATCTGTTTCTTGCAAATGGAATCTGGCACAAAGACAATGTTGTGCTTCCTTCAGCAGCATCTTGCTCCTAATTGTTGAAATCAAATGGTTTTAGAATGAGCCTGAATGAGCTGCATTTGGTTCTTACACTAGGGGCAAAGTACTAGAAGAGAAGGGATAAAAAGATATTAGCTCTCTATCAACAACTTTTTTAGTTCAGTGGAAGAGAAGCACCTGAATACAGATGCTTCTTCACTTTTGATGGGTTTAATAAACACATTGTAAGTAGAAAATATAGGTAAGTCAAAATCACATTTAATACACATAGCCTACTGAACTTCATAGCTTAGCCTAGCCTACCTTAAACATGTCCATAACACTTAAATCAGCCTACAGTTGGACAAAATTATCTAAAACAAAGCCCATTTTATAACAAAGGTTTCATAGCTCATGTAATTTATTGAATACGCTACTGAAAGTGAAAAACAGAATGGTTTTATGGGTGCTCACATTAACATACACAGCTGAAAGTACCATCAAAAAGGCAGACAACCATGTTGAACCGTTGTAAGTTGGACCATCTGTAAAGAAAACGAAGCAAGGTCTATGAAGTAAGTGCTATGATAGAGGGCAGAAAAAGTATGGAGAATAGAAGTGGTCATAGGAGAGGTGGGGTGAATATGCCTTTTGACTTGAGCTCTAGAAGATTAAAATAATTTAGCTGAGCAAGCTGAGATGCCAGAGAAAGCAAAACAGGACAATAGTATGGTATTCAAAAACAGCATGGCCCTACTTTAAGTGCTCACTCTCCACATGCCATCACCATGTGCTAAATATGCACTGGTATGTAGACTGCTGCTGCATGCCTACTAAGAGTTTATTAAGAATTTTAGCATTATAAAGGCTAGAACTTAACAACAATAAAATGATTACCAGTGCCAACATGGTGAAACTCTGTCTCTACTAAAAATACAAAAATTAGGGTCATATGGTGCATACCTGTAGTCCCAGCTACTCGGGATGCTGAGGCAGGAGAATTGCTTCAACCTAGGAGGCAGAAGTTACAGTGAGCTTAGATTGCACCACTGCACTCCAGCCTGGGTGACAGAGTGAGACTCTGTCCCATAAAAACCAAACCAACGAACAAAAAGATTACTGGCTATCTACAAGGACATGCAGCAGTTTAATTGGATTCTCTGGCAGACTCTGGATGATCAAGAGAAAAAAAGCAGATGATGCATCTGTCAGAATAAAGATTGATGAATGACCAGCACCGTGAAAGCCAATTGATAACTTGATGTTTAGAGGCTAACTCAAGGAAACTATCCTCTTGTTGACCAAAACAAGCAGTAAATTATTGTGCATGGGGAGAGCAAAGGTGCTTTCCCATGTTCAAAGTGAGGAGATTATTTTGTTTCACAATAAGTTTTTGTATTTACAAAAACAGACTTACCTTTACATGCCTTGATTTTGACCCAGTAAGGCACATTTTAGACTTTTGTCCACTGGAATGTATAACTTATATAAAATAAAAAATATGTTTCACTTTTAATAAGGAATAGATTTTTAAATTTAAATCATCTTAAGCTGATCACTCACCCACGTTATGCATGCCAAGTATGTGAAATATTATATTGGTTTTATTTTGTCCTACAGAAACTAGAATCTCTAAGATTCTGGCATTTGTTCCCACCGAGGACAAATCATTGCTATCAATCCATTTAGTTCCTAGATGAGGAAAGAAAGGATTCAAGGAGAAATGAGGACAAAATGAGGAGTGTGCATTGGCCAACGTCCTCTCAGTCCAGATAAAAGACGAAATGTTATCTTGCAATACCAAAGACAAAAGTAGACTCTGAATGGCTCTGGTTTATTATTCAGAACTGAATAGAGGGATGAGCATACACAGGAACTCATGCTTGGGTATGTGTAATCGATGACATTGTGAAAATGACAGCTTAGTGCCTATGGATGCACCTAGGAAGCCGGGTCATTTGCACAGCAAGTGGTCCTCTGGTGAGAAGACTCCAGCATGGCTTGTGGAAGCTGCTCTCTGAACCCTTTGTCAGCTCTTCACGCTGGGCTCATATGTGCAAAAGGCATGAAGAAGCCTGGATTCAAACTCTCGGTCTACCACTGACTCGTTGTATTGCTGTGGACAAGTTTTTTTCCCCGTTAACTTTTCAAAGACTCAGTTTCCTCAACTGTAAAAGTAAGAGTAATGATAGTATGTAATTCATAGCATTTATGGGTATTTCATGCACTCATGAACACAGCACCTAGCACTTAGTAGTCTAGATGGCCAGGATCAAAAAGAACAGGTTGACTCTCCTTCCTCCCATCCCTAATATTAGAAACTATAATCTCCAATCCAATGCTTAGATTCCAGAATTCTTATTACATCCCAAAGCACCTCTGTGATTAGGCTGTGCCTAGAGGCAGGGGCTGCAGAAGGAAGGGTGCTCCCCTGCGCACTGTGCAGCATACCACACTCGACCAGCATGTCCAGAGAAAGTCTTTGAGGACAGGGGAGCCTTCTCAGCCATTCCAGAAAACTGCCAGTATGAGACCCTAAAAACGTAACTGATGTCAAAGAGCCTTGATAAAGCAAGACTAAAATTCGAACTGACACAGAAAGAAGGATTATTGCATGATGTAGACCAGGGTGAAATAAGGGACGTTAGATGAAATTAGTGGGCTCTTGAATTAAATTTGCAACATTCTTGCTGCTATGAAATGTTCAATTGTGGAGACTGACGCAGGAATGGAAAGGGCAGACCCTCTCCCTGGGTTGACACCACATGGCCTGTCTCCCTCACAGAACTGTCACTCCAGAATTCTCCTTCTAACCCAAGCACCAGAAACCTTAATTGCTGCTCAGGCTCTGTCTGGCTCCCTGCTCTGCTGCACGGGCTAATCAGTCTTCTTTGACTGGAAACTCAATATCCCCTGCAGAAAGTCTGCAATCACGCTTTGAAGTTATTTGCATCCAGTCAGAACAACCTTTTAGTTCTAGTTCTAACTAGAGTGCCTTGGTGGTGTCAATCGCCTGAGACGTAGGGCAGGTGGATTCTACAGCAATCACGCTGGGCCACAGTTCTTAGTGACATTCGTGAATTGATGCATAAAACTGATAGAATTGTGACTCTCATGGTGAGTAAGAAATGGAAGTAACCAATGGTAGTCAAAAAGTTATACAATATGAGGAGTTTGGTTTGCAATAGAATCGGGCTTACATGCCTTCTTCTGGTTTGTGGAGGGCACTTTGGAGTTTAGTGGAATTCCCATAGGGAAGGCATGCTGTACTTTGGCTTGGGTGTCTTCTGAAGATAAGGATGAGGCCATTTACCACCCAGCCCCAGTTCAACATCTCACAGGAAAGTCCAATACAGCCCTCACAACATTGGTCTTCTTTCTTCAACTAATGGCTTACTGACCATCCTTCTGTTCTTAAAGTGACAGAGACTATGGGGCAAAAGGGAGAAAGGCTTCAATTCCAGTTTTACCATTTATTATTAGTTCTGAGTAAATAATACCCACTTCAGATAGGTGGGAGCAATTAAATGTAGTTATATCTGTAAGGTGCGTAGCGGAGGGCTGAACTAAAGCAGAGACAGTGCTGCTGCTTGTGTCCTGTTCCTCTCTGCCTTCCCACTCATCACGATCCCTTGCTGCTAATTGCACCTCTTTAGTCCTCCGTGTTAGACAAATACCTTCCCATTATCACAGACAGCAGATTTGGCCCTCTTCATCAGCCTTGTCCAGAAGCCCAGGAATGCACAGGCCAGCATCAGTATTTATCTCAAGGTGACACTTGTAATGGATGATTGCTGCACTTCTTAATCCATTTATGTAATCCTTTCTGCTTTGCTTGCAGTTATTTTCAGTGCTTTAGCTGCAATAAAATGGTTCCTTTCCCAAGACAGAGTTCATTCAATTTAAATCTGGATTGATTAGAGCTAAAGTTATGACATGTCTTTACAAAGGAAGAAAAAAACAGCAATAAATTATGCACAGTGATTATTTGGCATTTATTCAGTTCCCACAGTATCCTGGGCTCAGCATATAACAACTGGGGATAAATCCCTGCCCTTGAGAATCAAAGCACAGTTGTAGATACACAAAGACAAACGGGGATGCAGTTAATGGACTCATGGTCCACACTCGTTCCTGCAATTTTCCTTAGATGCATTCTACTGACATTGTCCTTGGCTTTTGACCTCTGCTCCCAAAGACTTCTTTTTTCCTGATCCTTAAGCAGATTTGGTTTAAGCCTAAGATATTTATTGTGGCTAGATTTTAGGGTGAGCATGATGATATCTGCCTAACATTCATGGGATTCCTCCTGTGGTGGCCTGGTGCACACAGGGCGTGCATTAGGAAATGGTGGTGGGTCCTGTGCGGACAAAAGGACTTGCTTCTGTGTTCATGTAAGAAGATACTCATATATGTGTGCACCAATAAGAGCGTTTGCCTGCCGAATGCATGGATGATTGGATGGACTTCGAGAACACTGAATCAAATCTAATTTATGTAACACAATAATGCAAATTGAATCCAAGTAAATATTTATGACTTAGCTTTGAAAATAGTCTGGTGCTTTTAGTTGACAGAAGTCCCACTAACTATATCCCTTGATAATCATTTATATAAAGTAACATCCAAAGAAGAAAAATAAAGAGGGAGAAAGACCTAATATATTTTTTAATGTTGTTCATTTGACCTTAAAGGAAAAGAATGTGAGAGGGAGAGATTCAAATGAATCAAGATGAATAAGAATAGCTGGCATTGAGTGCCAGGCATATTACATTCAGTTCTTCAAATGATTACATGTTATAGATGAGGAAGCAGAAGTTCAGAGCCATTAAATAACTTTCCAACTACAAGGAAGCATAGCCATGATGTGATTGAATGAAGTTGTAACTTTACTGCCGTTCCCAAGTACTTAACCACTACGCTATACTGCCATCTAGGATCCAATGCACAAATATGCACTATATCCATGAAAAAAAGTCATTTTCTCTAACATGTTGGTTAACTTTGAAGTTACAAATAAAACAAAAATCCTTTTCTTTATTATATTTACATGTGAAATTTCACTTCCAGGTAAATATAATACAGTGATTGTCCCTAATGTGTCCTAGATATAATTCAAATTATATTTAAGTAATGGCTTAGAGTCAGGATTTATTTAGAATGAAAAAACAATTTATTTTGTCTTTTCGAAGATAAAAGCAATTATTTTAATTTGCCAAATGTTTCATTTTCTTTCCTCAGAAGTTTTTTTGCATAAAAAAGATGAAAGGAAATTTGAACAAAGATGTTAGTCAAGGTTTTTGTTTTGTTTTGTTTTTGTTGTTATTTTTGAAGGTAGATGGGATCAAGAGAGAAATTAGGTCTTTTACTTTAGGTTCCCAGTAATTGAGAGCCTGAGGATGGATTTAATCCCAGGGTTAAGGTTGTCCTCACAGAATCTTCCCACTCTATTCCCAAAAACACATGCTGAGCAATTGTGCTTACAGTCGTGTGTTTGCTTACACAGTGTGTGTATTTGCTTACAGTTAACCTGGATAGGCTCAATGATGATGTCAAGCGATACAGCTGTACTCCCAGGAATTACTCGGTCAATATAAGAGAAGAACTGAAGCTGACCAATGTGGTCTTCTTTCCACGCTGCCTCCTCGTGCAGCGCTGTGGAGGAAATTGTGGCTGTGGAACTGCCAATTGGAGGTCCTGCACGTGCAATTCAGGGAAAACTGTGAAAAAGTATCATGAGGTATGTCATTCTCAGATTTCTTATTGCAATGCTTAATCTATAGGATCAGGAGGACAGGGCCATTGCATACAGTTGTTCAGGTTGATCACTGCACAAGAACACCCAGCCAGGGTGTGATTAGGAGCTGAAATTCTACCCACAGTAGGTTTGCCAAATAAAGTGCTCTGATGAAAGTTAATCTCATCCTGACGAAGGCACTGTTTTTTCTAAATTGAACAATACACCATGTGGATCAACAACAGCTTTGTTAGAATATATAATCAAATGTGTGATACAGTAATTTCAGAGCTTACTTGGTCTCCTTGCAGAGAGACAGAGAGAAAAAAAGAAATATGATTTTATTCATTTACACGATATGACTCAAAAACTAATAAGCAAAACCTTAATTCAATTATATTATTTAATAAATTTGGCACAATAAAGATAGAAAAATATAAATTGCCAAAGATCATTTCATTTTCTAAATATGAAGTATGTTTCAACTGGAAATGCTCATTTTATTCTAACAACTATTAAGTGCTTCTTGGGGAATCAGCTCTTGGATTATGCAAAAATAAACATAAGTAAATAGAATATAGGAGGAACAAAGACTTAAAGAGCATAGTAACCTTAATAATAGTAATAATAGCATTTATTGCTTGACAAACATTATTGTAAGTAATCATTAGCTCATTTAGCATCCCATCATCAATATTGTAAAAATGTTGCTATTTTTATTCTTTTTTTATAGATAAGTCAATTAAAGGCCTAGGAGAATCATAAGTTGGCCAGCACGGCATGGTCAGTAAATCACAGAGCCAGGACTCCAACTCCAGTCCACTGGCTCCAGGGTCTATGTTTTTCCTGTCACTAGTAATGTATAGCACTTCACTGAGCATAAAAGATAGACTGAAGAGGAGTTAGAGCTATTCCCTGACATAGACAGCAGGTCTAATTGCTTTATGATTGTGGGAACACGTGCAAGTCACTAAAGTTTAGAGACTCGGTTTTCACATATGTGAAATGGGACAGAGAAATTAATATACCAGATAACCCCGTCCAGAGTTGCTCTGAGGGTCAAATAAACCAATGCATATGGGCCGGGCATGGTGGCTCAAGCCTGTAATCCCAGGACTTTGGGAGGCCGAGGCAGGTGGATCACAAGGTCAAGAGATCGAGACCATCCTGGTCAACATGGTGAAACCCCATCTCTACTAATACAAAAAATTAGCTGGGCATGGTGGCGCGTGCCTGTAATCCCAGCTACTCAGGAGGCTGAGACAGGAGAATTGCCTGAACCCAGGAGGCAGAGGTTGCGGTGAGCCGAGATCGCGCCATTGCACTCCAGCCTGGGTAACAAGAGCGAAACTCCGTCTCAAAAAAAAAAAAAAAAAAAAAAAAAGCATATGAAATGTATTTTGCAAGATGTTAAGCGTCATGCAGAAATATATTTTAAAATATACACTAAAATATAAAACAAACATTGTCATTAGGAATTACGGTTTGAGTTGCTCTCCATCAATGTCCACAGCAATCCCATTACTGGGTATATACCCGAAGGATTACAAATCATTCTACTATAAAGCCACATGCACACGTAAGTTTATTGCATCACTATTTACAATAGTAAAGACTTAGAACCAACCCAAATACCCATCCGTGATAGACTGGATAATGAAAATGTGGCTCATATATACCATGGACTACTATGTGGCCATAAAAAAGGATGAGTTCATGTCCTTTGCAGGGACATGGATGAAGCTGGAAGCCATCATTCTCAGCTAACTAACACAGGAACAGAAAACCAAACACCGCATGTTGTCACTCATAAGTGAGAGCTGTACAATGAGAACACATGGTCACAGAGAAGGGAACATGACATACTGGGGCCTGTCGGGGGGTGGGGGACTAGGAAAGGAATAGCATTAGGAGAAATACCTAATGTAGATGATGGGTTGATGGGTGCAGAAACCACCATGACACGTGTATACCTATGTAACAAACCTGCACATTCTGAACGTGTATTTCAGAACTTAAAGTATAAAAACAAAAAGTCCACCAAAACAAAGGAATAGATAGTTGTCTCTAAATAAAATCTCCAGCTTTGTCAAACTGTTTTTCGGAGGCTTTTGTTGTTGTTGTTTGGGTTTTGATTTTTATTCTGAAAACAATACAAAAGTCATAATAAGTTAGGAGGTTACTCCTAGATTAAACAAAAATGAGTGTGTAATAATTGCTATTTTCAACTTGGAAGTGTAGGAAGTTGTGCCACAATGACCATACTTACTTCAGACAGGGAAACATTATTTCAGACTTACATGGAACGTATTTTCTTAGTCATAAGAATTGCTTACTCCACCCCACTGTTTTCAAAAGCAAAAAAAAAAAAAAGTTCTCATATCTAGAGAATGCTATAATCTATGTTCATTGTGTTTTATTTTTGTATGAACTGATGAACTCTAGATTGGATGTTGTCCTTCACTTCTAAGAACCTGAATTTTATAACCTTTAATCATGCGCTGAGGATAAATAGTAGTCAGGTTATAGTTTAAATAATCTAGGAAGTGACAAGGTCTCTACCTAGTAGTAACTGTGAGGAAGAACATTCAAGGTCAGGCCTTTGATGTATTTGTGAAGTGCTTTATTTTTATCTTTACGCTCAGAAGTTTTAGCTTGATTTGAAAAATTACTCATTGTGGGAATGGCAGAGTGAACCATACATCCCTAAAGACCCTTACCTCCCAGTCAGTTAGTTCTGAAGAACACTGAAGGCCTGGCGATCCTCCTCCTCTTAGTTCCTTTCTTGTGTCTCCACACAATAACCATTACCTGCAAATTTCTGTTCTTAATTAACGTGTAAAGGGGAAAACTCTTGATCTCTTGGTTCAGTCGCATGAGTGGCTCTAAAACATTGGCATCCTTCAAAACTGTATCTAAGCATCTTTTTAAGACATGTCATAATATTTTTACTTCTAGAACTCTGCAGAGCTTTATAAAATCACTCTGCCAAGTGCTGGACAAAAGGAAAAATAAGCATCCATCACCAGCCAGTAACTGAGTACCTGAAACAAACACTCCTGTCATATGCCCCTGAGACTCCTGAAATACCCTTGAGATGTGTCACAATTATCACTTTCAAGTGCCCTGTGGAAAATAGCAAAAGGCTTATTCCATTTCCAGAAGGGGGGTTGCTTGAGCCTAGTCTCGTTAGGGAAAAATTCTAGTCCTTTAATCTTTGAGTTCTGTGTCTGTATTCTTACCTCTGAGAAATGAGAAACCAGTTTCCCCAGCTCATGGTTGCAACTGATGAGATGTGAAATGAGTTTCTGTGAGAGACGAGCTCCCTTAAAGGGGTAATGAGACTTTGTTATATAACAGGCTTCTGTGATTCTCCACAAATATTTCAGTGCTTAACATTAAGAAGTTTAAATCTAGGAAACTAGAAAGCTCCTAATGAAGCTAATATCACTGCTTTTTTTCACAGGTCATATTAGTTCTCCTGTAAAGTTTTGAGCAGTTTTCACTGTGCAGTAAAATGTGACTATCTTTATTATTTCTTGCTCTCAAAAGTTTGTAGGTACCTTGTTAAAGGATTTTTCCTCTTTCTTAACAATTGTTCTATGCTTCTTGGAATATATTAGATATAGGGGAGGAAAAATACCTTTTCTTCCACCCATCTTAGGTTCATGGCAGAGGCCACCATAACAAAAGACAGAATAACAAAAGAAAAGCATACTCATTTATTGAATATGTTTTACATGACACAGAGGCCTTGCTAAGGAAAAAAAGACCCCAAAAATCAGTTCAACCTGAGAATTTTTTACAGTAGGTTTGATAAAGTGTGGATGGTTGTGGAGAAATATGATAGGGCAGAATATGATCTAATGGTAATAAACTGGAGAAAATTAGCAAGGCCCGTTTGTTCAGATTTTTTTTGTTCTACCTTTGTCTTTGGAGATAAAGATTCTTAGGCCAGGAGCAGTGGCTCATGCCTATAATCCCACCATTTTGAGAGGCCAAGGTGGGATGATCTTTTGAGGCTTACGAGTTCGAGATCAGCCTGGTCAACATAGCGAGACCCCCATCTCTAAGAAAAAAAAAGAAAGAATTTTCTTTTAAGTAGCCAAGTGTGGAGACATGTGCCTGTGGTCTGAGCTACTTGGGAGGCTGAGGCAGGAGAACTGCTTGAGCCCAGGAGTTTAAGGTTGCAGCAAGTCATGATGACACCACTGTACTCCAGCCTCGGTGACAAGGTGAGACACATATAAAAAAAAAGATGGGGAGAGATTCTTTTTTCTTCTAACAGCAGCATTGCTCACATGAGGGTCTTATGACTTGCTACATGGGAAGATCAGAAAATCCTAGGTTTTATGACCTACTTCAGGATGGAGCGTGAAGGGAAGGTCAGAGTGATCTTTCTGCTTTTCTTGTTTTCTCAAATTCCTTCAGCTTAAAACATTTGGGAATACAGTGTCCCGAGCCCCATCATAGGATATAAAAGATACTTTGGTATTGATTTCTGTTAAAGGGAGGATTCCAGAAAACAAAGTATTGTGTAGACAATTAGAAGACACTATTATTTCAGTTCTCTTCTTCTCTTTATAGTGTATAATGAAGGAACAGGATATTCACTAAAAATATAGTGACCTATTATTAATACTCATTGTTTTCCATGATTTGGTGCCCTGGCTGCATCCATTTAGTCAAAAAAACATAGGAAGCATCAGAGAGATACAGATAGAAGTTAATTTTCCCTGTTCTTCCTCTCATGATTTTGTCAGGATGCTTGACATAACCACCTGCTCTGTCTAGTAGAACTTTCTACGGTGATAGGAATAACCCATATTTGGACTGTTCCGTATGGTAGTCACTAGCAACATGTGGCTATCAGGCACTTGAAGTGTGTGCAGCACAAATAGAAACTATATTTTTTATTGTATTTAGTTTTAACTAATTGAAATTTAAATCACCACACAAGGCTGTGGTTACCTTGTTGAATGGTACAAGCCTAGACACATCTCTGATTTCAGCACATTTATAGCATCTAGAATCATTTATGTCTCTGGACAAAATGAAAAAAAAAATGGCTTTAGAGGATTCTTCTTATTTAATGTAGAATTTTGTATTAAACATTTGGATTTTATCACAGTGTAAGAGTTAGGAGATGTAGTAATAGGTACAGATTATCTTCAACTTGATGGTTAGATTTGTATTTTTTTGACTTTTCAGTGGGTTAATTGGGGTTTTGATGCATTTGCAATTTAAGATATTTTTAACCTCCAATGGGTTTATCAGGCTATAGCCCATCATAAATCAAGGAGCATCTGTATTTATACACAAAACATCAGATTAGAGCACTACACTGTTGACTTTCAGATTTGAGGTAACAGAATAGTACTTTGTTTTTACATGTTTGAAATGTCTGTTATTGAAAACAACTTACCTAAATTTTAAAATTAAGACACAAGAAACAGATAAGAAATTTTGTGCAAGAAGTATTTATTCTCTAGCAATAGGGAGGGAGTTTTGGGGTCATGATTATACCTAACCATAACGAAAGTCTCTTTTCTATTATTCTTTTTAGAAACCGCATAGCTAGAACTTGTAGAGTCTCTCTGCCTCTTGTCCTTTCTCCACCTTTGAGTGAGACCATGAGGCCTTTCCTGTGGTGTTTTCCTACCAAGAGAGGGCCATAGAGCAGAACAATTGCAGAACTAGAAAAGATGTGAGTTCTGATTCCAGTTCCGCCACATGGAGAGGCAATGAGGACCAGCTACTTAAAACTTCCCAAGGCCTCAGGTTTCCTCACTTAATCCCCATGATAACCTAGAATTTTGAGTTCCCAGGCAAACCTGAAATGACATCACTTTCATTATCTGTTGTTACACTTTATCCTGCCCCCAAAATCCTATCTTACTGAAATTGTGTAAAGAATAAAAACAAATTGGTGGTTGAAATGCTAAGTAAATGCAAAAAGAATAAAGACATGATATGGAACAGTAAATGTTTATGGACTGCTTATAAAAAAGTTGATTCATTCCTCTTGACGATGGCAATGGTAACACCTGTGCTTCTTACCACCTGAGGATACTAGGTGAATGAAGACTCTAAAGTACAAGACAGGTGTGGGTGGAATTGGATGAGAGCTTGGTCTGGCTTTCTCAGTTCTGATTAGATTTTTTCCCTGATGACCCACTTACAGGTTACTGAACTCCTTGTTTAAGTATTACAAACTGTGCACACTCGCTCCTTTCTCAATCTAGCTTCACATCAGGCCTTCCTGCCAAAGCAGCACACTTGCCACATGGGACAAGGTACTCACCAGGCAGACAAGGCCCATCTGTGTCATGAATGATACCCAATGCTAATGCCATGCTCTGAAAGGTAGTGCCCAACCAGGCTTTCTATATTGTTTTCTGCAGTGAGTAGGCTGAACATGTCATCATTAATCCTCTAAGGTACTGTCAAAATCATTTAACTATTTGGTTCTATAAAGTTAAAATTGCAACTGAGTACACCTCATAGTAAACCTGGAGTCTCACAGAAAGCTTCTATTTGAAGTAAATATGCACAGATGTCATGATTGCATTTTGAAAATTCATGAGCATATTATAAACCCCCACTATAACCCAGCTTTTTGTCACTTTCGAACTTAACTTCTTAGTATAACAGTGTTGCGCTGCTTGTCATTTATGTCTTTTTAACTGAGTACTGTGTCTTGGGACTTGATATCAGTCCTTCTATTACAGTGTCAGCCACTGCTGCAACTATTGTCTGCAGGTTGAGTAACTACTCAGGGAGAAAATAATATGTTATCCCTTCTCAAGATATTTTTGCTTGTAGTCACTTAGTTATCAGAATAATTCACTAGCATCCCTTAAAAATATTGACTCTGTGTACATTTTTTATAAAGGCTATAAGTATGAAAGATGTCAAAAAAGAAGATTTTTTTTCCCTTAAAAAACTGTGTGTGCTGAATATAGCCTGCTTTAGAAGTTAAGAAGAATCTTAAACTCTTAATGATTCAGGTTTATATAATGCATTTGTCTTGAAATATGTACTTGTGTTCCTTTGTCAGCCATTAATTTGAGAACTGTTACAAGATCTTAACAACCTTTTTTTATATTCCCAATAAACAAGAACCGACTCAGCAGATAGCTTTTCTGCCTGGTATTGTTTTACTAGTGTAAATAGCTGCATGGCAAAGATTTATTCAGAGGTTTATTGGCAACAAGGTTAGTAACTGTAGTTAAATATCTTGTGATGAGGTAATTTGCAAAACTGAGTACCTTTGATTTTCTGCGGTGGTATGAAACCCACCAACTGGCTCAGTCACACTCCATTTAGTAGATGTCAAGTTTCCCTGGCTTCATGTAGTTTTCCAGGGGGTGGAGAGGAGTCAGGATCCTCATTTGCACCCATAGGTGTTAAGAAACAGCCTGTTGCCCTCTAGTGGATTTGTTATTTCCAGGTATATGCTTGCAGCTGTGAACCACAGCTCAGAAAATAAGAAAGTGCTTTGTGAGGTTACCTCTTGTCCTTCAGCTGCTGTAATTAATTCAGTGTTCCTTCCCTGTAAAGGTGACCAGATAACCTATAACCAGCCAGTTTGCTTTCTCAGATAAAGGCTTTTCATTTTTCTATGTGCCCTCAAATCAGCCTTGCTTTCTTCCTCCTTTCGATGCTGTATACCTGAACCTAAGACTATTACATGATCTGAAAGCTTTGAACATCAGTGCTGTGATCATCCAGTAAGGCAGTCCAATTTCCACTTTGTTCAAATAGCGCTTTCCTGTCTTTTCTGGGAAAAAGTGTTTGCCAATTCATTTTTCTCTTCTTATCAGCAAAACACATGTATACTGTGCTCACGTTGCTTAATATAAAACATAGAGAAAATCCCTGAACAATCGGAAGACCAGTTAGGAAAACTGCCGAGGCTCTTGCTCTCATCCTAAAGCACACATTTTTGTTTGACATCAGATGACAAAGCAAATCGACAGAGCTCTGATTTTATAGGTGCCAGTCATCACGAATTATTAGGCCTTGATAACAGTCTTCTTAAACAGGAATCTTTATCATATGCTCAGCTTCTTAGGAATTATTTCCCTCTCCTGCATCCCCCTGGTTCTCAAATCTGTTTTACAGGCTGATGATAGTCTTGGAAAATAGCAACTAATCCATATTGGAGAAATTCTTGGCAAAGCTATAGGAGTCCAAACCCTAACCCCTTCCAAGGCACCTATTGTTAAGTGCAATAGAATTGCAGGAGAAGATGATAATAGAATCAACTATCACAACTGGCCTTTGGACTAGCTTTACCAATATCAAAATTTCTGACACCTTGTCTCCTTAATGAGCTCTCTTGTGGGATATCTTTCCGCCTCAATTTTGTACTCATAATCCTTTTGAAGTTTTGCTACAAGTAGATCTCTGTCTTCCATTCTGTGTCAGCAGAGTGCCCTAACTTGATTGAACATTAAACAAACGCAGTGATTTATTCTCTGCCTAACTGGACCTTCTATGGCACAGCATGGCAAAATTCTAAATGAAAGGAACGTGCAGCCCGTGATGCATGAGTGCAGGGGACTCTAGGCATCAAACTTTCATCTAGGCTAAAAGTTCAAGCAAAGCATAACAGGTGTCCCTGCCCGTTCACATGGGAAACCAGACACACCCTTGAGACACAAAAGGATATTGAAGGCATGCTAGAGAGGCCTTAAGTCAGAATATGCTAGGAACCTAAATGTCCTGATCCCAGATCCTGGTGTCAGGTCCAAGTCACTGGAAGACCCTGGACAAAGTACTTACCCTCCTTTAGAATCTCAGTATAAAGTGGGCATAATGATACCTTTTCCACTATTTGAAAGACTTGTCTGAGAGTAAAAAGAAAAAAAAAAAAGTGCCTTTGCAAATTATTCAAAAACCGTAAAATGCTACAGAATTATTTAATGGTGCCATGACTGAGTTTAGAATCGAAAAGGAAAATAGGACAAAATAAAAAATAAAGGCTAACAGGAATCTAAGAACATAAAGGAGATAATCTGTTAGTCTGCCTATGTAGTATATTAGAAAACAAGTATGTAATTTTACCAAGTGTATGTCCATATCATAGCTAATGTTTGACTAAATGAAGGCCACTGCAGGGGAAAGGGTTAGCCTATATTTAAACTACTAATTTAAGAAATTATGTTTAAATTTATGAATTTAAAAATTAATGATATACTTATATTTTGATTTAATAAATGCTATATTGATACATGGTATTAATATACAAAGATTTTAGTGGAAACTGATCTGTTTTAAATTGTAAAGGATATTATATGCTAACAAATATACAGGAACATAAACACATTTTTACTTATTTATGGCCACTAATGACCTTCATCAGGGCAACATGTTTTACTTCAACCAAAGATAGATATACCAGCATATTATGTTCATGACTTTATTCATTTTCCTGTCCATGCTAATAACAGGCTCAGTATTGTATTTTTCTATAACACATGCCTTGGTCAGAAGAATCTGTATGGTAATATTTGGAACAGCACCTGGCCCAAAGCAGGCCCTTAGAAAACTATTAATGAATACCTGCTAAGACACATGAAATCATCTGGGTACTTCAGGTAGGTAATGCTGGGGCATTGCTCTGGCATCAACTGATTCCTCCACTTCAGGGAGTCAGTTATTTGTAAAAATGTATACATGTGTGCATTCTGATAGGAAGCCCATAGCTTTTGTTAGATTCTCAAAGGGTTATGAACTAGTTGTCAAAAAGGTAATAAGTAAGTGGGATCTGATTGAGTTGAATTCCAAAAGCTTTCTAACAGGAGATGTGCTTCTTGTCCTAGGTATTACAGTTTGAGCCTGGCCACATCAAGAGGAGGGGCAAAGCTAAGACCATGGCTCTGGTTGACATCCAGTTGGATCACCATGAACGATGCGATTGTATCTGCAGCTCAAGACCACCTCGATAAGAGAATGTGCACATCCTTACATTAAGCCTGAAAGAACCTTTAGCTTAAGGAGGGTGTGATAAGAGACCCTTTTCCTACCAGCAACCAAACTTACTACTAGCCTGCAATGTAATGAACACAGGTGGTTGCTGAGTCTCAGCCTTGCTTTGTTAGTGCCATGGCAAGTAGAAAGGTATATCATCAACTTCTATATCTAAGAATATAGGATTGCATTTAATAATAGTGTTTGAGGTTCCACACACACCCACACACACACAGAAATATATTCATGTCTATATGTAAATAGAGCAAATGGTTTATTCGGTATAGGTATATGTAACCAGGTACACCAGAACTTACATATGTTTGAGTTAGATTCTTAAAATCCTTTGAAAAATAAGGGATGGTCAAATACATGAAACACGTCTTTAGAAAATTTAGGAGATAAGTTTATTTTTAAATTTCAAAACACAGAACAGTTTTGAATCTTGCTCTCTTAAAGAAAGTATCTTGTACATTAAAAAACAAAAGATGAGCCTTTCTTAGATATACATCTTAGTTGATTATTAAAAAAAGAAAAATATGGTTTCTGGAGAAAAGACCAATACATAGGCATTTTTTCCATGAGATGCACTACATAATTACCTATGAAGACTATAATAACCTGTCTCCAAAACCATGTCATCATAATATAAGTGCTTTAGAAATTAAATCATTGTGTTTTTATGCATTTTGCTGAGATATGTTTATTCATTTAACACCTATCTCAAGAAATTACTTAGAAGCTTTCTTATTATAATCCTACAAGAGACAACGTATAAACTGTAACAGAATTTTGAATTGTTTTTCTTTGCAAAATCCCTTCACAAAAGCAAATTCTTTCAAGAATGGCATGGAAATTCTGTATGAACCTTTCCAGATGTTGTTTATTGAAAGATGAGGATAGTTGAGAACTTAGAAAGTTAACATGAAACATTGACATAACTGGAAATTAGTTGGGATATTTGGTAGAATCCATATCTAATAATGGATTCAATTCTCCAAACTATGCCAATTAATTTAATGTATCTTTCTTTTGTGTTCCTGTCTTTTTGAAATATAGACATGGATTTATAGTGGCATTTTATGTTTGGCAAGCCATCATAGTTTATTTATAACCTAAAAGCTTTTGTGTATCAATAAAAAATCACATTTTATTAATGTAAATTTCTAATCATATACTTGCTCACTGTTCTGATTTCCTGTTTCTGAACCAAGTAAAATCAGTCCTAGGGGCTCTGGTTCTTAGTCTATGGAGCTTGCTTTAAGAAGCCAACTGTCCATTGTGGTAACACAAATTTGGCCCTGCTCTCCTACTGTTTAATAGAAAACTGTTTTACATTGGTTAATTACACCTAGAGTAATTTTTCCTCCCTGCCTCCTTTGTGTCTATTTTAAAGGAGACTAACTCCAGGAGTAGGACATGATTCATCATTTCCAAAGCAAGACACTTACTTAAGAGAGCAACATGGAAATTCAGATTGCTCAGGGACTGCTAACAGAGAACTACATTTTTCTTATTGCCTTGAAGGTTAAAAAAAAAAAAAAAAAAAAAAGCAGATTTCTTCAGTGAGTCTGTGGTCCCACTGACTACAACCAGTTTGGGTGACAGGGCTGGTGAAGTCCCAGTGTCAGATGAGTGACCTAAATATACTTAGATTTCTAAGTATGGTGCTCTCAGGTCCAAGTTCAACTATTCTTAAGCAGCTCAATTCTTCTCAGTTCTTTGAGATGAAAGACCTGTGCTTATTGAAGATGTACCTTCTAAAACTTTCCTAAAAGTGTCTGATGTTTTTACTCAAGGGGTGAGTGGTAAAATTAAATACTCTATTGTTCAATTCTCCAGAATCCCAGAACGCAATCAGAAATAGCTCAGGCAGACACTAATAATCAAGAATGCTCTTCCTCTTATTGCCGTTTTGCAAGTTTCCTGTGAAAACTTCCTGTACCAAAGTCAAAATGAACGTTACATCACTCTAACTTGAACAGCTCACATTGTAGCTGTAAATATAAAAAATTAGAGTGTTCTACCCAATTTTCAATAAACCTTCCAGGCTGCAATAACCAGCAAGGTTTCCAGTTAAAGCCCTATCTGCACTTTTTATTTATTAGCTGAAATGTAAGCAGGCATATTCACTCACTGTTTTGCCTTTCCTAAGAGTTTTATTAAAACTTCTCCCTTGGTTACCTGTTATCTATTGCACTTCTAACGTGTAGCCAATAAATCTATTTGATAGCCACCAAGGGAATAAAAAGCTCACCGTACAAATTACATTTCAAAACAAACCCTAATAAATCCGCATTTCCACACAGCTCACTCACCTGGAATAATGCTGTTTATTCAATACGTTCTTATAGGGCCACTTTCATAAGCAGAGTTTTTTACATTTTTTGTCATATCGGTAACATGCAGCTTTTTCCTCGCATAGCGTTTTCTATAGCAAACGTACTATGCCTCTTCATGAAAAATAAATATTGCTTTTGAAAAAAACTTTATTTAGTATCAGTTGCAGTTTTAAAAGGTGTACACTGCTAAAAATAGACAACTTCCTTTCGCTAATGCATCAAACTGTTTGAAATGGCAGAAGTGAGGGATTTCTGAAGGCTTCCTTTTGTAATGCTTGACAGAATGATCACCTTATTCTGCAGCCACAGCCTTCTGCTCTGTGTTTGTCCTGCAGCTGCACAGGGGGCAAGACTTGGGTTTTGTTTCGTTGTTGCTTTGTTTCTTCTTCATTTGACTGCTTCCCCATGGGTCTTCTAATGAATTGTTCTCCTCTGGCATTCTTCCTCACCTAAGAAAATCCACATCTCTCTCTTCCTTGAGACCTGAAGTCAACAACATTACAACCTGTTTTCCCTTTTGTCCACCCCACCTCCTTTTCCCATCTGGGTGGACACCCCAGCCAGCTAGTGCTTCAGTGTTACCAGTTCAGGAAGGCCAGTTTAGGAGCTACATTCCTATAACATTTGCTTTATAATCTGTGAAGAGGCACATAGCATAAAGAGAGCTCTTCTAGCTGCAAGAATGTTTGCTTTTGATTGTAGCCTAGTCTTTATCATTCTGCTGGAGACAGAATAGCAGCTGCAGTGTTGAATGAAACTCTGTCATTTTAGTGGTTTTAGGTTGCTTGGGGGAATGCAAGTGAAGACCTGTATTCTGTGGAAAGAATTAATTTACCATCAAAAATACTAGCTAGCGTGTGAGCATCAGGGAGGGATGGGGACAGGATCGAATAATTCTATGCCTAATAGCTAATTCAGATAACTTGGGTTTTTATGTAAAAAGTCATAATAATCACATATATATATATGACTGTACATATATGACTATATGACTATGTATATGACTATATATATGACTACATATATGACTATATATATGACTATATAAGTATATATAGGGAGAGAGAGATACTGGCTAAATTTCTTTTTTTAAATTATACTTTAAGTTCTGGGGTACATGTGCAGATCTGGGGTACATGTGCAGATTGTTACATAGGTATACACACGCTGTGCTGCATCCATCCCCCCGTCACCTACATTAGGTATTCCTCCTGTTATCCCTCCCCAATGCCCCCATCCCCTGCTATCCCTCCCCTAGCCCCCCACCCCCCAGCAGGCCCTAGTGTATGATGCTCCCCTCCCTGTGTCCATGTGTTCTCATTGTTCAACACTCATTTATGAGTGAGAACCTGCAGTGTTTGATTTTCTGTTCTTGTGTCAGTTTGCTGAGAATGATGGTTTCCAGCTTCATCCAGGTCCCTGCAAAGGACACGAACTCATCCTTTTTTATGGCTGCATAGTATTCCATGGTGTATATGTACCACATTTTCTTTATCTAGTCTATCATTGATGGGCATTTGGGTTGGTTCCAAGTCTTTGTTATTGTAAACAGTGGACTGTGGCTGAATTTCTTTTGACAGAAGTCAACAAATATCTACCACCATATTCTGAAGTTTGCACCAAAGTAGACAGTACTGAAAAATATTTACTTGGGGGGTGTGTGTGTGTGTATATAGTCAATATATATGTTGCATTTTAATGCAACGGCATTAAGAGTTTTATTTCATTTCCTGAAATACTCACATGTCCAATTTTATGTCTCAGTTGTTGATACTCTATTAGGGTCCTCATAGAATGTTAAATTAAAATTCGTAGATCATTATTCATGCCTAAAGCCCTAGAAAATACAGTTTTGTTTATTGACAATCCTAGTCAAATAAGCTAGAACACAGAATATTTATAATTCACTGGCTTTATTGACATTCACTCAAATTCTGTTGTTTTTAAAGATCAAGTTAAAGACTACACAGACCTTCAGAACTTAACATAGCACACTGGGATATCTCTCAAATTAAATAGGCATCAACAGAGGATATGCAACTAACCTCTTAATGTAAGACTTTATTCTTGCTGTTCCAGCTATATTTCTGAATTTTGCCAACTAATTTGTGTCATTGTTTTAATAAATTTCATTTCTATAGAGATGTGTAAAAATTATTTAGCAGATTACATTAGAATAGAGTAGAGCTAACTTCCTAATAAAGGAAGCTAACTTCTTAACGAAGGTTATGGTGCAGCAAGCTGTGGACCAAGAAATCTTCATTTTCTAACAAAATCATTTGACTTTGTGATTATTTTAAACTGTTTGTACTTATCACCAGGTTTAGTGACCAGAAACCAAGTGTTATAGGTGATGGGGATGGAGGCAGCAAACCGCATTGCCGTGTATGTACCTATGCAACAATCCTGCATGTTCTTTACATGTACCCCAGTACCTAAAATGCAATATGTATATAAAATATTATTCTTTGATTCAATTTACATTTTAAATAATACCTACAACACAAGTTCCCTTTTAAGAACTAAGGTTTCTGGGTTTCATTCTTTAACCTGTTTCTGGTTGAGGCCATATAAATGTCTTCTCTTAAGGCTTTCTAGTTATTTCTAGACTTTCCTTTCTCCCTGTGTCTCCCACAGGCTTCCTTTCTCACCTGCCTCTACCCATCAGTTTTCAAATCAGAGAAAATCAGGATCAATATCTGCTTTGGGAGAGGCAGGGGGTATAGACCAGTTGAGGAGATCAAATGCATGGTTTTCCAAATGAGCAATTAATAGGGTAAAATTCCCAGCTGCTTTAAGAAATCACTGCTTTTTGAGAGTAAAACACATCAAGTGAATATTTTTCAGTACTGTCCACTTTGCTGCAAACTTCAGAATATGGTGGTAGATACTTGTTGACTTTTGTCAAAAGAAATTTAGCCACAGTCAATATGGGGAAAACTGACTAAATTAAATGTTTCGTTCATTCATTCAACAGCAGATACATTAAAGCCTACTATGTATCAGACATGCTTTGAGGCTTGAAACACAAGATTCACAACAGAGGATAAAACTAGAGAAAGATACTCTAGGTAAGATCAACAGAAAGAACAAAGGTCTCCCAGCAAAAATACATAAGGTAAGTGTGGGCAGTTCAAAAAATATAAAGTGGTAAAAGGAAAGAAAATGAACGTTTAGCAGAACAATTGATAGTAAGTTTGAAAATGTATTAAGGGATAAGCACCTGTTTACACAAAGTCTTTTCTGGATGGCTAGCAAATGAATTTAGTCTTGTACATTTACGAAGGGAAGCTCCACGAGGACTTCTGAACACAGTGGGGGCTGTACGAGTCATAGAGCATCAGACAGAAAGTTAGAAGATCTTGACTGTAGTGACTAGCCTGCCACTTTCTAAACCTGTTTTCTCATTTACACAATCAGATATGTAAGATGTTCTATAGGTGTCTTCCAGCAGAACAGTTTTGCAATTCTGCATTTTGGAAAATGGGTCTATGGAAACAGTAAGGATTGGGATATGAGTGATGAGGCTCCTTGAAGTTCTAGGAGTGAGACAATAAGGATAAAGTGAGACTTCGGAGACAGGAAGGGAAGTGTGCCCTTGTGGTTGTTGAGACTGTGCACTACAAATCTCTAGGGAGTGCTATGTGCATGAACCAAGACTTCAAGACAGGTTAAGGGATTTCAAAGTTCTTTGTTATTGGATGGGAGGAGAGTGCAGGCTTGGAGATCTCCTGGAGGAAAGAGCTATGTGAATTGGAATTTCAAAATAATTCTCACAGGAAAACCAGGGAGGCAGAAAGGAAGGGTGAATGTTGCCACCATGTCTCCATGAAGAGGAGACAGGTCTTGTAACGTTGACGGGGAGTCATCCTCATTGTCAAAGCTGAAACCCTAAGAAGATAGACAGAACCCAAAAGACCTCCATAACCATAAAGTGGAAAGACTAGTTTCTAAGTTCACAAAAATGTGTTCTGAAAATTTATTAAGTACTGACTGAGGGTTAAAGGTCCAGCCCTATGCTAAATACAAGAGATTCACAGGAAAATAAAACAAACATATTTCCTGCCCTTATCAAGCTAGAGAAGACATTACATTAAACTAGAGAAGACTAGACACTAAACAAATAATTACATAAGTAACCCAAAACATTTGTGAAAAGCAAAAGCATAATGTGACAGTAAAAGGTGGAATCCAGATCAGAGAACAAGGAAGGTTTCCGTGAGAAGATGGCATTACAGCAGGAGTGAATAAATGATAGAAGCAAAGTGAAAAGAGAGTGTGACATTAAATGGTATCAATAAAAATGAAAAACACAAGGTGTAGCTAGATTAAATAGTTTGAATCTTTAGTTGATCAGAGTTGGGGATAGATTCGACTGAGTCAAAAGAAGATAAAAGATACCAAAGATTTTTCCAAGGCTCTGGCATAAGAAACTGGACAGATAGAGGTGCTGTTTATTGAGATGAGAGACATGCAAAGAGAAGCAGATTTAAGGAAGAAATAATTTCAAAGAGTCTGGGTCAGTTTTATTGACTATGGCAGAGAAGGTATGAGAAACACCTGCGTATTTATCTGCTCAGAAATACTCCTTTCTAACCCTTATCTGATAAATTCCTCTTCCTCTATATCAGTATTGTCCAATAGACCTTCTTACAATGATGGAAATGTTCTATATCTGTTCTGTCCAAGAGTGTAGCCAATAGCTACATGTGGCTATTGAGCACTTGAAACACGACTAGTTTCGCTGAAAACTTTTAAATTGTATTTAATTTACATTTAAATGTAAATAGCCACATGTGACAAGTGGCTACTGTATTAGACTATGCAGTTCTAGATTTAGCTATCACCCAGAGTTGTAGCCAGACTAACCACTTCACAGTACCACACACATGAACTAGCTGCAGCCAAGGGCACCTGACTCAAGCTTTCTCAGGATGTACGGGCCTGAGAAGAGATGCAGACAGTCTCCTTGGTTATTTGGATGGTAGGATGTGAAAATCAATGTCTGCTGGCAGCCATACTTCCTGCCATGTAGACGAAAAAGTCTAGAGAAAGTCAAACTGTAAAGAAAGAGACAGAAGAAAGACACAAGCACACAAAGTCCTGAAGGAGTTCCTCATTCTCATTAGTTCTGATGTCTGACCAAACCTTTCTCTGGTCCTCTGAGAATGTCACATGGTGGAAATGTGAGTCAGATGATAAGATATTTGGAGGGAAGAATTGTGATGAAATGAAAGTGCTAAGTGAAAACCACTTTCTCAAGGAACTGATAAGTGAGTGAAAAGGAAGAAATACAGTTAGCCCATTATATCCACAGGTTCCACATCTGTGGATTCAACCAACAGCAGATCAAAGATATTTGGAAAAATAAAAAATATAACAACTATAAAAATAATAATTAGCCAAGTGCGGTGCCTCACACCTATAATCCCAACACTTTGGGATGCTGAGGCAGGCAGATCACTTGAGGTCAGAAGCTCAAGACCGGCCTGGCCAATATGATGAAACTCTGTCTCTACTGAAAACACAAAAATTAGTCAGGCATGGTGGTGCATTCCTGTTGTCCCAGCTACTCGGGAGGCTGAGGCATGGGAATTGCTTGAACTGGGAATCAGAGGCTGCAGTGAACAAGATCACACCACTGCACTCCAGCCTGGGTAACAGAGCAAGACTCCATCTCAAAAATAGATAAATAAATAGAATTAAATAATAAAAATTAAAACAGCACAGTATAACCACTATTTACATGGCATTTACACTGTGTTATATATTATAAGCAATCCAGAGATTATCTAAATCATATGGGAGAGTGTGCATAGTTAATAGTAAACACTTAGCCATTAAGATAAGGGACTTGGGCATTCCCAGATTTTGGTATCCTCTGGGGTCCTGGAACGAATCCCATGTGGATTCAACTGTACGTTCAATTATTGTTATTTGTGGCACTTGTGTTTTATGAAGTTGCCAGGATCACTGAATTACTAAATACTGTCATCACTGCTGCTTGGAGAAATCCTGGCTTAGGGTTCTGCAAGTCTCTGGTCACAACATTTTCATCAACTTTCAGAGAATCTACTTGGTTATTGTGTGTTTCTGGTTAAGAATTCTTTATTTAATATATGTTGTTGATTTATTAAAATTGAGCTTATGGCCAACAGCACTATACCCCATGCCTGAGCCAAGCCTACCTAACACATATTTTTTCCATAAGGTACATCACACCCTTCTTACATTTAGGAACACCAAAGAGCACTTAAGAACTATGCTTGGGAGCCATTTTAAATGGCAAAATCCTCAACAGAAAGCACAAAAATGTGAAAAACATGGCACTAAATCAACTGTGAAAAGTTCACTTGCTTACAGTATGAGAGCTGAAATAAGAGAGCAGTGTCACCTTGTCCTTCCTCAGCTGGGAACATGAGCAATTCAAGTTTGTAACAGCTCTGTTCATGTATTACTTTGTTTTCATGCTGCTGAAAAAGACATACCTGAGACTGGGCAATTTACAAAAGAAAGGTTTATTGGATTTACAATTCCATATGGCTAGGGAGGCCTCACAATCATGGTGGAAGGCAAGGAGGAGCAAGTCACATCTTACATGGATGGCAGCAGGATAGGAGAGAGCTTGTTCAGAGAAACTCCCATTTTTAAAACCATTAGATCTCTTGAGACCCCTTTCCAATCACAAGAACAGCACAGGAAAGACTTGCCCCATGATTCAATCATCTCCCACCAGGTCTCTTCCACAACACATGGGAATTATGGGAGCTACAAGATGAGATTTGGGTGGGGACACAGAGCAGCCAAACCATACCAACTCATGTCTGCAAATGACTACAAGAAACCACGCTTATGGATTTGGGGGATACACATACATTTTGAGTAGTTAAATTTGCAAATACAGAAGGTGTGAATAATGGATATGGACTGTAATAGCAGTGCCCATTTTACAATGTGCCAGGAATTTTTCTGAAGTTCACATATATTTGTTTAATTTTCATAATAACCCTGTAGTATATGACTTTTATAAAAATGAAATAAATTAATATATACTAAAGCTTTTTATTAGAAACAGTGTTATGATATTTATACTTCATAAGTATGAAAAAATGGACAGAGATTTCTCCAAAGTAACTCATAGATAGTAAACTCCAGATAACTCCTCTGTAACCCACATCCGTAATCACATTGTAACACCATCTATCTAATCTATTGGATAGGAGGCGGAACTAAAGAATTTGCTCAAAGAAGCCTTCTCACCTACAGGGCAATTCCAAGCATGGACCCTGAGGTCATCCTTGAACATTCTGGTCAAGCTCTATTTATTTAATTGACAGTAATTGGCATCTATTATGTTGTAGGCATGATTCTAGGAAGTAGGAACAATGAGCAAGATAATGAACAGCACAGTGTTTTTGCCTTCATAAAATGTGCATTGAGGTAGACCTGGGAAATAAACACATGTATAATTTCATATAATGATAAGGGCTGTAGGAAAAACAAAGCAAGTTAGAAAGGCAAGGGAAGTGTTACTGACCCTCCCAGGAGTCCTTTGACCCTAATGGGTTCTTTCCCTGCTCAGTGTCATTCGCACCAATAGAACCAGACCGGGTTAAGTAAAGCAGAACAGAAACTTTATTCGTGATCAAAGAATGGTGAAGGGGAGCTCTTGCGCAAAGTACTGTCTCCCTGGAAGTCAAGTCGAGGGAGATTTAAAGGGCTCCCAGGGCAGGTAGGTGGAGACTGGGGCACGGACTCCTGGAAAAAAGGTGGGCTCTTCCAGGAGGGTCAAGAGTATGCACAGTCATGTCTTTTTGTTTGCACCCAGCACCTTTTGTGCCTAATAAGGTACATTTCTCCCTGCTGGGTGGAGATTTTAGTATAGTAATGAAGCAATAAATGAGTTCAGTGTACTGATGGAAGAGTTCAGGTCAAGGCAGCACTTCTGTGCTTAGTTGGTCTCATGGCTAATTTTGCAGTTTCTGGCATTCTGCTTTCATGTCTGCAAGCAAGCACAGCTGCAAGCACAAGTTACTTCATGGGTTTTGGGGCCTCCTGAGAGCACCTGGGCCATGCTGTGGTAACAGGTGACAGAAGGCCTCTCTGAGGAGGCAACATTTTTGCTGAGACCTAAAGGAAATAATAGGCAGACATGTCTTAAGGAAGAGCACTCCAGGCAAAAGGAACAGCAAGTGCAAAGGGCCTGAATTAGAAACAAGCTTGGGATGGTGTAAGGAACAGCAAGATGGCCAGGGTGGAAGGAGCAAGGACTAAGTGGAAGACAAAAATTGAAAGAATTAGGCAGCATCAATTCATATGGGATCTTAGCAGTCATGGTAAGGAGTTTGGATTCTAAATGTGTAGGTAAGTCCTTAGAGAGTTTTGAGCAGGGAAAGTAAGTCATATGACAAGTTGGTACAAGATCCCTTGTGTAGAGAATGGACTGCAGAAGAGCAAGAGTGGATGCTGAGAGACCATTTATAAGCTCAGGAGGGAAAGCAGGCTTTATCTGAGAGTCAGCAGTGGAAAAAGTGAGAAGCAGGCAGCTTCAGAATGTATTTGAAAAGCAAAGCTTTAAATGTGGAGTGTGAGGGAAAGAGAAAAATCAGGACTGCCTCCACGGATCTGGGCCAGACTCCCAGGTGATTGTTGGAGTCTTTTGCCTCATTGGGAAGACGGTGATAGGAAAAGAGTTAAAGAATAGGAGAATCCATAGTTTTCTTCAGACTTTCACTGTGTTTTACTTCGTTTACAACCCTCCATTCTAGGGTTGGGTTTTTTTTCCAAACAAAAAAAAAAGGGTCGATTTCTGGGTCTCCTGGGAAAGAGTGCCCTTGACACATAGGAATAAATAACCTTGGGTATTAACTGAAACCCTCATTCTGAAAACAACAACAACAACAACAACAACAACAAAATGAGAAAGGCAAAGAAAGAAAAATAAAACCTTTTCTTCCAGTTAAACCTTATCTGAACACTAAATATAATCTTATTCATTACATAAATAAAAACTGAAGGGTTATGTGACAATTTGCCTGTTCCTGTATGCATACTGGCTAAATGAAGACATTTGACTGTTACAGAAAATTCTGACAAGAAGTGGTAAACAAATTAGCTTTGTTGAGAAATGCAGCTTGAACTCATCCAAAGCCTGCAGTGGAAAAAAAAACCCAGACAAAAAGCAAGTATATTAATTTAAAAAATTAAAAGGAAATATTTTGGTCAATTATTTACCCAAAAATAGATTCAAAAACAAACTAAAAATACTTTTCTAAATTCCAGTACCTCAAGTTCACCACATTAGTTTCTACAAGAACCAAACTTATTTCCTGTTTTATCCATAGGAGGAAATATTTTTTTCTCCTGCAGACATTTTAATGAAATATATGAGCCTTTGCACAAGACTGAGACTCATATGACTTTCCTCTCTGTTCTCATAGAAATTGAAAACATACTGAAAGCCTCAGAGCCATGACTATTATAGGTCTAAATCAGATCTTAAAATAGTACAGGAAGCGAAGCAAGGCTTAGTAATGAGCATAATGCAGCATAATATTTAGTGTTTTCATAGGACATATTTGTTTATTAATGCATTCAACAAGTATTTTTAAAACCCCATTATGTTTCAGAACCTGTGCAGGTGCTCAGAACACACCACTGAATAACCCCATTTCACTTCTTGCCTGTGTGGTACTTACAGTCTAACACTGAAAGTAGTAAAACATTGAACTTTCAGAGCCGCCAAGACCAGAACTCTGCACTCCTCTTAGAACAGATTCCTCAAGCTCAGAGCTGTTGACATTTAGGGCTGGAAAAGTCTTTGTTGTGGGGGCTGTCCTGTGCGTTGCAGGATGTTTAGCAGCATCCTTGGCCTTTGCTTACTAGATGCCAGTGGCACTCTTTCCCCCTTATTAGTGACAGTCAAAAAATATCTCCGGCCGGGCGCGGTGGCTCAAGCCTGTAATCCCAGCACTTTGGGAGGCCGAGGCGGGTGGATCACGAGGTCAAGAGATCGAGACCATCCTGGTCAACATGGTGAAACCCCGTCTCTACTAATACAAAAAATTAGCTGGGCACGGTGGCGCGTGCCTGTAATCCCAGCTACTCAGGAGGCTGAGGCAGGAGAATTGCCTGAACCCAGGAGGCGGAGGTTGCGGTGAGCCGAGATCGCGCCATTGCACTCCAGCCTGGGTATCAAGAGCGAAACTCCGACTCAAAAAAAAAAAAAAAAAAAAAAAAAAAAAAAAAAAAAAAAAAAAAAAAAAATATCTCCATACATTGCCAAATACCACCTGGGGGGAAAACTTCATCCCCATGTGAGAACCACTGACTTTAGAGAATGGTGAAAGCAACACAGTCTTTTCTTTCTCTGAGAAAGGATTGTATTGCTTTCTCAGAGAAAGAAAGGATTGTATTGCTGTCTCCTCATTCATTCCATAAAGGTGCCTTTGCCAGATCAGAAGTTCTAGGTTAATGTGGAGAGCCCAGCCACTCCGAATAGGCTGAATTAGATTTAGGAGGCATCAGAATCAACTTTCAAAATATAAAGGCAATGGCTGTTTCTGATGACAAGAATATCAGCTTTCAGGGTATTCATTTGTTCAACAAAAATGTTACTAAACGCCTACTCCTCTACATGCCAGGCCCAATCATAGGTGCTGTGGATAGTAAACAAAACACAACAAAATTCCCATCCTTGTGAGGGGAGGCATATGAGGAAGTAAAATGTCTATAGTATGTGAGAAGGAAATATGTTTAGGACATGGATAAATAAAAGCAGGGAAAGGAGATCAGTAGAAGAGAATAATTCAATTTTTGATAAGGTGGTCATCTAAAATAAAAGTCCCAAAAGATATAAGGAGAAAATTGTGCAAATATCTTTGTTAAAAAAAGGGGGGTTATTCCAGGCAGAGGGAGCAGTATGTGCAAAAGCCCTACAGTAGAAGCTTGCATGGTAAAGGGCTGGAATGGTAGGAGATAAAGTTAGGCAGCTAATGGGAGACAGATTTTATTGAAACTTTTAGGCCATTGTAAGAAGTTGATTTTCACCACAAAAGAAGTGGTGGTCAACAAATATTCTCAGTTGTCCTTCCATGCATAGAATTATATTTCGCTGCCTCCTTAAAGTTCAGTGTGACTGTGTGACACATTGGGTTACTGCCCCAATTCTTCCACCCTTTCTTTGATTCCAAACCCTTGCCTGGCCGCACTGTAGACGGAATCTAGTTCTCTGACTCTTGGTTGTAGTTTCGGCCACATGGCTTGCTTTGGACAAAAGGACGTAAGCAGACATGATGCAAGCAAGCGTTTGAGATATGCTTGCCCAGTGGAGTTTTCTCTCTTGAATTTCTGCCACCACCACAAAAACAACATGCCCTGGCTAGCTCATTGACTCGAGAAGAAAGATGAGAAGCATGTTAAGCAGAGCTACCCCAGGGGACGTGCAGCTTCAAGCAGACCCCTAGCCTAGCCCGATCTAAATCAGCTGACCCCCAGCCAGCCTGCAGAGGCATGACAAACAAATGCTCACTGTTGCATGCACTGATATTTTGTGGTGGTTTGTTGCACAGCAAGGTACCTCGCTTTAGCCATTAAAATGAGAGTGGAAGTGAAATGTGTCAATTCTGGGTGGGAGTAAAATCTTTAAAAGTCACTTTATATTGCCTAGTCCCCTTCCCCCTAATGCAGAGAGGATGGAAGTACATATCAAGGCAGAGCCTCTACTACCCTGGTTCACCAAATGACTGTGTGGAGCAGAGCCCCTCACTACCAACACTAAACATATTGCCTGAGAAAGAAAAAAATCTGTGGTGTTAGCTAATGTTGTTTCCGTTTCTGATACTGCAGCACAATGTTGTTTGACTGATATATGAAGTCTCTATAGTATTTTGAGGTAAGGAATGACATGATTTGTCTCATGTGTAAACAACTCTGGCTATGTTGAGAATAGACAAGTGGGGAGGGGCAGAGGCTAGGAGACAAACTAGATGGTGGTCATTGCAACAATAATGCAGTCAAGGGATGATGGTCGCTGGCAACACTGTGGTACCAGCAGGGAAGGCAAAGAGTGACCAAATCCTAGACATACTTTTTTAAAATAGAGCTGCCAAAGTTTGTTTATGAATAGGCAGGATGGGAGAGACAAAATGGAATCAAAGATGACTCTAAGGTTTTGGGGTTTGAGAGAAGTTTGATAGAGTTGCCTTTAACTGAAATGGAGAATATCGTGACAGGATAAGGTCTGGCTATAGGGGGAGATCAGGAGCTTAATTTTGGACATGGTAAGTTAGAGGTGCCTATTAACCATGTGTACAGAAAAGTCAAGTAAACAGTTGGATTTACCAGTCCAGGGGATGGAGATGTGATTGGAAAGTTTATTGGTATATAATAGATTGCATTTAAAGCCAAGAGATTGGAGGAAATCACAAAGGGAGTGAGATTACACAGAAAAGAGGCTCAAAGAATGAGCCCTGGAGCATCCTTCTTTAAGGGGTCAGAGAGCGTGAACCTGGGAGGCAGAGGTTGCAGTGAGCTGAGATCCTGCCACTGCACTCCAGCCTGGTGACAGAACAAGACTGTATCTCAAAAAAAAAAAAAAAGAAAAGAAAAGGAGGTCAGAGAATAGCAAGAAACCAGCAGGAGTAGCCAGTGAGTTTGCAGAAACTGGTTGCTGTGGGGTTGTGCTAAGTGTCTTGCATTTGCCTGACCAGATGCTTTCTTCAGCATTTTCCACCTGGCTCTCTCCAAGAAGGCCGATCTTAATGGATCCGGTTTCCATTCCCTCCATTGTCTGGCTGAGTTTGGCCAGAAGGAAGGAGCCCCAGTAGAAGGTTAGAAAGAAAAGAATGAGATAAATCAGTGACTCTTTAAAATAGCCTGCAAGGGTTGTGAAAGTACTGAACCCCACCCCCAGTTTCTGATTCTTACCTAACTCTTGGATAAGACTTGTGGATTTGTATTTCTGACAAATTCTCAGGTGATGCTGCTTGTCTGGGAACAACATTTTGAGAACTAGTAGGTTAGGGAATGTATTCCCAATCCCTTCCCTGTACAATTGCCTCAGCCTGGTTGTGACCAGAAAGCCACGGTTCCTCCCCAGTTGTCCTGCAGTGTATGACTCTATTTCCTCTGGAATTTCAGAGGAATTTTTTTCCTGCCCTCATCTTTTCAAAGGTGGTGAAAATTCGATTCCTGGTGGCCCCAGATTCCTGCCCTGTCACCTGTTCTTCCTGTACACCACACTTGCACCTTGGTAATGTGTCTCTTTGTAAATAGACTCTCCTAGAACTATCTTAATTTGAGTAAGTTATCTGTGTCGTTGATATAGAAGTCTTGAAATTAAACATTTTTAAAAAGCACATTTGGCCATTTAGAAATAACTGTTGGATTCAGCATGTAGAGGTCCTTGGTAGAATGTTGCAGACAAAAGCTAGTGGAGTTCATTTGAGGAGCAAAAGTAGGATGTATATATCTGTAAAGTATCCCTGTTCTCATAAAAATCCTAAGTTAACGTTTCAAATGATTCTGAGACCCTGGGTCATCCATGGTGTAATATGCTAAATATTTAACCAAATACTCAAGACATCTACATGGTGTCCTTGTCCTTCAACCAGCTCTTCTCTTAACATCAAATCAGTTAGCAAATCTTATAAATCAGTCTATTGCAGTGGCTCACAAACTTTAGAATAAGAATCACCTGGAGGGCGTGTTAAACCAGTGTGTTTGGCCCCAGCCCTGGAGGTCTGATTTGGTCTCCAATTTGCAGGTCTCACAAGTTCACAGGTGATGCTAATGTTACTGGTCATGGGACCATACTGAAAATCACTGATCTAAAAGAGATATTTTCCTATCTTACCTTTCCTTTCTTTCTTTTTTTTTTTTTTTTTTTTTTAACATGGAGTCTTGCTCTATCCTCTAGGCTGGAGTGCAGTGGCATGATCTTGGTTCACTGCAACCTCCGCCTCCCAGATTCAAGTGATTCTCCCGCCTCAACCTCCCAAGTAGCTGGAATTAGAGGCACCTGCCATTACGCCCGGCTAAGTTTTGTATTTTTAGTAGAGACGGGGTTTCACCATTTTGGCCAGGCTGATCTTGAACTCCTGACTTCAGGTGATCCGCCCGCCTCAGCCTCCCAAAGTGCTGGGATTACAGGCATAAGCCACCGCACCCAGCAGAGCCTCACAACATTTACCTAAATTGTCACCACGTTCTTCAAATTCATTACCCTGCTTTTAGCTTTGCCCCCTCTCTTCCTAATCAGCCCCCTACAAGCCGGCCTAAGAGATCTTTCTGAGATACACAATTAATTGTATTACTTCCTTGCTTATAACACAAGGATCTGTGTCCATGGTCTTTAGCATAACCTTCCACTCTCACCTGTCAGTATTTCCCACTCTTACCATATTCCAGGCATGATGAATTATTCATAGGTCCCTGAATACAATTATGCCTCACACATGTCATTTTCTGGAAGGTCCTTTATTCCTGCGAGTCTCACCCTCTCTTAGTTTGTAGGCTATGCAGATGCCTGTCTTCTGGGATGCTCTGGCATAAAATGCAGGTCACATAGCCCAGACCCTATGGCCTACTGCATTGCAATGGCAAGTCATCCCTTCTGAGTCCTGGGTGGCCAAACTTCCTGGGTCTGTGTGTCTAGTGTTCAGTACTGACTTATAGGACAACAAGCCCCCAACCACTATTTGTTGAATAATGAGTAAAGGGTTCTGTATTATGTCATAAAAGTGGCCATTGTAGTAAGAATTTCAGTAAAGTTTGAAGCACAAACCATTTTCTAGTTAACCTGCAATTAACTGGAAAAGCCGATGAACCATAACAATATATTGGTCTCTGATTAATTAATATTTCAATGAGGTAGGAATGACACAGGAGTCGTAACGATTGAAGAGGGGTGGATAAACCCAGCTCATACCCTTAGACTTTGGAAATTCTCAGTGATGTGCTGTCAAATATTAATACAGATATATTGCCTTCAGGATTCAATTTGACTAAACCCATAAATTTTGTGATACAATCCCTGGCTTTTTTTTTCCATTTCATGTTGCAAGGACTTTTATTGGGAGAATTAAATAAAAACAGGCTTTTAACTAACTATACTTTATGAAGTTTATAAACTCATCAAAAAATGCCTGACTCTACCTAAGTATATGTAATTAACCACATCCCAACAAAATGACGGCCCCATTGCAATATTTAACAACTTTCAGAAGTTAGGTTCTCACTAGTTGTTTTGTGGTGGAACTGGTCTTGGAAGTTAAAGCACTGAATGTTTTCCTCTTTGTATTGAACAAAATCGCCTGCAATGAAGGCATTAGTCAGCTAGTTTAATGTTAGACAACAAGTAAAAGCCAGAGTGGGCCCCGAGGCACAGGGCATGCGCTGAGGCACAGGGGATGTGTGTTCTGGTCCTGTGTGCCATTCATGTCCTTGGTACATACCCTTGACATGTGGCTATTGCACATCTTTGTTCTCCAGAGGTGTTTTAAAATTTATAAGGTGAATCCATTGCCTGAACATGTACCTTGACTGTAATTTTATGTCAGAACTGGGAGGCCCAAAAGCCAGAGAGCTTCTGAAAAATCCTGTGCCAGGGACTTCATGAAGCAATAGATCTGAAAGTGAGAAAATGGAACTCTCAAAACATAAGAATAAGACGAGTAGGAGAAGCCAAGCCTCAGGAATCCAGGGGCTTATCTGCTAGAATTCTTCATCTGGTTTTCTTTTAAGTGTGTCCATATCCCTTTGTGTGTGTGTGTGTGTGTGTGTGAGAGAGAGAGAGAGAGATCTCTGGCTTCACAGGCCAATGGTGGGTCTCATCCTCTACTTGGAAGAGTTATTAAGGTAAAGGTTTGAAGTCACCTTTAGAAAGTAGAAGACAACATTGAATGCTGAAGTTATTTGTCCAACAAAACATGGTGTCAAACCTCTCACAAGAACTACTAGGTTTAAGGAGTTTTCAAAATTATTTTGAGTCTTTTAATCATTTCCCTAACCCTAACCCTAACCCTAACCTGCTATGTGATTCATGACCATTTCAAAGAAGCTCCCTCTTCAGAACTCACCTTGTATGAACAGTTGCAATTTTTCTGTGAGATAGCACTCACCATTTCCAGGAAAATAAACAAGTCGCCTTTTGCTAAAGCACAAAGCAAGGTTATCTCTCTAGATAGGCTATATTCTTAGGAATATTGTGTCTCTGTGTTATTGATGAAATGCACATGTGTTAAGCTGTTGGTATTTTCATAGTCAATCTTTCTTGAACACAGATAGCTTAAAATTCTTACGAAAGAATAAAAATTTAATCCTCAAAACTATATATTCATTTGGAATAATTCCACAAATGACCAGGCCCAAGCATTTAATTTGTAGCAAGGCTAATGGTTGTGTTAAAATTTATCTTAGAAGAGACAATGGCTAGAGACCAGGGTGTGGGGGAGTTGGCAACTTATCAAGGTTGGATTGCCAGGGGTTTAGGTGTTATGTCTTCAAACTATTGTTGGTAAAAAGTGGTTTTGTATTACTTCTGTTAAAAATAGGCTTATAAGAAACAAAAACTGATGATTAAGTAAAAGTAGCTTATTTAATGTAAATTATGATGTGTAAGGTAAGTATTGCCAATATAATTTTTATAGCATGTATGTTTTTTGGTCAGGTGAAAATTTGGGTCTCCACATTGGATGGTAATATGAGGAGAGTATGGAAGGGAGAAGAGTAGGAGCTCTGAGGAAAGAAAATGAAACAGGGAACTGAGTGAGGAGCATGGTGCCCAGGTAGAAGAGGCCATCCAGGAAAACTGCCCTGCAATGGAGTGAGTGTTTATGTCCCTCCGAAGTTCACATGTTAAAGTTCTAATTCCCAGTGTGATCATATTTGAAAGTGGGCCCTTTGAGAGGTGATTAGGTCATGATGGTGAAGCCCTCGTGAATGCAATACATGCCCTTATGTCTTAGTCAACTTGATTTGCTATAATAATAGTACCATAGACTGGGTGACTTAAAAGAAATTTATTTCTCAGAATTCTAGTTCTGGAAGCTAGAAAGTCCAAGATTAAGGTACCAATTTAGTTCCTGGTAGGAGCCCCCTTCCTGATTTACAGATAAGTGTCTTCTTGCTGTCTCCTCACATGGCAAAAAGAAAGATCATGTCTTCTATGTCTCTTCTTATAAGAGCACTAATCCCATTTAGGAGAGCCCTACCCTCAGGACCTAATTACTTCCCAAAGGCCTCACCTCCAAATACCAAATTGAGTATTTGACTTCAGCATATGAATTTTGGGGAGACACAGTCATTCAGTCCATGACATCTTATAAGAAGAGACATGAGAAAGATGATCTCTCCTCCTCTGCCATGTGAAGACACAGCAAAAAAAAAAATATCCTTCTACCAAACAGGATAGGAGCCCTCACTAGACACCAAATGAACTAGCACCTTGATCTTGGACTTCCCAGTCTCCAGAACCATGAGAAATAAATGTTTGCTGTTTAAGCCACCCAATTGATGGTATTCTGCTATAGTAGCCCAAACTGACTAAGACATGCTTTGGACAGTTAGGCTTTGGACAGCAACTATGCGGAGAACATTTCTGTTTATACAGTCAGACAGGAATCCAGGGTTCTCACAGACTGGAAGAAAGCATCTTACTTTCTATAGACTGAAGATGGCAAAAGGTGTCATAAGAATACCACAGACCAAACAAACCAAACAAAACAAAAACTTATTTTGGAGGGTTGGGATGGAGGAAAGGACGTGGGAGAGCCTCAATGCTGTCTTTAAGCTGAACAGGGCTAACAGTTACTCTATGAGACCTGTCATTTACCAAATTTGCCTCCGGTGAATTCCACCACCTGCCCACAAATCTTAGAGTAAATAGATGTTGGGAAAAACAGTGAACTCAACTAGAAATGGGGAAAAAGAAAAACATTCCTACCCCCACTGGCCCCATCCCAGGGCACTAGAAGCACACAGTTTTTAAGAAACAAGGAAGATTTATCCCACTTCCTGGACAGTGTAAACTGACAGACCCAAGATCTCCACAGTAGTGCTTTTTCGTTCGAGGCACCTGAAAGAAGACATGACAGTGCACACCCTCTGTGAACAGGAGCCATAAGCGTTCAAGACTAGCAATTCTCACCATGGTTCCAAGCAATAAAAGCCAACATGTATTGAGCATGTGCTAGGAGCCAAGTGCTTCATATCTTCAATTCATTTAACCTTTATAAAAACCTTATTTTTTTTATTGTGCCCATGTTAAAGATGAGGAAAATAGAAGACAAAAATTTAAGTCACAAAGCTAAAAAAACCTCAAAGCTAGAAACCCAGGATGTCTGATTTCAGGGCCTATTCTTTTAACTACTGTGCTAGACTAGAAAAGAGGTCATTCCTCTGGTCGTGTCTGTTGCTTACTCGGGGTATATGTAGAATTGGATTTAATACAGTAGAATGAAGACCAAAACTGAGGGTCATGAATGGTGTTCATGTAGCTACAGTTTGGGCAGGCTCTTTTTCTGCATTTCAAGTCTTCCAACGGCCAGCTGAATGTCACTACTTCACAAAGTCTTCTTTGTCCTCCCTGCTCTCACCTTCTGGATTGATCTTTCATTCATGCTGTCATAGCATTCTCTAAAAACCCTTACTTCCTACAGCATTCATGACATGGCATCCTAAGTATCCATTCACTTATGTGACTCACTGTGCTCTGTTCCTTCTAAAGTAGAGATTTTATCTTTCTTATCTTTGAATTCCTGATGCCTAATACAGTGTGTGACAAATAATAGGTTCCCAAGCAACTGCATTAATTAAGCAATCAATTAAATGCCCTAAAAACCATTGTCTGTCTTGGCACTTGAGTCACTAGGATTGTATTTCACCACCTGGACACTTTCTTTAGATGTCCATAAGAAGAATAAATTCAGGGAAATTTTTTCTTTCCTACCTGGAAGTTGGAGAACAAAAAGGCTTAACTTATTTCAACTATGATAATGCTATTCACCACTGATTGTGACTGCTTGTAACTAGTGTCTTTACTTGCTGCTGGAGTGTAAGTTCTCTGAAGGTAGAAGTCTCATTCTCTCTTGGTCACTGCTGTGTCTCCAGGCCTGGGGTGGTGACTGGCACACCTTGCGTGGAGTGCAGAATAACTCTGAATGAAGAGTCAGAGACCTGGGTTTATGTCTTGACTGTGCTTCCAACTTTCCACAAAACCTTGAGAAAGCCTTACTCATTCTGGCCTCAGTTTCCTTCCCTTCAAAGTAACAGTCAAGATCAAGAAAACTGTACTTTTCTTTTCTTTTTTTTTTTTTTGAAAAGGTAGACATAGTATGGCTCTAAAGCTATACATTTATGAAGCAGGTGGTTGTGGTAGAATGGTCAAAAATACTCCCTGGTCACTGAGCAATGGCCATTGTCAGTGAGATGTAGTCCCTGATGATTGTACTGTCACTCCAGCTGTCGTTGGAGGCAACTGTCAACAATATACTCATTGGCGAGCAGAGCTGGTATCAGTAACTGACTTAGGATCACACAGATGATGGTGATCCATTGACGGGGGAACACTTTAAATTAGTTTATTCGTAGAGACCTTTCCAGTTCTCAGTATCTCTGAATCTATAATACATGCAGCTGAAATGAGAGTTAAAAACAGATTGGAGGTAACTAGAATCCAGGCACTCAAACATTACTTCAAATGGTGATGAGCGAACTTGATGCTATCACTACTTGTTCCAAACTCTCATTTTTCATTCGAAGTCACACTAAGCTTGGAACAAAGGGAAAAATTCCTACTTCTCTTCTTTGCCTGTCATAGGTACAATTTACACAAAACTCAAACAGCACAGGGACACCTGAGCCTTTTCTTTTATTCTGCCTAAAACTGCAAACTCAGAAAGGCTGAGGCTGGAAAAGCATTCTGGGATGGATATGCAAACTAGAACACCAGGCTTCACCTTTGGCAGCGTTATATTCCTGTGAAGTGGAATTACTTTTGCTTTGAAAGCAGTGTTGAAAGTTTGCAAAAGATATAAGTGTGATGTCAACTATTTGTATTCCACTCATGTTTTCTCAAAAGACTCAGGACTTGAAGACCCATCACGTGTAGCATAACCATAGCCAACATTTTTCCCAGCTTCGTTGCCAGCTGCTCAATAGTGCAGCTGATAAGCAACCTCTGAATGCAGCAGCAGTCATTGTGTTCCTTCCACAGAGCTCTGGAGATAAAACAGCTGCAAAGCTCTCTCACTTCTGACACTCCCAGGAGGGGGGAAAGCCATAGAGAAGTGACTAACCAGTCACGAGCTAGTGAACACTAACACACAGCTGCAAATTCTGCAGCCTAAGCAGCTTTTGGTGCTATCTTTCCTAAGGAGATTGTTGTTTTCATAAAGTGAATACAGTTCTCCGAGCATCATTGACAGAAATTTAGCTAAGAAATTCAGTGATTGTGCTTTATTTAGACCATATTTCCTTAAGTCCCCATACTTTGTAAATATAGTACAAAACTTAAAATATACAACTGCCTTGCAAAAGAGGCTGGTTCAAGTGATAATAGAGAAATACAAATGTAGCCAGGGGCGTTATGAAATTTTAATTTGCGTGTTTACTGTGGGAAACTTTGAGATGCCTATTGGTGTTCCAGGCAGCCAATGTGTACATATTTCTTGCAACCTGTGGGGAGCAGGTAAAAAGGAGCATGGTGCTTTGCTGCATCTGACCACAGATGCTAAAGAGGTGAAGGACTCTGCTACCACACCAGGGCACGGCAACCTGGTGCTGAGGGGTCAGGCCAGAGTGTGAGATCATGTGGCATAATGTAGGCTTTATTTTATAAAGAAATTATGGAGGCTTAGGAGAATTTCATTATTTTAAAGCTGTATAGCACTGCAACTCTCCCTGAGAACTCCTTGGAAACACTGTTTTTGATAGAGTAAGACTGCAGTCTAATTGCAAATGGATCTATTTGATGAGGAGAGACCTTCCAGGACCAGATGGTAAATGTGAATATTGGGAACTATTTTGAAATGTAAGTGAGCCCTGGGGCTGTGATGGAGCAGCCAGTAGAACAGGGTAGCAAGAGCCATTCAAGGAGACAAGTTTAAGATATTAGTGGGTATCCAAGGTGAAAAGGAACACTTCAAGAACATCCAGACCCCATCTGCCTAAGGAGTTTCCATAGAGAGCTCCATGCCTAGAGGATCCCATTCTCTTCTTTCTTCTTTTTTTTTTTTTTTTTTATTGCATTTTAGGTTTTTGGGTACATGTGAAGAACATGCAAGATTGTTGCATAGGTACACACATGGCAGTGTGATTTGCTGCCTTCCTCCCCATCACCTATATCTGACTCTTAAAGGAAAAATGCATGTTCACTGTTCTTGATCAGGAGCACTCCGGAGGAGGGGGGTAGCTCTGCTACCAGAAAAAGGAAGATAGATAGTGACCATGAGGGCTGGAGATTCAAGAATGTCAGGGAGTGGTAAGGGATGTGAATAACAGCCCCATGAAATTCATGGAGAGGGAGGGCATGAAGAAGTTGATGAATATCAGAATGATTTGGTGGTAGACTAATGAGTCCTTTTTGTGTTGTTGAAGTAGATATTTTCAAAACAGATGAGACTTTAGAAGGTGTTTCAGTATTGTCGATGAATCCTATACTTACTAACATCTCATAATATGCACACAAACAATATTTGAGAATGACAAGCATGATGTCTGGACATGCTAGGTGCTTCCCTCAACCAGTGTAAACTGCTACTCAAAGTCATTTATTCCTATGAATGAAGCCTGAACCAAGGTTTTAAACAGACTCGCACTGGGAAAACCTTACTCATGACCAGGAGTATGAATCAGTCAATCAGCTAAAGTATTGTGGTCTCTTATTACTTGCCAAATACAGAAGTTAATATGTCTAATAAACAGAACTGCTCTTGAAGCCCTTATAACTTTGTTGGTATAGATCAGCGACTCTCAGCACTGGTTCTACATGAGAATCACCTAAGTCATTTTGAAAAAAACAGTATATGTCCCAGAAATTCTGATTGAATTAGTTCAGTGAAGGGTCTATACGTCTGTGTTTGTAAAGTTACTCAGGAAATTCTAGCATGTAGCTCTGTTTGAAAACCATTGGTGTAGTTCATCTCCTAATTAGTCTTTTATTCTACAATGTCCTCTGTACTCTGCCATCAGAGGATTTTTCTCTTCAAATCACACCAAAGTTCCTCATTTAAAATCTTTAATAGCTTCCCACTGCATGGCAAAATAAATTTAAACTCTAACCTGGCATTCAAGGACCTTAGAAATATACTCCCAATCTGTCTTTTCAGTTTTGTATTTTACCATATCCATGAAGCTATAGAATTCAACTTAATAAGTCAGTTCTTGCAAAAAGCATGAGCATCTTGATGCCTCATCAGTTGTCCTACACTCTTCTGAAGTGCCCTTCATCTACTTCGGTCCTTGGCAAAGCATGCTTATCTTTCAAGGCTCCACTGGAACATCAATTTCTCCAACCTTTCAGCAATGTAATGACTGCATCGTCTCTGCTCCCTTAATGCCACATATATACCACAATCAATCTTGTATTGGATCATATGGCAGAGACAATGCTGAGTGGTCAGCACATTCTGGACACACAAGAAGAATATAGTTTCTACCTTCTTTTATTGCTATGTTAGGGTTCTGTGCTCTCTTCTGTCCAATAGAGTATAAATGGGAGTGATGAAAGCTATCCCCAAACAGAGCCCTTGAGAATATTCCTGTGAATCTCCTATTCTTTCTTCCCTTACCATGAAACCTTGAGATCGATTGTAAATTCCTTATGTTTAGGGACTGTGCCTTAGTTATCTTTGCATTTTTAGAAACCAGTAAAGTGTCTAATTCATATAGTAGATGCTCAATGAGCATTTATTAATTGATGCCAATATCTAGTAAAAGAAAAACAAGTGCAATTAGGAGTTTACAAACAAAGCTGAAAGCTGATTACTGCTGGCAAGGCAGGACACAGGCCAATAAACAGAGAATGCAATAGACCAAAGAATAGAAAACTGCATCAAAAAGGTCAGTGTATCCTTTGGGACTATAGCTGGCATACTGAGGAGGTCAACATGGCATTTGTCTTCAGAGCAAGCTGACAGGCTATGGAATAGTTTTATAATAATGGTCATAATCAACATTATAATTCCTTGCATTTGCTTAGTGTAATATGCTATATGTTTTCAAAATACATTACTTATTATCTAATTTGATCTAGAAAACAATACAGATAGTTGGAGCAGGTATTATGATATCTATTTCAGGGAATGAAATTGAAGTATAATGAGATTAAGTACTTGCTAGAGATCACATCTTAAGTAGTGTCTAAGTTAGACCTTAGTTTTCTTAATTAGGAACCCAAAGCCCCACACCCTAGGCAGTAGGCTGTCTGCTTCTAGACACCACCTCATGACTTGAACCTGTCATCTTCTGTCATCCATGTGCTACATGGGGTTTTCAGTCATCAACAGTAAAAGCTTAGAAAGATGTTCACTAGCAGTTGTTTCAGTTTTACTGATTAAATTTCAAAGGATCTTACCATTTTTGCAATGTCCCCCATCTCTGAAGTTAGTGGAAATGGCCAGGTTGACAGAGAACTAGGGAATTCAGACTTAAAAAGGAACTCTGAACAGCAGGCATAGTACAAGACAAAAAATAGTTGTAGCTTCCAGGACTTACTAGCATAGGACAATAAGAAACAAAGGATTTTATTTATATGAGAGTTTTGGTAAGCCTATAACACAAAGAGGCTAAGTTGAAAATTCCATGAGGCTAGATTTGCCATGTAGAAGACTGGCCTGATCAGCATCTCCACTAGCCAATGGGAGTAGGTGAGATCATGTTAAGGATGAATGAGACAAGGTTATGTGTTCACTACCTTCATCTCACATATGATCTTAGAGATAGGGCCCACTTCGTGAGGGTAGAGAATTCTGGTCAAGCCAGGAACCTAATGGAGGAGCAGCTCAAGCCTGTCTCTTGACTAGCACAGTCTATTTAATTTGAAGAGACTGCCCATCATTAGCAAAATCAGCAGAGTTGTCTTCAGCTAGGGTGTTGCAACATGCATATTTGCATTCCAAGTGATTATTTTTGTTCTTTCTTCTCCAGGGCTGCCTGTACGTTGGTTTAGTACTTAATACATTAAACATTTAAAAATATTACAATGGTGAAGCTACCTGCCTGTAAAAACTGCCTGGTCTTCAAATTCTTCTACAATTTATTAGGTAAAGCAGCATTGTAATAATAACATTAGTTGTTATGTATTACAATATTACTGTGTACCAACTAAATTGTATTTAATACCTACCACTTGCAAGTTGGATATTATCTCTAGACGATACATGAAGGAGCATAAACATCCAAAAAATAGCTAAATTCACCCTAGTAGGAAAGGGAATATTTCAAAGCCCCTATTCTTTCAAAAGAAGAAAACAACACAGATGCAAAGACTTCATTTCCATTATATCAGATCCTCCCCAGTCGCTTCTTGAAGTCTCCAGCTTCTGTTTGAGCCTTTTTCTCTTCTGCCTTGAGCTCTAACTGTGGGACCCTCCAGTCTCTGACCTTATCCTTCTCAGGATTCATGGAATAGGAGCAGAAGTTCGGGGCCTGGGTCCCATGTCTTTGTCCCATAGAGCTGAGGCTAGGTCTTGGGCTATTTAAGGCTTAGGGATTTTATCTGTCCAATTCACCTACACCATGGGTTGGAAAGGCCATTGTGGGCTGGCCTGAGACTTGAATACTATGGGTTAAATTGTTTCTATGGGAAAATAGTTCAAAATTCCAAAGAAGTGAATTAAAAGTAAATTTGGGGGATATCCTCATTTATAAATTCAAGATAACTTATATAGCTATGACAAGACTATAAATTTCTTTCTACCTTAATGAAAATTTAAGGGGATGCTCACTACATGAATCCTGCTCAGAGTTAGGAAATTTAAAGATTTGATGGGCTTTTATTGCTCACGTGAGGATAATGTGCTTTCTCTAAGACCTACAAAATAGTGAAATTATTAAAGAGTTTTGTTGCAGTTTTAGGCAACATTTCTATAAACTACTCTCACTTTAATGAGCATTTTTTTATGGAGGCTAATTGGGTGAGCCTTCAGTTCTTTTTCTAGCCGTAAATGAAGAAAATTCATGCAAATATCCCTATCACGCCAGACCACACAGAAATACTCCTGCCAGGCTTGGCCCAGAGTGCTCTGCCATACTGTGCAAGCGGTGGCAATGGGAAGTCTCTGATGCACTCAGGTGCCTGAGAGTGCACAGGTAGAGAAATGGGGAAAAGAGGGAGACATCTATGAGAGGTCTGATTTCTCAACTGCAAGGGTGACACTATTAACTTAATCATGTGCTTATTGAGTACCTGCTATGTAAGCTATTCTGTGCACTGGAAAAAATAGCAGGCAAGTCTCTGTGCAGTAAGAAAAGTAGAAAAAGCTTGCCATTTCTGACAATGAATTTATACTTTAAAATGAATGTAAATCTGCTCTTCTCAAGGCCTGTGTCATATCTCATGTGACTTTCATAGTGTGAATATTTTCCTGAGCTGAATGATGCTTATTATTTAAAGTCATAGTTTTTTTTTTGGTACAACATGTGTCCTCAACTCATGCCAACTACTTCGTCTAGTTTCCAATTAAAAAAATATCAGGAGAAATTTCCATGTCAAACTTGTTGAGGGAGGGATTGTGTGTCAGTCCAACATTTTCTAAGAAATGTTCTGCATAGTTTCCACCTTACATGCTGTCTTTAAACCCTAACTCCTGTGTAAAGGGCAACCCTGCCTGGTTTCAGGATTGGATTCATAAGCCAAATCTCAATTCAGACATTTCCTAATTGAGTTATCAAGAAACATACATAAAAATTCAAATTCTGTCATTTATTTGCCCTTGTGGGTTTATGTTGCATTGTCACGTTTTGTGATGATTTGCGATCATTTCTGTCTTTGTGTTGCACACAATGAGCACACAACTGCCTGGAAGATCAGAGATTCAGACACCCAGGTTAGAAGACACTGTGGGATCCGTCAGGTCAGAAATAGGGTAAGAGTACATGCGTGTAGTCAGATTCGCTTTTTTTGGAGCAGTGAGACTACGGTTGAGAGAAACGTGGAAGGCAATTGGCAAAGCATGACTGAGTGACATGAAGACAGAGAACTGATTTTAGATTTTAACAGTGCATCTGAGCAAATAAAAATGTGATTCCAAAATGGGCAATGGATGTACTGTAGGACTTTGAGATGAGGAGTGGAATGATGAATGGTGTTCAACCAAGCAACAAGTTTCTATGAAGCATGAACCAAGTGATAACAAAAGCAGCAAAAGGTCATGTAGAATTTATAATCTAGCGGTATCAAATGAGGCTTCCACACTACACCCAAACTTGTGAACCAGAGGATATGAAAGAAAGAGCCGAACCATGTAGTAAGAACCATAATAGAATAGGTCATTATGGAAGGAGGCTGGCTGGCTGCTATACAGAAATAAATTAAGATAGGGAGAGATTGAATGCCAGATGCTCTATCCAGGTGAGGCGAAAAGAAATTAAGATGGTGCTTTTGGAAAAGGAGAGAAGGAGCAAGTAGACTGAAACATAGGGTGTGAAGTATAATTATTTAAAGAAAAATTGGACATAGGAACAAAGGAGAAAGAAAATTTTAAAAGACTCAGTGTGAGTGAGCCTCATGCAGCACAGTGAAATCTACATCATGAGGAGAAGAGCAGGTTGTAGGAATGCAGGAAGTGGGGCCTAGCAGATCATTAGTCCACATTATCTCAAGTAATGTCAGACTGTCCATGGACAGTGAGAATCTGTTAGCAAGATGCACCCTGGAAAAAATCATCAGTGACACCAAGTAATCTGTATATGGCCATCTGTACAGATAGTACCTGCTTCCACAGTTTAGAGTAAGAAAATGTCATTAGGGATCAGGAAAATCTTTTTTAAAAGGTCTAGAAAAATGTGGGATAAGGCTTGGCTTAAAAATGAGTATAATTTTAATAGGTAGAAAGGAGTTGGAAAAACATTTTTGAATTGTAGGAAGAATTATAAGAACAATGGTTCAGAAGTGGCAAAAGACATGAACTGTCTATGACGGTTGGCAAAGTTGTAGACCAGCTTTTCAGGTGAAAAGCTTCTAAGCAGGAAGAGAGAAATACAGGGTTGCTGGGATACTTTATGTTATGCATTGAATGTTGTGTACCCCAAAATTTATATGTTGAAGTGTTAAATGCGTTGTGGCTGTATTTGGAGATTGGGCCACTAAGAAAGTAATTCAGGTTAAATGAGGTCATAAAGGTAGTTCTGTGATCCCATAGGTTTAGTGTCCTTATAAGAAGAAACACCAGAGACCTCTCTTTCACACACTCTCTCTCCTCTCTCTCTCTCTCTCTGCATGTAAGCACTGAGAGAGGGCCATGTAAGTACACATTAAGAAGGTAACTGCCTGTAACCCAAGGGGAGAACCCTTACCAGGCACTAACCCTGCTGCCAACTTGATTTTGGACTTCTCAGCATCCAGAAAAGTGAGAAAATAAATGTTTTTTAGGTCACTCATTCTGTGATATTTTGTTATAGCAGCCCAATCAGACTTACATAGACTTCGGCATCAGATTATATTAATGGCAGACATAGGAATTTGGTAACAGGCGAGGCATTAGAGATTTTTAAGAGGAGTGTGAAATAATCAACGTTTTGTTGGAGAAGACCCACAAGGAAGTCAGATGGAAGGAACATGATGCAGTGGAATGGAAAACAATAAAATGTGGCATCTGCAGGCCCAGGTTTAAATTCTGACCTGCCAAGTATTATGTAACTTTGAGTGTCCTATACAATTCACCTTTCTGGGCCTTAGCAATATTATCCATTAAATGGATATATAATATGCACCTCTCAGGATGTAGAAAGAAATGCCTGGCACAAAGCTGGCCTGCAATGATGAGTTGATGCATGAATTGAAGGAAGAAAGTCTTGAAGAAGTCTTGAAGTAGGGATTCTTTAAGAAAGTTATTTTAATAATCTAGGTGAAATTCTGTGTTCTAATTTTTCCTAGGGAGAAAGGAAAACTAGAGACAGATGGGAGAGAAGAGGAAATAAAAATGACAGAAATTGGCAATCTGTTCAACTAAATAAAGTAAATATGGAGATGGAGCCCCAGCTGATTATAAATGCCCTGTTGGAATGCTATTGTCTATTGTCAGAAATCAGGATGTGTAACACAGTGGGAATATGTTGAATTTAGCCTTAGGCTGAAATCATGGCAGATATATGAGAAACTTGAAGCAGCATAATTTTCCATATTTCTAAGTTCAGTTTAACCTCTGTTATTGTATTTTTTAAAATGACAGCCATTTCGTTTGACTTTCCTACCATCAGTGATTTGGATTCCATCATTTCTTCTCCTAAATTGGCCAGGAGAGGAGCTGACAGCAGAGCAGAGAGATAAATTTATCCAAGACGGGTAGAGTCCTTTTATGCTCACTGCTGGAAAAAAAAGAAAGTGCAATTGTCTTGTGACCTTTGGTAACAGTTGCTCTGCCTTCTGGGAATCAAGATTGATTTCCACATCAGCCTAGGTAGAAGCCAATTGCCCAAGAGCTGAGATTGATGGTCTATCAAAATGCAACAGCTTTCCTGGAGAAAGAACTCTGTGTCAGAGAATCACAAATGGTGAGAAAATGGTTACTTTTCTCTTGCCCCTAAGGTGACAATGAGAAGGTGTTCTTTTGTGCATGTTGTAAAGTAATAATGAAATTTAGTATTCATATAGTAGCTTCCTGACAAAGACTTCAAAGCATTAATTAGCAGTGTCCTCTTGCACCAAACCCTCTCTAAGACTCTGACAAAAGTAATGATCTTCTCTATCCTTTGAGGATTGAGTTACGAGGCACATCCAAAATCCTTGCAGAGAGGCAATGAGTAGGTTGTATAGTCAACAACACGTTGACCATTCTTAATTCATTTAAGTCTGAAATAAATATGACATCACAGTTTGAAGAGTGCCCTGAAGTTCACAAATTATGTTCATGTGTATAGAGTTAAGAGTGGGGTTTGGTTCCCAAATTCTACCACTGACTTCATCTGTCTCAGGGGTCCTAACCCATAGAGCTGGCCACACAAGAAACAATTACCACATGGAAAGCAAAATAACATTAATAAAATCTGTGCTGAAACACATGATCTCAGGATGTCTGAGGAGGAATTCTTCTTTCTCCTCCTCTGAATTTAAGGTTTGTGGAGCAGATTCTACTCTGACGTTCCTGCCCAGTTTTAGAGAAGAGAGAATGGAGGTAGCTCTGCTTGGGTCCTCTCAGAAAAACAATAGACACGTTTGGATTTTCTTTAAGGTATTTAACAAAATTTTATGTGAATTTGCATCGTGAGTCTACTTAAAATATATTTTAAAGTCGACTCACGATGCAAATCGTGAACTGCCACAGCATTTTGATCCTTCATGTAACAGAACATCCCCTTTGGGCTTAGAAATATGATCCATTAGTTCCTTCTTCATAGGCTTGCAAGGAATGGAACTGGGAAAAGGCAGAAATTGGCCTGGGAACTAATATGACTACGGAGTATGGTGATCAGAAATGCAAACTGTAGTGCCTTAAGGAATGAAATAAACAAATAATTGAATCAAACCAACATCACCATCAAGAGCTCTAATCTGGCATGGTTTCAGGCCAGGTACCAGGCACACAGTGAGGCAGGTTGTAACAGAGAGACTCTCATGACCCCTTTGGCTTGCAGCAGAATTCAGCCTGGTGGGGAAGGAGCTAAAGAGAAACAGGCTGTGAATTAAGGCCCAAGTAAGTGGATGTGGTTAATGGAAGAGCTCCAGTCCTAAGGAAAAACACTGGAGTGCCCATCAGCAAACCAAGGCCCAAGCAACAATTGGATGACTGGTAGATAGGGATGAGGAAGAAGTCTAAGACTTGGTCAGTAAACGTGCACTGAGGGTTCCACCTAGGGAACAAGACCAACTCTAATGGTGGGTCCAAGGCTTCAGATTTGTACTTAGACAGATGAGCTCTGCAACTCTGTAGGTGAAGACAGGAAAACAGATCCATTCATCCTGCATTGTACAGAATTACTGGTATGTATGTGGGCTGGGGGTTCCCATTAGAGCCTAAGCTGTGTTCTCCGCTGGAATTCAAAAACATCTGGTCATTTTGGAAGAAATGGTGAAAAAAAAAAAACATCAGAAATGTGTTTGCATCAGGAGCCAAGAAATCTGAGAGCAAACTCATTCTATCAAAAAAAAATCAGGGCCAGGTGCAGTGGCTCAAACTTGTAATCCCAGCATTCTGGGAGGCTGAGGAGGGAGGGTCACTTGAGCTCAGGAGTTCCTCATGGCAAAATTTAATCCTTACTAAAAATACAAAAATTAAGTGGGTGTGGTGGCAGGTGTCTATAATCCCAGCTACTTGGGAGGTTGAGGCAGGATGATTGCTTGAGCCTGGGACGTTGAGGCTGCAGTAAGCTGAAATCACACTACTGCACTCCAGCCTGGGCAGAAGAGTGAGACGATGTCTCAGCAAGAACAAAAAGAGAGAGAGAGAGAAAAGAAAATAGAGGCATTCACTCAGATTTGCTTTCTATCCTGTCCTTCTTAGGACTTACATCTGAGGGGACAGGTTCTGAGTAAAAATATCAAAGCAAGGCTTATTGTAAGACATTGAAGCAAATGAAACACTGCTTTTTATCATTTTAATGAAAGAACATCCAAGGATGGAGAGAAAAAAATCTGTGAGCCTGTGACACCTTCTGTCTCTAGAGAACACTGCCAGTCACTTGCGCCCCACGTAACCGACCGTGGTATATGAGCAAAAGTTCCACCCGTGGACAAAGGTAATTGATGGTAAGCACAGCCTGCTTTCTTACTTTCCTTCATTTGTTTCATGATCTGCTGCCAGAATTACCTTCCTAGAATACTGCTTCTCAAAGTATGGTCTCCAAAACACCTACATAGGATTCAGTAGGTGTTGGTAAAAAATCTGTTCAGTGGACCTCAATGGGCCCCATAGAATAGTAAAATCTAGGTGAACCTCCTGAGAATTGGCATTTTAATCAACTGTTCTTATGTGTACTCAAATTTGAGAACCATTATTTTAGAACTTAGTTTTTACCACCATGTCATTTTAATGCTTAAAGACTTTAAATGGGGTTCAGTTGTCTGTCAAATAAATTCTAACTGGCAAAATTCTAGGTAGCTCATAAACAGGTGTGCCAGGCGGCCTTCTGCGCCTCCTTTCCCCCAGGCCTGTGAGCTGCCCTGCTCGTCTGCTCTAAGCAAGTGCCTCTTTCTGGAGTACACGCTCTCGGTCAGGCCTCGGTGGGTTAGTGGCTGCTTCTGATAGAAGTTTAGGCTTGTTTTGTTTTCTTAGAGAAAAACCTTGCCCCACTTCCTCCTACTTCTTAAAGACTAAAATTCATATATCACCTCTCTACGGGTTTTCTTAACCACTCAAGCAAAATTAGTCTTTATTTTCCCCTGTTGTGATGATTAACTCTATAGTCAACTTGGTGAGGCTAATGTACCCAGGTGTTTGGTCAAATACTGGTCTAGATGTTGCCGTGAAGGTATTTGTGAATGTGATTAACATTTACAATATTTAAGTAAAGCAGATTACTCTCCTTAGTGTAAGCAGTCCTCCTACAATCAGTTGAAGGCCTTAAGAGCAAAGACTGAGGTTTCCTGAAAAAGAAGGCATTCTGCTTCAAGACTGCAGCATAGAAATTCTGCCTTAGTTACCAGTCTGCTAGTCTGCCCTATAAGTTTGATTTACTAGCCCATAGCTATGGGGCTCATTCCTTAAAATTTTCTCTCACTCTCTTCTCTCTCTCTCTCTCTCTCTCCCCCTCTCTATCTCTCTGTATCTTACTGGTTTTGTGCCCTCTCTTTCACCCGGAAAGAGAGTTCAGCTGTGCCAGAGGCTTCAGAGTATTGGCTTTCAATATTCCATAGAAAAGCATCTCTTGAACAAGGTGAACTTCATTTCAGACTACTGTCATTGCTCCCTCTCTGCCTCATAAATACAGGCTGGCAGATTGAACTTACCTTTGATTGAGAAGTCAAAGTGCTAACTTTCTATTTAACCTTTTGTTTGGAATGTGGATCATTTCAGAATGAAAGGTCTGTACTTCCCAAGTGGCATTTTAATCAGAGGGTGATTGTGAAGTGAATGTGAATTTCATTCTTCAGTTGAGAATCCTGTAACCAGCTGCTGTGCACAATAATATCTTATACCCAATAGTACTTTATATTGTATGAAGACCTTTTATATACAGTAGTAAGAGCTCAGTAAATGTTAGCTACTCTTCTTCTTTAATCCTGACAACAAACCTGGAGGTGGTTATTGATGTCAAATTGCAAAGGCAGCTCAGAGAGGTTAAGGGGTATGTTCAAGGTCACAAAGCTAGTAATTCAAGGCTATAGGTACAGTCATGCTTTGTTTAATGACAGGAATACCTTCTGATAAACGCATCGTTAGGTGATTTTGTTGTGGCGCAAACATCATCGCATGCGCTTACACAGACCTAGAGGATACTGCCTACTGCACGTCCGGGCTATATGGTATAGCCTATTGCTCCTAGGCTACAAACCTGTGCAGATTCCGACTATACTGAATCCTGTAGGCAATTGTAGCACAATAGAATTTGTAAATCTAAATATTGAAAAGATACAGTAAAAATATAGTATAAAAGATAAAAATGGCCAGGTGCGGTGGTTCATGCCTGTAATCCCAGCACTTTGGGAAGCTGAGGCGGGTGGATCACCTGAGGTCAGGATTCGAGACCAGCCTGCTCAACATGGCGAAACCCCATCTCTACTAAAAATACAAAAAATTAGTGTGGTGTGGTAGCGCGTGCCTGTAATCCCAGTTACTCAGGAGGCTGAGGCAGGAAAATCACTTGAACCCGGGAGGCAGAGGTTTCAGTGAGCCAAGATCATACGACTGCACTCTAGCCTGGGCAACAAGAGTGCAACTCAATCTCAAAAAAATAAAATCAAATAAAAAAGATAAAAATGGTATACCTGTACAGGGCACTTACTGTGAATAAAGTGCTTTCAGGACCAGAAGTTGCTCTAGGCGAGTGAGTGAGTGACTGGTGAGTGAATGTGAAGGCCGAGGACATTGCTGTATACTACCACAGACTTTATTATTTATTTTTTAAGGTTTGAGAGGTTTTAATTAACACAAATGGCTGTGCCTAGTCTTTTAAAATCAGTCCAAAGCAAGTTGAGTGAAAGCTTTCTGTTTCTTCAGTGCTTCATCTGGCAGTGATGTCAGAAAAAAGGAGCCTCCCTCCTAGATCATCAAACTGACTTCGTTCAGCTGCTTGTTGTTCTTGTAGATCTTTGTTCCCAGAGTTCTCACACGGCCTCATTTCTGCCGGTGGTCGCTCTGTCCATAGTTGTAGTACCCCTGGCACCTAAAAGGAAACATTAGGAAAATGAGAGCTGCTTGTGAAGGGAAAACAAAACAAAACAAAATCCCACCAGTTTTGTTTCTGTATCACTGTGGCTGCCAGCATCGATGGGAATCTTCTGATTCTTTTTTGTTTTAGAAAATAACTTAGTCAAACAGTATTTTAGTTGTCGTGGTGGCAGACTGTTTTTTCTGCTTAGAGCTCATGTCCTCCAGGGGGAAATATCGTTTGAGAATCATATGCAATTAAATAAAGAAGTAGAATAATAAGTTATGTGCATATAAATGCTATATGCCTTTGTGACATTAAATTTATTACAAATGTCTTTCTTTAATAATAAATTAAACTTAGCTTACTGTAACTTTTACTATTTCAAGTTTTTAATTTTTATGATTTTTTACTTTTTTGTAATAATAGCTTAAAACACAAATACATGTTACAGCTGTATAAAATATTTTCTTTCTCTATATCCTTATCATATAAGCTTTTTTCTGTTATATTTTTTCTTTTTCTTTTTTAGAATTTTGTTATAAGCTAAGAGACTAGCAGGCCTGCACAGGGTCAGGATCATCAATGTCACTACTTTCCATCTTCACATGTTGTCCCACTGGAAAGTCTTCAGGGGCAGTAACATGCATGGAGCTGTCATCTCCTGTCATTAGAATATTTTCTTCTGTAATATCTCTTGAAGGGCATTGCTAAGACTGTTTTACAGTGAACTTTGTTTTTAATGAGTGGAAAAAATATACTCTAAAACAGCAATAAAAAGCATAAGATAGTAACTACATAAACCAGTAATATAGTCATATATTATCATTATCAAGTACATATACTGTACATAATTGTATGTGCTGTACTTTTTTTGCGGGGGGATAGAGACGGAGTCTTGCTGTGTTGACCAGGCTGGTCTCGAACTGCTGACTCATATGATCCTCCTGACTCCACCTCCCAAAGTGCTAGGATAACAAGTGTGTACCACCTTACCCAGCCTATACTTTTATGGGACTGGCAGTGCAGTGGGTTTGTTTACACCAACAACACCACAAATACATGAGTAATGTATGTGTGCAATAGCATTATGATGGCTATTGTGTAGTCACTAGGCTATATAAATTTTTCAGCTCCAATATAATTATACGGAATCACCATCACATATGCAATATGTCATTGACTGAAATGGCCTTATGCAGTACATGACTGTAGCATGTATTTGTGTATGTATATGATAGTAGCCACTGCTTATTGTTAGGTGCTCATTACATGCCAAACATTTACTAACAGTCTTCCATGCATTATATCTTTTAATTATTGCAACAACTTCATGAAATAAGTACTATAATTAGTCCCATTTTGCACCTGCAGAAATTAATGCTACAAGAAAATAACTTGCCCAAAGTTGTGCAACTAGTAAAATAATGGGGCCAGATTTTAACCTCAGCTCCATCTGGATCCAGAGCCCACAGCCTGAGCTGCTACCCTCTACTGCTTTTGTACTTACAAAGTATTCATGTGTCCATGCACATAAATTTTTGTGTATGTACATTGCATGTTTCTGTTTCAAAAAGCAATAGAACAGCTCACACAGTTACTAAGAAGCAAAGCCACAAGTTGAATCAAGACCCTGTACTCTTCTTCACACGATGGCTGCCTTCTGGAGTGCTTGTGGCTACTGTTTTAACCCACATGCTTTTGTAAAAAAAAAAATCAACACCAATTTTCAATTAGCTCTGATGATCAGGGCCAGGAAGAACACAGGTCACTGAATCCAAAAATAATCCCTGAGACATATTTTATGCAATTTCCTGTTTTAAAATCTCCTGCCAAAGCTGTTAAACATAGTCTTAGAGATGAGATGTGTCCGGGTTGACCTCATTTTCCTTCCGTATCCTTCCTGGGACAGAGACTCAAAGCTCAAATGACCAAGGCTGGGAAACAGGAGGGGAGGCTGAGCGGAACGTGTTGGGGAAAAAACTTGAATGACATACGCGAGGGATTGAATAATTGAGGATTTGGGGCTCCATTATATAAATTCTTATAAGTCTAAGTGCAGGAATGGGAGGGATGAAGGGAGAAGGCATGGATGTGTGGCAGTGGCATTTAATTGATCCAGAACAGGATTTTGCACTTTAGGTACATTGGATGCACTTTTGATAAATAGATGACTGACTGGCTGAATGAAGGATTAGAAATTGTTTAAACTCAACTGATCTTTCACACATATAGCATACCTTAACTTAAAGGAGCAAGTCCGGGAACCTTTATCTCCAGGGGGTATCACGAACAGGACCTGTCTGAGGAACGTTTGTCAATTTTTGACAGTCTAGCATCTAATCCCTTAGTCCTATTAGCACCTGACATCTCTTAGTAATCCCATGTTATATGCAGTCTTTGAGTGAACAAGTCTCACCAAGAAAAGGAATCTTAAGTGCAGCCCATCTGACTCACTCTCCTATAACTTTGAACGGCATGGGGTCTCACCACTGGTTGAGGTCATCTTCTTGTCAGCAGCAGTGCATCACCTTCTGTCTCCAACATGGTCTCTGCTGAACTGTCTGCTGCCAACTTCCAGAGTGCCTTTGGCATACACCGTGTTCTCACTCTAATCTTCCAGTCTCTTCTTAGTTATATAACTCCTGGTTACTCTTCTAATATATTCTTTTTTAGATTTAAGATTGTCAGACTTTTTCTATATATTGTAATCAAGAATGCTATCTGATACAAGCCATGTGAGTCATTTAAAAAGAAATGGCTGGGCCAAGTGCGGTGGCTCACACCTCTAATCCCAGCACTTTGGGAGGCCAAGGCAGGCAGATCCCCTGAGGTCAGGAGCTTGAGAGCAGCCTGGCCAACATGGTGACACCCTGTCTCTACTAAAAATAAAAAAATTAGCTGCATGTGGTGGCACATGTCTGTAATCCCAGCTACTCAGGAAACTGAGGCACAAGAATTGCTTGAACTCAGGAGACAGAGGTTGCAATGAGCTGAGATGGCACCACTGCACTCCAGCCTTGCTGAGAGAGAGGCAAAGAGAAAGAAAAAGAGAGAGAGAAGGAAGGAAAGGAAGGAAGGAAAGAGGGAGAGAGAAAGAGAAGGAAGAAAAGAGGGAAGGAGAGAAGGAGAGAAAGAGAAACAAAGAAGAAAGAAAAAAAGAAGGAAAGAGGGAGGGAGGAAGGAAGGGAAAAAGAGAGAGGGAACAAGGAAGAAAGGGAAGGAAGGGAGGGAGGGAGGAAAGAAGGAAGGAAGCTATGTGTTTAACCCTCACTTGTACCAAAGCCATAAAATGTACCACATAGAGCACAGAGTCTAATGTTATTCTTATTTTTTTACCTGACACAGCAGCTCTGTCAAACAACATTGACTAAAATAAGCACAGCACTGAAATCACCACACAATGAACTCACAGACAAATAGAGAGGTTCCGCTTGGGAGTCCCAGAGTGGAATTTTTCTTGCTAGAAAACTGCATTGCTTGTTGACTCAAAAATTGGAAAATGTTTATTTGCAGTTAAAATTAGAGCACAGTTTAACAGAAAAGACTTGTCACAGATATCTTCTGCAAGCTCTCTACTCACAGTGGTGACCTCTTACAAACAATTTATTCAAGATTTAATGGGTGATTTGTGTTAGGGCAAGCTCGGGTGCAGGTTTTGTGTGGAAAGATACCCCCATCAGTCCTTGGGGACCCACATAAACAGGCAGCCAGTATTAGGAGAATCCCTCTTATTGAATTGATAACACTTCCACAGGTCGTCAGGGAACCAGGTAATTGTAACAGTGTTTCTGGACCAAGTTCCATTCAGGAATTGGAAAGATGTATTTAGTTATTAAGAACTGTATTATCTGTGCTACAGTATGGAAGTAGGAAAAAGAGAGAATTAAGATTGTAACCAAATTTTTAGCACCAGATTAAGTTCCAGTAGCACTTAATGAAATTATGTGTACATTTAAAAAGTGAATGTGTTGGGCCTCCCTCCCTCCACTTCCTCTCTCACCCCTGCTTTCAAGTGTTTGAGTCATCAGACTGAAACAACTAGAGCAGACACTGCATTAATATATAGATAGCTGTATGTGTTGCCAAACCACAGTTACAGTGGAGTCAGGAGGGGGAGAAGGGAAGCAAGGGAAAGTGTAAAAGGTCAAGTTCAAAGTAGGAAAGGAAACTCAATTCAGGGATCTGTGCCGGTTATCAATTAATTGCCTCTGAGCTTCAAATCCACCGTTTATTACTTAATTCTTTGATCATGGAATGTGGACCCTTTATTAAGCATTTCCCTTTTGCAAAAAGCATGAATTCAACTTTGCTTGTACAGGGCACTGGGGATGGGGAGATATTACAGAGGAAGGGCTTCACTTTCTGGTTCTGAAGTGTTGCTGTTTCGTTTCTGTCTTGCTCCTACCACACAGCTGCCAGTGATAAGAGTGAGGAAACACCAGTAACTCTCTTCCCCAGACACCTTCCTGGAGCCGTCAGTCCTTTGGCCAGCATGTAGCCCTGACCCTGAGCAGCTGACCCCTTTGCCATGGCCCTCTCAATGTAGGCAACATGCATCCCAGGCCTCAGGTGGCCTTGCCCGTAAGTGAGCTCGTACCCAACTCCTGTCTGCCCAGCCCCACTACCAGCCTTAACCAGACCACCCCAGAGGCTGTCTTCTGCTTACCTGGGACAGCACTCCCCACCCCTGGCTTCATCTGTGTTTCTACTTTCCAGGACTTCAGTCCTCAACTGTGTTCTGAAAACATTAAATGGAAAATTCCAGAAAGAAACAATTCATAAACTTTAAATCACATGCTGTTCTGAGTAGTGTGATGAAATCTGTGCTGTCCTGCTCTGTCCCACCCGGGAGTGAATCACCTCTTTGTCTAGCATGCCCATGCTGTACACGCCACCCACCTTTAGTCACTTAGGAGCTGTCTCAGTTATCAAAGATCAACTGTCTCAGTATTGCAGTGCTTGTGTTCCAGTCACCCTTATTTTACTTAGATGAACCCAGAGCACAAATGTAATGTTACTAGCAATTCAGATATGCCAAAGGGAAGCAGTAAAATGCTTCCTTTGTGTGAAAAAAGTAAAAGTTCTCAACTTGATAACAAATAAAAAAAATTATAGGTTGTAGTGTCACAATGGCCCCAGGGTGCAAAAGTAGTGTTAGTAGCAATTCAGATATGCCAAAGAGAAGCAGTAAAATGCTTCCTTTGTATGACAAAGTGAAAGTTCTCAACTTGATATGAAATGAAAAAAAAATTATAGGTTGAGGTTTCTAAGTTTTATGGTAAGAACAAATCTTCTATTCATGAAATTGTGAAGAAGGAAAAAGAAACTCATGCTAATTTCTGTCCCCCCTCAAACTGCAAAAGTTATGGCTACAGTGCTGGTTAAGTACTAAGTTACGATGGAAAAGGCATTAAATCTGTGGGTGGAAAACACGAACAGAAACAGGTTTGGATTGACAGCAGTCAGTCTGGCACTAGCTTCAGTTTCAGGTCTCCACTGGGTGTCTTGGAAAGTATACCCTGTAGATATGGGGTGATTACTCTACTGGCGTGGCCCAGAGATCTCCAACAAATGAATTCAAACTGTACCTCAAAGGAGGTCTAAATCCTAGCTTAGGGAGGGAGTCTCCCTTCCAAATTTTGTCTCCTTCAAGTACTCTCCCTCAGACCTAGGGTATTCTTTAGAGTTCTTTTTTATGTATTTATAGCATCTCTAAGTTACTTGTCTGTTGTAGTGAATAATCCTCTATATCAGACTTCCCCTGTATGATTTCTGTCCCACAACTGAAAGCTAACTGATAAAGAATTGGTATTGGAACTAGTTTCACAAAGATGGGATTAGGGCATTGTTTCATCATGCATTTGGGTTTTAGTGCAGGGCTGAGCTCCTTGACTATGGGGAATAGGATACTAGTAATCCATGGTATACAGTGGTATTGTAACTAATCAAGCTGTAACTTGTGGTTCACTGTGATGAAGAGCCAACTGAAACAAGCACCATAGCATCCCAAATGATTGCTGTACTTGACTTTAATGGCTAATAAGGACTATGATTTGATTGATTTTTAAAATGCACTTGAATACTTACAAAAATAAAATGATATGCTCAGATTCTTTAACTTTTAGCTTAAGTGACTATCTGAGAACTAAAGACCTTCCATGACAGCTTTGAAAGGATCTCCTTTTTCTTGTAGCCACAGTGCTAATATTGCTGAAAATAAAAAGCAACCATTTAGTTGCACGGACTTCTGAATTACTGCAGTCAAATTCACAGTCTTGTCAAGTTTCCTGTGTGAAGTTGAAGACATTGACTAGAAAAGGATGAAGTCCTTAAACTTAAAATGGCAGCATCTGATTGGACCGGGGGGAAAGCTGAAATTGTGAATTCCCATGTGATTTTGAATCTTCTTTATCTAGAGAATTAGATTCCTCTTTGATGTCTGCCTTGTTTGAAAATCCTGTGATAACCTCAGGATTATATGATAATCATGTGATAATCCTCGGAAATGGTGATAACCATTTTCAAGGTTCTGGGGCAGGAACCTTGAAAATGGACACTCATTCGTCTCAAGCCATACCATAACCACACTCTGTTGCCACTAGACCCATAACTAGGGTAAAATTTCACCATGTTCCAGTAGGCCAGGACACACTATAACTCGGGACAATATAGCTTAAAACCAAAAGAATTGCAAGACTTTGCTTTTGCATATGGAAAGAAATTCAGGGACCATGTTCAAGAGTGAATTGTAAAGGTGTTAGACCATGTGGCAGCACTTAGCCAGAAAGGCAAGGTGGAAATATTTACCATAATAGACATCAGAGATGTACCAATAATCAAAATGCGTTGACATGCAATAATATTTGTCAGTAGGCCAACTGATCAGGGTTTCCAAGGAATTAAATAGATACGTAGCCTGCTAGAATATTTCTTGACTGATAAAATAAACTCTAAATTTGGAGCAAAAAACTTGACTTGAGTCCTCACATTGAAGAGTCATGGACTCTCCCTGAGTTTCCTGACTTTAGTCAATTCACAGACTCAGCGTTCCTTAATTGAATGGGTGTAAACAGAATCCTGTGGCCATTAATTAGAGTGAGAATGTACTGGAGAGAAGGAAATACCCAAACCTTTGAGGAAATTATTGAATAGTAGTCTGAATTAATGACAATTCCCGAAGACCCAAAATGCCACTATGGTCTGATAGTCAAAGCAACACTTACAGTGATCAAATAATAAATAGAATCTACTTCTAATGTAACTCACAATTGGCTCTCTGACCATAGGATCAGAGTGATTATGTCAGGACTAAATGAAAGCCCCTGGAACATTTCTTCACTATCAAGATAGTGAACTAGAAGCAATATCCCATTCCTAGAAAAATTGTAAAGATTAATGCTACCATCAAAGATTTAAATGTAGCAGAGGTGGTGATACCTGTCACATCCCCATTTATCTCACCAGTTAGGCCTATAATAAAGTCAGGTCAATCTTGGAGAAACTTAATCAGATGGTGGCTCTAACTGCTGCTGCTCTTCTAGATGTATTATGTTTTCTAGAAAAAGTCAACATGAATTCTGGCACTTAGTATGTAGCTCTTGATTTGACTGATGACTTTTTATTCAACCAATTTGTAAGGAATACAAGAAGACCTTTGTTTTTACCTAGCAGGACAATCAGTATTCCCTTATAATCCTGCATCAGGGTTCCATCCATTCTTCTCTAAGGATTATTATACCCTGCAGGGACTATGACTGTCTTATTCCATAAAATATCACACTTGTCCACTATGGCAATGACATTATTCTCATTAGATCTAATTAGTAGGTACTCTAGATTCTTTAGTATGACATATGCAAAATAAAGGGTAGAAGATAAACCTCACAAAATGCAAGTGTTTGAAACCTCAGTGAAGTTTCTGGTGGTCTACTGGTTTGCAGCATGTCAACATATTACTTCCAAGATGAAAGAAGAGTTGATTCACCCCATTTCACTAACCATGGAAAAGAGGCACTTTGTTTGCTAGGCCTTCTTGTATTTGGAAGACAACTTATACCACATTTCAGTGTGCTGCTTTAACTCATCCTCAGAGTCACCTGTAAGGTTGCCACTTTCAAGTAGGGACCAGAGCAAGAGAAGCAAGTTTAGCCTGCAGTACAAGCCAAGCTACTACTTGGTCCTTACTATTCAACAAATCCATTTGAAGTGACCATGACAAATAGGGACGCCATGCGGAGCTTCTTGTTGAATACCAATAGGAGAACAACAACAGATGTTTCTAAAGATTTGAGAACAAATCTCTGCTATCTGCTTCAAATAACTTTTCTCCTTTCAGAAAACAAAACAGGTTCTGACTTGCTGTTGAGCCTTGGTAGAAACTGAATGCCTAAACATGAGATACTAGTTGACTATGGAATCCAGCTTATCCTCATAAACTGGATACTGTTTGACATATCTCTTCATAAAAGTATATGTCATCAGCAGCAATCTATCATGAAACTAAAATGGCATACAAAAGATGGAGCTCAGGAAGGTCTTGAAAGTAAGAGTAAGCAAACTGGTCACATTAATTTAACACCAACTCGTGTTGCGTTGCCTTTTGTATTTCAATCGATGTCTATGGCCCCTGGAAGTACTTTTTAGTAATTTACTGATGGAGAAGAATGTCAAACCTGATGGGTCTGTATGATATGATTGTTCTAACAAAAAGAGGACAGCCGCATCACTACTACTTAGGCGTGACTCAGATGGATGGTGCTGAAGGAGAATCCGCTTCTCCCAATGGGCAATACTTTGAGTGGTACATTTGGTTACTCACTATGCTTAGAGTGAAATATGGGCCAAATTGTAAAAGCACACTGACTCTTGGGCAGTTGCTAAGTTTGGGTGGATGGTCAGGGATTTAAAAAGAAACAGGATTGGAAAGTTGGTGACAAGAGGTCTGGGAAAGAGCTATGTCAACGGACTTCTCACAATGGCACAGACAGGAGATATTTGTGTTTCATGTGAACACCCAATGAAGGACATCCACTGCAGATGAGGCTCTTAATAATAATGTGGATAAAATAGCATGCTCTAATGATACTAATTAGCCTCTTTCTCACCATACAAGTTCTTGTTCAAGGGGACAATAAACAAAATAGTGGCAAGTCCAGAGGGACTCAACAACATAGATTTCTCCTTACTAAGACTAAACTGCTTGATGCTCCTGCCTAATATGCCAACAGCAAAGACCAAAATTGAGCTCCCAATATCGCACCATTCCCCAGGGTAATCATCCAGCAATCTGGTGGTATGTTGATTACATTTGACCTCTTATATCATAAACAGCACAAAATTTATCTTTAATGGGATAGACTTGTGATCCGTAATTGATTTCTCTACACATAATGCTTCTGTTAGTATCATCACCCATAGACTCAGAGAAAGCCTTATCTACTGTCAAGGAAGTCTGCATAGCACTGAGTCTGATGAAGGAACATATATCACAGCAAAGTAAGTGCAGCAATGGACTCACATCTATGGCATAACTGATTTTCCTACCTATCACATCACCTGGAAGCCACTGGGCTCACTGCACTGTTGAATTGCTTATGTACAGCTCAATTACTGAACAGGTTGGGAAACAACACCCTAAAATTATAATATTTTGTATATAGGATGCAGTATGTTCTTCAAATCACAAACCAGTGTATGATACTGTTTCCCCATAGCCAGAATACTGGCCCCAGGAATCAAGGTGTAAGGATGCCTCTTCTCACTATGGTTGCTTAATAACTCACTCACAGAACTTTTGCTCTGTGAGTTCAGAGGTCTTTGAATCCAAGGAGGTAATACTTCCACTGGGAGACACAATGGTATTTCTACTGAATTGGGAGATGGGATCTTCACATGGCCATTTTGGGCTCCTTATGCCACTTGAACAAACAAGCAAAAAATAAGTTACTCTACTTGTTGGAGTTCCTGATCCAGAATACCAAGAGGAAATTGAGTTACTGCTGCACAGTGAGGACAAAGAAGATTTTGTTTGGAACACAGCGGACTCTTTGGAATGCCTCTTAATACTTCCGTATTCAATTTTTTAAAAAGTTAATGAAAACTACAGCAATAAAATAAGAAGTTAATTGACAACTTAGATCCTTTGAAAATTAACATTTGGGTCACTCCACCAGATAAATACCCCAACTAGCTGAGATTCTGGCTGAGATGGGGAAATACCAAAGTGGTATTGAAAAAAGAACTAATTAAATATTAACTAAAGCTTGTAACCAATTAAAGGAGTAAGAACTGTAGTAACTTTGTGTGTTTTCTCTTTATTTGTTATATGTACTTATTTGTATGCTAATCATTTTCTTCTCGCTTCTTTACCCATTTGTTTTCACTTTACATGCAAGCTGTTGTGAGTTAACTTTAAATCTTACTCTTTATGTAACATAACATTCAGTGGGATTACAATGAAATTTGGGAGTCATTGACATAGCCAGCGATGGATACAATGACTTTTGGATCTATATACATCTCCTCACTGTTGGGAAAAGAATTCCTCACTAGCAAGAAGGATAGTTGTATCTTATAAGGATTATTTACTTATTGTATGAAAGTTGAAATGTGCATAAGATGATGTATGGAATCTGAGTTGTCAAAAGAACAGACAATGACATTAATTTATTGCTTATCTCCAAATCAAGTATGCATTATCTCCTCTGTAATAATGGAGCCAGACCCTCCAGATATTTCTCCTTCACAGCAGGCATTACGATACAAGCTTTATCAGTAGAGGGTGTGGAGGGATATTGCAGGAAAAAAGGAGCTTCTCTTCTTGCCTTTGGGGTGCTGCGCTGTTGTACTCTTCCTGTTCCTACGACAGCTTCCAGGAGTGGACATGGAAAAAATCCAGTGGTGCTCCACTGCAGCTGCTTGTCCAGAGCTTGCAGGTCCTTGCAAGCCCACATTCCTGACCCTAGCATAGTGGCTACCTCACTGCGGCTGTCTCCACAGACACCACATGCCCTAGGTTTTACACCACCCTGCGAGAAAGTGATCTCTCAGTACCCGAATTCAGTATTCTAATGCGTGCTGCTTAGACAACTAGAGTATCTTCTGGGACCCTCCAAGAAGTTTATCTGACTGGAGAGTTTTCCAGCTTTACTAATAAATCTATTCTAGCATGTTCTTTTTTCTGAGCCTTTTGTTCACTTATTCTATAGTCATATCGCCATATCAGTTCTGGCATTTCTACTTAGTGTGCGCCATCACTCTTTTCAAGCGTTCAGGAGCCTTTCTAGCAGCATGTTGGCACCATCTCTAAGGACCTTGACCTTTCTAGGGTGTGAAGTCCTATACTATGGGAGAGTACATTCATATCAATGAACTCTCTCTTATCCAACTTTATATTCCATCTCCCTTGACCTACAACCCTCAAGATCTAGTTCTAGACAATTTTTCCAATTCGTGCCAGAAAGTATTGGTCAAATTCTATAGCCCTTTCAATATATAGTCTTATCTTCCCCTAGCAGGCCCAGCGTGTTGTGCCCAATTGGGTTTTGCTGGGATTTGACCCTTTTTATTCATCTGGTTTCCAGGAAAGCATAACTGAACCATATCTTGTGTAGCAACTACCTCATTTGAGTCCTCTGCATTATCCTGAAATAAAGAAGGGGCCACTATCTTCTAAAAAGTGTGAGTAGGTCACCGCTATATGTCAGGTGCATTCTGAGAGTTCAAGGTTCTCAAATGCATCTACCTATCCCTATCCCTATCCCTATCCCTATCCCAAGTCTCCAAGTCTCACTCTTCCACTAGTAGAATTTGAGCCTAAAAAGACGGCTGTAGTAGAAAATTTAATCTTCTATTAAATTCCACTACTAAGTGGAACTAAAGCCTGAGCCTGATCTTGAGTCTGGTCTTCCAGTCACAGGAGATACCTTAAGTACTGCCTAAGAGTTATCTCATGCCTGCACATTTTGTCTGGAATTGATGACTTACCACCCACAGCCTGTTATTATATCTCTTCAATGAATCATTGGTACTTAGCATCAACCAGCCAATCCCATGGTTCTTATGGATATCATTTCCTTCACATGTCTCTAGCTCTATAAAAATTCCATCAGCCAGTTCATTTTCTTCCACCAAAATGTTGTTCCAGTTTGCCACCAGTGAGCATTTTAAGTACACTGCCACAGCATTCCAGGGTCCATTTCTAGAACCACTTCTGATAGTTACATTGGTTCTCTGGCAAGAGATACCAAAAATGAATAGTTGACTGTTGGGGTGAAGGAGCGGGCTCTCAGAGATATAATTTAAAGAAAGAAAGGAGGGCAAGATTGGGTAGAAGAGAAGCTGATTGACAACTGAGGCCTCAGCTGATCCTATGGAGAATTTTGAAGCTGAAATTCCCTTCACTGCTTCTCAAACTGAGTCCCAAAGAAGCTGGGCCTTTTTCTCCCTACTTTAGCATATTGTTGGCTATGAGCCACCTTTGCTGGGTAGTGTAACTTTGGGCAAGGCCAGTCGCAGAGACTGAGGGTAAATCCAGTGAGGAATACAGCTGTGAGGCATCAACAGCTGATAGTCCCAGAAGTCAGAGACTGGGTAAATGAGACCTAAAGAGGAGATCTGGGAAAAGCACCACAGTATTTACTACCCCACTAGCTGGTGAGCCAGATCCTAGTAACATGTGCCTAGCCTGGATCAGAATTAATTCCAGAACAAGCCAGTAGGTTTAATGTCTTCAGTGCCAGCAGATGAGATTAGCTGGGTATGGAAGGGACTGACCACTTGCATCTATTCCAAAATAAAAATTTATTGAGAAGGAGTCATTTGGGTTCATTTAATTAAATTGTAGTTTTTATGGACATGGCGTTTGTATTCTTCCCTTTGTTCCTGTAGTTTGGAATGAAAGAGGAATGAAAAGAAGGAAGGTCGTTGGTTTATTGAGCACGTGGGTGTCAGTCTGTACCCTTGGCAACTCTGCCCTTTCGTAGATGAAACTGAAGGTGGAGACAAGCACCAGGCTCGCAGTGTGAATTACTTCCCTCTTGTCACAGTTTGGTGATTAATCAGCCGTGACTTCAGAATAAAATGGAAAGTAACTACGGGTAAACATGGCACTCACATTAAATCAAGTTAGTTCATCCTGATTAACATGGCTTCCCTCGGAAACAAATAAATCAGTAGTCATCTCTGGTTTTAAACTGTGTTCAAAAGAAAGGAGGGCTGAGGGATGCTACAGCCATTCTGGAAATTATTGCTTACATCCCTGAAACAGGAAAAATATCTTTTGACCCGGCAGTTCTACCCTGAGCATCCACAGCAGAGGGCCAGCTGAAGTTTGTGTGCAGCTGAGGTATGAGTCCTCCAAACCCACCTTCAGAGCGACTGTCCTGCTGGCCTGCAGAATCCAAGGTGACATGAAGCTGACTCCTCTGAATGTCTATTCTCTCTCCCTGATATGAATGGCTCCCTACAGGGCAGGGGTGCAGTGAACAGAAGCACTCACCTCAGGTGCTACATTTAAGTAGCCACCAAAACGCTCAGGAATACTGACAAATATTTTTGAAAGTCAAAAGTAAGGCAAAAAAAAAAAACAAAACCATGATGAACAGATATCTAAACTTTAAACAAAGACAAAATCAATTTATTGATTTTAACTTTTGCCTTAAGTTCCAATGTAGTTCATTATTGCACTGCTGAAGGGGAAGACTGTAATTTCAAGGAATTAGATTAAATGGACTTTCTACCTGAAGTTACGGCCTCTAGAGCAGTGGTTCTACAACTTTAGTGTACACCAGAGTCACCCGGAGAGCTTGTGAAAATGTAAGAGCTCAACCCCAAACCTAGAATTTTGATTTATTGAAAATGACATGGGACCTAAGAATGTGCATTTCTAACCTGTTCTTGGCAATAAGGCTGTTGTTGATGCAATGATATGGTCTGAATGTTGGTGCTCTTCCACATTCATATGTTGAAACCTCACCACCAACAATAGTTTTAAGAGGTGGGGCTTTTAGGGGGTGATTAAGTCATTAGGGCAGAGCCCTCATGAATGGGATTAGTGCTCTTATAAAAGAAGTTGAAGGGAGCTGCCTTGCCCTTTCTGATGTGTGAAGACTCAGAAAGAGGTCCCATCTGTGAAGCAGAGTGAGCCTCCACCAGACACTGGATCTGTTGTTATCCTGATCTTCAACTTCCCAGCTTCCGGAACTGTGAGAAATTAAGTTTCTATTTTTTTTATAAATGACCCAGTCTAAGGTATTATTTTATAGCAGCTCAAACATACTAAGACATGCAGGAACCACAACGTAAGAACCACTGTAGAGACAGCTATATAAATAGCCAGTAAATCCCAAAGTAGGAGCTCAATTAAAAAAAATGTTTCTGGTGAGCTGAGTGAGTAAATGAAATGTCATAATGCCAAGATCAGCTAGCAAGTGCATTTATTCTGAGTAGGACATTGAAAGTGAATTTCTGACCCCTCCTTTTCTTGAGAAGCACTTTATTATTCACAATGAATGGGCTTATCTTTCTACTGCACAATGTAGTACAAGGTGACATATTTCAGACAGCCTTGGCAGAACAGGGGTAGGCAGAGAGAACTCTGATCACCACTCCTGTACTCTGGGGTAAGCCAGAACCATGACAGAGGTTTGAGTTGCAATTTATTCTTCAGAGCTCCCCTCCACTCATCCCCTACCTTTCACGATATCTTTTAACCACATGCTATTCAATCCTTTCCTACAGTGATACTTCCCAGACCTGGCTACTACCAAGCACTGGCAACACTCAGAAAAGCGGCTTCCTAGGCTACACTCAGAGAAAAGATTGGGGTAGAGATGGCAAAGCAGGTATAAAGGAGACAACAATTCACTTCATGTCAGGGAAAAGGACATTTTAAAACCTAGCCACGGGTTAAGTACTAAATTTCCAGACTCTGTGAAGGTGTCATAGCTTCACAGCAATTGAAAACTTACTCTTCACACTTTATTGACAGTCCTTTTCAAATCACATCAGGAGGGTACTTGGAAAGGGGTTATTTACAGTGACACACACTTTAAGTAATGTTCTTTTGATGGAGCCTGACAGTCTATGATTTTAAGACATGGTTTGACACAATTTAAAAATCTACTTCAGTTGAGTAGAAAGGTCAAATCATAAATCTGGAAACATGGGAAAATATTAGCATTGATTGCTTTTCTAAAATTTTTATTCTTCCTACTTACATGGATACTTGGATATCAACTAGGCTGTGGGTTTATATAGTTACCTTTCCTATTACAATACTGCAGGGGATGAATGTAATTCTATAATAGTCGTCCTGAAAATAAAGCAAGAAAAAGCACGCTATCAGAAAGGAATAGATTCAAAAGAAGCCAGCAACAGCAGAGAAAAATACTCCGTTCCTTCCCCTTATCTCTTCTTCTAATCTGTCTCAATTCTAGGAAGGAAAAAAATCCTGACTCCTATAATTCTATGTTGTTTTTTGGACCTGAAGAGTTCCAGAAGGAAAAGAAAGAATAGGGAGTTGGGAGTTATAAGATATTATATGTATATATATGATTTTAAGACATGACATATGTATATGATTTTAAACTATATATATACACACACATAAATACACATACATACATAGTATATACATATGTGTGTGTATATATTAATAGATTTATATTTAGCTAATTTTTTCTTACTGGACTTGTTCAAAAATAGGCTAGAAGTATTAGTGAGAATGCTAATTTGACATAAATGCAGAGGTTCAGGCAGAGATTGTAACCAGTAAGTTGAAAGTGATTAGAAATTCAGAAGGCGCTCTTTTCTCCATATTGTATCTGTGTTCCTTGTTGTACATCTGCTTTACACTTCTATTTTTGCTGATCGGCTGACACAAAAGAAGGTTGATGTAACAGCACTTCCAAGGTTATTAACTGCATCACAAAAAAATAGTCTAGACTGAGGCTGTGGTAGCTGCATTCCAATTCTCTGCTATGGAGGAGTGCACGCTGATTGGCCCAGTGTGATGGAGGTGTTCAATCAACAGCATTGGATCAGGAGTCACGTTGTATTCACCTAGCTGTCTGGGATTTCTGCTTAGGTGGGATGATTTCTAGATAAAGTGAGCAATTCTCAGTCCTTGGACAGAAAGAACACCCCCAAATTATCCCCTACACTGAATAAACACTTGGCAAGAATGTGGAAATCAAGCATCAGACATGATTTTCAACTAAACGAGCTTCCAGGTCTCCTTTAATGCCATAATTCCACGATTGACGAGAAAAGATCAAGAGAATGCAAGAGGAGCGACAGCACTGGATTATGCTCATCTTAGTGACATTTGAAGATTAATTAGATATTTTAGTAAGAGCTTTGAAGATAAAACAGGCTGGAAACAGCATTAAGTCTTTACTTCCAAGTCCTAGGAAAGTAGGTTGGGAGATGAATTAACATCAAGGCTGTAACGTTGTGATGACATTCACTGAAAAATTGAGTACACTGTGTTTTACAGGATACCTTTCACATCAAAGAAGACTTATATGAGGCCCAAGGAACTAGAGTTCAGAAAGGAGAAGAAGCTAAGATTTTAGATTTATTAAATAGCCTTAAGATCCATTTATTATACTCATTTCAACATATAATCAGTCTTTCACAAATTGGGGGTTTGGACCTGGAACAATTTCTGTAGATGATCTTTTCCTCCTTCCTCATTTTACGGATTGGAGACTTAAACCCTAGAACAGTAATAGCATAACTGGTGCTATTATTTGAGTCTCCTAATTCCCATTTCAGTCACAGAAAGCAGAGAATATTTCTCTATTTGGTGTGATATGTGATTTGGAAGATTCTGGGAAGCCTTTCTCAGCAACTCGAAAATATTTTCTGCACTAGCCTGTTACTCACACTAGGAACCACACCAATTCTAATTCTTAACATTCTATTAAGCACTGCTTCTACTGATGTTCCTCTTTTAAGATGAAAGCACTGCAAAAACAGGTAATAGATTAATTTGGTAGTTAATTAATTATTATGTTTATTGGAATAACAAAGAAAATAGATTTAGAAGTTCAATAAATACGAGACTGAATTTCAGTTCTACCACTAACCAGCTCTGGGACTTTTTGCAGGTATTTTCAATCTGGGAGTGTCAGGATTACCATTTGCAAAACAGGAGAAATAGCATTATCAATATCATAGGATAGATAGGATTAAACAAAATAATATATTAAAGCCAAACTTAGCCCCATAATAAGCACTGAGTAAGTAACATGTAAATGGTAAGCACTGATTAAATAGTAGGTACTATCATCATCATCCTCATCTTCTTTTTCTACTATAAATTGTATTGAAACAATTTCTTCTCGGAGGAAGGATGAACTTGCAGTAACAGGAGAAGGAAAGTAAGTACAGGAAGGGAGATTTGTAATACTAAAACAGAAACGTTTCATACATCCCGGTTTATAAGATAATCAGTCTGGCTTATGTTAACCAAACCAAAACTCTTATAAGCACCCATGGATTAGAAAAACAAAAGAAAAGCAAAAATTTAAAAAAGAAAACTTGTAAATTTGTTTAATTTCCTTGTAGACTCTGGATATGAGACCTCTGTCAGATGGAGAGATTGTGAAATATTTCTCACATTCTGTAGGTTGCCTGTTAACTTTGATGATAGTTTATTTTGCTGTGTAGAAGCCATTTCATTTAATTTGATCCCATTTGTCAATTTTTGCTTTTGTTGTAATTGCTTTTGATGTTTTTGACATGAAATCTTTACCCAGGCCTATGTCCTGAATGGAATTGTTTAGATTTTCTTCTGGGGTTTTTATAGTTTTAAGTTTTACATTTAAGTATTTAATCCATCTTGAGTTAATTTTTGTGTAAGATGTAAGAAAGGGGTCCAGTTTCAATTTTCTGCATATGGCTAGCCGGTTCTCCCAGCACTATTTGTAAATTAGGAATCCTTTCCCTATTGCTTGTTTTTGTCAGGTTTGTCAAAGACCAGATGGTTGTAGATGTGTAGTCTTATGTCTGAGGTCTCCATTCCATTTCAATGGTTTACGTGTTTGTTTTCATACTTTGGTTACTGTACCTTTGTAGCATAGTTTGAAGTCAGGTAGCATGGTATCTTCAGCTTTGTTCTTTTTTCTTAGGATTGTTTTCGCTATGTGGGCTCTTTCTGATTCTATATGAATTTTAATATAGTTTTTTCTACTTCTGCTAAGAATGTCAATGGTAGCTTGATGGTGATAGCATTGAATCTGTAAATTACTTTGGGCGGTATGGCCATTTTCACAATATTGATTCTTCCTATCCATGAGCATGGAATATTTTTCCATTTGTTTTTGTCCTCTCTTACTTCCTTGAGCAGTGGTTTGCAGTTCTCCTTGAAGAGGTCCTTCACTTCTCTTGTTAGCTGTTTTCCTAGGTATTTTATGCTCTTTATAGCCATTGGGAATGGGAATTCATTTATGGTTTGGCTCTCTGCTTGTCTGTTGTTGCTGTATAGGAATGCTTGAGATTTTCGCACATTGATTTTGTATACTGAGACTGCTGAAGTTGCTTATTCGCTTAAGAACCTTTTGGGCTAAGACGATGGAGTTTTCTAGATATAGGATTATGTCATCTGCAAACAAAGATAATTTGACTTCCTTATTTCCTACTTCAATACCATTTATTTTTTTCTCTTGCCTGATTGCCTTGGCCAGAACTTCCAATACTATGTTGAGCAGGAGTAGTGAGAGAGGGCATCCTTGTCTTGTGCCAGTTTTCAAGAGGAATGCTTCTAGTTTTTGCCCATTCAGCGTAATATTGGCTGTGTGTTTGTCATAAATGGCAAAATCATTAATTCTGAGTTATGTTCCTTCAATATTTAGTTTATTGAGAGTTTTTAACCTGAAAGGATGTTGAATTTTATTGAAGGCCTTTTCTGAATCTATTGAGATAATCATGTGGCTTTTGTCTTTAATTCTGTTTATGTGATAAACTACATTTATTTATTTATTTGTGTATATTGAAATGGCCTTGCATCCTGAGAATGAAGCCGACCTGATTTTGATGGATAAACTTTTTGATGTGCTGCTGAATTCAGTTTCCCAGTATTTTATTGAGGATTTTTGCATTGATGTTCATCAGGGATACTGGCCTGAAATTTTCTTTTTTTGTTGTATCCCTCTCAGGTTTTGGTTTCAGGATGATGCTGGCCTCATAAAATGAGTTAGAGAGGAGTCCCTCCTTTTCTATTGTTTGAAATAGTTTCAGAAGAAATAGTACCAGCTTCTCTTTGTACCTCTGGTGGAATTCATCTGTAAATCTCACTGTTCCTGGACTTTTTTGGGTGATGGTCTATTTATTAATGCCTTGATTTCAGAACTCGTTATTGGTCTATTCAGGGATTCCACTTCTTCCTTGTTCAGTCTTGGTAGGATGTATGTGTTCAGTAACACGTCTTCTAGATTTTCTAGTCTATTTGCACAGAGGTGGTTATAGTATTCTCTAACGGTTGTTTGTATTTCTGTGAGGGTCAGTGGTTATATCCTCTTTATCATTTTTTTATTGTGTCTATTTGATTCTTCTCTCTTTTCTTCTTCATTAGTCTAGCTAGTGGTCTATTTTATTAATTTTTTTTAAAAACCAGCTCCTGGATTTATTGATTTTTTGAAGGAATTTTGTGACTCTATCTCCTTCAGTTCAGCTCTGATCTTGGTTATTACTTGTCTTTCGCTAGCTTTAGGGTTTGTTTGCTCTTGGTTCTCTGGTTATTTTAGTTGTGATGTTAGGATGTCAATTTGAGATCTTTCTAGCTTTTTGATGTGGTCATTTAGTGCTATAAATTTTCCTCTTAACACTACTTTAGCTGCAACCCAGAGATTCTGGTATGTCACCTCATCAAAAAGTGGGCAAAAGACCTGAACAGACACTTCTCAAAAGAAGACATTTACATGGCCAACATACATATAAAAGAAAGCTCAACATCACTAATCATTAGATAAGTGCAAATTAAAACCACAGGGAGATATCATCTCATGCCAGTCAGAATGGCAATTATTAAAAAATCAAGAAAATACAGATGCTGACAAAGCTGCAAAGAGATAGGAATGCTTTTACACCATTGGTGGGAATATAAATTAGATCAGCCATTGTGTAAGACTGTGGTAATACCTCAAAGACCTAGAACCAGAAATATCATTTGACCTAACAATCCCATTACTGGGTATATACCCAAGGGAATATAAATCATTCTATTATAAAGATACATGCATGTGTATGTTAATTGCAGCACCCCAGTCAAATATGAATAAAAAACAGATGGGAAGATAGGACAATCCACAAGAAAGTCAAGAAAGCATTTCTCTCCATTGTAATAATAAAATTATTACTCCTACTAGAAGATCTCTCCCAAAGCATGGTGTCCAGTGTTTTTCCTGCAAGTCTATTCCATTCTCAACTTGTATAAAGGTCTTTTTGTCGGGGAGAGCTGGCAAAGTGGGCCAGTATGCAGAGAAATTGTTGAACTAGCGTTGAGAAGCTAAGAAGGTGAGATGACTAAGCCAGTAAGCTTGGCAATGGGTTCTCATGACGTGGTGAAGAACTTTGTAAACTTGCTAAGGAGACTGGACTCTATTCTGTGTGTAATGGGAGACAGTAAGTGGTATCTGTGCAAGGGGATGTCATGTTTGAGAAGAATGATCTTGGCAAAGGAAATTTACTTTTATGAATTTCATTCATAAAAGGACAGATTTAATTTACTCTATAGAAGCCAAAATGCTCTGTCAGGCAGCTACTCTAAGATGAAATAGGAGAGTGGTTGGAACCTCCAATAGAAAAAACCTTTATCCATGTATCATGTCATCAATGAAACCGAAGTTTTACATTAGGAGAATCTGTGGCATACTGAAAATTATACTGGACTAGGAAGAGAAATCTGAGTCAAATAACTGGGATTAAGTCACTTAAACTTTCTGGGCCTCAGATTTCTTAACTATAAAATGAAGATAAAATTTGTCCTATAACACTTAACTATTGTGTAAATAAATGAAATTATCATATGAATATACTTGAAAAGTGGTATAACAAATGAAGATGTGTATATATGCTCTGATTTCTAGCTCATTACTCTATCAGATACATCACATAGCCCCTAATTCCTAGGATTATCTTGTCAACAAAAGGTTTGCTGAGAGATAAAGACTAATTTCTTCCTTTGGAAGATTTACAAAAACTTCCCAAAGCAGTTCTCAGCAAAAAGTGTTGGTAGTTAGTATACTATTCATTGTAAATTCTCTTGATTTCTATAGAGTGGACATATTTTACCCATTTTTCCTCCATTTCTTTTGCTTTGCAATCTTCTATAATACCAAGGATTGTTATAACCACGTGACTCAAATAGGATCTGCTATAAGGATTGAACAGGCGAGTATAGGTGACAAAAGCTAGGTATCAGAATTGTTTCCTGCAGTATGTCAAATTTGAACCAAGGAGCAGGAGTTCCTACCTTTAGATCGCATTTGCTGTTGCTGGAGCATTATGAAAATAGTGGTCTACAACAGATAAAATGCATCCAACATACAGAGTGAATTAAATTCAGTTGATGGAAAATGCTTCTGCAGTGGTGCCTAGAACCACACTTAACTAAAGCCACATTCATTCTCCTTTTCCTATGATTTGATTCACAAATGTATGCCTTCTTCTAGCCTTGATCTCATTGATGTTAAATTTCCATCCTTTTCAAATTTTAGAAAAGTCCTTCATTGTACATCCTGAGTTTTATTTTAATGGACACTTACTTGCTGTTTTATTTTGAGCAAGTATGGTAATTTTAAAACATGGCCTCTAAATATTTTGACATTCCTTTCATCAAAAGGTAGTTTTTATGTCCCTTTCCCTGACGTCTTGGTGAACTTCTAATTACTTCAACCAACAGAGTATGGAGGAAGAGATGCTATGTAATTTCTGATGCTGCTCAGAAGTGCCAGGTCATTTCTACATGGCCTGGTGCAACACTTTATCTGGAGAAGTCAGCCATCATGTTAGAAGTTGGGCTATCCTATGATCACCATGCTAGAGAGATTACATGTGGGTATTCTGATCTACAGTCCCCTGTCAGGTCCCAGTTGACAGCCAGTTACATCTGCCAGTCATGTAAGTGAGCCATCTTGAAAGTCAAGCGCAGTCTAAACTTCCCAGGAGTGAAGCCCCAGTGGCTACTCCCAACCAACAGACTGTGAGTGAGAACCGTAAGTTCTTTTCCTGACCAAACAATCTGAATGACACAGAAAAAAAAAAGTTATTTAAAATCCCTAAGTTTGGAGGCAAATTCTTATGCAGAGTGACAAGTCACTTAAAAGCTTTGAGGCTCTTGGGGATCATCTGTAAAACTGAGGTAATATTCCTCTTTACAGAGTTAATTTAAGAAATGAATGAGATGGAACCTGAAAGGCGCCTCACAGTGTATCTCTATATTATAGACTCTCAATAAATATTCCTCTGCTTACCTTCCTCCCATTAAGTGAGATGATCTAAATAAAAGGGATTTTATACACTGTAGGAAGTTTTTCTAATATTTATTATTGTCTTCCTGGACCTATTGTCCAAAAAATATATTCCCAGAAAACCCAGTGAGTCCCTGGTCTGAGGCATACTCAGGAGCTTTCTCTGGTTGTTGGATCATTTTATCCTCAGCGTTTCTTCAGTGTCCACCCATTTTTAGTGACCGTCATCATGTTCACACTAATGTTCCGTTTCCTTCATCTGTAGGGAGTACTTAAAGACACAGACAATGTTTTCCAGAATAATCTTGTAGTTCGACAAGTAGATCAACAAGTCATAAATGCTTGTTGAAGTTCAAGAGTAGATGTTTGAATTTTCCCTGGTAGGAGTAAATCAGGTACCTCTTTAGAATCAAAAGCATGGTTGTTTTCTTCCTTACATGCCATGTCTTCTTGTTCTACCAGTTGAGGATAATTTTGTTTTGTTTGTTTTTGTGTAAAGTGATGTCAAAAGAAACTGTCATGATTTCTCTTTGCTATGAAGTTAAAAGCAGAAGTGTTTGAGACTTCTGATGAGAAAATCACATCAGACAGAGAAACTGACAGTAATCAGAACAACTCCTTTCTCAAGTAAAAAAAAAATCTTAAATTAAAAAAAAAAAGAAAAGGGAAAGAAATGTATTAATTAGACAAAGATAATGAAACCTTTCTCAGCTCTCTCTAACTCATGGACACATCAAGAAATTAGAGACATTTCATGATGAGCTGGAGTATTAGGACTATATTTGCTGAATTTATTTTTTCACGGTTCAATGATGAAACAGTAAATTCCACAAATAGATTTCAAGTTTAGTCAAGCATTTTGGCTTTTGAACATTAATCTCCTGAGCAGTGAGCTCTGTACACGCCTGGGAAGGTTCAACACAACAATGACATGTGACAGCAAAATATCCAGGCACTGAGCAATTTAGATCCTCATATCACCAAATGGGATTTGGTGGGTGGAGGAGAGGGGAGCACCCGAAGTTATTTTGTCGTTATTCTGTTACAGCTCTTTCTTCTTTCTGTTGCTGCTGCCAAAAGCTGTGCTGGCGGCACACTGGCTTTTCAGTGTTTATATTAACTCGTCTTAATCAAGGAATCCTGACTTAACCTTATTCTTTCTCATAGACACAGTTCAATGTGGAGCCTGTGGTGAGCGTTGATTCAGTAGGTGGGTTGCCTCCTTAGATGCAGAAACATAGGGCTAGAAGGAGTGAAAGCAACACTTTACATTGGCATCAGGGAGGGCATTGTCCAAACCACCTCAATTACAGAATAATTTCCTCTCATTTAGAAGATCTCCAGACAGAGCTTGAATGGCTCACTTGGCAACAAATTTTGGTTTTAACAATCTCTGTAGCTAGCGTTATCCTTCCCTCCAGATAATGCCATAATTGTATACTCTAGATGAAATGTTTTCTCCTTTTCTTCCCACAGTGCTTTTGAAGCCAAACATGATTTCATATATAGTGTTGGGTCATCGTGAAGTCACCTTTCAGACCTCCCTCTAAATTAAGGAGTCTTCATCCTTTCCTTAACTTTTTCATGTGTCCTGACCTATGAGAATCTGTTATATGCATGTTTAATTTCTATGAAATACCTTATCATACAGCTTAAAATTCTGATTGACTAGAAGTGAAGTGTTTTTTGTTTTCTTCCTGCATCGGTGCTACTTTATTTATGCCTCAGTAACGAACAACAACAATCACTTAATGGAAATGGTGACAGGCAGAATTCTGAGACAGCTTCCAGGTTCCTGCCCCTCCACCCCCTCCGGTGTGCATGCTTTGATAATCACTCTCCTTTCAGTGCAGGCAGACCTGTGTGTATGATGCCACTGATGTGATTATGTTGCTAATCTGCTGACTGGGAGCTAGCCAAAATGGAGAATTTTCTGGTGGGCCTGACCTAGCCAGGTGAGCCCGTTTCTGAGTCATAGAGATTGAAAATGTGAAAGGGATTCGATTTGACGGGGAATTCTCTGCTGCTGGTTTTGAATATAAAGGGAGTTGCGTAATAAAGACTTGAGAGTGGTCGCTAGTTGCTGAGATCCATCCCTAACTGAAGCTAGCAAGAAACAGCTCTACCAACTACTTGAAGAAATTGGGAAAGGAATCCTTCCCTAGTCAAGTCTCTAGAGGGGAATGCAGATAACTGACACCTTTATGTCAGCCTTGTGAGACCCTGAACAGAGACATGAGTCACTCAGTGCCTGGACCTCCGACAGAAATGAAAGACAATAAATGTCTGTTGTTTTAAGCCACTGAGTTTATGGTGATTTGTTACACGGCAATGGAAAACCAATATAGGCACCTACTCATGAGTTACATTGTAGTAAACACATTTCCTACATTATAGGTATCTCATCTAATTCCTACAGCAACCCTTGAGGTAATCACTAAGTCCATTGTCAGAGCAAGAAAACAGAAGCTCCGCTCCATAAACAGAAGCAGCAAGGACTGATCCTTTAAATATTGTGAATTTCACTCTCACTTTATTTGAATTTTTCAGAGTGAAATACACAGCATTCTTTAAACATTTTACCCCAAGTGATGCTGTTTCCTCTGAATTGCTTTGCCTGTCCTAATAATTTTATTGATACAGGCTGATGCTGGTGACTTGGAAATAGTATTTTGATCCAAACCATTTGGCTTCTCATAGGTATGAGGCACTGAGGGAGCTATTTTCCATTTAATTGTGCTTTTGAAAAATCAAATGCAGACTTGGGTTTTAAAACTATTAATCTTACACTTTTTCACAAAATAGAAATGGAATAAGATAGCTCTGTCCTCCCTTTTTTTAAGCCAAAAAATGTAAGCATGGAATGTACTGGCTCACTGCTCCCACGCTATCCTCACCAGCACAGTTTGCCCCATCCCTCCCTAGCCCACCCTTGAGGATACTTTCTTGCCACTGTCAGGCTCACTCCTGCCTCCTAGACTGAGATTAAGAAAAGCCTCCTGGTTTGGAGCTCATAATCAAGTCAGCCTTGCTGCAGTGCTCATTTTAATCCAGTATCCTGGACCAGGTAAGTGAGTCTTTTTTTTCATCTCTGCTTTGTATCCCAGTTCCATTTATCAGGTTACTAACTGGCCCCATCATGCATTCCTTCAGTAATTACTTTATTTTTAGCACTGCCAGAAAGCAAGTCTTTTCCTACCAAAACACAGGATTTTCAGTGGGGTTAAATAAATATGCCTGTGTTCTCACTTGAGACAGCAAAAAGGGAAGGAGTGAAAATTATGGAAAGAATTGAGGACAGAAGGGTAGAAGGTAGGCAGCCAAGTGTGGGGGAAAATTGAATTAGGAATATGAAGACAAAATGAAAAATAATATTAAACTGAAATGGAGAGAAAGAACGTAAGTGAGAATAGAAAAACATAAAACAACCTTCCCCAAAACAAAGGATAAAGAAAAAAGAATTCAGGGGAGCTGTAAATATCTAAGACGTAGCAGCAAGGGCCTGGGAATACTTAGTGTTTGAAGTTCTGAGCTTTATTTCTCTGCAGTGAGGGTCTTAAAGATGCTTAAACATATGAATAAGCAGCAAAGTAACATGACCCCTTAGCTACAGGAAAGGGGTCCTGATCCAGGATCCAGACTCCAAGAGAGGGTTCTTGGCTCTCTCACAAGAAAGAGTTCAGGGTGAGTCCATAAAGTGAAAGCAAGTTTATTAAGAAAGTAAAGGTATAAAACAATGGCTGGCCAGGCGTGGTGGCTCACGCCTGTAATCCCAGCATTTTGGGAGGCTGAGGCTGGTAGATTACCTGAGGTCAGGAGTTCGAGACCAGCCTGACCAACGTGGAGAAACCCCGTCTCTCCTAAAAATACAAAATTAGGTGGGCATGCTGGCACATGCCTGTAGTCCCAGATACATAGGAGGCTAAGGCAGGAGAATCACTTGAACCTGGGAGGTGGAGGCTGCAGTGAGCTGAAATCGCACCATTGCTCTCCAGCCTAGGCAACAAGAGGGAAACTCCTTCTTAAAAAAAAAAAAAAAAAAAAAAGGATGCCTACTCCATAGAGCAATAGAGCATCCACGAGGGCACGAGGGCTGCTGGTTGCCAATTTTTATGGTTATTTCTTGATGATATGTTAAACAAGGGGTGGATTATTCATGTCCCCCTTTTTAGACCATATAGGGTAACTTGCCATGGCATATGTAAACTGTCATGGCACTGGTGGGAGTGTAACAGTGAGGACAACCAGAGGACACTTTCGTTGCCATCTTGATTTCAGTGGATTTTAGCCAGTTTCTTTACTGTAATCTGTTTTATCACCAACGTCTTTATGACCTGTATCTTGTGCCGACCTCCCATCTCATCCTGTTACTTAGAATGCCTTAACCATCTGGGAGTGCAGCCCAGAAGGTTTCAACCTTATTTAACCAGCTCCTATTCAAGATGAAGTTGCTTTTGTTCAAATACCTCTGACATTTTCAGAGATTATTGTCAATTCAGGAGTCAAATCATTAGAGATTTTGAAAAAAAATCAGATGAGGGTAACAAAACTCATGATAATGTAATATTGACATTTTAACACTATGTATAAATATTGTTCTACATATTTTAACTAATTTAATCCTGAAAAAGAATCCCCTAAAGTTATTACTATTTTTATGCCCATTTTACAGATAAAGAAGCTGAAGTATTGAGTATTTAAGTGATTTGCTCAAGGGGAGGCCAGGACAAGAAATAATGAAGAGGCCGATGTGGTAGGAATGTAGGAAACAAGCCATTAAGAGAAGATGAATATGGAGAAGTGACAGGGGCAAAATTCTGAAGACTCTTGGAAACCAATATAAGACATTTGGCTTTTACATTTAGTGAGAATGAAAACCATTGAGGGTGTTTGGGCAGAAGAGTAATATAACTTGACTTATGTTTTTTAAAAACGTAATTCTGGTGACTAGGTTGAGAATATTTGTAAGCAGGAGTGGGAGTTGGGGGTGAGGGACTGGGGTTGTGTATGTCAAGGGTGACCAGGTAGGAAGGCAGAGTGGGGGTGGCTTGATCACTAAACTGATGCTAGATATGAATTAGCTATACTAGAAGATAATGAGAGATGGTACATAAAATCCTACACGTTTATTACAACTGTACATATTCCTTAATTACAACTTACTACATATGGATTAATCTAGATGAGTGCTTTCTAGGTATACTTTAGTAAATTCATAGTCAACTCATCATAATGAATATGGTGGTCATTCTTTACAAAGCAACTTCCTGTGCATTACTTGGAAAACACCCCAATTATGCATATGTGGCAACTACTGCGCCAGCAATTTAACATGAGAAAACAGACTTGGTGACCTTAGAGCTTCACCTGCCAGTATAATACGAACTGTAAGTCCTTTTTCCACTGAACTCAACTTCCTAACTGAGCTTGTGCCAAGGGGCATTTCAAGACAAAAATGAAAAAAGAGGCTACACCTTCCAGGATAAAGACTTTGGTCTGAAAGTAACATGTACATTAAAAGTTCAACTTTGATAAAAGTTACAAATTACTATACAGAAGGAGTATAATAATTTGTATACTATAAATTACTAGACAGAAGGAGTATAGTAATTTTTAGTAATTACTATTAACATGAAGGAGACCCCAAATAAATATAACAAAGGCTTTTATAAGGTGATCTTAATTAAAATACTAAAGAACATTTTGAGAAAGTACTCAAAACGTTTCCTCTGCTCACTGCAGCTGCAAGAATCAGCACAAACATCCACATCCTATTATCTTTTATTTCCAATTCATGGAAACCTAACCTGTCAGTTTTTCTCTTTTTTTCTCAATATGTAGTCACATTAATTCAGCCTTTTTTTTAGAATTTTTCTTTTCTTGGCTGTTAAATAGATTATCTCCTCTCTAATGACAAGGCCAAGAGTCAGGTGAGGCACTCACCTTGAGCACAAAATTTAAGGGAGAATTGAGAAGCTCAATGATCAAGATAATATTTTAATGTGATTTTTAAAAAATAAAAATCCATAGTGAGAAAAATATCACAGACTGGGCGTGGTTGCTCACACCTATAATCCCAGCACTTTGGGAGGCTGAGGTGGGCTGATCACTTTAGGTCGGGAGTTCAAGATCAGCCTGCCCAACATGGCAAAGCCCCCATCTTTACTAAAAATACAAAAATTAGCTGAGTGCGGTGGCATGCACCTGTAATTCCAGCTACTCAGGAGGCTGAGGCAAGAGAATGGCTTAAACCTGGGAGCTGGAGGTTGAAGTGAGCTCAAATCACGTCACTACGCTCAAGGCTGGGCAACAGAGTGAAACTGTGTCTCAAAAAAAAGAAGAAGGAAAAACATCACAATTTTAAAGACAGTGCCAGTATCACTCAATAACCTTTTGCCTCAAGTTCCAATATGGCTCAGAATACACTGGAAAGTGATATTTCCTTCTGATGTTTTATGTTTCAATAGTCTTTCCACATGTATATTCAGTGCAGGCTAGAGGTAGTTTATCTTGGGTGAGGCTGAAATACAAAGAGAGTAAGAATAGAGACAGGCAAATACTGTGTCTTGTAAGATATATTGGACACTCCATGTTTTTCCTTTAATTTGTTACAGCTTCTCTAAAGCATCACAAAATGTAACCTGTCATCATCTTAATCTCTATCACACAGATCAAACACCAAGCAGGCTTGCCACGCCCTCCCTGTACTAGTGGTTTAGATGCTGCAATGCAGCATATTTAAAAAAAAATGCTAGCTTGTATGCACCACTTTGCTTGTGCTATGAAAGCTGGAAGTAAATGCTGGCTATTTGGAGATGATAATAATATGACTTTTGAATAAGCAAGGCACAAACAGTTAATTATACAGTTAACACAAGCTGTGACCATCAGGCAAGTGTTACACTTAGCGCAATTGCTTGAGCCATTAATTAGAGTACAGTATTTCCTCTTGGGATAATGCTGATTAAAATGTATATACACTCTTCTGGAAGATAACTTCAGGGTTGATGTGAAAACAGCAAAGACAGATTTTAAATAAATACCTTTGCAAGAAAAGACATTTTTGTACAGAGGGGAATGCTTGTCTCCCTGCCCTGTTGAGAGCGGAGTATCACAGAGTTATTTTGTGGTTGGCTGGGCAAGTTTTCCAGAAAGATAAAAGAGATGAAGAATGAGAGTGGGAGTCAACTGAATTCTTAGTAACTAACAAACAATTTTCTTTGGAGTTGACTTTCCCTTTAATCTTTTGTAATTGCAGATACATAATTCAATGTGCTTTTATAAAATATACATGCCATTTTCCCTGTAAACAGGTGTGAGAGCTGACCTCAGCAATTAGCAAAACTCTCATACACACTGATTTAACCGAAACATTGTGCATCCAGAAATCCCTGCAACATGAGTTTGCTGGGCCTTTGTGGTCTTTAAATACTCATTAAACATTACAACTAGCTAGGACTCTCTTGCGGGCCAATGGAGGAGCATTGCTGAGCTGCTCACTGATGATGTGAAAATGCAAAAAGTGAGTAAGCGGTCACAGTGCACCCTGCCTTCTTCCAGTATAGAAGCTTGCCCTTCCAACTGTCATCTGAGGACCAGCAATATCAACATCCCCGTAGAGCTTGTTAGAGCTGCAGACTCGCCCTACTCTACACCTATTGTATCACAATTTGCATTTTAACTAGATCTCCATGTAATTGTTATGCACATTAAAGCATAAGAAGTACTGGCCTAAGAATATTTTGCCCACAAATCTGGGCTTAGAAAGCAATCCTTGTGACTGGAGAAAAATATCAAAAGAGTGACATAATGATCTGCAACTGGAAACAAATGCAAAGCAGATGTGAGCCATTAGAAATGTAGCAGTCCTGCTCAGCAAGGAGTTTACAGGCTTGTATAGTTCATGGGTAGGTATCCTTAATAAATGGGAGACTTTGTTGTAGATAAAATCATTGTTAGATATTTGGGAATTATGAGGAAGAATATGGAATGCCCTAAGGGTTGGTAGGGGTGATTGCTGGAAGTCTCTTACAGACTGAGCAGGTGAGAAGAAGAAAGGACAAGAAACCATCTTCTGATTTTTGTGTTTGTGGCCGCAGACTGTGCCGTGCAAGACTTGGTAAACTGGTCCTTACTGCAGAAGATTTTATACATAGCGCCTAGTGGCTCACAGGTAGTGTCTTATTGGATATTGAATTTCCACACTTTTGACTGCATGAATCAGTAAATACTGGGGTTTATTTTGCCACATATAGGTCTACATAGGTTTAATACAAGTAAATAGCAATAATAATAACAGTCTCTGCCATTAATGGAGTGTCTCCTTTATACCAGACACTCTCAGATGACATAAAGTATCTCTTTAAACCCACATGGCCCTGGAAAGGTGGTATTATTCATTTTTATAATGAGGAAACTGAGACACAGGTACCACTGCTTCAGCCTTTGCCTCAAACGATTTCATGTGCCTTGAATAATTTGCTAGTTCTCCTATTTCAGTATGCCATTCTTCTCTGTCTGTTGGTCTATAGTCGGTCACAATTCATCTTTGTCACCTATTCCCTGACCCTGACCAATTACTGACCATATCTCCCTGTTCTCTGCCATGTGATAAGCTTTGGTCCTCCCAAAACACTCTTTTCTCACCTCTGCCATATTGAAGCCAACCACCCCTCTCTCCCCACAGAGTATTTCACTGTTTGCCTTGCTCTGCTCTTAAAGGCTCACTTCTTCTTTGTAGAATGATGCAGTTGCTAAGAAGAGCTATTAATTTCATGACTTCAGTGAATAAAAAAGGCTTCCTTTTCTTCATGTCCATTCAAGTAAAAAGCTTCTCTCTGAACTTCTGGTAATTTTTCATCACCAAATGTGCACAGGCTCTTGGAAGTAAAATGATTACTAGTAAAGGGGAAAAAAAGTTATTTTACAGTAAGTAGAAAGTGATCTCCATTAGGGTCAACCCTCTGGGTGCTCTAGCTTGTCTCTTTGTGTTCTAAGACAGATACATCCTTGAGAAAAATCTACTCTTCTAATCCTGGAATAATTTAGGGAAGCAAGTCTTGAACTTCTTCTATCAAAGCCAAAGAAGTAACCATAAAAGATGTCTCCAGGGGTGTAGAAACGCGTCACCAAGGGGGTTGGATAAAAAGATGAAATTTGTTTAATACCTGAAATATTCACTTTTAAAAAGCATGCAAATTGTAATGACCCTTCCACAATGTCTTTGTTTTACTGAAAAAAATAATTTTAATGTCTTTTGGATTAAATTTTGGAAATATTTAGCTCCAAATTTTGGAATGAAGTTAAAACTTGTGGATAATGTGCTATGTTTATTCTGTGGCTTTTTGTATTCCTGGTACATTGTCATGTATCTTCCTGAGCAGCCAAATGTTAGGATATTATAGTACCCTGATGATTTTGCTAAATAATTATTATGCCAAACAAGACAGTAATTCAAAGAAGGACAAGTGTCTGAATCTTTGTTCTTTCAGAAAGCTTAAGAATAGTAGTGAGTATCTGCTGCGTGACTCCTGCAATCTCAGCATCTGTTTCCAGTTAGAGAGCCAGGGAGTAAATTGAAGCAGAGTCACTGAAGCAGGTGTTCTTGGTTAACTGCAGAGCCTCCCAGTGACCACTCTTCAGACGAAACTTCTTATAATAGCTTCCTTCCCTGAATCTTTTGCGAAACATCAAATCATGAAGAGCTCTTGTGAGTATCACTTAAAGTTTTTTTCCTGTCTTACACAGCAAAGAGGGAAGTTCACTGAGTCAGCTTAGATATGTGTATGTGTTCTATCTGAAAATCTTAAAATAAAAAAATGGAGACGGAGTCTTACTCTGTCACCCAGGCTGGAGTGCAATGGCACCGTCTCTGCTTACTGCAACCTCTGCCTCCCAGGTTCAAGTGATTCTCCTGCCTCAACTTCCCGAGTAGCTGAGATGACAGGCGCCTGCCACCACAGGTGGCTAATTTCATATTTTTAGTACGGACAGGGTTTCGCCATGTTGGCCAGGCTGGTATTGAATTCCTAACTTTCAGTGATCCGCCTGCCTTGGCCTCCCAAAGTGCTGGGATTACAGGCATGAGCCACTGCACCTGACCCCATGTGACTTTAATATTTTACTACATATCTTCCTTGGCAAATAACTAAATCCTGTTATGTAGGAGGGAGTTTGGAAATAGTGCTTAAGAACCACCCACTATCTCATTTGTGAAGTACATTGTCAGAGTGGGGGGCCAGGCAATGACATCAACAGACTTATTTGGTTATGTCTTTGAGCCTTCGGATCCTTGTAATTGTTTTTGCTTGATAAAGCTATCTTTTGTTATAAAAGACTTTGCCAAATAAATGTCTTAGGCTTAAGGCACTAAAATAATGCCAGCTTCAAAATTAGTGAACAGATTATGAAAAATGTCTGAACAACAATTTGGAAGGCAATTTGTGTCTATATTTCTATCTGAAAGAATAATAGTTTGTAAATGAAATACATTTTAGGCCATTATTACAAGTGTCAGAACATGAAAGGATTGGTGAATTGGAGAAACAGAAATTAAAAATTAAACTTAGAAAAATAAGTCAGGAGATCTTAATGGTACAAAATAAATGAGACAATAGAAACATAGAAATTTCCTTAATTCATAATGTAGTTCTTTGTTCTGAAGATTTGTTCATTGTTGTAAAACTAGGTACATTTAATCTTTTAAATTGTTGTTATGAGAATACTTTTCTTCATTTATTTTAAATATATCCTACTGAAAAGAGAGTATATATAAAAACACATTTACAATTTAGAACATAACATTAAAATGAACACTTACGTACTTTCTAACCAGCGAAAGGATAAGAACTTTAATGGTGATCTTGATGTATCTGTGTCCAGATGCATTCTTCTCCCTTTACCTAGGGTAGAAATCATTGCATATTTTGTGTTTATCAATCTTTGCCTTTAAAAAATGTTTATTCATATATATATTTATGCCAAAAAAAAGGTGGTTTAATTTTGCTTGTTTTGAGCTTTGTAATACCTGTTTGTAGTCACCATGGATATAACCTTTTTTTCCACTCAAAATTAGCTTTCTAAGAATCATGCATGTTTATAGGTATAGCTGTGTGATATTCCATCATGTAATACTACAAGTTATAACTCTGGTTATATATCTATTTTCCAATCAATGAACACTTTCAGTGATCCTAATTTTCACTATTATGTGCAGTCTGGCAAGGAGGACTCATATATGACTCCTGGTACACAGGTACAAGGATTTCTATAGACTATATACCTAATAGTGGAACTGTTGAGTCTTAGAGTATTCAAATGTTTAGCTTTACATATTATCACGAAACTGTTCTCCAGAGTGGCTTTCCAATGTACTCTTTTATCAGAAATGAGTTTCTATTGATCTACATCTTCTCTATAACATCTTATTTTAGATAATTTATTTTTTTCATTGGTATAAAATGGTATCTCATTGTCTTATGCATTTCTCTGGTTAATAAGAAGATTGGTCATATATCTATATGTTCATTGTGAAATGTCTATTTTTTTATTGCCCATTTTATCTATTGGGATGGCTATCTTCTAACTGATTTTACATAGTTCTAGTGGTTGCTTATGCATTCCAGAGGCCAGTTCTTTATTAATCATATGTGTGGCATTATGGTTCACATTGTTGCTCTCTTGGTATCCTCTGATGAGCACAAGCTTCTTATTGTCATGAAGTAGACTTAGCAATCTTTTCTCTATGAATTGTTTTAGGCTCTTATTTAGAAACCCTTCTCTACAAATATTCTCTAATATTTTCTTTTAAAAGTTTTGAAGTTTTGAGTTTTACATTAAATTATTAATCAAATTAGAATTATCTTCCGTATATATGTGAGATCTCAATTCTTGCTGCATTAACCAATTTATTCTGGTATCAGTATCTTCCCACCTTAATAGCTATTGGATTATAATAACTCTTGATATTTGGTGTGCCAAATTCCCCCAACATATTAATCCTTTTGGATATTCTATTCTCAGTCCTTTGTTTTTCCATATGAAACGCAGAATCATCAAGTTTATTTAAAATTCTACTAGGATTTTGATCAAAAGTTTTTATAACTATCAATAACTTTTCAAAATTTGACATTGTTAAAACTAACTTTTCTTATCCATGAATGTGAAATATTTTTATTATTTTATCTGCAAAAAGGAGTAAAGATAAAAAAGAAATATCTTATATTTTTAAATGTTTTTATGAAAGTATTCTAATTTTTCGTCTAGAGGTAGCACACATCTTTTTTTAGATATATTCTGGGATAATTTTTAGTTCTGCTACTTTTCTAAGTGGTATCATGTTGGGAGTCCCTAAGAAATTCCTCAGGCTTGATGACCCACTAGAAGGTCTCATAGGACTTAGAAGTGGTTTTGTTGATGGTTATGGTTTATTATAACAAAAAAAGCACAGATCACAATAAGCAAAGAGAAAAGGCACATTGGGCACCGTGCCCGGCCTAAGATCAGCTTTCTTAAGCTTAGGATATCAAGTTGTCTTGAGAAATAAGGCACAAGGATTCAGGTATTCTCCTCCCAGGAGTAAATATGCTAACTGAAGCTCACAAAAAAAGAGAAAAGGTAAATACAAAAAAGGAGTATAAAACACATATAAGACAGTTTTTAAAATGTGTAACATGCATGTAATTGAAGTCTCGGAAAGAACAGAGACAAAGAATGGGAAAGAAGTAATATTTGAAGAGATAATAACCAAAATTTTTCTAAAACTAACCCACAAAATCAAGAAATTCTGAAGAAACTAGTCAGGATATATGCAAAGTAAACCTCACTTTGGCTCATAGTAAACTGCTGAAAGCCAAAAACAAGGACAAAATACTTAAAGCACCCAGAATCAAAACAACATTGCTTTCATAATAGCAGTAAAAAAACTAATAACTGAATTTTCCACAAAAATGATGGAAGCTGGAAGATATAAAGATCTTAAAGGATATATTCTACTCCTGGAATTGATGTGCCTTGGTCATAATGTCTTTTTAAAATACAAAACTGTAATCGGTTTCTAAATAGTTTAAGATTTTTGCATCTAATTGTTCAGAAATTTTCCCCTTTTTTTATATTCTTATCTGCTTTAGCTATCGAGGCTAAAAATGACTGCTTTAAAAGAGTTAAAGGAAAGTTTTCTCTTTGTTATACTTATGAAAAAGTTTACATACAATTAAAATTTGGTGTTTCATAACATTTGATAGATTTTCTTATACAACTATTTATATTTGATGTTCTATTTATGAGGAGGCTTTAAAATATTGATTTGACTTCTTTAGTAGTTGTAGGGCACTAAAGTTTTCTGGTAGTTTAACTGCAGCCCACATAACATTTAGTTCCAAGTATTTTTTTTTATTTTCCATTATAATTTATTCTTTGACCTAGGAAGTATTTAGAAGTTTGCTTTTAAACTGTCAAATGTATGAAATTGTCTTAGTTTTCTTTTTATTACTAACAGCTAAATTATTTGTCTTCTTGTTAGAGAAGGTAGTCTTTGGTACTTTTTGAAATATTTAAAGCCTTTTTGGCTTAGTAAGTGATAAATTTGTGCAAGTGTTCCTTGCATGTCAAAAAGAATTATCCAGAATTATCCAATAATTGGATACATTTTCTTTATGTTTATTAGGACTCTCATGTTCATTATGTCTACAATTTCTGTAACATTGCTAGTTTTGATCTATTTTACATGTCAGATAGGTCTGTTTAAATTTCTTACTATGATGGTAGATTTGTTACACTTTCATTGTAGCCTATCAATTTTTGCTTTATATATTCTAAATAAATGTTAATATGTGCCCATATAAGCTGAAACATTATAATTATTTTATCTTCCTGGAAAATTGTAATTTTCATCAGTATGTGTTCACTCTCTTTTTTTATGGTAACTATTTTGACCTTAAAGTCTATGACCAGCAAGATCAGCTTTCTTTTTTCTTTTTTATTTTTTTGAGACGGAGTTTCGCTCTTGTTGCCCATGCTGTCGTACAATGATGGGATATCAACAACCTCTGCCTCCCAGGTTCAAGTGATTCTTGCCTCAGCCTCCCAAGTAGCTAAGATTACAGGCATGTGGGCTTTCTCCATGTTGGTCAGGCTGGTCTTGAACTTCCAACCTCAGGTGATCTACCCACCTCAGCCTCCCAAAGTGCTGGGATTACAGGTGTGAGCCGCCACACCTGACCTAAGATCAGCTTTCTTAAGCCTAGAGTTTCAAGTTGTCTTCATCTATTTTGTGCTGCTATAACAGAATAGCACAGAATAGATAATTTTTTAAACAATTATTTTATATTCAGTGGTATATGTGCAGGTATGTTGTATAGGTAAATTGTGTGACACAAGGGTTTGGTATATATATTATTTCATTACCCATTTAATAAGCATAGTACCTGATAAGTAGTTTCTTTACCTCCTGCCTCTTCCCACCATACATCCTCAAGTAGGCCCAGGTGTCTGTTGTTCCCTTATTTGTGTCCATCTGTACTCAATGTTTAGCTCCCACATATGTCTCAGAACGTGCAGTATTTTATTTTCTCTTGCTCTGTTAGTTCACATAGGATAATGACCTCCATTTTGGTTTTGATTTGCATTTCTGTGATTAATGATGTTGAGTTATTTTTTAATATGCTCATTGGCCATGTATATATCTTCTTTTGAAAATATCTGTTCATGTCCTTTGCCCACTTTTCAATGGGATTGTTTTTGGTTCTTCATTTGTTTAAGTACTTTATAGATGGTGGATATTAGACCTTTGTAGAATATAGAATTTGCACATTTTTTTTTGCATTCTGTAAGTTGTCTGTTTACTTTGTTGACAGTTTCCTTTGCTTGCAGAAGGTTTTTAGTTTAATTAGGTTCTATTTGTCAATTTTTGGTTTTATTCCAATTTGTTTTGGGATCTTTGTCATGACATCTTCTATCCAGAATGGTATCTCCTGGGTTATCTTCCAGTGTTTATATAGTTTTGAGTTTATATTTAAGTCTGTATTCCATCTTGAGTTGATTTTTATACATGGTATAAAACAGGGGTCCAGTTTTAATCTCTGCATATGACTAGCCAATTATCCCAGCACCATTTATTGAAAGAGAGTCTGATATCGTTAGGTTTATGTCCCCACCCAAATCTCATTTTTAATTGTAATCCTCATAATCCCCATGTGTCAAGGGAAAGACCTAACAGGAAGTGATTAGATCATGGAGGTGCTGTCCCCCAGGCTGTTCTCATGATAGCAAGTGAGTTCTCACAAGATCTGATGGTTTTATAGGTGTCTGACATTTCCTCCGTCACACACTCGTTCTCTTGCCAGCTGCCATGTAAGATACGCCTCTTCCCCTTCCATCATGATTGTAAGTTTCCTGAGACTTCCCCAGCTATGAGGAACTGTGAGTCAATTAAACCTATTTTTTTTTTTAAATAAATTGCACAGTCTCGGGTATGTCTTTATAGCAGTGTGAAAATTGACTAATACAGAGTCATTTCTCTATTACTTGTTTTGTCAACTTTGTCGAACATCAGATGGTTGTGACATTATTTGTGGATCTGTGAAGATCAGGGGTGTGGCATTATTTGTGGAATTGCTATTCTATTCCATTGGTCTAGGTGCAGTACCATGCTATTTTTGTTACTGTACCTCTGTGGTATAGTTTGAAGTCAGGTAATGTGATGCCTCCTGCTTTGTTCTTTTTGATTAGGATTGCCTTGGTTATTCAGGCTCTTTTTGGTCCCATGTGAATTTTTAAAGAGCTTTTTCTATTTCAGTGAAGAGTGTAATTGGTAGTCTGATTGGAAGAGCATCAAATCTATGAATTCCTTTGGGCCGTATGGACATTTTAACAAAGTTGATTCTTCCTATCTTCATAAGCATGGAATTTTTTTTTCATTTGTTGGTGTCATTTCTGATTTCTTTGAGAAGTGATTTGCAATTCTTGTAGAGATCCCTTGCTTCCTGCTTAGCTGTATTCCTAGGTATTTCATTCCATTTGTGGCTATTGTCAATAGGATTGTGTTCTTGATTTGGCTCTCAGCTTGGACATTGTTGGTGTATAGAATTGCTACTGGATTTTTTACATTGATTTTGTATCCTGAAACTTTACTAAAGTTGTTTACCAGATTGCTGGGCTTTTTGGCAGTGACCATGGGGTTTTTTAAGTATAAAACTATATTTTCTGCAAACAGGAATAGTTTCACTTCCTCTCTTCCTATTTGGATGCCTTTTTTATTTCTTCTCTTGCTTGAAGGTGTTTATCATACCTTGAGGTATGATAAACTTTTGGGCAGAGACCATGGGGTTTTTTAGGTAAATCAAACTGTTTGCAAACAGGGATAATCTGACTTCCTCTCTTTCTCTTGGGATGCCTTTTAAAATTTCTTCTCTTGCCTGATTTCCAGGACTTCCAGTACAATGTTTAATAGGAGTGGTGAGAAAGGGCATCTTTGTCTTGCTCAGGTTCTCAAGGGAAATGCTTCCAGCTTTTGTTTATTCAGTATCATGTTGCCTGTGGGTCTGTCATAGATGGATCTTACTATTTTGAGGTATGTTACTAGGATGCCTACTTTGCTGAAGGCTTGTTTAACATGAAGGGATATGGAATATTATCAAAAACCTCTTATGCATCTATTGAGATGATCAATAGATGCTTTAGTTTTGTTTAGATGATGAATCATATTTATTAATTTATGTATGTTGAACCAACCTTGTATCCCAGGGATAAATCCTACTTGTTGATCATAGTATATTAGCTGCTGGATTCAGATTGCTAGTATTTTATTGTGGGTGTTTGCCTCTATCTTCATCAGAAATATCAGTGTGAAGTTTTATTTTTTGTTGTATTTCTGCCAGGTTTTGGTATCAGGATGATGCTGACCTCATAGAATGAGTTCAGGACCAGTCCCTCCTCAATTTTTTGGAATAGTTTCCATAGGAATGGTACCAGCTTTTCTTTATATGTGCCATAGAATTTGGCTATGCATGTATCTGGTCCTGGGCTTTTTCTGGTTGGTAGGTTTTTTTCATATCTGATTCAGTTTTAAAACTCATTATTAGTCTGTTTAGGATTTCCATTTTTCCTTAGTTACTCTAGGTGTGATGCTGGGTTGTTAATTTGAGATTTTTCTAAATGTTTGATGTGGGCTTTTAGTCTCATAAACCTTCCTCTTAACATTGCTTTTGCTGTGTCTCAGACAATCTGGTATGTTTTAACTTTGTTCTCATTTGTTTCAAAGACTTCTTGACTTTTGCCTTAATGTCATTGTTTATCCAAATGTCATTCAGAAGCAGGTTGTTTAATTTTTATATAATTGTATGGTTTTGAGCAATCTTCTTAGTATTGATTTATATTTTGGGGGGGCTGTGGTCCAAGAGTGTAGTTAGGATAACTATGGTTTTTGTGAACATGGTGAGAATTGCTTTAAAACCTATTGTGTGGTTAATTTTAGACTGTGTACCATGTGCAGATGAGAAGAATGTATATTCTGTTGTTTTGGGATAGAGAGTTCTGTAGATATCTGTTAGACTCATTTGGTCAAGTATCGAGGTCAGGTCCTGAATATCTTTGTCAGTTGTCTACTTTGACCATCTTTCTAATACATTCAGTAGGATGTTAAAGTCTCTCTCTCATAATTCTGTGGCTATCTATGTCTCTGTGCAAGTTCTTGAAAACTTGCTTTATGAATCTTGGTGCTTCTGTTTGGGATATATATATATTAAGGATAGTTAGGTCTTTTTCTTGAATTGAACCCTTTACCATTATGAAATGCCCTTCTTTTTTTCTTTTATTGCTGTTGGTTTAAAGCCTGTTTTGTTTGAAATTAAAACAACTCCTGCTTTTTCTGTTTTCTATTTCTTTGGTAGGTTTTTTCTGTCTCTTTACTTTGAGCATATGGCTGTCATTGTATGTGAGATGATTCTCTTGAAGACAGCATCCAGTTAGTTGAATCTTGTCTCTTTATCCAACTTGCTACTCTATGCCTTTTAATTGGAGCATTTAGCCCATTTGCCTTCAAGGTTAATGTTGATGTGAAAATCTGATCCTGTCACCATGTTGTTAGCTGGTTATTTAGCAGACTTAATTGTGTGGTTGCTTTACAGTATCAATGATCTATATACTTAAGTGTGTTTATGTGGTAGCTGGTAATGGTCTTTATGTTCCATATTTAGCATTCCCTTGGACCTTTTGTAAGGCAGGTCTGGTGGTAACAAATTCCCTTCTCATTTGCTTATCTGGAAAGGATCTTATTTCTTCTTTGGTTATAAAGTTTAGTTCAGATGGATGTAAAATTCTTGATTGGGATTTTTTTTTTCCTTTAAGAATGCTGAATATGGGTCATTGATTTCTTCTGGCTTGTAGGATTTCTGCTGAAAAGTCTGCTGTTGCTGATGGGATTCCTTTTGTAGGTAATGTGCCTCCTCTCTCTAGATGGCTTTAATTTTTTCTTTTATTTTGTTCTTGGAGAGTCTGATGACTATGTCTCTTGGGGATGTTCATCTTGTATAGTATCTTGCAGAAGTTCTCTGCATTTTCTGAACTTGAATGTTGGTCTCACTAGCAAGGTTAGAGAAATTTTTGTAGATGAGATCCTCAAATATGTTTTCCAAGCAGCTTGCTTTCTTTCCCTCTCTTTCAGGGATGCTGATGAGTCATAGATTTGGTCACTTTACATAATCCCATATTTCTCAGAGGTTTTGTTCATTCTTCTTTCTTTTATTTCTTTCTTGTCTTACTGAATTATTTTGGAAAATTAGTCTTTGAGCTCTGAGATTCTTTCCTCAACTTGGTTGATTCTGATGTTGGTACTTGCAATTATATTATAAAATTCTTGAAGTTAATGTTTTAGCTCTATCATATCAGTTTGGTTCTTTCTTACCATTTTATCTTTTATCTCCTATATTATTTTATTGTATTCCTTACATTCCTTAGACTGGGTTTTAGCTTTCTCCTTTATATTGATGATCTTTATTTCTATTCATATTCTGAATTATATTTCTGTCATTTCAGCAATTTTATTTCAGAATTATATTTCTGTCATTCAGCCTGGTTAAGAACCATTGCTTGGAACTACTGCAGTGTTTGGAGGTAAGAAGAGATTCTGGTTTTCCAGGTTGCCAGAGTGCTTGCACTAGTTCTTTCTCACCTGTGTGTGCTGATGTTCCTTCAGTCTTTGAAATTACTATTCTTTGGATGAGGTTTCTTGCTTTTGTCTTCTTTGATGCCCTTGGAAGTTTGTTTGTATTAGAAGGTTGGCTAGGTCAACTGAGTTTATTTCTGAAAGATTTTAGGAGACCAAAGCCCAGCTCAGCACTCCTGATCTGCATGTTCTAACGTGGGGACCAGGACCCTGGTTTTGTTCTTTTGTTCCTTGAGGTTGGGAACCAGCTGTGCTGGATGTGCTGAAATATTCCTGGTCCACTGGCCACAGCACTCTGATGGGTAGTACTGGCTGGAATGCTGCATTGGGGTGGTGGGCAGCAGGATCCTTGCTCACTTGTGCATGCCAGCAAGTGTGGCAGAGTGCATATACATTGGCCGGGGTGGGGTACTAGCAGAAACAGGGCTGTGGCATTCCTCACATTCATGCCAGCATGGGGGCACAGTCAGGGTCAGGTTTGCTGGTATCCGTGCTTGCACTCACACTGGCAGCAGCAGTCGGTGGGGAGGACTGCTGGCCATGGGGGTTACTGGCCTCCATGTGCACATTCACAGTAGTGGCAGCACAGGGGTGGGCCAGCTTGCTGGTGTTCCTATGTGTGTTTATGATGGTGGTTGTGTCACCGTGGGGAGAGTGGAGCCACTGGCATATATGCTCTTTTTCACTGTGGTGCCAATTGCATCATCGGATAGGGGCAAGATTGCTGGCATCTGTCTATGTGTTCATGCTGGCAATGGCAGTGTGGCTGAGTGCCTGTGTGCCAGAATAGGTGTTTAGAGTGGCAACAGCTTGAACTCACACCAGCAGAAGTGGCACACCAGGATGATCATGCACATACTCCCTGGCATAGGACAAAAGTGAGGCCCACCCATGTGCAGGCATGCCAGCAAAGCACTAGGGGGTTGGCCATGGGTGAGTACATGCCAGCAAAGCAGCACAAGAAAGATGGGGGAGGGTGTGAGTGGGTCAGTGCATGTCAGCTAGGGCCAATATGCTGGAGCTCTCAGATGGTCAGGTGTGGTCTGCAGGTGAAGAAACTATGATGAGGGCACCTGTGAAGCACCCTGGTTGGGCATCTGAGGCTGTGATACCAGTGGGCATGGCCAAGTCTGGGACCCTGGGAGAGGCCAGCTGAAAGGGGTGTGCTCATATTGGACTGGTCCCACCTCAAAGCCAACACCACCCTAGTCTTTCCAGGTTCAACAGTCCCCCAATATCTAAAGTCTCCTAGAGGAATTTGGCAGGCCTTGGGGGAAAGGCATTCCTGGCTGTGCCCAACGGAAGACATTCCTGCACCAAACCCATACAGTCTTGGGTCCTCCTCCTACTACTGTAAGCAGCTTTTCCTGCCATTTTAAGTGGCCATAGGTGTTATGGAGTTTTCTGTTGCCCAGATTCCAAGGGTGCATGGTGAGATTAGGCCACTCCTCACCTACCCAGCTCACCTTTTCCCCAGGAGTTCCTGGAGGCCAAGAACAAGTCTTGGTGCTGTGAAGCCTAGTGCAGGGTTCTCAGCTTCCTCTCCCTTGAGCCCACATCTTCATCCTTCTTCCGTTCACTTTCAATGTGGATGACTTACAATGAACAGAAATTTATTTGGGTCATGGTTCTGGAGGCTGGGAAGTCCAAGGGCATGGCAGTGGCATTGGCATCTTCTCAGCATCTAGTAAGGACCTTCTTGTTGTGTCATCTCATAGCAGAAGGCAGAAGACGGAAGAGCAGGAGAACATGCAAGAGAGATAAAGAAATGGAATCACACTCATTCTTTTATCAAAAACTCACTCCTACAATAACTAACCTACTCACATGTTAATGACATTAATCCTTTTATGAGGGCAGAACCCTCATGACCTAAAATCTCCCATCTCCCAACACTATTGCATTGGAGGTTAAATTCCCAACCCATGAACTTTCGGGAACACATTCAAATCATAGCATCTCACCCTTGGCCCCTCAAATTTGTGTTATTCTCATATGCAAAATATGTTAATTCCATCCCAGTAGCCCCAATAAAGTCATAAATTGTTCCAGCATCGACTCTAAAGTCCAAAGTCCAGATTCTCATCAAAATCAGATTGAGACTCAAGGCATGATCCATTCTGAGCCAAACTCTCCTCCAGCTATGAGCTCATGAAACCAAAACAAGTATATGCTTCCAAAATATGATGGTGAGACAGACATAGGATAGACATTCCCATTCCAAAAGGATGAAATAGGCAAAAAGAAAGAAGTAGCTGATCCCAAGTTCAAAACCCAAGAGTAAAAACAGTTATAAATCTTAAGATCCCAAAATAATCTCTTTTGACTCCATGTCTCACATCCTAGGCACACTGGGGCAGGGGCTGGGCACCCAATGCCTTAGGTAGCCCTGCTCCTTTGGCTTTGCTGGGCTCAGTTCACCCAGCAGCTCTCACAGGTCTCATTCCTGCAGCTTTCCCAGACTGGAGTTGCATGTAGGAGGCCCAACAGTTCTGGAGCCTGCAGGGGCTGCTCCACTTCCATTGCTCCACTAGGCATTACCTGTGGGCACTCTCTGCAGGAACTTTTCTCCTGTGTCCTTGCTGGGCATTGCCCTAGTAGCACCTTACTGTGCTGGCTCTATTCCTGTGACAATTTGTGACAATTTTCTGTCTGGGTCCTTGGCTATTCAATACATCCTTTGAAATCCAGTGGAAGTCACCATGGCTCCACAGCTTGTGCACTCTGTCTGCGGACTTGACACACACCACAGCATCACGTGGATGCTGCCGAAGCTTACTGTTGGCACCCTTCAGAGCTGTGGCATGAGCTGCACCTAAGCATGTTTGAGCTATGGCTGGGCCAGCCAAGGAGCACTGTACTGCAGAAAGCAGAGTCTGGAGGTGGCCCTAGGCAGCAAATACTGAGGTCCCATGTGCACCTCTCGGAACCTTGCTCTCAAGGACCTAGCTTGCCTTGAGGATCTCTTTTGGGGTAATTTTCTCCATTGTCTTAATTAATATGCCTGGATTTATTCTATCCATATTAATCTCTTTAGCAAATGGTCACTTGGCCACACCTTTTGTACTTGCCCCCAACATACTTTTTTTATTCTGTACATGACTAAGCTGAAAGTTTTCCAAATATTTCTGTTCTGCTTCATTTTTAATTATAAATTTCTTTTTAAAATAATTTCTCTTTTCTCTTATGTTAGTGTAGTGGCCAAAAGAAGCCATGTAGCACCTTGAATGCTTTGCTGCTTAGATGCTTATTCTGCCAGGTATCTTGTTCATTAGTCTTAAGCTCTGCCATCCACAGAGTCCTGAAACCTGGACATAATTCTGCCAAGGTTTTGGCAACTGTATAATAAAGATAGCCTTATTCCAGATTTCATCCCTTGTTCCTCAGTTCCATCTGAGAACTCATCAGAATGGCCTTTGGTGTCCATATTTCTACCAACATTCTGATCATTTAGGTAATCCCTACAAAGGTTTAGGCTCTTGCTACAGCTCTTATTTCCTTCTGGGCCCTCACCAGAATTGCTCTTAATGTTCCATTCATGGCAATATAAGCTTTTTCTCTTCTGATTGTACAAAATTTTCCAGCTTGTATCTATTACCCAGTTCCAAAGCCACTTGCACATTTTCAAATGTTTCTTCAAGCCATAGTCCCACTTCTCAAAACTAATTTTTGTTTTAGTGTGTTTTGTGCAGCTATAACAGAGTATTTGAGCCTGAGTAACGTATAATGAACAGAAATTTATTTGACACATGATTCTGAGTTTATGGGTCTGCATCTGGTGAGGGCCTTTGTGCTATGTCATCTAATGGTGAAAGGAGGAAGGACAAAAGAGCAGCAGACAGGGAGAGGAAGGGGAGCAAACTCATCCTTTTATCAGGAACCCACTCCTGTGATAACTGTTCCACTCCTGAAATAATAGCATTAATCTATTGATGAGAGCAAAGCCCTTATGTCCTAATCATCTGTTAAAGGCCTCACCTCTCTACACTATTGCAGTGGGGATTAAGTTTCCAAGACATGAACTTTAGGAGATACATCCAACCTGTTACACTGGTGTAATTTTTTTTCACTTTTTCTGTGCTCTTCTTATTTAGATGTACTTTTCTGAAAGAGCACACATTAGGACATTGTTTCTTCTGTGCAGCCTAACCAAGTTTTATCTTTCACCTGAGACTTTATTAAATTTTATTTATAAATATAGATTTTTAAAAAATTCATAGATGTCCTTATATTTGTGTTTTTTAAAATATTTTCAGGATTTTTTCCTTTCTTGCTCTTTTGGAATTATTGAGTTGTTTGTTTGCTTTAGCTCCTTAATTATGTATAGTTTGAGTAATACTCTATTTCTATCTTAACGTTTATGCTAATTTTTTTTTTTTTTTTTGAGAACAGAGTCTTGCTCTGTTGCCCATGGTGGAATGCAGTGGTGTGATTTCAGCTTATTGCAACCTTTGTTTCCTGGGCTCAAGCTATCTTCTGATGTCAGCCACTTGAGTAACTGAGACTACAGGCATCTGTCACCATGCCTGGATAACTTTTTGTAATTTTCATTTTTTTGTAGAGACAGAATCTCACCATGTTGCCCAGGCTGGTCTCGAACTCCTAGATTTAAGTGATATATCTGCCTTGGCCTCCCAAAGTGCTAGGATTACAGGCATGAGCCACTGCACCTGGCCTTTAGATGCACATTAAATTTACAAGCTCTAAAGTTAATCAGTATTTTTACATTCCTCCCATACCTGGAAAGGACCTTAGTTTGCTTTAACTTCTATTATTGTCCTTCCACCTTGAATACTATTGTTATCTAATATTTTATTTATGTTTTAGTTTTCTCCCTACAAAGCAACCATTATTACTACTATTTTTGCACAGTTCATGTTTGTTTTTATTTAACACATATTTGCCTTTTTATGCTCCCTCTTCCTTTTTTAAAAATCTCAGACCTTGCTTGTGGACTTTCCCACCCACCCAAAAGTACACATCTGCACAAATAATGCTACTATCTTCCTTTAAATGTCAGTGGACTGTCGAACCCTTTGAATGCCCATATGTAGGTCATGCATTAAGAGCTTCTAATCTAAAAACTATCTTTAATATCATAATGTTTGGCATCTTACATATAAAGGATAGGTTTTTTTTGTCCACAAAGCTGTCATTTGAAGAAATGACCAATGCAAAATTCAGTGGTTGGATCAAATTGTTGCTCCACAGCGCTAGTCCCTCCCAAGGAAATTATCTGGGAAGAACTACCAACTGAACATTGGACACTACCATAGGGCAGGGCAAGTCCTAAATGATTCTGCTGCACTGCCAGGAGCTGCTCTTTCCCATTCCTGGCCATTGGCAGCACTTGAATATCAGTTTGCAATAAAGTTAATGATTTCTGAGTTTCAATTATAGAACTTAAACATGATCTTGTGGATGCAAACTTGTAGAACTAGGGAGGAGGCCTCTAGCAATAAGGAGCCTCTTGTTTTTTGCTTATTAGATCATTCAAGCTGTCCTGTGTCTTGCTAGAATGTTGGAGCTCATGGCCCATGCCTAACTCTTGGTCAGCAGAGGATAATGCATAAAAATACTATATAATCATTAATGGAAAACAGGGAAGTTCAGTATCCTGAGAGAACACTCACATGTACCAAATGGCTATAGAATATTTTTCCAAAGCAAGAGCAGCCTTGCAGTTAACCTTATAATTGAGGAAAACAGGATAAAAAACATGGGAGGAAGCTCCAAGGAGCAAATGCAAGATATTATATTGTATAAGAAATTGTGGGGAGTACCAAAGATTTTTATGTATTTATTTTTTTATGCTCAAGCCAGTAAAGTACTTACCTGAGTATGAAGATCTTGATTCTGTTAGTACTTCTGATGATAGCAGAGTAGTGGACAGAGGACAACTTTGTGGTGTTCTGGTGATGATTGTGCAGTGTCTTGGTGTCAATCATGAGGTGTGCTGAAAAGAACCATAGGTTTTGAAATCACATTAGCCTAGGTTCAAATGCTTATTCTAATATTTGTTGGCTTTGCAAGTGATAATGATTGCTTTAGACACCCTCAGCCTCAGTTTCTCAATTTGTAAGTGGAGAACAAACATATACCATGCAGCCTTGTGAGGATTAGCTATAATGAAAGCAAAAGACTTTCAACCCCTACCGTACGGCAACTCCTCAGTAAAAGGTAGCAATTGTCATTATGTGAGACTCATCCTGTTAATGACTATTGCTTCATAATTTTCAGATTTATAAATATTGTTTTTTACCTCCTCCACTCACCTCACAAATGGGCTGTAAAGATAACTATAGATGTCTAAATGAGCTTGAGCACTTTGGTGAAATTTCAGACAATTCCTTTTAACAGAGTTCTTTAAGAATTCAGAGAAAAACATAAAAATTCACATTAGATATGAATGGATGAGTGGTTCTTTTTAAATAACAATTTATTTCACTCAAACTTTAAAATACTACCAAATTTGACTATTTCTTTGACAAATTTTCCTCATATTTTGACAGATACGGTATCTAGCTTTCTTCACAGCATTTCCAGTCCAAATCCATAACTAAAAACATGGAACACTTGAGGGAAGAATCTTATGACATAATTGACTGTCTTTTACTTTTTGAGACCGTGTATTTGACTATATCAGTGAATTACCTGCACCCCATGCTTTTCCTCGCTCCCTCTTGCAGCAGTTTTGAAGGGCTCCAGCTGAAGTCCATGTCCCTCTGTACAATTGCTATCCATTTGCTTCAGGTAGATGCCCTGCTATCTAAGGTTTTGTGTTTGCATTTCTTCTCAGTTGAGTCCTCCAACCTATTCCCTTTAGCTGTTTTGGTCAGGCTTAGTTTCTGAGCTCAAATGAAAGGGACATTCTAGCCAAATAAATTCTATCCTGACCTTTCTACTCTTTACCCTGGTGCATATAGTTGGGAAATTCTAAAGTCTCATAATTCCTATCATCCTTCTTCTTCAAGGCTGAGAACATAGCCAATTCTAACTAGTCAGCAACCTGCCTCCTGTTCCCCTCAGCCACTCCCTGACCTGTTCTCCTTCTCGAGAGACAAAGACATCTCTTACTCAAGGCATAGCCAGCTTTGAACCATACTACCTCAAATTTTACTTTCGAAGTAGAATGAAATAAAGAGAAAAAGAACCCAAGTTTATTTTTCTCTATCTTCCTATCATGTCTATTGATAAAACCAAGGAATGGGATCTAAAACATAACAGATATTCAATAGATATTTATTATGTGAATAAATAAATAGTGTAAAATGTGGGATAATGTAAATTTTCTAAACCCTAACCATGGATTCTGTGCAATGGCTAGTTTGGCATCCATTCCAACAACATTCTGCGATGTCTTTCTAAACTGTAGAAGCTGGAAAACTAAATGCTGCATATCTCAGATTTTCCTGCTGCTGGAGTTCTAGATTTGGTAAAGGTTCTACCAACCTGATGCACTTACATGAGATTTGGATTTGAAACTGAGTTGAGTAGAGAGAGGGGCAGAGCATAAGGCATTCATTCTGTTTTAAGTTGTGAGAAGTAGTGCAAAACTGGTTACTGATTTCTTAATTTGATGGCTTGCTGAAAGCTCAAGTGAAAGCTTCCCTACCACTAGTAGAAATTCCTGGACGCTCAGGCTAGTGCTTGCTTCCATAACCTTTCCAGTGATTTTATAAGTCACTCAACACATAATAATATTTCTGTTTGGAAATAAACTGTTGTTTGCAACCTAACTCTGCTCTAGCAGACACATTAAAGTTTATGACCTCTTTCATCTCCTTTTATTATTTAATTTCAATTTAAATTTTTTTCTGGTGTAATATTGTCTGAAACTTTTTTATTGTATTGGACTTAGAAAAATAAACACTTGGATATTTTCATTCACTCAGCCAATATTTGTAATCAATATTTCTCCAGAGTCCAGCAGACTCTGGGTGCAACAAATAACTTGGCATAAATACACATGTTTTGTTATTTCACTGTTCCAACCAGCTTGATGTAGGACTTTGAACCTCCTCCCCCTGCCACCCAAATCAAAACTTTCTCTCCTTTCTTGTCTGTATTGTAAATCCTTAGATGTTTCTTCTACCTGGTCAGAAAAAATTCTGTGTTTTTCCAGTATGCAGTTTTTATTAATAGCCTCTGTCTTCCATGCTACTTGAGAATAACATCTGTCATATGATTACTGCTTTCTACATGAGAACACTTATTCCTGACAAGGCAGGGGGTTCATATGCTTCCACAGCTAAAAGCTCAAGTGACTCTACAATGCTGTATAGTCTCTTGGTTATTACACTGTCTGCACAAAACTGCTCCAAGGATAAATGGGATAATACCTGTATTAGTTCATTCTCATGCTATGAAGAAATATCCGAGACTGAGTACTTTATAAAGACAAGAGATTTTCATTGACTCACACTTCCATTGCTTGGGAGGTCTCAGGAGACTTACAATTATGGCGGAAGGCAAAAAAGAAGCAGACACATTTTTCACAGTTTGGCAGGACAGAGTGAGTGTAGCAGGGGAAATGCCAGACACTTATAAAACCATCAGATTTCTTGAGACTCACTCATTATCACAAGAACAGCATGGGGGAAACAACCCCATGATCCAATCACCTCTACCTGGTCTCACCCTTGACACAGGAGAATTGTAATTCAAGGTGAGATTTGGGTGCTGACACAGAGCCAAACCATATTAATGCCCTTCTCCCATAATCTATCATATGATTTGCAACCAAAGCAAAATGACTTATGCCCCATGTCTCACTATAACCAGAAAACTGCTTCCTTCACTGTTTAAGGCTGAAACTAATGTGTGGAGTTTGGTGGATGATACTGTTTGCCTGTTTCCCCACCCAAATCTCAAATTGTATCTCCCATAATTCCCATGTGCCATGGGAGGGACCTGGTAGGGGGTAACTGAATCATAAGAGCAGGTCTGTCTGTCCTATTCTGTTCTCATGATAGTGACTAAGTCTCATGAGATCTGATAGTTTTATAAAGGGAGTTCCCTTGCTCATACTCTCTCTTCACTGGCCACCATGTAAGACATTCCCCGTTGCTCTTCCTTTGTCTTCCACCATGATTGTGATGCCTCCCCAGCCATGTGGAACTGTGAGTCACTTAAACCCTTTTCCTTTATAAATTACCATCTTGGATATGTCCTTATTGGCAGCATGAGAATGGAGTAATACAGTGGGGGAATATATATCAGTTATTTTCTGGTGCCTTTTACTTTCTGTATTCCTGGCTTATTCCACAACCTTCTCCTACAGCCAAATGTAAAGCTCTGGAGACACAATTAATTATTATTTCAGGCCCCACCCTCATTCACAAACTCCAGCAAACAGCAAGCCGTAAACACCAACTAAAATCACCACTACTCATTTTTTTTTTGAATATCTGTTCTGTGCTAGATGCCAGTGATCCTAAGGTAAACCCTATGTGGTCCCTGTCCTTAAGAAATTTATCATCTAGTGGATATCAGTTATAGAAGCCATTTTCAAGGTATGGCATACTGTATGTTAGAATCAGGAAAAACCTAATATTCAAAGAGAACTTCTTAGATTTGAGCCCTAAACAAAACCAAAGAAAATTAAGGGCAGATAGGGGCTCAGGACTGCCCATGCAGTTTCCCAGGGCTTCTCTTACTACACACAGATGCACTTTAGTTTAGGTTACTTTATGTTGTATATGCAGACATATTACTTACATGGAAAGTTATTGTTTTGGCCATGAAATGTCTCCGTCTTATGTTTAAATCATTCGTTAGCTTACATGATACTTTTGGAGACCTATGCCTCATAAATCCATGGATCCCAGGTTTGTTTGTTTGTTTTCCATAAGTAATCCTAGAAAGATCAGATATATCTTGCTAAAAGCCTTCTATTGATGATGGGTCTCCTGAAAGCAAATATCCTTGTTTTCTAAGAAGTCTGTCAACCTGAGAACTTTTCTTTCTCAAAAACATCTCCCCAAACCCACCATAAAGGGAGAGAAGAAATTGAAGGCCTTATTCTTAAACATCTTCCCACCATATATAGGATTTCCAAATCTAGGTGACCAAAGACAGGTTCTGCTAGCCCCAGTGCAGCACCCCTCACCTACCTCCAGCATATAGAACAGGAAGTTAAGCATCAATGTAGCTGTTGCAGAAGACTGGGTGGTAGCAGGGAAGAAAGAGAGAGAGAGGTTGGATTATTATAATTTTACCCCTCTCCATGAGGAAGAGGGATGCTTTCCTTTTCCCACAAGTCAAGAGAATGGAAGTTCAAAGAATAACTTATGCAAAGCATACATGCATTCCATGGAGTTTAAAGATAGAAGGATATGGAGCTCATGCTAAAAAATGTCTAAAAGTAAGAGGCCACCTAGAGTTTGCATAGAGGGAGAAGAGGATATAGAAAGAGGGAGCCATACTCCCTCTGTATGAAAATGATCTGATTTTAAGCAAAATTTGTTGATATCTAAATATGGCTCAAAGTGCTATGGGGACTTTGTAATATTTCATTCAGAGGAGAGGAGCCTACTGAGTGGTTAAAGGCAAAAGCTGTGAAAAATAGCAGACATGTTATCTGCTTGCATCTGAAGGAAGTTTAGATTATCAAATAAATAAATGTGTTAAACATGCACATCAATATATCATTGCTTCATTAGTATGCATATTCAAGGGGTGTGTGTGTGTGTGTGTGTGTGTGTATGTGTACCTGTGTATACATCTGTGTGAGGATATAAATGTCCTTATTCTCTCCACTTGGTGTTAATGGGAATTAATCAATAACCCACATTATGCTTGAGAAACTATGTAGTCCAAAGGCAAGAAGGAGCTTGGGAGAGGAACGCTGTTTATTAGTTATATGTAATTTATTTTCCACTTATGAGAAAATTATTCCTTAAATGAGAAAATAAAGTGAGCCTTGATTAAAAGTAAATGCTGGATAATTTGAGCTTTAATTGAGGAAAACTTAACATAGCTCAATAGCATTGAGACCCTTCATGACACATGAGCATTATGGGTAGGGAAGAGCAGAAAGGATTCAGGCTAAAAATGATTTACCCCAAATCCTCAACAATCTTCAATAGAAATAAAATCCGTGGTTTTTTTTTTGACCATCAAAGTGTGCTTCAAACAGATGTACAAATACTTTACTTTCATGCAAGTTTGATTAAATGTTTATGTTTATATTTGTCAGTTGTTTCTTTGTTTTTTGAAGAGTTTAGATTCCCTTTTCCTATCAGATCCAACTATCAGCATAAAGGTACCTCTCTTTGAAACAGACTCCTATCACCTCCATTTTGCTGTCAGACTTCCTATGACTGCTCAGAGAATTCCAACAGAAAATAATTCTCTTCTGAAATAAGACCCTAGGAAAAAAATCTATTTACAGAGTAACAAGAAAAGTTCTAATTATTTCTGCAGAAATTGACCAAAGAAGCAAGCTCAAGTGACAGAAATAAAAACATCTTTCTGTGTCTCAAAATGGGTGACTGATAAAGGGCTGATAGATCTTGATGTAGAATGCTTTCATTTAGGTTTATCTGCAAGACCCTATTGATGTCAATATTGACTAGTAAGCCAGGGAAGCAAATCCTATGGATTTAGATACTGCTGATTTACTTTCCTCAAAACAACATGGGATAGAAAGATAAACTTAAAAAGTGCATAAATTTAAGAAAAATACTTTCAATCCAATAGGCTATATGAAAAATCAAAAAGAAAAGAGAGAAAGGATTTACTGTGTTCTGTTTCTTTTATCTGGTCATCCTCTGACATAAAATGGAATTTCATTTTTAATACATCGAATAGGAGGAAAATAATTATGTAATTGGCTATCAGTTTTTTAGCTTCTCAGATTACTTTTGTAATAATACCTTTTAATCATAAAAATTCATAAAATTGGCATTCCATTGTAGAAATTTCATAATAGAGGCTTATAATCTGATAATCATTAAAATATGCATTCTTATATTCAAACTATTCAAACAACAAAAAGCTATTGTGCAAGGCAGAATTTATGGTTTTTGATTAACAGGTAACCAAATGCAGCTGAAGCAGATTATAATAGGAAATCACATATTGGCTGAACAGATGTTTAAATAGAGGCAACATCTGAAGTTCTCTACTTATCATTCACAACAAATCCAACAACATAATAAAGTCTCCAGAGAAAAATTGCTTTTTTGAATGTTATGATGTCTATGTCCATCATATATAGGAGTTTTTCTTTAAAGTGGAAAATGTTTAAATGAGCTGTTAAACAGAGAGATAATGTTTTAATGAAGTAGGACACTGCCTAGATGAAGACCATCCATCAGGTCTGTGTTAAAATCTGTTTCTGGATCTTCCTTTACCTGGATTCCTTTATATGCTGATAGCATTGCCTTCATCCCAGCCACACTCCCCAAAATGCTGTTCATGCTTTTCAAGTGCTTTATTGACCCTAATAGAGAAACATTAGATTTTTCTGTCATATCCAAATATGCTTTAATCCTTGTAGCTTGTTCTCTTCCAAAAAAAGTTTGCACAAATGTTGAATGTTTGAGAATAGATCAGAGTTCTGGTGTTTGTAAAAGTGAAAATGTGAGATATAGGTGAAAAAGCAGCAAGATTAAACTTATTTTGCCTTCCATAGCACATTACATATGAATTGGATTACAAACAATAATTCTTTGCTGTGTGGAGGAGAAGACTTAAAAACAATAGGAAGGAATATCACCCCTCTAATCAGATGACCCAATAGTACGTACTCTGTACACATAGGCATACATTTGCTAAATACCCATGCTTATATCTCTGTCTCTGCATATACATATACGCATGTGTTATGTGGGTCTCACAGAACTGATAACCTCAGATTTTATTCAATGGTTATTAAATATTTGCTTGTCAAAGTTTCCTGGTTCTGCAGCAATCAGACCTTTCCAAGTCTACATTGTTCAAAAAACTCTAGGCCGGGACTATGATTACAGAAGCCACATGTATGAGTAGTAAAGAGTTAATACTCCCAAGGAGAAAGCATTCATTCCCTCTTTGCATGTTTATCTCTTGAGTGTTCACTGTGTGCCAGATATTGATGGAGACCTGAATAGGCCAACATGAAGAAGATATGCAAGTCTGCAGAGAAGACACCAACAGCCTGATTGAAATTATAACAACCAGGCACTGAGTCACCACAGAGGGAGTCAGTCCCCTGCTGACCCCACAAGAAAACATCAGACTAAAAGTTACAGCAGATTAAAATAGCAGGACTAAAATACTTTTCTAATCATCCTTGATTAGAGAATGTTGAGTAATCTGTGCATGAAGAGCAATCTGTGGTCAAACCCAAGTTTGTTCTAGTATATTCATAGTTAGTTGTAATGTTTACTTAACTGTTTGGTAAATTCAGTTTATCTACCAGTGTGATGAAGTTATCTCCCAGATAACTCCTTTCTGTCCTAAACCTCAAGAAAATAATATCATGAGAGTTTTGATTTTAATACAAATACTTAAATGCCCGTGGCTCTAATAATAACTGTTGTGAGTCTCATGCATAACCAGAAACAGACCACCTTTGACTGGGTCTACATTTACCCTGACTATTGGCAAAGAGAAAAGAGGTTAACCTATTGGCTTCCTAAAAAAGGGTGGACATAAACTGAGTCAATGCCTAATAGAGGAGATCAATAAAGTGCTGGTGTGGATGGTGACAATAACAGTTTACAGATGCTCTGAAGCCCATGAGTCATCATCATTAATTTAGCTCCACATGCGTGTAGGCAGAAAATAGGATTCAGACAGGCCTCTAAGGGAAAGATCTATCATATTGATCGAGTGCAGCAGGCAGAAAGATGGGCTTTCAGGTCTCATGTCTGGCAGTGTTATGATGCAGTGAAAGGCGATCAATAGAGCCCTCCCATCAGACTGAACTGCCCATTGCCGGGAACACGGCCTGGCGTTATGACCTTCTTTCCACTTAAGTCTGAGGTTCAGCATGCAGTCACTTGCAGCCAGTCCAACCTGGAGAGTGGGTTTCAGCTTGACTCAAGGCCACCTTCCTACTTTGTGCTTTATGCTGATATGTAGCACCTGTTTTGTTCTTTGAGCTTGAGTTTCTCAAGTTTGTTAGCAAATTTAATTACCATTTCTTCTAGAAATGAGGCTCTGCCCTTAGTGTCTGTTATACCTATTTCCAACCTGGGCTTTGAAACCTGACTTCTGGACTCCAGTCAGGTATCTGGGTTTCTGCTCAAAGACTGTCATGTATGTCTGCCTTCGTGCACTTCTCAATATCTCCTATGTGAATTCTCCATCACTAAGTTCTTGTCACTGGCTTTAGGAGTATCATTGCTTCAAGTTGGAATACAGATGTTAATTGCTTACCTTTTATCACTTGCATTTTAGGGCTGCTGTCACCAGGTGCTGAATTCTGTGTAACAGTCTAGATGGCTGCTCAGTTTCTGAAAATAGATTGTTTATCCTTTTGCACACTTCTAACTTCCAAAAACTGAGGTAGTTAACTGGACCAAACCTAGTCCTGTCATAAAATAAGGTAAGAGGTATAGAAGATGCAAACTGACCCTTGGCTCTCAGAAGGACCATTAATAACAGCCACTTCAATTTAATATATTCATTAATTCAATGAATATCTTTCATTGGCCACTGCAAACTAAGTGTTGGAGTCAGAGCAAGAACAACAACAAAAAAAGAGACAAGATTCTCATTATCATGGAATTTTTTTTAGGTGTTCATCCGTGCATGCATGCATGTGTATGTGTGTTGCTGCTGTCAGAAATAGCAGGCAAACAATAAAAAACAGTGTCAGGTTATAAACAGCTCAATGTCGAGAATTTAAAGGAATGAAGTGACAGAACTAGTTTAAGTTGGGTCATTGGTGAAGCCTCTGTGGAGGTGACCTTTTAATTGGAAACAGAGATAAAAGAGCCAGTCACTGTAAGATCAGAGAGAACATGTGAAAAGCTGGGCAAAGGCCCAAAACCAGAAATGAGCCTGAAGATCTGAGACCAAGGCAGATGCTCAGTGTGGCTGGAGATAATGGGCAAAAAAAGAATTGGTTGGAATGAGGCTAGCAACGTTGGCAGAAGCCAGATCTTATGTGGCTTTGTGAACCATAATAAGTAGTTTGAGTTTAATTTAAATACAGTGGGAGAATATCTGTGGGTTTGAAGGGGTGGAGTAACCTGATCTGAGTTATATTTGAAAAATGAACATGCTGCTTTGGGGCAGATAGTGGGTTTATATGGAAGGCCAGAGAGGCAGCTAGGAGACTTGTTAGGAGGCTCTCAGAGTAATGGTTCGGAGTGGGCTGTGTAAGTACAAATGGAGAAAGTAGAGGTAGAATCTGCAGGACATGCAGAAGAATTTTATGTGGGAGCATGAATCTTTGATTTGATCATCAGCAAAAAGACTGATGGTGGTGCCATTTTCTGAGGATGAGGAAGACCGAAGGAAAAAGCAGATTTGAAGAAGAAAAGTTAAACAGTGTTCAGGGCTGTGTACATTTGAGTTGCCTGTTAAATATAATGTAAATGACAGGTTAGCTATAGAGAGTATGACTCTGAAGCACTAGGGTTGGAGATGGAGAACTGGGAGCCATCAGCACGGCAATATTTACAGGCTTGGTAGTGGAGGAGGTCACAGGGGAGAGTGTGGATAGAGAAGGGAAGGGGCCAGGAGAGACCCCTGAAGAACTTTAATATCTGCAAGCCTAGAAGAGGAAAAGGAGCCAGAAAAGGAGGCTAAGAAGCAGCCAGAAACGTAGAGAAATCTACTTATTAAGACTTTATCCTGTGTGAGGTCACATGCTAGCCTTCTGTACAGGTTAACCACTTTAATCTTCACTTCAATTTCCAACTAGTTAGACAGTGAAGTTTGGCATTGGACTGTCTCTGCTAGAACCCAAGCATCCCCCTTGCCAGAGTGTAACTGTGGGCATGTTAATTAACCTCGCTGTTACTCAGTTTCCTCATCTATAAAATGGGGTTTTAAATATCTACTTCATAAGCTCGAGGGTTGGATTAAGTGAATTAATATATGTAAAGTCTCTAGAACAGTTGGGCACATAGTAAGCACACAATAAATGTGATCTAGCAGTTGCTAAGTAGCTATTATTATCTGAATTTTACACTTAGATAGGGTTTAAAGAAGTTTATTTTCAGATTCAGTGCATGGTAGAGTTAGGATTGAAACAACTTTGGTTGATCCCAAAGATTGTAGTATTTCTACTTTCCCTGTATTTAAACCCTTAAAAATAAGAATAAACTGACTTATGACCAAGCCATCGTTTTTACTGGCCATAGTATCACAGCATGGAAAACAAATCAATCATTTTAGATATGCATTTTAACATTCATTCTTCAATGCAAATATTTTTATAAGAGATGCTGTTAGCCAAATTCACTAGATTTACTTTCTGTCTTGTCTGTGGAGTGGCTAAGGATAGATTTCCATCCCCCAAAAGAGCAGTCGGAGTTAAACCAAGGCCAAAGTGTCCATAGAACTAACAACCAAAGAATCAGTCCTCATATAAATATATAACATGTTGACTATTACTATAAATGTCAAAAAATAGTTTAGATTTTATTAATAATCACTATTTAGACCAATTGAGGGAATAAGTCTTAACAAAATAATATTTTAAAGGAAAGTTAGTTCTATTAATTTCAATTAAATAAAGCAATTCAAGTTAGGCTAATTAAGTGTTGTCAAGCAAAGGATTTGGGAAGCTACTTCAATAAATAGAGAAGAATGATTTGTATTTAACATATTGGTTGTTTATCCATTAATTGGTGTTTTAATTTGTTTGAAGGCAATTTGTTCTTTTCAGTAAATTAAATGTTCCTCTATGCAAGTGTTAGGCAACTTTTTTATAAAGCAAAGTTAACTTTAGCTTAATTCCTTAGCAAATTAATGAAGGTTTTTTTTTTTCTCTTTATGAGTTTCTAAATCTTTTCTACTGGTGTTAAAATTAGGTTCTATTATTAAGTTTGAAAGAAGAGAAGAATTTCTCTGTTCATAATTCCAATATCCAATTATAATAAATTATGCAAAAAGACTGTTGTTACTTTGGAAAAAACTGTGAGGAACATCTGCCATGCTAAGCAGCGAGAGGTCTGACCATGATATAACATCTTAGGGTTCAATTTCATTTGAAAGTCTTAATTCTGTCTGAGTATACCACTGTGCATTACACATCACAGACATTCTTTAAATGTTAGAAGGAACGAAGAAAAGGAGGAAAGGAGGGAGAAAGGGAAGACAGAATCTCCATAATTAGAGTTTGGTTTGGAAGCCTAGTTTATTTCTGAAAAAGGTCAATCACCATGAACTGGCTCAACCCTGAAAAGTTTCCAAAGTTAGGCTGATGTGATCTGTTGAAATTCACCCAAGAATTGTACACCTGATTGCTGAGAAGTCACACCAGATGTCCTGTCCAAGGACTAATAACGCTTACTCCTGTAGGCTACATCCATATGTGAGGAAACAGAAGAGAGCATTTCGGAGCTGGTTAGTCAACTTTAAGTTATGCTCAGTGCACTGTATCGGGAATACAAAAGCATTTTCCAGATGGCATCATAAAGTTAGTTCATTTTTGCACAGCACCATCTCATTTTTGAGAAATAGCCCCTTGTTTTTCATTACCCTTGGTTGTTTCAGAATTCTTTTTCTTGCCATAAATGCAATACTTAAACTAGAGGGCCAGCTAGAATATTTGCTGTATGTTATAAAAAATGCCTAACAGACTATGAGTGTTCAAATATGAATTAACGAGGAGATTGATAATATATGGTCTTAACCACCCACCAGGCCATCAAGGAGACAAAGAGGCAGATGGATATTGGGATTCTACTTTCACTGTGAATGATAAAACCTTGGGTAATTCACTTAATTACATTGTGTTTCAATATCTACATATGCATGAGAGCTATTCTAACTCTCAGAAATTCCTTTGTGAGTCATCTAAGAACCACCTATCATTTGAGTTGTTTCTCTACCTACTTATCTGCATGAACTCTCTGCTGTAGCCAAATTATTCCACGCACTTTCTTCCAAATACTTGGTGTGCAACTCCAAATTTATGTCCTTCATCAAGCCTCTTTCTTGGCCTAGAATGCACTTTCTCTTCTTCTCTCTCTAGTCAAATCCTACTGTCTTTTGAGGCATCAATCAAGTCTTCTTCTCAGCAAGGACATTCATGTATCTGTGCTACTCTATAAAGGGATTTACACATGTAATCACATTTAGTATTAGAACAGCTTTATAAAGTAACTATTATTGTGCTTATTTTACAGAAGAGAGTATGATAGTTGAATAAAATGCTCTACTGTCCCAAGGTCCAAAGGCACTGCCAGAACTTAGATTAGAGCTCAGATTTGTTGGTCACTAAAACCTGAATTCCTTTCACTACTCCACTCAGTCGCCTAGTGATATTTTTGTGTCCTTTGTTGCAATTATTGTTATTTTATACTTTTTTAATGCAAAGGTTCATGTCTCCTTAAAGAAATAATAAATGCCTTAAAAGAAAGAATACTATCTTTGTATTTCCTACACTAGAATGTAAATTCCTAAGGGCTGAGGATTTGACTTGGTTATTTACTGCTCCTACTCCAGTATGGAGATCAGTGCCTGACATAGTAGACAAACAATAAATACTTACTGAATAAATTTCACTATGTCTCTTATGGCATCTAGACTTGCATATAAAAGTTCCCAATAAATGCTTGTTCTGGCATAATAAGTTGTCCCCTCATAAAAGTTTTTAGATTAAAATCCTCTTGGATGTTAAAAAAAAACAACCCTTTTTCCTTACAGCTTTCCATACCTGTTATCCATCTTTTGCTACTAATCTTGTCTTTTAAACCATGACTATTGTGAAATAATTCACCAAATATTTACACTACTCTTGGTTTTTCGTGCTAACACCAAACATTGTCATGTTTGACTCTAAATAATGCAGAATGAGAATCACATCCTGAGTATTTAGCCTCAATTAAAAAAACTGCTTACTAAATATTATTTATTGAGCAGCAATTATTCTCACACTAAGTACTTCATTTATATTGATTCTTATATAAAAACAAAGATTCTGAACCCCATTTTACAAGTTGGAAAAATAATGCTCAGAGAAATTAAGAAACTTGCTGAGGACCGCATATATAATAAAATGATGAGCTGGAATTAAAGCCAAGGCTCCAGACCCCTGAATTCTACTACATCCATGTGGCTTGTGATGTTCTGGGAGAAGAGCTTGAATATCCTTGCCAGCTGGCATGGCCAAATTAGATAAGTCCTGACAGTCAAGTCAGAGATTGTGAATTTCGAGACTGCATTTTTGAGGACTGACTATTGGGAAAACTTCAGAATTGTTGATGGCCCCACAAATATCAGTTGTTTCTATTTGTTTTCTTGACTTAATCTCAAAATTATTAAACATGCAACTAAAATTCCAATTCTGAGTAATGCTATTTAGTTACTGAGAATAGCTTCTATTCATTAGTAGAAGAAAGTCATTAATATGTAACATTATTATCTTTCACTTCACCCTAGTAAAGGCCAGTTGGCATTTATTAACATTTGGAATATAGATATTTTACTAAGCTTACTTAACAAGACTTCATCAGTTAATGTTGACATTAGTTTTGGTTTGGCACTGAGTCACAGCTCTTTGTTATTTCAAGGAATAACAACAAGTGAATTTGCAGTGTTTCAGTGAATATTAAAATGTGAAAAGCGAAACACAGTGAAAAACATGACTTCTAAGTATTTGCAATAACTCACAGTTTTGGTTTATTTTTACAGTTTTGGAGATGGTAAGAGTCTAGTTGTCCTTTTCTCTTCTAAAATAAACAGTATTTTGGAACCTTGGCTTAAGCCTATTTTTAATTCATTTTGGTAAGTACTACGAGCTTTATCATCAGTAAAAGTACCTTTCAAAACACAACATAATCAGACAAAGAGAATGTTTTAGGTTGCAAATAAAAGAATTCAGATGCTGTTTCTTTTTGTGCTATCCACCATATATGACACTGGATAAATTGCTCATAAAACAAGTGTTAGTTTTTCAGATTTAAGTCAAGGTTAATACATAACTCAAAGAATTTTAAAGGAATCTATAAACCCACAAAGTGCTTAGGATTCCTTCAATCAAATCACAATGTAAACATTGGGTAAAGGACTAACAGACTGTCACATGCTACTATTTTCTCCATTTTGACTTCTGTGTATATGGTAATAGGTGGACAGCAAGCAGTAAATTTAATTTAATTCATAATATCTGTTATATAGTTCAATCTCAGATAATAGAAGAAAAAAACTGGAGTGTAGCTTAGGAAACAGTATTGTTGAGGCTCTTAGAAAACAGAATTATTGTTGAGCCTCTATTGTGATATTAAGAAATCAGTAGTCTTTGACAGACTCGAGCAAGGAAGCTGACTCTTACTGTAGGAATCCAAATTCTCCTGATCTGCAGGCTTTGAATCATTGCTTAAGAAAAAAATAAACAATACATTATTGTACTAGCAAATCAGGAATTAACAGTAAATTATTTAGATGACTGCAGATTTCCTGTGGCTTTCACCTTGAGTATATGCACTACAAGCAGATGACTGGTTTTTGTTTAGTTTGTTTTATTTTCATAGACGGAGTCTTGCTTTGTCGCCCAGATTGAAGTGCAGTGGTGCAATCTCAGCTGACTATGGGTCAGCTCAAGGACTATAGGTCAAACATCCAGGGAAGGGAGACAAGGCTCTCCTCATTTTTGCTCTGGTGCTATTGCTATCTCTCTCTCTCTCTTTTTTTTTTTTTTTTTTTGAGATCGAGTTTCACTCTTATTGTCCTGTCTGAAGTGCAATGGCGCAGTCTTTTCTCACTGAAACCTCTGCCTCCCAGGTTCAAGCAATTCTCCTGCCTCAGCCTCCCGAGTAGCTGGGATTACAGGCACCCACCACCACACCTAGCTAAATTTTGTATTTTTAGTAGAGACAGGATTTCACCATGTTGACCAGGCTGGTCTCAGACTGCTGACCTCATGATCTGCCTGCCACAGCCTCCCGAAGTGCTGGGATCACAGGCATGAGCCACCACACCCAGCCCAGATGACTGTTTTTAAAGGATGTTTGACATTCTTTATTAGCAGACAGGGTACATTCATTAAGTATTCACTGAACATGCACTGAACACCTACTATGTGTTCAGCTCTGTAGGGAATGCTGAGATGAGTCATATATGGCCCCTACCTTTAAGGAACTCACCATCTAGTGGGGGAGAAGATACATTGACAGTTAGTTGCAGAATGTATCCAAATATCATTCTTTCTCAGAAAGATCATACACGGAAGAAATAATGTGAGAAACATGGAAATATACTCAAAATTCAGATAGAAGGACTGTTATATAATTAAAGCCTATTAAATAATAATGGCATTTAGAAAATATAGAATGGATATATGGGAATCTTGTTGTAGAAGGAGAGGAAGCAAAGAGTTGGACTGAGGTTAGAGGTAATAAGGGAACATGGTGTGGCAGTGAGAGAAGGGGCAGAGAGAGTTGCGGAAGAGGAAGTGCAGGAAGGAACGTGCCTTGTGGCCTGTACTAGACAAAATAGGCCTCAGCTCCTGAGAGAAGCCAGTGACAGCAGAACACAGATTCTCCCATCCATTTGAACCTCTGGGAGAACCAGCAGAAACCTCAATCTTTTCCCCAAGGGGTCAGAGGAGGACTGCCTACAGGAAAGGCCATGGCCAGTGCTTGTAGCTTTGCTTCCTCTTCCTCGTTTTGTCTTCATGTGCCTTGACCTGGCCTGTCTAATGGGGTGTTATGAGACTGAAATACCACAAAAAATGTGAAATGTATCCTCTGCTTGCTTTAATCCTACAATAGTCTGTGCACTTAGCTGAGAGACATGACTTTGTCCCATGGTGGAGTGATGAGGATACTCCAAACTCTAAAACTCTGTTTTTTTTTTGTTTTTTTTTTTTTTGAGGTGGAGTTTCACTCTTGTTGCCCAGGCTGGAGTATCATGGCATGATCTCAGCTCACTATAACCTCTGCCTCCCGGGTTCAGGCAATTCTCCTGCCTCAGCCTCCCGAGTCACTGGGATTACAGGTGCCCGCCACCATGCCCAGCTAATTTTTTTTTTTGGCATTTTTAGTAGAGATGGGGTTTCACCTTGTTGGCCAGGCTGGTATCAAACTCCTGACCTCACGTGGTCCACCCACCTTGGCCTCCCAAAGTGCTGGGATTACAGGCATGAGCTTCCGCACCTGGCCCAAAACTTTATATTCTTAACTGTAAGCTCAAGAGCTTTGATCTAAGTGGGAGTTATAAGGATTTGGAATAAAATATTACATAAGCTGGTTACTTCCTCTTCCTGCCAATGCTATAATGTTTTAGTTTGAGCCTGCTGCTGGGATGGGGAGAAGTTCTTTAATCTGGCTGAGTTCAAATTTTAAATGACAGAAAACACTGAGTAACGTGTAACCCTAGAGAAGCCTACAGAAATAGGATTCAAGGTAGAAATTAAGTCCAATTTTATAAAAACAGAGAGAGCAACATTTTTGCACACAAGAATTTGTGAGTTGGAAAAGTTGCCTCTTGTAAACCTATTTTCAAAGGTCAGTGAAGTGGCCGTGTGGAATTTCTTGGAAATACTAATCCAAGGGTTTTTCCCATCTCTTTTCTGATGCCTACAGTTTTGTTTGTTGTTTTTTGTAACTACTGACATGTATGTCATTCTACAAATATAGTCTTGAGTTAACTAGACAAGAGTTTCAGCAAAAATGCAAATTAATCAGGCAGAACAGTGCTAGATTATCAGAACCTCTCCCGTATTAATCTGTAAAATGGTATGCACGTACCAGTACTTGGCGATCTGGGGGTCAACAGCAATGAAAGAGCCACAGGAAGAAATGGCAAACATATCCTCCCAAAGGGAATTGTTCTCTGAGGTGTCGCTGCTGCAAGCATTTGTTTCTTCCATAATTTGTAAAGATATTTCCTTTTAAACTAATTTCTGGGGATTTGCGTGTGAAAAAAATCACTCTACTGCATTATAGGTGTTAAAAAGTGCTTTAGGAGCCCTGAATGATTTGACTTAAACTTTTCTTTCTGTAAATTCTTATTTGCTAAAGCTTAAAGGCCCTCACCAGAGTTCTTTTTTTTTTTTCTGTCTTTATAACAATTTGCATCTGAATCTTGATTCCTTGCAAATGAAACACTGTGATTTTGGGAATTAATGGTGTTGTGAATAACATATCTAGAATGCCCAAGTAGGCTTAAATAAGAATCCCATCTGGACAGTCACATGGGGTGCTCTGCAGGAGGTAGGTATACCTGGGAACTCTTGAGAAGTGTGGACCAAGTGTCTGTTTCCATAGGGAATTATCTACATCAAGACTCCTGAGAAAGAACTTGCTCTAAAGAAAAAGAATACAGATTAACAAGATGTCTCCCTGGACTCACGTCTGAGTCACAAGATTAGGGACTGCAATCAAGAGTGGATAAAATCTTGAAGAATTGGCTCACTAAAGCTTCTGTCAGACATTGACAGCTCAATGGGGCATTGCTTTGCAGCCCCTGTAATGGTAATTGTATGAAAGCATTTGCACCACCCCAGGGTGACTGTGAGAACCTCGACACGTTAAGAAATGAATTTAACAGACTGAGCAGCAAGCTGTGGCAGTCTGGGTCTGGAAGAAGAAGAAGAAGCTGTAGAAGATACCTTCCTTCAGTAGCTTCTCCACAGCCATGGTGGAAATGGCATAAACAGGTAACATCACTTCTGGGAGCTGGACCACAGAAGAGAAAAGCAAACAACAGACCCAACAGGGCAGGTAAAGGATTCACTCCTGAGCTCAGGAGAGAGAGTTCTTTCCTTCTCAGTCTGCTCTGAGAGGAATTTGAGGAGATGGAGTTGGGGGTTGAGAACAGGCTGGAGTTCCTAGAGTGAGTGGGGACAAAGTCAAGTAACTTCTGTGTGTTTGTGTGTGTGAGTGTGTGTGTCTGTTTATTGTCACTGTAAATCTATTTTTTACTCCTAGGCTGATCTGGCCTAGTTAAACAGCAACAACAAAGGTCTGCTTCAGGTTTTGGCAGGACCTTCTAAGGCGATTTCTGAATTACGCCTCTCTTCAATTGTCTGGGCTGCCTTTCACACGAAGAGTTTTCTGAAGGGGTCCTAACATTATTATCAACTTCATCATTTAAAGTGCTGTTCTAGCTTACAGGTCCACCAAGAAAGGACCTCGATGGTTAGTTGCGGTTTCTGAGGGGAGACGGCGTTGTGATGGTGGTCGTTATTGTCATTTTCTAGATGATGGGTAATCAGTATAAGATAAAGGCTCTCTCTGGCAAAGTGGCAAGAGCGTAAGGAATCAGGAGATGTTAATTAGCCTCTCCTGGGTTCAGTTTCTTCATCTGTAAAACTGAGGGGATTCTTACTGTGTACTGTGCAACAGAATCATCTGCAGAACCGAAAACAAAAACAGCAGCTACTTAAGCTTCATAAATACCAAGTTAAAATAAATGTAGGTGCATTTCAAAAGAGCTCCAGAGGCATGCCCACCCCGCTAGTTAAGGACCACTGAACCATATTTTTCTCCATGTTCCCTTCCAGCTTTGAAATGCTATTGTTCCTCATATATTTGTATATATTATTTGTGGAAGATTAAATTGGCATAATACATATTAAAATTTGTGAGACTTTTAACTTACTAAGTTTTGTTAATAGAAATTTGTCCCAAAGAAATTAGGTAATGCACACAAACACATGTGTTCCAGGATAATTATTCTTTATTATAAAAGTAAACCATTGAGACAACATCAATTAACAATAATATCTTATCTTTGAGATGAATTGTGGTATATCCCTTAAAGGAATTACAATTAGTCAATGAAAATTTAATTTTAAGAGACTAATTGATGATATGGAAAATGTTCATAATATATTTGTAAAATAACGAAAAGCAAATTTAAAAATATATGTAAGTATGGATATATATGGTTATAAGTGTATGAAAATTTATGCTGAATGAAAGATGCTAGACACAAAAGAGTATGCATGGTGTGATTTCACTTATATAAGACTCTAAAAATGACAAATCCAATCTATAGTGGAAAAAAGAATAGTAGTTGCCTGGAACAGAAAATAGACATTAGAACTGGACACGAGGCAAATTTTTGAAGTGATGGAAATGCTTTTTATTTTGGTTCTGATGGAGGTTACATGGGCATATAATTTGAAAACCTAAAATGGGTACATTGTATTGTATGAAAATTATTCTTATTACAAAAAATACCTAATGTAGATGATGGGGTGATGGATGCAGCAAAGCACCATTGCACACGTATACGTATGTAACAAACCTGCACATTCTGCACATATACCTCAGAACTTAATAAAAAAAAGAAAAAGAAAATTATTCTTCAATTAAAAATATATTTTGTTTCAACTATGTAAAATAATGATCTAGAAAATTTTCGTGTAAATACCTAAATTCTAAGCTGCTAAAACGAGTAAATATTAAAACAAAACTAGGCAAACATTATTCCTTCCATTTTTTACAACTATATGTGCCTGTGCTTTAAAAAAACTGGAAGTATAGAAATATAAATATAAATAGTGGCTATTATGTTGGGTGATGGGATTAGAATTTTTTATTATACTTTTCTATGTTTTTTTTTTCAAATTTTCTAAAATGAACATGTTATAATTTTTACTAGAAGAAAATAATTATTTTTAAATGTATGTTTAGAAGAGGTTAAGCTGAACACAAAAGCACTGGAAGAATAGATGAACCAAGAGTTTCATTGTTAAGTTATTTTCATCTCTAATAAAATGTGACCTTTATTAAAGAGAAAAAAAAAAAAAAAAAAAACAGCAGCATCAACAACAACGTGGGCGAAAAGTGACCCGGTGGGAACGTGCACGGAGTTAGTGAGGGAACCAAATGCACACACAAAGCTTGCAGGAGCGTGGGAATGTCTGTTTCCTTTCATTGAGCTGGGCGGAAACTTGGCCAGTGGTAGCAGAATCTCTGGCCTATTTTTGTTCAAGAACTGAGTGCCTGTTGCCTTCCCCAGCTGACACCCACCTATTATGAGTCTGCTGTACTCCAACGTGTCCTGAGTCTGTAGAGAGCACAGGTCTGTATATCCCATAGCACAGGTCTGTGTATCGTACACCACAGCCAACTGTTCACAGTGCCCTGGGCAATGGAGGCGGAAGGAAACACCAGCACCAACCCAGAGACGTGCCAGAGATAAAGGAAATGACACAGGAATAAATAAGCAGAGGGGGGCCAATGTGGCTGGGAACCTCAACAAGGATGCAGGAGAGGAAGTAAACAAGCAAACAAAGCTCAAGGCTGAGATCTCCTAGAACAAAGTCCGGCACCTAGGGGAGGATAAAAACCTCCTCACCGGGACCAGAGGAAATAGAGAACTTCCATAGCAGCATTAACTTGACAAATCTCCTACAGAGCCATTGATTGTGAAGTCCTGATCAGCTCTCTGGGTCTTTTCGCTCCTCCTGAAGAATGAGGTGGCTTAAATCCAGACAGACCTTGGCTGCTTAACAGGATAAACTCAGAGGCGGCCAGACCTAGACACCAAGTCTAGCACTCCCAGTTGTGATTCAGGGGGTACCATTCTCATAGACTTCAAAAAAAGGTGTCCCCCGGGGTGGCACACATGCGAAGGGTCACTTACTAAACTTCATCTGTAAAATGAGGTTAATCATACCTGCCTTAGATTCTGTAGTACAAGTCAATGACATGATTATGGATTACCCAACTTCTCCAAGGCTCACTAACTTCTCGTCTAAATGAGATTTCAAAATAGTTGTGTTATCTTTTCCCCCTTCTTGTTATGCTTTGTTAGGAGAATACTCAAGGCTAATTACACTCAAGTTCTTGGAGATTTTTCTACTGACTTAACTCCTTAGAATTTTATTTACTGTTCCCTCATTTCCTAGAATCCAGACATGGCCTCATCAGGTAAGATTAAAAACACCTCCAGATCAAAGACAACCCCTCTGTAGTTAGAATTACCACTTCCCTTCAGCCCTGATACTTGATTATCAGATCAAAACTCTGGTGGCTGACTCATCTTTCCTTACTGCAATTTACACAGAAGAAAAGTTTAGAATTGACAAAGATAAGGTGGAAAGATTAGCCCAACACAAATTCTAAAAGGATATGGAAATACTAGTCGTCTCAAGATGGCATCAGTAGCATACTGCTGCTGCTGCTGCTTTTTTAAATGTAATATGACACTCAGCTATATTTACAGGATCAGAGATCCCAGAAGAAATGCTTCCAATGCACTTAGAAATAATTATATATTTATTGAAGACTCACATTCTGTTTGTGGATGAACATCTAAGTGAAGTGAGAAAGAGCTATCCGGTCCCACCCTCACCCCCCAAAAAAGATACAGATTTAGAACAGCAAATCTAAGAATAAAACTGATAGGGAATTTCTATTGTTCTGCCCAGGACAGTGATGGCTGAGAGACGATTTAATATGTTTCTCCAGTATAAAGGGTCACTATGTGGTGGTTTATGACCATCTGCCTTTATCTTCCCCAAGGATGGAAAGGAGGAAATGAACTTAAACTACAAGAAAATAAATTTAGGTTAGACCAAAGGGACTGCCAGACTGAGGTCTGTGTAATGTTGCAAAACTCGGTGGTTGTGGCATTTCCTCCACCGACTTCAACTGGGACAGATGAGCATTTACCCATCTGGATGACTTCTACATAGTCTAGCTGTGATAAGTCCTTGAATCTTCTCAGACTTTTAAAAGCAACTGAAAGTCACTTTGATATAACTTATTCTATTCTGCCTTAAAGCTTTGATCTTGCTGGAAATCCTTTTCTACATCCTGAGTAAAGAGTTATCTGTTGATGCTACTGACCCACCACTAATGGGAATGAACTGTTCATTGATGTACTGCTAAGATGTGGGCTCATTCATTCGCACCTTTTTGCCCTGTTGCCCAAATATCATAGAGTGCTGATTGTACAAGAAAATCGAAAAGCATCCTCTTGCTTGGAATCTTTCCATATCTTGAGGCCTGAATAAAACGCAGTGGTCTTAGCAGAGAGTACTAGGCTTTCTGCGAGCTGGCTCAGTTGATCTGCTCACATTCATCTACTGCCTTTCTTCCTCGCTCAGGTAACAGATATGCAGAGCCATCACTTTCAGGTATACATGGCACCCCACCACCCTATGCCTTTACAAATACATTTCCCTCTCCTCAGAATTCTGCTACCTCCCTTTTCTGTGTGGTAGACTAGAAATTGTTTAGTTCTTCACTCAAATGTTTCAGCATTTCTGAAAGGTTTTCTGTCTTTCCTAGGGAAACCTGCATTCTCCTTCCCCCATAAAACCACAGTTCCTTGAGTACCTATGCATCCACAGAGAATTTAACGTGTCTTATTGTGGCCTTCAAGTCTGTCTTTCCATCAGGCTATAGCAGACTTGAAAGCAAAAACAGAGATCACTTTTCATCTCCTATGTCCAGTTGTCCAGTAGATATTTCCAACAACGACAGAGTTGATATACTCTGAAGTGTCTTCCTTGCCTCTCTGCTCCTGCTCTAGAGGTGAGTTTACCTGCCAAACTCTACTGCCCAGCTCCTCCCTTGCCCAATATTATGTGGAAATCTTAAATAAGAAGAATGAATACATGAATAGTATACAAACTATTATAAAATTTCTCTCTTGCATTAAGAATAGCAATTGTTACCATATGTTAAAAACTAAACTTTTAGCCACAGTAACAGAAAAAAATCTTGATGATTGCTTTCATTCTATTTATTTTTTTTAATTATTGAATTTTTAAATTATGCCTTAAGTTCTGGAGTACATGTGCAGAATGTGCAGGTTTGTTACATAGGTATACATGTGCCATGGTGGTTTGCTGCATCCATCACCCCATCATCTATTTGTAGATTTCCTATTTGATGATTGATTTACTTTTATTTCTATTTGGTTCTAGTTCAAAGCTAATTAATGGTTTACATTAAGTAGTATGTTTGGATTAATGGTGTTAACAAAGGAATATTTGCTGATGATAGAAACTAGTATGTACATTTGTAATGTGTCCTGCCCTTTGTTGACAGAACTGATATCCCAGCTTCGCCCAACTCTCTCTATATATACTCAAACATAACAATCTTCTGTGGAAACTAAAATATGTTCATTAATACCAGTGAAGCAGCACTTTCTGAAGCGCTGTTTGAAAGCAAAGAGAAAGGTGACTTCATTCAGTAAAACAAAAATAAAATGTTCAATGCTACCTCTATTTAAATTCAAGCTGCTTTAATTAACATCAGTATGAGATCTCCATTACATAGAACTCTCAGTACTGGATGTTTGGGAAAATACAATGGCAAATTTACAAGAAGCTTGTGATCTAGAAGGAAGGAGAAGACATCCACACAAATGACTGTAATAAGAGAGAACTTACGATTGGAGAGGAATTGACGGAGTGTTGCAGGGGTTCAATGGAGGATAGGAAGAGGTTTCATGGAGGGCCTGGCCTTTAGAACTGGCCTCTGAGGCTGGAATGGATTTCCACAGGAGAAGTTGGGCAGTGGAATTCGACAGGTTAATTCACAAACAGAGCAGGAGCAAAGAGAGACAAGAAAGACACTTGAGAGTCTGTTTTTAGGAAAGCCAGGATTGTAGTCTGACAGAACGCTAGGGTATGTATAGTTCAGTCTGAAGAAAAGATAAGCTAGAGTATTGATCAGGAGGATGAGGAGTTTGTGCTTAACTCTGTCGTTGATGGAGAGATGCTGATGGTATTGATTAGGGGAGTGTTCAGCAGCATGTGGATGTCCTGAACGAAGAGAAAAGATGTTGAGGAGACTGCTTACTGCAACCTTTGGGAGAGGCAACACTTAGATAGTGGGAGGGAGCAGTGGGAATGACGATGAGGAATGAGGAAATCAAGTCAAGGTGTCTTGTAAAGAAAAGATGTTATCTGCAGGGTTCGGCAACTGATCGGATAAAATGTGGAAAAGAACAACAAACACCTAGATGGTGGGAGGGAGCAGTGGAAATGACGATGAGGAATGAGGAAATCAAGTCAAGGTGTTCTGTAAAGAAAACATGTTATCTGATCGGATAAAATGTGAAAAAGAACAAAGAGTAAGAGTCAAAGAAGAATCTGAGGGTCCTATCTGGGTTCTAGGGAGAAACGTTCCACAAATTAACCCAGTGTGGAAACCAGAGGTGAAGAAAGAATCACCAAGGCTAGGTACATGAGTCAAGTGCAAATGAAACATGCACACGGAACACATTTCTAAGGATGGGCCGCTCCTGGAGCCCAGGAAGGAGATTTTGGGTAGAAACCTGAGAGTCATCTCCATAAAGATGAATCCCTAAGTGCAGATTTTCCTTTCACATACGTGGTCTGTTGGAGGACTCTGCATCTTGTGGGAGGCACATTGTCAGTTCTCTTTTGTTGACCGTGAACTAGGTCAACATTTTCAGCCCTATAAGATATGTATTATGGGCATTAAGTGAAATACACGTATGAAGCCTTTACAATATATTAAATGCTCTGTAAATGAAAATATAAAGTGAAAATTATAGCTGTGTTCTGATTGTGAGCAAGTAGCAAACAGTAGCTACAGGGCACAATGCAAGCTAAAAAGAGAAGGAATTATCCACAGCGGTGTGTATGCACCTGTGCGTGCATGAGAGAGAGGGAGACAGAGAAAGAGGGAATGGGAATTTGTTTTTAGTACTCAAGGTGAAAACACATCAATTTTCCTTCAGTTCTGAGGATTGGGAAAAGTTCATATTTTCTGAAGGTTTACTTTTATATGCTATAGTCATTGTAATTTGGCACCTATGAGATAGTGTTCAGATGTGCACAATAAACTTGCTCTTTTGAAAAGCTGTTTTGTTCTTTCTAGTAGCTCTTCAGAGCTCAACATAAGACTTAATACCAAGGTGAGAAATGATAAAGCACATTTTACAAACTAAAGAAACTTAAGAAAAGGACTTTTATTCCTATTATTTGTCCTCTGTTCTTTCTGGTGTTATTTTTTCCAATTCTAAAAGTCTCAAGGTTAACATTCTTTCATAAACCAGAGCATAATCACAGCTGTATCAGTGTATTCAGATCATTGGGTTGCTTTTCACCATCATTGTATAAAATATGTGGATCATCTATTTCCTTTTACTACCAACAAGATGTTGCTTTACTTACCCCTAGAAATTGATTTGCCTTTTATTCATTTTAATTTAATTACCATGGTAATTATTATAACTTTAAAAATACTTTTATATATACAAAATATGAAAATCTCTTGACTATGAACCTTTCTTATAGGCTTTGAAAAAAATTTACGTTGTCGTAGAGGTGCCTTGCTGTCACTTTTAACATGATCTTCTATTTGTGATTATATTCCTTTAATAGATTAAACAGATATTTCATGAATGAATACAATTCATTTAACAATTTCTTATGTGAATCAGGTCACTTGGCCTTGTAACAATTTCTTGCACTGCTGTAAAACCATGCAGATTGTGAAATTTTCCTTAGGTATTTGATGATAAAATGATGGCAATGGTGATTGGTCTTGAAGCCATTTTAAAATGTCTGATAACAATTCTCCAATGACTTTGAATGACCCAGAATGAATGTGCAGTTCTCACACTCAACTTAAGAACACTGTTCTAGCACCATCATCTGGACAACCCACAATCTTTCCAGAAACACAACTATCAGCAAAACAAGCACTGTACTCCATTTCTTTAAAAACACAACCTCTCTTTGGGCTCAAATAATTTTTCTTAAGTTTAAATATTATATCATCATTCCTTATAATTTCTTCAGAATATCTAATAATTAATTATATTACAATACAACATTGAAAACAAAAAGCCAAAAAAAATAAATGAGGTAAAGAATTCCTAAATAAAATGACTGGTTGCTTTAACTTTTCCTCAGTGTTAGGTTAAGGCCACATAGAATCACAACACTACCCTGGACAATTTCTTCTTACAATATCTGGCATGGCCCTTTACGTTTAAGACAATGGATAGTTGGGTAGGAAATACAACGGAGAAACAACCTCTCAAAGTCACTTGAAGTTTCCAAAGTTTATTTTTGCTGGAAGGAAGAAAATGTAGGAGACTACCTACTACCTAATCATTGGGCAATACAGAGGGCTTGCCAATAGCATATCCCTATGTTATTGTAAGGATGAAAACTTTTTGGGTTTTTTTTTTTTTTTTTTGGCTGGGCACAGGCTCATACCTGTGAGCCTCCCAGCACTTGGGAGGCCAAGGCAGGCTGATGACTTGAGGCCAGGAGTTCAAGACCAGCTTGGCCAACATAGTGAAACTTCATGTCTACTAAAAATACAAAAATTAGCTGGCCATGGTGGCAGACATCTGTAGTCCCAGCTACTAGGGAGGCTGAGGCAGGAGAATCATTTGAACCCTGGAGGTGGAGGTTGCAGTGAGCTGAGATCACGCCAATGAACTCCAGCCTGGGTGATAGAGCAAGATTCTGTGTCCAAAAAAAAAAAGAAAACTTTTTTTTAATTAAACTTTTTCTTTAGAGACCATCGTAGTAGATCTACATGCAGTTGTAAGAAGTAATAAGGAAAACTCCCACGTGCTCTTGACCTGGTGTTGTCCAGTGGTAACATACCACAAAAGTAGAGGACAACAGTTCAGCCAGGATTTCAACATGGAAAAGGGCAAGATGCAGAGCACTTTCATCATTCTGGACTCATTTTTCCCTTTTAAAACCACATCCACTCCCTCCTGACTCAATCACTAACCTCTTCTCCATATCTATAATTTTGTCATTTCTAGACTGTTATATAAACAGAATTATACAGTATGTAACCTTTCAAGTTTGACTTCTTTTTTCACTCAACACAATTCTCTAGAGGTTGTTGTGTGTACCAGTGATTCATTCCTTTTTATTATTAAGTAATATTCCATCATATGGACGTACCACACTTTGTTTAACCACTTACCACTGAAAAACATATGGGGTTGTTTCCAGTATGGGACTACTATGAATAATGCTGCTATAAACATTCATGCACAAGTTTTTGTGTGAACATAATTCTTCATTTCTCGGAGATAAATGCCCAGAAGTGAACTTGCTGGGATATATGGTAGTTGCAGATTTAGTTTAAGAAATGCCAAACTTTTCTAGAGTGGCTGTGCCATTTGACATCCATACTACTGATATATGAGTGGTCCAGTGTTCGTGTATCCTCACCAGAATTTAGTGTTGTCACTAGATTTGTTTTATTCTTTATTTATTTTAGCCCTTCTAATAAGTTTGTATTGATATCTCATTGTTATTTTAGTTTTCATCCCTCTGATGGCTAATGATATTCTCTGTCTTTTCACGTGCTTATTTGTCACCTGTAAATGCATTCTGGGGAAATGTCTCCTCATTGCTTTCATCTATTTTCAAATTGTATTGTTTGTTTCTTCAGTGGTTGAGTTCAAAGGGCTCCTTATATTTGAGATGTGAGTCCTTGTTGAATATGAAGTTTGCAAATATTTCTCGGTAGCTTACTTCTTATACTCTTAACAATGTCTCATAGGGCAAGAGTTTTTAATTTTGATAAAAGGTTCAATTTATTCCTTTCTTGATTTTATAGATCATGCTTTTGGTGTTAAGTCTAATTATTTGACTATTCATAGGTTCCAAAGATTTTCTTCTATATTTTCTTCTAAATAGTTTACAGTTTTATGTTTTATGTTTAATTTCATGCTCAATTTTGAATCATTTTTTATACACTTAAGCTGAGTTTGATTTTATTTTTTTATTTTTCGCCTATGGAAGTCTAATTGCTCAAGTACCACTTGTTGAAAAGGCTATCTTTCCTCCAGTCAGTTGCTTTACCACTTTGGTCAAAAATTAGTTGGAAATATTTGAGTAGGTTTATTTCTGGACTCCTTGCTCTGATCCATTGATTTATGTTTATCTTTCTGCCAATATCATGCAGTTTTGATTACTATAGCTATAAGAAGAGTCTTAAAATCAGGTAGACTAATTAATCCAACTTTCTTCTTTATCAAATTTTAAAACATTCCAGCTCTTTTGGTTTTTCATATAAATTTTAAAATAATCTTGTCTATATCTATAAAAAATCTTGCAGGGAATTTGAGAGGAATTGTGTTAAATCTGTATACCAAGTTGGTAAAAATCAGTATTTTTATTATGTTGAGTCTCAATCCAGCAGCATTGTATGTTTTTCTACTTTTTAGGACTTCTGTGATTTCTTTCATCAGTACTTTCCAGTTTTCAGTGTAAATATCCTATACATGTTTTTTAAATACACACTAAAGTGTTTCATTTTATAAACAATTGTAAATGTTACTTTTTCAGCATTTTGGTGTTCACATGTTTATTGCTGGTATATAGAATTACATTTGATTTTGTAATTTGATCTATAGTGCAACCTTGCTTTATTCACTTACTAGCTCTTAGAGTTTTTCTTTAATAGACTGTAGAATTTTCGATATAGACGATGGTATAATCCACAAATAGAAACAGTTTATTTCTTCCTTTCTGGTCTCCATGCCTTTAATTTCCTTTCCTTACCTTATTATGTTGGCTTGAACTTCTAGCATTATGTTGAATAAGAGTGGTAAGAACAATATCCTTGCTTTGTTCCTGATCTTAGGAGGAAGGCATTCAGTTTTGCACCATTAGTTATGTTAACTGATAAATTTTATATTTGCTCGTTATCAAGTTGAGTAAGTTTTCCTTTATTTCTAGTTTTCTGAGAGTTTTTTTTTAATCATGAATGGTTGTTGAATTTTTTTGAATTGTTTTTCTGAATCCATTTATATAATCATGTGATTTTTTTTTTTCTTTAACCTGCTAATGTAGTGGATTACGTAGATCGATTTTTTTTAATGTTGAACTAGGTTTGTATCCTTGGAATAAACCCCCATTTGATTATGGGATATAATTGTTTTTGTATATTGCTGAATTCTATTTGCTAATATGTTGTCAGGGATTTCAACACATCCATATGCATGCAAAATATTGGTCTCTGGTTTTCTTTCATTTTATCTGGCTTTTTTTTTTTTGGTGTTTTTAATCTGGTTTTCTATCTGGGTAAAGACAATTTCATAAAATGAATTGAGACGTGTTCCTTTTATGTTTTGTGGAAGAGAATGTGTAGAATTATAGAAAAGAAGCTTTTTGGTGATGTCTTGAAGAAATTGTTTGGAATTAGTTCACCATTGTTTTTGACATTGAGGATGGTATCCTAATAACCACAAAACATGATGTAAAGACAAACAGAAGACACAATGGTGGTCTTTTATAATGTACATCAAATGTACATTTTTTTGTTTTCCTTTCCTTCATCAAAGATGAGTGCATTGTTCTTTCATGTGAGAAAAAATGTAAGTAGGAAGTTTTTAGCATTTTCTTTGTCTCACCTCCCAGAGTTCCCACTTACTGTTCAGGATCCGTGAACAAATCCCATCGGACGTTCAATTCACGCAAGTGAAGCATGTACAAAATGAGGCCTCAGTGCTCAGGCTTTGGGATGCTAATGTCTGAGTAACATGCAGCCTTGATTTTTTTTTTCCTGCTCCAAATTTGGGCTGGTTTGTGTGTGTGTGTGTGTGTGTGAGAGAGAGAGAGAGAGAGAGAGAGAGAGAATGTGTGTGTGTGTGTGTATGTATGTGTAAAGAATGAAGGTTTTCTTTAAAAATCCTCAGGTCCTCTAATTTGCATGAGATGTGATATTGTCAAATTGTTTTTCGTGCCTTTAATTATTCTCTTATTTGCTTGGGTTGGGCTCTTTCTACCCAGCTTCAGCAGTATACTTTCTCACTTTCCTATAGAGAAAAAATTATTCTTGGAGCCTTTCATCTGCAATTACGCAAGGCAGCCAAGAAATGGCTTTTAGTAGACTGCAACAGAATCTCTGAATACAAATAAATGCAGAGACTTAACAAATAGCATTCAAACCATAGACTAGTGTCCATCTGAGAAGAAAAATAGCAATTAATGTAGAGTCTGAGTTCAAAATTCAGTTGATGAGAGAATTATTTTTATATGTATGTATGTGCAGGGGATCACTACATTTTGTAAACTGCGTTTTTCATTTTTTTAATGAAATAAAAAGAAGTAAGAATAGTAGTCTGCTTCTCCAGACATGAAAATAAAACAGTAAAAACCAAAAAATGCATTTTCTTAAATTTTATCTTTGTCCATGGTATTTAAGGCGTGTCTATAATGTTGCCTTTACATTAATCTCCAGAGTTGGTGTCATTTTTATCAACTTTGATTCAGCATCCAAGTACAAATTATATGCCTCTGAATTTCTAACACACTGTTGAATAGCACCTCACTCTTATGTAGGATATATGCCCAGCATCGAGAACTTATGAAAAGCATAAGTAATAATCTAGAAGGATGCCAAGCGGCTTTCTGAAACAACCAACAAGATGTCTCAGTGTGTCTGATGTAGAGCAGTGGTGTTCACCATTTTCAAGCTAATCCAAAAATTTGTTGCAGACCTTCTAGAGATGGTTTGTAGTTAGCATTTGGCTTCCAAAATCCATAAAGTGCTTACTATGGAAACCGAAAAGTATTCTATGTGTTACACAAATCTTTATTTTATCTTCACTAATGCTCCATGAGGTTAGTGAAGATAAAGTAAGTTTATCTTTACTATTGTTAAATTCATTTTACATATAAGAAAACTGAGAAGCACACATATTGGGTAACTTAACCAAGACCACCCAGCTAGAAAGTGGCAGAGCTGGAGTTTGAAACCAGAGAGTCTGGGCTCCAGAGTCTCTGTACTTAAGCACATGGCTAAACTGTGCTTTCTTCCACTAATAAATAAAACAGATTACAAATTTTTTCACATATTTAAATCAGTTAGTATCTTTAAATACACATATTCAAAAAATAGTAATATATATATTGTAAAATATGTACAAAATGTGTATAGTTTTATAGATCTAATAATTCTGCCCTCCCCAACAATGGCTGAAAACCAGTGCTCTAAAGATTAGAAATGTTTCTTTCAGGAGACTCGCTTAAACCTAATGCATCATTTATATACATTACATTTAGACACAATTCTAATAAGCTTGACTGCCTGGCTTTCAACCCCATAGCAGATTAGAAGCAGAATATATGAGTAAGTAAAAGCCTTGGGTTTTGAATTAGAATCCTTTGGTTCAAACACTTGCACTGCCATGTTTTACCTAACTTATATTACCTAAGTTACTTAAATTGCCTAAATCTCCAATTTCTTACATATCAATGGGCCATAATTGCCTACTCCCTGTATTACAAGGATTAAATGAGATAATGCATGTAAAGCACATTGGTAACAAGCTGAATCCCCAGTGATGACAGCTGCATCTTTGATGCAGGAAAGGTAGTTGTTGCGTAGGCAGTAGTGACAACAGTAGTAATCACAGGGATGGTGAAAATGTAATGGAGATTATTAATAGCCTGACAGCCTGATAGTCAAATAGCAAGATCAATGATTTTTTTTTTTTTAACTTGAAAATATTCTTCTTCAGAAACTCACATAGCTTTGGAAAATGTTTGTAAAGTTTTTTTTTTTTTTGATAGATGGGGCTCTTGCCATGTTGCCCAAGCTGGTCTTGAACTCCTGGGCTGAAGCGATCTGCCTGCCTCAGCCTCCCAACATGCTGGGATTATAGGCAAAAGCCACCACACCCAGCCTTTAAAAGAATTTTTAATAGAACCATTCTACAAACAGGTAAACAGAAATTTTTGAGAGGTTTTTGGATCAGTTTTTGATAAAGGATGTAGAAATAGAAAAGAAATTCCTGTCACTGCCCCCAAGCACAGAGAAAAAGTGTATTTTTCTTACATTCCGTATCTGCCAGAGTGGCTGTTGTATCCACTGTGTGCAGCTTCTTCACATTATCCCCTCAGGTGGCATGTCAGATAATTTCTTTTGCAATTTCCTAACATGAATATGTGGAATGCCAATCAAGACCATATATAAAAGACAGAGGATCATATCAGATCATTCTGTAAGCTGAAAACTAAATATCTAGTATAATTTATTACCAATCAAAAATGTATTTGCAGAGAAGATATACTTACAGGAATTATTCAAATATAAGATCTCAGTTAAGAATGGAATCATTGCTGTTCAGACACATCAATCATTTTCAATGATATAGTTCCTTTAAAAACCCCCTCATCTTCATGACTATGTAAAATACATTCATTTTAGAGAGCAATCTTTATTAATGAGCCATAAATATGGTCTCCTCAGTGCTTTTGCAGCATTTGGTAAGATAGTCTAGTGAAGAAAGATTCATACTCATGAATAGGCTCTCTAAAACCCTCATTATAAATGTTTTGTGATTAAATCTTGATTACTCCACCATTTATGAGAGGTGTATCAGCACGCCTATAAGCTGCTTCTGTATCCTGCTTCCTTTTCCAATCAATCACTGACATGACTGTTAAAAGGGAAGCTGTGGAACTGAGCTTAAGGTGGAGGATAATGTGATTTTATTTAAAATATTGTTTAATGGGAAAGAAAAGGACAGAATTCTGCAGCTAAAGACCTGGTGCTTTTCAAAATGAAAAGGATTATCTTCAATTCTGAGAAATTACTGGCTTCTATAATTTTGCTGCTAGTGAGGAAATCATAAACCCTTTTATTCCCAGAGCAAGTGGAAAAGTGCATTCCTCAGGTTTGGAAGAAGAAAAAAATCACTTCATTCACAGATTCTTTGTTTGTGCCTTAGAAGATAAAGCTTAATCTTTCTACACAAATGCAAGAATTCCTCTTTCCTCATTCCTCACTGTGCATATTTCCCTTGAACTTCAGGTCAGTATCAGCTTGCTATTGGGCCAGTTGATAGCCTGTAGAGGATGGATATAAAGGATATCACTGTAGTAGGAGGATTATATTGGGAGGACTTCTGGGCTGAATCAAACAATTTGGGCTATAATCATGTCCACCAGTTACTTGGTGTTTGGTGTCGGCAGTCTCATAAATATGAGGAATATTGCAATAACATGGCCACTATTGTGGCTAGTAAGGAGAGTATAGACAGAAGAGATAATGGAGCTGACAATCTATAAAAGTTTCATGAAGAAATAAGAATTTGAGCTGAATCTGTAGCATATGTGCAATTTAAAGTCACCATTGTGAGAATTTATATTCAGTGAGAATGTTTTGAAATTAAAGGCTCATGATAAGAAAAAGGCTTAGAGAAAAAGATAAATGATCAGGAAATAATTATGAATCAAACACAGGCATAATTCATTTTATTGCATCTTGATTAACTGTGCTTTTTCACAAATGGAAGTTTTCTGGCAACCTCATGTAGAGCGAGTTTATCGGTGCCATTTTTCCAGCAGCATGTGCTCACTTTTGGTCTCAGTATCACATTTTGGTAATTCTCACGTATTTCAAACTTTTTCATTGTTATTATACGTGTTATGGAGACCTGTGACTGGTGGTCTTTTTTATCACTATTGAACTTATTTGGGATACCACAAACCATACCCATAATAAAACAGTAAACTTAATTGATAAACGTTGTATGTGTGCTGAATGTTCCACCAACTAGCCACTTTCCCATCTCTTTCCCTCTCCTCTGGCTTCCCTATTCCCTGAGACACAACATCATTAAAATAGACCAGTTAATAACCCTACGATGGTCTGTAAGTGTTCAAGTGAAAGTCTCTCTTTAAGTCAAAAGCTAGAAATAATTAAGCTCAGTGAGGATGGCATGTTGAAAGCTAGACAGGCCAAAACTGAGAATTCTTGTACCAAACAGCCAAGTTATGAATTCAAAGGAAAAGTTATTGATGAAAATTAGAAATGTTAATTGGTAAACACATGAATAATAAGAAAGCAAAACAGCCTTATTGCTGATATGGAGAAAGTTTGGGTGTTCTAGATGGAAGTTCAAACAAACCACAATATTCTCTTAAGTCAAAACCTAATCTACACCAAGGCCCCAACTCTCTTCAATTCTGTGAACCCTTGGAGAGATGAGGAAGCTGAAGAAGAAAAGTCTGAAGCTAGCAGAGGCAGGTCATTAGGTTCAAGAAAGAAGTCATCTCGATGACATAAGAGTACAAGATGAAGCAGCATGTGCTGATGTAGAAATGGCAGCAAGTTATCCAGAAGATCTAGCTAAGATCGTTGATGAAGGTGGATACATTAAAAAACAGATTTTCAATGTAGCTAAAACAGTCTTCTATTGAAAGAAGATGCCATCTAGTATTTTCATAGCTAGAAAGAAATTAATGCCTGACTTCAAAGCTTCACAGGACAAACTGACTCTTTTGTTAGGGATTAGTGTAGCTGGTGATTTTAAATTGATGCCAATGCTCAACTTAAAGGGGATTTTAAAATCCTAAGATCCCTAAAAGGGAATTTAAAAATCCTAAGAATCCTAAAAGTTATGCTATATCTACCTGCCTACGCTCTAAAAATAGAACAACAAAGCCTGAATGACAGCACATCTGTTTACAGTATGGATACCTGAATATTTTAAGCCCACTATTGAGACCCACTGCTCAGAAAATAAAGATTCCTTTAAAAATATTTCTGCTCATTTACAATGCACCTAGACATAAAAGAGCTCCAGTGAAGCTGTACAAGGATGTGAATGTTATTTTTATGTCTGCTAACACAGTAACCATTCTGTAACTTGTGGATCAAGCAGTAATATTGACTTTCAAGTCTTATTATTTAAGGAATACATTTTATTAAACTATAGCTGCCACAGATAATGATTCTTCTTATGGGCCTAAGAAAGTAAATTGAAAACCTCTAAAAATCTTTTATTCTAGATGCCATTTAGAATATTTATAATTCATGGGAGGAGATCAAAATATCAACATTAGCTGGATTTTGGAAAAAGTTTATTCCAACCTTCAATGGATGACTTTGTGGAGTTCAAGACTTCAATAGAAGTCACTGCAGATATGGTAGGAATAGCAAAAGAACTAGGATTACCTTTGCAGCCTGAAGATGGGACTGAATTGCCACAACTCTAACATCAAATGTTAAATCTGAACCAGACCATGACCTAAAACAAAAGAGGAAGAGTCTTTGGGGAGCTGTGCTGATGTTTTAAGGTTTCTCCAAAGGAAGAATGCTTTGCCTGAGTCTTGTATCCTTGGAATTATTAGGAATGTTTGCCATTGAGTAAGATCTGATTCATGTGAGTCTGAGTTGACAACTCTACCCTATGTGTTATCTCAGTACTCTATACAGCAAACTATAGAATATTGTTGAGATAAATTAAATGAAACCTTTCTAAATGGAAAGATATATATCATTTTATAGATCAGAAAACTTAATGCTAAAAAGTTATAGATTCAATAAAATGGAATCCATCATTTCTAAAATGTGCATTTGTGTGTTTATGTATGTATATAAAAATTAGAAAGCTCATTTTTAAAATACACATGACATAAAATGGCCAAGAAAAACAGACATTCTTGTAGAAGAAGATGTCAAGGCTTGCTTTACAAATGCTAAGATTACTATAAGGTTTTAGTCATTAAGACAGTGTGGTATTCCCTCAAAAACTGACACACCACTGAAACAGAATTGAAGGCCAAAAAAAAACCCTACATATTTATAGACACTTAATTTATGATAACCACATCACTGAAGTTAACATAATATGGTTATTTCAATAAATATATTATTGAGACTGTGAAAGTACATAAATTTGTATATCAGCAGACTTCTTTCCCACACAACATAGCAAAATCAGTGCATCTTCAATGGAATATAAAAAGATGTATACAATGCACTGACCATATTATGATTAGAAACTTCTGTTCACTAAAAAAATGTGATTATGAGAGTAAGAGCAAGCTACAGGTTGGCAGAAAACATGTTCAGCTTAATGAACAACAAAGGGCTCATGTCAAGATAAAGAAATGCAAACCATTCAGAAAGAGACAACCCTATGAAAAAGTAGGCAAGAGACCTGAAGAGGCACTTCACAAAGGAAGATATCTAAATGGCCAGTAACCTTATGAAAAGGTACTCAACCCTTGTAGCAATCAGAAAAATGCATATTAAAGTCATAATATGATATTACTGCATAACATCAGAGTGGCTATAAAGACTGACAATACTAAGAGCTGTAAAAAATGTGGAACAACTAGTACTCTCCAGTACTTCATGTGGAAGCATAAATTTTTACAACCAGTCATGAAAAGAATTTGATGTTACCTACTACTGTTGAATATCCTCATACCCTATGGCCTAGTAGTTCCACTCCTAGATATAAACCCAACAGAACAGTTTGTACACATCAGAGTGTAAATGCAAGCATGTTTACAGCAACCTTAGTTGCAACAGCCCTGAACTGAAAACTATGCAAATGCCCATATATAATAAAACTAATGAATTGTGATAATAAAACAGAGTATCACAGAGCAATGAAAGTGAATGTATTACTGTTATATACGTGGATGGAACTCACCAAAGTGATGAATGAAGAAAAACACAGAAGAATACATACTGTATGATTCCATTTATATAAAGTTCCAAAATAGGTAAAACTAAGTGTATGGGAGTGAATAATTGCATGGTAATTTACAAAGAAAAACCTATGAACCAAGTAAAGAGAATGAGGGGAAGAAAAGCAGTCATAATTCCCAAGAAGTGTGAGGGCAAAGGGTGAGGGTCTAGGTTGACAATGTTCTATTTCTTGACTTGGGTGGTGTTTATATAAGTATGTACTATATAGTAATTTATTAATCTGTACATTCATTTTTAATGCAATTTCTGTATAATATGCTACCAAGACTATTTAAAAATTTAAGTATGTGAAGTGCTTAGACAGTATAGCAGCATCATTTTCTCCAACATCAATTTCTCCAACATTTTGGAGAAATTCTGCTTAATATAAAGCAGGAATTCTCAACCTTGGCAGAACTGACATTTGGGGCTAAATAAATCTTTGTTGTCAGGGACTGTCCTATGCACTGCAGTATGTTTAACATCATCTCAGTTAAGAACCACTAACACAAAGGAATGAACCTTTGGAGACGTTGCTTTTTGCACTCTAGTTACATATTTTTAGAGTTTTTTTAATTAAGCATTTTTTTGTGTTTGTATCAGTTTTCTATTGCTTTTCTTTTAGCATTCTGTTTTAGTTTTCTCTGGTAATTTATTATAAAATCCCCTGGGATAAATTTCTCTTTAATTTATTCTCTTGATATATGAACCCATGTGAATGTAGAGAAGCAGGCAAATTTATCTTACAATTATTATACATTTTATATAGCAAGGTGTGGTAACATTGCTTAAGTGGAGATATTTTAAAATAGAAAGCAATTATACTGTGAATCAGCTGGTTTTACAGAGAATCTAATCCCAGGCAGATTATCAAGAAACCTCAGGGATTTACCCACCACTGATTCTGGTAAGAAATCCAGATCCATAGCATCTTCTCCCATGTCATCTCCTCCCCTAGCTTTCTCCCATTCCCCAATCCCTACCTTCAAACTTTCTTTTACTTAGATGTTAACAAAGACAGAGTTTGGCAGTCATAACTCAACCAGTCATTTCAATTATAGTTTTCAGCGAGCCACATCAAGAACTAAAAGTAAAGGGTAAAAACCGTACTCAGCTGTGGCATTTATATTGCCTTATTTTAAGTCATTACCAGTAACTGGAATCTGTATACTTCACTGAACTTTCTAAAACGAGTTCATTTACAGCACATTCAGTATACATTTTTGGGAAAATGAGTAACCAATTTTGCTAACTTTGTGCATTTTCATTGGTTGGCAATTTCAAAACACATCTGTGGGACAAACAATGATAAGCCACCCCCTGCCAACAAGAGATGCAAACAGAATTTCAATTTGACTGCACATATTTCTTGTTTTATGTCAGATGAAATGAAGACCAAACTTCTGATTCTTAGAGAATTCTCTTCTACATTTGTACTCCACAGCGGTCTTCTGGCTTGGCATTCCTCCTCCTCTCCTTACATGTACGCAACTAGATGGGATCAGTGCAAAACTACTGAATTAACAGCTCAGGGTAGGTGAGTTCAGTATCTTGGATCATTGCAAGCATGCTGTTTCTTCATGGCCTATTTCCCTGTATTCTAATTCCAGGTCAGCCTGCTCACAGCTCTAGCCACAATCCTTAGAATACTTGGTCTTCCTGGTTACTTTCTATATGTTACCAAATCCCAGTTCTAGAATGACAGCTCCTTCCAGCCATTCGAATGCTGGATTCTGCCCAGGCTTCCTTCTCTTCGCACACAGTTTGGGACAAATATGTGAGACTGGTTACTCAGAGGTCATGCAGTCCTACTTTTATCCATCTTACTCTTTCATGGCATTCCTGGGGATTTTCTCTGTTTCTCAGATTTTTAATTTTTTTACGAATTTGTTTCAAAATAATAATATAAAACATAATAATTGACACTTATAAAGCATACTGTTTGTCAGGAATGTTCTGAGTACTTTACTCTTCACAACAACCCTATGAAGTAGGTTATCTTATTATCATCATTTTGCAGATGAGGAAACTGAGGCACAGATAGGCTAAGTAGGTTACCTAAGGACACACAGCTAGAAATTTATAGACCCCAAGTTTGAACCCTGTACGTTCCCAGGGGCACTTGTCATGCAGTCTGTGCCATTGATACCACCTGTATCCTTGTCTTCTATGCCGTAATATATTATGATCCCATTGAGGAAAAAGACTGTGTCTTCTGAATCTTGGTCCCTCCATCAGGAACTTAAAACATGCTGGAAGATGTTCTGGCTGCTTGCCAAACATTTTTATCAATTGCTACAAAATATTGGCGTATTAAAAACTCAGTTTATATTAGTGAATATAAATGAGTGATTTGCCACAAGAATGTTTTTAGCCATTAATAAGCCCTTCCTTCTTCTTTCCATGTTTCAATTCACTCAAGATATAGAATTTTCTTTTTTTCTCTTTCTCCTTTTCTCTCCTTTATTTTCTTTCTCCTCTTCCTTTTCTTCTTCCTCCTCTTCCTTTTTCGCCTTCTCCTTCTTCTTTCTCCTTCTTTGTCTCCTCCCTCTCTCTTTGTCCTGGAATATTTTCTCTCAATTGATTTCAATCCCTACAGCATCAACAACAGGACCTGAATGACTGAGTGCAATATTTCCCAAAGTGTGTTTTGCAGATTGTTAGTAGTCGTTGTGTTAAGAAAGGTAGTGGTAGGAGGATGGGATTCAGGGGAAAATAATTCAAGAAATGCAGGAAAATAAATTTGAGAAACAAATATAGATGGATTTATATAGGGAAGCCATTAATAAGCCTGGAGCCGTTACTAAGCTAGTATACATTATGACTCTTTACGAAGCGGAGACAGCTTGTAGAATTTTCCAGGTCTATGTGACAGCAGACTCTAACAATGGGATTTGAGAGTTACTCTGTGAGGAAAAAATATACATTCAAATTAAAGTGTTTTAGTTCCAGATTCATTGAGCCTGGGATTTGAATTTTGCCTCTTTCATGAAATAATTGCATGACTTAGAGCAATGTATTGAACCATTATGAAAAAAAATCACACTTATTTCATAGGGTTATTGTACCAAACAAGTACCTGAATACCCAATAAATAATTTTAATTTTTTTATTTATTTTTACTCTATTTATTTTTAAATGATAATTTTGTTAACCATGAAAGTACCTGAAACAAAAAGCAGTGTGTACTCATGAAAACAAGAGCTCAGAGAAAAATATGGGTTACTCAATCTTTCTTAACACTTTAATTTCTGCAAGAACTAAGCTGGTAGGAAGCCGTTCTATTATGACTGGATTAGGTCGACAAGTCTGAACCATTTGTGGTTATTAAGACCAAAAAATAATTAAGAACTCACCACTGAAGTCAGCAGCCATGGTTTCCTGACTATCCCCCAAACCAGAGACAATTATGTTGACTAGTCTTGACCTGGAGCCATTAGGAAGAATAACTAAACCAGGCTTATGTACTTAGATATGATTCAGGACTTTCCATCAGTTAAATTTTTTAGGTATTTTCAAAATACTATCTAAGACAGAGCTTTTGTCATACCCTTGAACAAGGAGGAAGTAATATCTTAGTGTACCTGTAACTAGCCCTTTGTAACCTCGGAAGCACAGACTTACAGAGCCTGGTTTGCAGTAATTTTTCTCACATTATCTGAGTTTTAAATTTTGTTTAGTAACTGTAGTTTGTTTTTCAGCACTTTAGACTTGCCAACTTTGGTGAAAGAGGTGGGCAGAAATATTAAGTCATTTTCTCTAATTGTAGGAGTTAAACTGAGACTCCATGATGAATAAAGAATTGGATTTAAGGGTACTATCTGAGGATAGCAAGCTCTCATGCTGATGCAAGTTATCCAGATCCATTTTATTCATTTTAAAGCAAGTTACGTTAATCTGTTATAGGTAGAAATACATAGATTTCAATGTCCATTTTCAAAGAATTCTGATTAATAAATAGAATTATTTGTTTTTGTTTTCCAAACTTTAAATCAAAGTTTTCCTCTGCACATTAGACAACACCCACATGTCTGAGCACATCTGGTAGTATGATGGAGTGGGCTGAACAAGAGCAAGAGAAAATGATAAGAGTCCAGCCAGTAATTCTCACAACAGGAGCCTTGTAGAAATTCTGACTTACATTACATTGAAAACCTGATGTGCCCAGCATGGTGCCTTAAAAAAAAGAGAAGGTCAAACTCTTTGAGTCTGGTGAGAAATGCCAATAGGTGGAAGGCTGCTGCTGTGTGAACCTGATAGCAATGAAAAAATAAAATAAAACCCTGGAGAATAGTGTTTACTTCTTTGAGAATTTAAACCAATCATCAGGGAAATGCAAATAAAAACCACAACGAAATATTTCCTTACACCTGTTAGGATAAAAATTATCAAAAAAAGATGACGTGTTGGTGAGGATGTGAAAAAACTAGAATCTTGTACTGCTGGTGGGAATGTAAAAGGGTGCAGCTAGGAGACTATTCACCATTGTGAACCTCCCTCACAATGATTTCTACCTACAATAACTGGCAACTTAAAAGGTAGTTAGAGATCAGTTACTTTCCCAGTTCCTGGATGATTACTCAGAATGTCACAGGAATCTGACCTTATTATTTATTTAAAAGCCACTTTCTCATTCATTTCTTCTTTTGATCCACTGATGCCTCACCAACTAGGTTGCTGGACACTACAGGTATTATCCCCATTATTTACAGACAGGAGAGTTAAGAGAGCTAATTGACCTAAACTGACTCCGGTAATACATGGCAAAGCTGTGTCTTGTGACTTTGAGTTTGTTGTTCCTCAATTCTGTCTGGTAGCCAAATGGCCTTGAGCACAGAGATTGTTGCAAGAAAGGAAGGGAAGGAGGAGGGAAATGAGAAGTTAACACTGACTGAGCAATTAGTGTGTCAGATACTATGTTAAGTGCTTTATAAATAATGATCTATTTTTATCTTCACAATTAATGGAGACTATAAATATTATTCCATTTTAAAGATGAGAAACTGGGTGAATCACAGATTGCCCAAGTATGCAAAGTTAGTAAATGAAAGTTAGCAAAATTGAAGCATAGTCTTTCTAATGCTAAAGCGTCTGTGCGTGCGTGTGTGTGTGTGTGTATGTGTGTGTGTGTGTGTGTTGTCTGTTTCTGCTTATTGGAAAACATAACTCATTTGGTAAAACGGTCACTAAACCTGCCTTAATCCAGTACTTAGATTTCTATGTAGAAAAGGGAGAAATTATAGGTAATTTTAACATACCAGTCAATGGAGTGTAATACCATCTCCCTGATTAGACAAATATAAACAACCACTCCTAAAAAGGATTATTGCCAAATAGTAATGTGATAAAATTATTGATGCTTGTAAAATGTCAGCCTCTTTCCTACACAGGGGTTTGCATAATTTAGCTAGCTTTTTTTTTAAACTTCATGAGAAATAACAGAAAGAATTGCATTGCCCAGCAAAGATTAAAGGCATCAAAGGATTGATAATGTCTGTAAATATAAAACAAACCACTATTGCTCACTGCTGCTTCCACCAAACAGAACCTGGGAATTAATAAGGCAATTGATTCATCAGGAAGGAGAACACAGGTCTTGTGTAAACAACACATTACTGTTTCCCCTCTTCTAACCTTCCATGCCTGTTACTCTGGTTTCCTGGCCTATTCCAACCCTATTTTGGGCTCTATCCCCCAACTCAAATTCTCCCAGCTGTTCATCTTCTCTGAAGAATGACCACAGTCTTCTCTGACAAAAATGGCTAAATGGAAGTATTTGTTTTCTTCTCTCCCTCTGTAACCTGTTTCTACACAGGTACAACTAGGCATTTGAAGTTTATTCACCAATCTCCTCCTCATACGTCTTCCTCCCCATTTCCCCCCACACACGCTCTGCCTAAGAACAGAAAACATTTTGGTGTTTGTACTTTAAAATAATTATCAGTATAGTCATTTTTTTAGAATAATGACAGTAACAACAGTATAGGGGAAACCACCCCCCGATTCAATTATGTCCCACCAGGTCCCTCCCCAGGTGGGAATTATGGGAGCTACAATTCAAGATGAGATTTGAGTGGAGATACAGTTGGATCATATCACACCATAAAGGCATATATGTACATTTCTTCATTATCACAGCAACTCTGTAAAGGAAATATGCAGGTCCCACACAGTAGAGGTCCTTGAAAGCATTATTCACAGCTTTCCTTTCTCATTCAGACATCAGAATACATAAGATACAACGCAGAGCTAGAATGTCATCAATACAGAGATAGAATGTTATCGATCATCAGCAAGAGGTGCCTCATGCCTGTAGTTCCAGCACTTTGGGAGGCTGAGGCAGGTGGATCACCTGAGGTCAGGAGTTCAAGACCAGCCTGGGCAACATGGTGAAACCGCATCCCTACTAAAACTACAAAATTAGGCCAGGCCCCCGTGGCTCACACCTGTAATCCCAGCACTTTAGGAGGCTCAGGCAGGCGGATCACCTGAGGTCAGGATTTCAAGACCAGACTGAGCAATAAGGTGAAACTCTGTCTCTACTAAAAATACAAAAATTAGCCAGGCACGGTGGCAGGTACCTATAGTCCCAACTAGTCCAGAGGCTGAGACAGGAGAATTGCTTGAACCTGGGAGGCGGAGGTTGCAGTGAGCCAAGATCATGTCACTGTATTCCAGTCTGAGTGACAGAGTGAGACTCTGTCTAAAAAAAAAAAAACACAAAAGCAAAATTAGCCAAGCATGGTGGCACATGCATGTAATCCCAGTTACTGGGGAGGCTGAGGCAGGAGAATCACTTGACCCAGGAGGCAGAGGTTGCAGTGAGCCAAGATGGTGCCACTGCACTGTAGCCTTGGTGATAGAATAAGACTCTCTTTTAATAAATAAATAAGATGAAAAGCTATACAGCCATTAAAAATAACATATTTTTTAAATGTTAAGTTAAAAAGTAGCATTTAAAGTTGATTTAGGATAAAAAGAGAAAAACAGAAAAATGACTTAAAACCCCTTCCCACTTGCCCTGAGAATACTCGCGGGCAGCACTTGTGGCTTCAGCGTTTGCCTCCAGATAACTTTGCCACAAAATATCTCGCTTTTATTATTATTTTCTCATCGCCCTGGGTATATTGACTTTGGAAACAAAAGACATCATTTTATTTATAGCATTCTGTTTTTAGTAGTGGTATTTCCTTTTACAAAACATAGTAGTTCTCGATTACTAAAAATCTCCAATCCTGGAAAACACAGCTTTCCTACACGTGATGTCAACATTGTTCTCCAACAGTTGTTGGCTGAAGATTTATTTAATGAATCCAATTTTTCTGAAGTAGATGATTCTGATTTTATTTTCACGTTGAAAATCAGTCAGATTTGCTTCAGCCTCAAAGAGCGTGTTTACATAAAATTAAGTGAGCACTGGCAGGGAGCTGCAGTTTTTTTCTAAATAGGAAAAGGGTTAAAGGAAATATATGTCAACTTCCTTGTACATTTTTAAGTTTTCTGATGCAGTTTTTTCAGACAGGGTCTCACTTTCTCACCCAGGCTGGAATACAGTGGCACAAACACAGCTTACTGCAGCCTTGACCTCCCAGGCTCAAGCAATCCTCCCACCACAGCCTCCCAGATAACTGGGACTACAGGCTCACGCCACTGTGCCTGGCTAATTTTTGTATTTTTTGTAGAGATAGAGTTTTATCATGTGGCCCTGGCTGGAATCAAACTCCTGGACTCAAGCAATCCACCCACCTTGGTTTCCCAAAAGTGCTGGGATTATAGGCATGAGCTACCACACCTGGCCTTTCCAATGTAGTTTTAAATTCTCTCTCTACCCCCCATTTCTCTCCCTGCTTCTTGATCTTTTAAGTAAAGAAAATTAATAGATAGAATAGAAATGATAACATTTTATCTCCTTTATGTATTCTGACATCTGAATAGGAATGCGTGTGCTGCCTGCTACCTGGCCTCCTCCTCTGCTCTACCAATAAGAGCTTTTCCACTCTCCTGGATAACCATTGCATGAGTCTGAACATGGTAAGGATTGATTGATTCATTCATTCATTCATTTAAATAGCTATTATCCAAAATCATATTTTAGAAAAATAAAAAAATTCACCTTATATTCATGTTTTTACAGAGAAATAGTTCTCAAGCCAAATCTCTAATGATGATTAATATTGCTACTATACATTAAATTTTTGATTCTATAAAATTTAAAAAACAGATGGACATAGTGAAAGAAATGGTAAATTTAATGTAATTTATTTTAATAGTATACTTTTATATTTATATTTGCTTATGTAATATGTGATTTTAAAAATATGTGTTTAACTACATTAAGTGTAATGAATTAGCCAAAAACAGCTTTTGAAGGGAGTGGTTTTTCTAAGCGGGAAAATAGGAATTTCATCTTTTATTTGGAGTTGAGTTCTATTTGGAGTTGCTTCATAGTCAGGCACCTTCTCTGACCTTCTCAAATCTCCATGGCCTTCGCCTCGCTCTTTCCCTCCTTTAGTTTTCTCCGTTGCATTTATCAACCTTTGACATTTTGTATAGTTAGGGGCATGTTTGATTATTGGCCTCTTTTGTTATGTTCACTGCTATTTACTATAGCCTAGATGAGCGAATATAATGTAGGAGGCAGTCAACAAATATTTACTGAATCATTTAATCTTAATTAATGGTGCCACCAAAACCCTGATTGATCAAGTTAGAAGCTTCGAAACCAGTCTTGAAGCCTTCCTTTTCAGGTCATAGGCCAGTTTATCACCAAGTTGGGTAGGTGCCACCTTCAAAATACATCCCAGAGACTTCTACGTTTCTCCAAATCCAGTGGCACCTGAATCCAAACCACTTCCACCTCTTGCGTGGACTCTAATAGTGTCCTATTTTCTCTCCCTTTTTTCATTCTTGTCCTCCCTAAAACACGTTCTCCACACAACAGCCAGAGAAGCCTTCCAAAACATATGTATACCAGATTGTATTACTTCCCTATTTAAAATCCTTTAATAACTTTTCTTTGCTCTCAGAGTAAAGCCCTAACTCCTTACCAAGGCCTCAGATCCTGAGCTATATATCCTGCCTACCTCTCTGTCTCACTTTTACCCTTCCCACCTTCTCAAGATGCTGCAGCCATGTTGACCTCATTCTATCCACAGGATAAACCGAGACTTTTTCCACCTCTAGGCCATTGATCTCACTGTTGCCTTTACCTGGAACGCTTTTTTTTTTTTTTTTTCCCCCTGGCTCTCTGTATGGCCGGCATATTTTTGTCCTTCAGGACTCAGTTCAATTATCAGCTCCTCCAAAAGGTGTTCCCTTCCTGCCCTATTCAAAGACAGGAATAAGATTTCATCACCCATGTATTTCCTTCACAGCCTTCATCAGAATACATAATTATCTTGTTTAATTGATCGCTTGTCTATAGTCTCTCGCACCCCTAGAATACTAGCTGGTAAACATTTATTTTTTTTGTAAAGACCAGATGGTAAATATTTTAGGCTTTGCAGGCCAAACAATCTCTGTTAGAACTGCTAAATTCTGCAGCTGTTTTGCAAAAGCAGCCATAGACAATATGTAAACAAATAGGTGTAGCTACGTTCTGATAAAACTTCATGAACACTAAAATTTGAATTTCATGTAAATTTCACATCACAAAATATTATTTTTTAAATTTATTTATTCATTTATTTTGAGATGGAGTCTCACTCTGTCACCCAGGCTGGACTGCAGTGGCATAATCTCAGCTCACTGCAACCTCCCCCTCCCAGGTTCAAGCGATTCTCCTGCCTCAGCCTCCCGAGTAGCTGGGATTATAGGTACGTACCACCACACCCAGCTAAATTTTGTATTTTAGCAGAGATTGGGTTTTGCCACACTGGCAAGACTGATTTCCAACTCCAGACCTCAAGTAACTCACCCACCTCGGCCTCCCAAAGTGCTGAGATTACAGGCATGAGCCACCAAGCCTGGGCTAAAATTTTCTTTAAGTACTTAAAAATGGAAAAAAACATTCCTAGTTTGTGGGAGGTACAAAAACAGGTGGCAAGCCAGATTTGGCCCACGAGCTATAGTTTTCCAACTTCTGACCTATAATGTTAAGTATCAGGAAGGTTGGGACCTTGCTTTTTTTTTTTTTAATGCTGTATCTTCAGACTTTGATGTGTGACATACATATAGTAGCAGCTCAGAAACATATTTGTTAAAAGAATAAATTGATTAATGAATGAAGTGAGCAATTTCAAAGGAACACTTTGCAAGTGAAATTGCAGATCTTCAGCTAAACTGAAGATCAGCTTCCTGGGTGAGCAACCCGGGCAGTCACAGAGGGCTCTGCGGTCAGAAGCGCCTTGTGCACGGTTTAATGTTCTGCTGTCCCTGTCTTGAAATGTTTAATACTCTTTGAAAAAGGAGTCCCATGTTTTCACTGGACACTGGGCCCCACAAATTATTCCGCCGGTCTTAAACTTCTACCTGCAGTAACGAGGTGTGTAACACTAATATCCCTAACCCAGCAACAGCTAGAATGGGGACCCTGTGTGCTGCTAGACAAAGTAGAATCTTTTTCCAAAAAGTGATCCTGGCAAGAACTAGGCAGGAGATTCAATTTCTAAGCCAGCAGTAGAGGGTGTAGGTGGGTCCTGGCTTAGGGTACAGAGGAAGTATGTCAGGGTTTAGGCATACAGAGATTTGGCAGGGTAAAACAGTTGTTGGAGACCTTACCTGCGCTCCTTAGTTTGTCATTTCCTCCGATTGAAATAAGGTAGGAAATAAGATGTTATACATTTATCTATTCATGTGCCTTCTTTTTCATATAGATCCCCTCCTTTTGCTACAAATGATCCCAGAATAAGAACTATCATGCCTACCTTATAAGGTTATTATAAGGCTGATTTAGATAATAATCAAATGATAGTAATGTAAGATAACGACTGTAATACTGAGGTATGCTACCACTTTTAGGACACTAATGCACTTTGCTAAGCATTTTGCATGCATTGTCACTCAATCCACACAACCACCAAACAGGAGGTCCAATTTGCTTCCATATAATGACTGAATAAATATAAAACTCCAGTGGTTAGGTAACTGTAACTTAATCTAGTAACATAGCTAGAAGTGGCAGACCTCAAATACAAGCTTGTGTCTCTGATTCCAAATTCATGTCTGTGATATGAATATAAATGACAAATCACGATGTTAATATGGGATAGGAGACTTTATTGCTACTGCCTGGGGGAGGAACAGAAATGCCACTTATCTGCTAATCACCCTATGGAAAGAATAATAAAGCCTGGACTGAACAATCAAATAGCAAGAGCTCTTTAAAGAAAGTTGTCATTAACACTGTTATAGAGAATAGAGGTAGGCTCCCCCAGGAAAAGTTTGCATAAATAGCCCTGGAGCAGCTGAGAAAGAGGAAATGAATGACATTCACTTAACTCCTAATTTGCTGTTGCAGTTTCTCCTGAACTGAGTTCTCTCCAGAATTTACCAAGGGATCAGGTTGCTTGAAAGCTGCTTAAGAACTAATTACAGTGAATTCTTCATAAGCCTGCAGACTGTCTGTCCTTTCCATGTAAGTCCTGGGCCAAACAACCTCAGGCAAAGTTGTTCTCTTTTAGTAAAGGTTTTCCAGCCAAAAGTAAAGGCTGTTGCCAGCCAAACAACCTCAGGCAAAGTTGTCTTCTTTTAATAAAGGTTTTCCAGCCTCCCTTTAATTTTTACTAAGGAAAGCACAACATGTCAAGGCGTTACACAGCTTTATTATTTCTCCTAATGACAAATTATCGAACCCCTTAGAAGACTGAAGAGAGAGGCAGGGCATGGTGCCTCACACCTGTAATCCCAGCACTTTGGGAGGCCTAAGCAGGCAGATCACTTGAGGTCTGGAGTTTGAGACCAGCCTGGCCAACATGTTGAAACCCTGTCTCTACTAAAAATATAAAAATTAGCCAGGGGTGGTGGGGCATGCCTATAATCCCAGCTACTCAGGAGGCTGAGGCAGGAGAATCACTTTAACTTGGGAGGCAGAGGTTGCAGTGAGCCTAGATCGTGCAGCTGCACTCCAGCCTGGCAACAGAGCAAGAGTCCATCTCAAAACAACAAAGACTTGAGGAGGCCTTAGGCTTGGTTCTATAGCGGGGATTCTCTTGTCTCTTCAGTACCTCGGAATGAATTTGCTGGGATACCTGAGAAAAGCATTTCACTTCTTAGGGATTCATAAAAAATAAAGTGGCCTGTAAGCTATGTGCTTAATGAGGAAGGGTGGCAGTGCACGGAGTACAGGCAAATTAATGTCCTCTACCTGTAGACCCTATCCTCCCTTAGCTCAGTCCTTTGCAGTCATGACACAAAATGTAGACTCATTCTCTCCCAAACTCATTCCCTGGCTAATCAGGCTACCACCTTCTCTGCCCTATCTTGCGCCTATTAATTTGCACTCCTCACGCTTTCCTCTTGATACCCTTCTTAACTACTTTTCCAAAGTAATCCCCACATTGCTACTTCCCCCTCAACTTGCATGCCTCACCAGGAAGCTGACTTATCCGATGACGGTGCTTTTCTTCCAGACTTTTCAGTGACTATGGCTTCAGTTTCCATACTCCCTGTGTGTTTGGGGTGTCTGTCCTACTGGAATCTCACTGTGACTTCCAGATCATTGCTTTTCACGCTCGTTTTGAGACAAACCAGTGATCTCCCTGCCTATTTTTGTTCCAAGTCCCCTGCTAACCTACTGCTCACTCTCTATAGGTATTCAAGAATTACATGTTTGGGTCAGTCTTCCTCTCCATCGTCCTATATTGTGTCAATGTTCAATTGAATAAGATCATTTATGCCCAAAATCTTGTTATGGGATAGAAATAGACAAAGTAGATAAGACTCACCCATGCAAGTTGTTAAAAATTCAAAACCCCTTGATTCACCGCAAACATTCTGCAAGAATCTTTTGGGGTGGAGATTTAAAAGATGCTCTCCAGATAAATTCTGCTCTACTGGCAGGTTTGGAAACCAATAGACCAGGCCAAACCCATCAAAGGCAGGAATGCTCCTTTACCTTTGTACCTTCAGATGTAATAATAATAGCCAAAAATGGCGATTCAGGACAGGACACAATTCTGTTGCACAGCAAGGACTCCCTAAATGTGTGCTGCACTCAACTGAGTTGGGGAAATGAATGATATAACCAGAAGAACACTAAGCTCACAATCCATTGATTTTATTTTTTATTTTGCCCTCTTCAGTTTAAAAATCTAGTAACATGACCACAGCCTGTATCTTTTCATTCCTTGGAAATATGCCGTCTTTAAATTCTTCAACTGAAAAGTTACACTTACTACACTTGACTCTCTAGTTTTGCTTAACAGTCATCTTTGAGACTTTTAAATTGAGTTGGTTCAAACCCACCCATTCCTGGTCTAATCCTGGACCTGTGACTGGGAGCCTTCATTTCACCTATGAATGGAGTGAGTTGTTTTGGTCTAGACTCAAGATTGTGAATGCCTAGAGACAGGTCTGTGAGTTGGAGGGTTCTATTACAGAGTCATGGCAGACACAGTCAGCTAGTGAAGCACATTTTCCAATAGTCTTTACTATTTTGGACCTGTTCAGATATAAGAACACTTGCTTCTGTTTCCCCATTTGGTATCAAGATTCACCATGAGGCCTTAAGCAAATCCCTTGACTGTCACCAGATGGCAAATTGTCTCACTTATGAAAATGGCTATTACTTTTCCAAAAGCAATTACGGCACAAGCAAAAATTGACAAATGAGATCTAATTGTAAAGAGCCTCTGCACAGCAAAAGAAACTATCACCAAAGTAAGCAGACAATCTACAGAAGGGGAGAAAATATTTGCAAACTATGCATCTGACAACAGTCTAATATCCAGAATCTATAAGGAACTTAAACAAATTTACAAGCAAAAAACAAACAACCCTATTAAAAAGTGGGCAAAGGACATGAACAGTGACTTTTCATGAGAAGACATACATGCAACCAACAAACATATGAAAATTGCTCAATATAACTAAAGAAATTAAAATAAAAACTGCAATGAAATACCATCTTACACCTGTCAGAATGGCTATTTTTTAAAAGACAAAAAATAACAGATGATAGTGACATTGCAGAGAAAAGGGAACATTTGTACACTGCTGGCGGGAATGTAAATTAGTTTCACCATTTTGGAAAGCAGTTTTGCGATTCCTTAAAGAACTAAAAACAGAACTATCACTTGGTCCAGAAATCTCATTACTAGTTATATACCCAAAGAAATATAAATCATTCTGCCATAAAGATAAATGCACACATATATTCACTGCAGCACTATTCACAACAACAAAGACATGGAATCAACCTAAATGCCCATCAACAGTAGACTGGATAAAGAAAATGTGGTATATATACACCATGAAATACTATGCAGCTATAAAAAAAGAATAAGATCATGTCTTTTGCAGGAATATGGATGGGCCTGGAGGCCATTATCCTTAGCAAACTAACATAGGATCAGAAAAGCCAAATATCACATGTTCTCATTTGTAAGCGGGAGCTAAGTACTGAGAACCAATGGGCCCAAAGAGGAAAACAACAGACACTGGGGCCTACTTGAGGGAGGAGGAAGGAGATCAGGAAAGGAGGAAGGAGAACAGGAAAAATAACTATCGGGTACCTTGCTTAGTACCTGGGTGACAAAATGGTCTATACACCGAACCTCTGTGGCACGAGATTGCCTGTGACAGCAAACGTGCACGTGTACCCCTGAACCTGAAAGTTACAAAAAAAAGTTAAAAAAAAAATATATATATATATATATATACACACACACACACACATATGGCTATTACTTTTTCATTGATATTGTCAGGATTAATTGAGAGATTTGTGAAACCAAGATGCACAGTGCCTGGTGTATAGCAAGTACTCAATATATGTTTACTGGCATGCCTGTCTTCCTTCCTTCCTCTCTTCCTTCCTTTCTTCTACTTTCTTTCTTTATCCCTCTCATTTGAGGTCTTTTAAGTATAAATATCATGATTGCTATACATAATAAGTTCACTTACACCCAATGTTAATTGACCTTGACCAGAAAGAGGTGAAGCCACATTAGGTTTGGAGCAAGAAATAGAGAAAAGAGAAATAATTAGGTTGAAAATGGGGTCAAAAAAACCTCAGAATGCATCTTACTAAATTATAACTGTGCTTAGAATATTGGCCACTAGGGACAAAACCAAAGGCCTGTGCTCCCAGTCACCATCCTAAGTCCTGCAAGCATGGGTCCCTATCAGAAGTAAGGATTTGGCAAGTTGAAGGCCAATGAATAGGTGACAGTGCTGGCGATGGCATCTGCCTCTCTCTCAGGAATTCACTCTTACTTGACAAAACAAGATATTTTAAAAATTATCTTTTCCATTCTCTGTCTCTTCCTTCCTAGTAAAGCAAAGTGGTGCAACTGTAGCCAGGGACACTGAAAGTGACTTCTTCACCTTTACATTTCATTCTTTGTTGTACTTCCACAATGCACCTCTTCTGGGACTATTCCCATAACTAGCTATGCTTCAGGTCCTGGGCAAACTTTCTCTGTCAAACTTTATCTGTCTTGGCCTTTTCTCTGCTATTGTGGGAGTATTCCGGATTTGTCTTTTTTGCCATTTGTAAGTAATGAAATTTAAGATTCCCATGTGATCTTATAATTAATAAAGTTGGAAACCATGGCTTTCTTTGGTTCTAGGTAGTTCACCCTAGTTAGATATGGAAGAATGAGTCTTTCCTGTATTCTAGTCTCTCTTATTAAAGTTCAACTTAAACATCTGGGACCAAATCTCTAATTAATAACGAAACATTACCTTTACTTTCTTTTTCTCCCCTGGGCATGTATCTCCTTCAGGAACCTCTTATAAAGGAAGGAAGATTAAACCAAGGCAAGATTTAGGTATTCCTGAGTCTTCTTTCTATCACTATGTTAATGCTACTTCCAGATACTATCTTTTAATACCACGTTTACAATTTTACCTCAAATTTTATGTCTCTACAGGAAACTCTGTAACATAAAGCAATACTGTAAGTAGATATAAAATTTGCCAAGTTGTATTTGAATTGTTTATTTATACAAAAATAATTACTAAAGAGAAAAACTACATAAAAGTAGAATTTTAACTTCTGGATAAAGAAGACAGTTTGACTATAACATCAATTTTGCCCTCTAAAATCTCACAAAAATGGCTATAAAAGAAAAAAATAATATCAGAGGAAAAGAAATCACACAATAAATATTTTATACTATATAAAATAAAAATTTAAAGGGAACATTTTCCCAAATTTAGGACAAGAATTTCCTAAGGAACCCATTGTTTGCTCAACTCAATGAATAAACATAAATCCACACTGAGTCACATCGTCATGAACTTTCCAAACATCAGGAAAAAGAAGAAAACTCTTTCAAAGAGCAAAAAATAGACCCCAGGCAAATAATCAGAAATTAGAATGACTTCAGACTTCTTAATAGCACACTCAAATATTAGAAGGCAGTAGGTAAATGCCTTCAAATTCTGAAGGAAAATTATTTTTAACCTAGAATTCTATAGCCAGCCAAATTTTTAATCAAGTTGAAGAGTAGAATACATAATTTTTCAGGAATGCAAAGTCTCCAACAAAATTACCTTCCTGAATCCTTTCTCAGACAGTTAATAGAGAATGTGTTCCATCCCAGAAAATAAGAGAAAGATAATAAAGTGGGAGACAGAGAATATACAAAAGAAGAAATACAACATAGGCAAGAAGGCTGAGAATCTTCTGGATTATTATAATGAGAACCCCCAGAATGGCAGCTCAGCCTCAAGCCCAAAGACAAAGCCAGCATGAAGCAGGTCAGGAGAGACTCTTCCAGGAAGGAAAATTTAATCAACATCTCTGAACATTTTGAGAGGAACTTAGCAAGGAGTAGGGAAGTGGATAAGCAACTAGTATATGGGAAAATAAGCAAAAATAAACAAAAGGGCAAAAAATTATTAACTAAAGGGAAGATTAAAGGTGTTAGCGAAGTGAGGTAGCACTGCAAACATGTTTTTAAGAGACCCAATCAGCTAAAAGAGAAGAAAGTGGTTGCGCCTGGGAAGAGGTAAATGGGGGAAAGACAGCTGTGCTATTTTCTTTTTAAAATAAACCTTATAGGGTCAACTGATACTTTATGTGCACATATAATAAATTAAAAAAATTTAAAACTTAAACCGAATATACTGTATATTTCAATAAGAAGCCTAGTCCCAGAGTGGACAAGGAAAGCTACAGGTGTACTTGCGGTGTCACACTCTGAGCTGTCCCTGCTGGTACTTTCCTTCCTGGTAAGCAAAGGTTCCCTCAGTTCAGCAAGGGATATTTATGAAAGTTATTGGAACTTCCAATGATGACTTATACAGTATTTGAATTATAACAAATATCTTAAAATATGCACACAATATTTTTAAAAATCACCTGAGAAATAAAACATATTTTCACATATTTATAAATGCAAAAATATTTTTTTTTAAATATGCACAAAAAACTGGCACCAACATCTTCTTTCCCAGGAAGAGGAATTAAGAGGGTTGGATATAGGAAGAAAGAGACTTCTTTTTCACTGTATATCATTTATAACAGGATTTTCTTTAACCAAGTACATGATTTGCCTTTAAAAAATTGATTTAAAATATAAATATAGGGGAAATTTAAAATGTAAACTAAAAATAAATCATAGATAAATATATCAGTTCTCATCCACCTGGTAGGTACGTTGACAGGTATGGTGCAGTAGAAACAGTACTGGGCTTAGAATAAAAGAACATTTATCTCAGTCCTGATTTGCAAGGCATGGCACTGTGAATGAGTACATTTAATCTCTCTGATACTCAGCTCTTCATAAGTAAAATTATAAAAATAATGTCAAAATCTCAGGGAAAATGAGAGGATTTGAAGTAATTAATGATACTTTAAAAAACACTTGGCAAATTCTACAGCACTTTAAAAGCATAAGTGCAGGTTAAAGTTTAAATGTACATTGAATGCATAAGCAAGCTTTCACCTGGCCAAACTGTTGTTGTTCTGTCTAGAGTATACTAAAAGCAGAAAAAATGCAGAGAAATACAGTCAAACTTTCCTAATTTAAAAATTGCTACAAGCTAAAATTCTAGAAATATTGTCAACCTCACCATACTTTCCTTACCAAGTGTGCCAAATGTCACAAGGGCAGTCTATGAAAAATTCATAAAACTGAAAGTTTCTCCTCCTTTCTTTCCTAATAACTGTAGTGATTATAAATAACAATTTTCTAATAAGTAAACATTTTCAGAAATTTGAATAAAAATGGTTTGCCATTTGGCAGCCCCCAGATTATACATTTGCTTATTGTGAAAGAGAATTCAGTTTTGTTACACCAATAAAGCAGTTTTATTATAGGTTAACCTCATGGGCATGCAAACATACTTGTTATGTGGAACCACAAAGTTTAGAGAAGATGATAGAGGTAAAAGATTCAGCATAGGTTTGATGAACAGTAAGCACCCTAGGAACTGCTTAAACACTGATTGAGGTCTATTGGAAAAGTCATTTTAGGGGCTCCAGATGACTAAAGGAGCCTTCTAACAGATTAGTCTTCTATATCTGAAATATATGTATATGTGACAAATGAGTTAGGAGCTATTGGCAGCCAAGACTGCAGTGGGACTGTTTGGTGTAGTTGCAAAGATGAGGCATTTGATAGGGGAGGTGAAAGTTATAAACCCAGTTAACTATAATAAAAATCCAGATGGGGAAAAGGGCCACTGGACATAAAAAAAAAACTATGTTCACTAGAAATTAAGAGAATGAGAGGTCATAGACATTTGAGATAATCAGAAAATGCTTAATGAAAGAGATGACATTTGAGATACATAGAAAGAAGGTTGAAAGTAGCATCTGATTGGATAGATGCAGCTGAGGTAAAGAGCCTTTAAAGGAACAACTTACTCAAGCTGAAAAGTAGAGAAAAGGCACATAGGTGCCATAGAAGATGTGATCCGTAGCAGGGCCCAGTAGAGGATAAGACTGAAAATTTAAACATCCCTATATTTTCTTTGGATGCAAGTGTTACTTTATTCTTTATTCATAGGCATTGGTGTTCCACCAAATGTATATACAATTCTAGCTATAGAATTATATATGCAATTGAGAAGCATAATTTAAGAATACTTCGATGTGAAGAAGATAAATCTCACTGATGTAAGCTTGGAAGTTGTTTCTCCAATTGTCAACTTGACCTTTCACTTGCATGTTCATTGACATATCAAATGTAGCTAATCAAAAATGAAAGTATTGATTTGACTTCAGCCCGCCCTGCCTGCACTTACCTAGGCCTTTCCCACTCATTATTTGCAATACCATTCATTTAGGTCCTTAGACTTGAAATCTAGGAGTCATTTTTAATTTCCCTTTTTTTCTCTCACACACAAGCCAACACTTACAGAAAGTCCTATGATATTTACCCTGAAGACACAGCCCAAACCCGATCACTTTTACCATCTCCATTCCTCCCAGTCTAGTCAAAGCCACCACTGTCTCTCCTGTGAAGTGCTGACCTCCTAATTGGTGGCTCTTCATCCAAGAGTCTATTCCTCACCGAAACTACATGATCCTTTACAATTGTAAATATGATCACATTACTCCTGTACCAAGCCTTCCAATGTTTTCCCATCTCACCTAAAAAAGTACAGAGTCCTCATCATGGTCTACAAACGCCTCACCATTTGGCCCTCTTCAGCCTTATCTGTCATTTCCTTATAAAATCATGCTGCTCTAGTCACACTGACAATGCTTTGCATTTTCTGCTCTTTTGGCCTCTAATATTCTTCCTGCAGATAGGTCCATGACTGGACCCTTCACTTAAATCCTTCATTCAGGTATCTGCTCCAGTGTACCCTAGACAGGCAGATAAATGCTCTCTGTACCCCTAAACAGATTCTGGCTTCCAACAGACAAGCATCCCATCTCTACACCCTTACTCTGCTTTATGTTTTAAAATAACACCCCTACTTAACATTAGGTAATTTACTTGTTTTCATTCTTGTTTAATTTTTGTCTTCCTCATTGAAAGTTTCAGGAGGGCAAGAACTTATTTATTTGTTTGTTTATTTCATTGCATTCCCTTTACTGAGAATAGCACTTGGGACAGAGTAGGTGTTTGATAAATACCTGTTGAGTGAATGGAGGAACAAGTAAATGAATGAGTCAAAGGAATAGTAAATTTGGGTTCACTGTACTCAGAACTTAGCAAGTACCTTTACTGATATATGCTCATTTAAATTACGCTCTTAGAAAAGATCACCTATTCATTCCACATTCACTCCAGTTATTAATCATCCCAACTAATGGAGAAAAATAAAGCAGCCTTTTCTGTATAGAGTGGCTAGACAATGCCTCTCTGATAAGATGACATTTGTCAGGAAATGTGAAAGATTAAATAGGAGAGTGTCACAGAGGAGGAAATAGCTCTCCAGGTAGGGCTTTTCCAGGACAATGGCCTTAGTTAGGAATGTGCTTGGTGTCTTTGAAGACATGATGATGCTAACCTGTGCTCTCTCTGTTGCCTTAGTTCTCATGGTTTGGTGTCTTGTCCAGCTAGTCGTGAATCTTTCTGCTTGTAACCATAAATTTACTATAGAATTATGTTTTGCCTAATGACATCTGATTATATGCTGTTGATTTAAATGTGTATTATATGCTTACATGTCACTGTTACTTGTTGTTCAAGACAATATCAAGGAACATCAGGGGTAATTTTGTCTACAGATGATTTTTGTTTTAAGAGCTGACTTTTGAATCAAACCTCTAGCTAGGACTCCAAAGTAATCACTGGATAGCTGTGAACATAATGCACATCAGCACAAGACATAGCAATTATTTTAATAAGAAGACTGGTTACCTTTAACAATTTTGTTAAAAGCAGGCCATGATTTCTCCTTGCAGCTCTACATTCAAGTACATTTCTGTATCCCTTCATGTGCTGGGAGACATCTGAAGTAAATTAGAAGTGGGACAGAAATCCTTAGGGTATGTGAAACAATTGGAAACAGTTTGGCACTTAATTAAAAGTCAATTATGAGTTCTAAGAGCATCCAAATTCAACTAATAATAATAATCATTGCAATCTGAAGTGGATGAGAAAGGCAATGATAAGCATTTATGCTCATTTTAATTGTTTGGATAAGATGTAATTTTTAAGACAGGACTCTAAAATCAATAAAAACTTCACTTAGATATATAGGGTCAGTCCCATTTTCCTTCTCACTGTATTGGAAAATAAAGACATCTACACACATTTCTAAATGAGATAAACATCTCCTGACCTTGGACAAGTATAGGAGAAATTCCAAGGATGGAGTCTCTAGGGCTTAGCTCAGGAGAGTATAACAAGGTGCTCATGAGGCCAAAGCCATGTCTCTGCATGGTCAGCAGCCCTCCCCAGCTGTTGTAGTTAAAGTTTAGCAACCATGATATTATTGACACCTTTCCTCCCCATGTGATCATATGGCCTTTTCACCAAAAACCATGTCTAAGTTCCCGCCTCTTCCTCATTGACACTTGTCGTCTCTCTCCCACTCTTAAACCTAGCCTTTGGGACAATCACAGTGACTATTTGCCAATCATTAAGCCAATCTGTGCTTATATGGAAAGCGCTCTTTCCCAAAGTCTTCCCCTTTCTTTTCCAGCAAATACACACTCTTCAAAAGTGACCTAGAATTCACACACCTATATCTTTGCCTAGATAGAACTGACAAGCTCGAAGACCACTGCTTTCCTTTCACTCTCTGGATAATTAATTTCACCACTGTGCATGACCTAGGCAAATGGCTCAGCCTATCCTACAAGGCTTCTGTGTTCTGTCTTCAAACTCCTGTGTAAATTTTATACCCGACTAACCCCTTTGTCCATCCAGATGTAATACCTCTGGTTAGTACAGAGCTGGGGCTGTGTTTTTAACTGAATTTTAACCCCTAGATGTAGGGCTTGTGCTCTTCTTTTCAATATGGCCCCACCACTGTTTACTCTGTTCTGCTTTCTTTTGTCCTCCTTAGAAGCTGCACTCCTGACAAATGGAAGGACTGTTTGCTCCTCACACTGATCCTTCTGCCAGACACCTCTGCACACACAATTCCTGCTCATTGTTCAAGGCCCAGATCCATTGCCACTCCCTCTCTGAAGCCTTTTTTGGTGCCCCCAAGAGAACTAAGTTCTCCCTTCTCTACCACCCATAGAACCTTCTGCTTCTGAGGGCACTTAACTCTTCTGTATGAGTTTCCTGTGACTACTGCTACAAATTGTCACAAACTGAGTGGTATAAAAAAACAGAGATTATTCTCTTACAGGTCTCTAGACCAAGTCCAAAATAAGTATCACTAGGTTGAAATCGAGGTGTCAGCATAGCCACACTTACTGCAGAGGCTCTATGGGAGAAGGCGTTCTTGCCTCGCCCAGCTTCTGGCAGCCACCAGCATTCCTTGTCTTGTAGCTGCCAATCTCTGCCTCTGAGGTCCGTAGCCTCATCTCTTCTGTCTGTAGCTTCTGCTACTACTCTCTAAACATGATTGTATTTAGGGTGAACCTGGTTAATTCAGGATAATCCCTCCATATCAAGATTAAGCACATTCAAAGTCTTTGCTATTTAATATAACATTCAAGATCTCAAGGATTTGGTCATGAATTTCAAGGATTTGGTCAATCTCTGGGGGCCATTACTTAGCCTACCACACCTTTCCTACATATATTCCAATCGATCATGCACTTGCTCAAATATACCACGGAGACTGGAAGCTACATGAAGTCAAGATCATAACCTAGTTCTTCCAAAAGTTCTAGGAATTCATTTTTCATCTGGTATCTGGTAGTGGATGAAATCAAGAGTGTTATTTTTAGCATTTAACAACAGGTACAGAGTGTTTACCCATCAATCAGAACAGATGCTGGCTGCAGGGATTAAGACTTTTTAAAAGTACTTCATTCATTCATTCATTCATTCATTGTTTTAGAGAGATGGAGTCTCATTCTGTCACCCAGGCTGAAATGTAGTTGTGCAATCATAGCTCACTGTAGCCTCAAACTCTGGGCTTGTGCGATTCTCCCACCTCAGCCACCAAGTAGGAGGGGTTGAGCTTTTAGGTGTGGGATTCTGTAGAAATATGTGTGTGTGTTGGGGTAGGGGATCCCCAAGGAGGGGATGGGATCCCTGGAGCTGTCTGAAGAAGACAGTGGGTACTCGGAGGGATCTGAGCTATGGCTGTTTATAAACCAGTAATGAAGTATTTGTGTATTTGTATGTTTTAATAGCTGAGATGATGGCATTGTGTATGCTAGGTCAATATCAGGCTGGAAGGAGACACATATTTGTTGAATGGATTAATGGATTAATAAATGAATACATGAATGATGGAGTTGTTCTCATATAAAAAGCTTATTGGGGAGATATTTTAGGATATAAAGATGTATGATTACCCTTCAGATAGGACCATGAAGAGGCTGCCTACTTTACCTGCAAATCGTGTGGTGGCCCATCCAGAGTAACTTCCATATTCTGTGGATTCATGGGGCCTCTGATCCTGTCTAGTCAGGCCTGCATGCACATTTGTGATCTCAGGAAGAACAATATTTCTGCTAGAAATCTACTTGACAGCATTTTCCTGATGTAGGATACAGGAGAATGGCATGGAAATAGCGATTGCTCTCATCTGCATTGCTGGGACAAATGAAGCCCGGGGTCAGTGAGTAATGGCACCACACAACGGGGCTGCATCTCCTGGACATACAAGATCATGGCAAATGTGCAAGCAGTAGAATGAAAGGTCCAAAATAACAATGGCAAAAACACACAAAGAGGCTTTGGCAGAATCCAAGTGGTGAAAAAATCTAAGCCATTGAATAATGTTTTGTGTGTTTTGATATGCAAACTATTTCTAAAAATGCCCAAGGTTATAATGCAGAGTTAGCTAAGATTAACAGTCTCAAGTGAGGACTTCCTTAAGATGCAATGACATCAAGGTTGTCAGAGCAAGTGTTTTGGTGTTGCCAGGAAACCTTTTTGCAGCTCTGTCTTTAACTGCTCACCTCTTCTATTCCCATATTCATTGAGTTGAAAATGCTATTCCATAAGTGTCACTTGAGTACTGTCTCTTCTCAGGGGTCCCATTGCCACCACCTCATTATTTCTCCCGGAGTAGTCTGCTCACTGGTGCCCAGACTCATCTGGTTCAAGCCTATCCCATCCAAGACTGAAAACTGCTCATCTCAAAGAGCAACTCTGAGCAATCAGTCATAAGTCAATCTGTTCAAAAGTTTCATGGGTCTCCTCTGTGAGTTAATGAAGCACTAGTCTCTCACTTGGGCATGTAAAACCATCTTTGCTAAACAAATTATATACCCTCTCTCTGTCATACTTTTTTCTAGATCTGGAAGTCCTTCTCATCAGCCTGAAGAAATTCCAACCATCCTTCAACCTCCAAATGAAGTAGCCCCTCCTTCAGGCAACATTCCCTGGCCTTTACTTCTCTACTCCAAGCACTTGAATGTAAACTCTCCTTCTTCTGAGTGTCCATAACATTTTTTAAATTTCTCTTGCTGACCTTAACCTTGCTCTCCCTTTCATCATACTCGTTTTTGTTAGCAGCCCTTTTCTTTCTCCTCTAGACCATGAGTTTCTTGAGAAACAAGACATGTTGTTTTGTTTCTGCTCACTACACCCACATCACCATCTTACCCCGACTCTGCTCAGACCTAGTGCTCAGATCAGACCATGTGTGTTCACATGTGGCAAGCTGAATGATCTGAGTGACTTAGTACTGGTTGAAAGTAGTCCCTTGAAAAATGAAGAACTACAGAGTTCCTCCTTCTTACACTTTGAATTCTTGAGGGCACGAGCTGTGTCCTATTTGTTGATCCTTATGTGCTTTCCTGTACCTTGGTGCCTGGCACATGGCAGGCATCTGATCAATGTATGCTGAGTGAAGGAATGAAAGAGTGAATGAATGAATGAATAAAAGAGGACTAGGTAAATATGAAAAATAGAAGTGGAGAAGTACCAGAAGGGGACCCCAAGGGTGAAAAGGAGCATGAGGCTGTAAAAGGTGAGGTAGTCCTCCAAAAATTAATTTCCTCTGCATCCCAGTTTGTTAATGTTCCTTCCCAGGTTCACCACAAAGCTGATGGGAAAAGTCCAATGTTGCATCTTAGAAAATGAGCCCTGCTGCTTAGAATTTATATAAAATACCTGGATGAAATTATTTCAATGTAGGCAGCCTGTTGTGTCTGCAGAAATCCATGGCCTAGAGGGTCCGGGGTCCCACAGATGCTGCAAATGGTGCATCTGGCCCATACTGTGGCACCTTCTCAGTGTCACACCCCTCTTGCCCATCCTGAGGTTCAGAGCTGAGTGGTAATGCCATACTGCAGGAACAGAGAAATGAGAAAATCAACACCTGTGGCCTTGGTCGAATTTTGGGTACCCCATGTTGTCCAGGCTCACAGCTTTTTTACAAAGTTATATGGAGCAGTATAGAGCAGGAAGGAATAGATCACCGGGGGATGATAACAGTGAAGGGTAATTTGTTCTGTTTGCTACAGGGGATAATTAACCTGACATAGTTCACAGTGTTACATTTGAATGAAGTAGCTTTTGATTAGATGCATTTTCTTTTTGATTGAAGTAACCACAGAACAATTTACAAGCTGAAACTGTGACTATACCCCCGCAACACTTGAACTATTATTAATCAATGAATTAAAACACCACTCAATATCACTTTTTAACATAGAGAAGGAGGCCTAGCCAGCCCCAGCTACTCCAGCCCTCCTAACCCAAGTGTCATCCTCACAGCATCTCTGCAAGATAGGATGGAAGTGACATACTGTCCATTTGGCACACTGAAAAGCTGATGCACAAGCAATGTGCCTGTTTATCCATCAGCAAATTCCTGGTATGAATGCCCAGGGCATGTACAGGCCTAGAAGACTCAGTCACCACACAATCATTCATTCCGAAAAGATTTATTATCTACTATGTCAGACACATTTGTTGGTGCTAAAGCTACAACAATGAATAAAACAGATGAAATTCCTGCTTTTATGGTATTTATATACTATTGAACAAAATATATAAAACCCAAATAAGTACATAAATATGTAATAAATGTTAGGTGTCAATACATCCAGTACATAAAAATAAAGCAAGATAAATATTAAAGAGTAATGGAGGAGATTCTTTAGGTATTAATAGATAGTTTCACTTTAATAAATGTGGGAACCCAAGGTATGACATGAAGCACTATGCAAGTGTCAGGGGATAGAATAGATAAATGATACTACAAGGGTAAGAGGTAAGTGGGATCACCGCAAATTGCAATAATCAGGAATAATTCATTAGAGGAGCGAGCTAGACTTTTGAAGTATGACATGAACAGTGAATTAGAAGCTGGAGAGCAGAAACTGTTATGTGAACAGTAAGTAGAAAAGTTTTCACAGTACAAACATTAGGAGGTTAAAAAAATTAATCCTTTATTAAGCTTTATTCTTTCTGGAAACCATTCTTAAGATATTTACTTTAACATATATGTGCCTTTGTGCGTGCACACACAGAGGCTGATGGTACATGATGCCAAACCAGTGTCTCAGATATGAAAGCTACTGATCTGAATAAAAGAAGAAATAAATAGATTACTATAATTTATTTCTCCTGTCTAATTAAAACATTGTACTATATTTCAAAATTTCTTAAAGAGGATATTTAGATGTCCTCACCACAAAGAAATAAGTATGTGAGGTAAATAGCCAGTTTAGTCATTCTACAGTGTATAAATGTGTCATAACTTCACATTGTACTCCTCATAGACAATTTTTGTCACTTAAAAATTAAATAAAATTTTAAATAAGAATTTATGTTTTAAGAAAGGAATGAATAAGTGAATGGTTGAATGATATTTATAATTGATGACAATGCAGTGGCAATCACTAGAAGGGTTTCTTCATGTGGGATTATGTATAATGAAATTCCTTGAACACTTGCTGCATCCCAATGCTTCACAGTACATTGTGGATCCAAGGAGGGGCAACTCCAGTGTCTGCAGCACTAGAAACATGTCTCAAACTAATCTGAGTTTCTCTTCCTCACAAAGAAATCATATTTGATTAGGTTGTTTTTCTTGTATATTATGATTTGTACACAGTAATGGCTATTAAGAGTTGATATAAGGAACTTAAAGAGGTTTTTAGCATTTCCATAATTTTTTGGAGATTTATATATGTGAGCTGGCTGTCAAGGCTTATCAACAAATTAAAATTCAAGGAAAGATGCTCCTGTGTAGAATGAGCTCCTGAGTTTGGGAGTCATATGCTATGTGACTGTTATTTGTGTAATAAATAATAGCTAATTTCCAAAGATGGCTCCTTAATGAACCATGCTTTCTGCCATGGCTTTATGGGTCTCCTTTTTGTGAATGTGGATTACAACTCACTGGTAACCAATATAATTCAGGAAAAATGATATTGAGGCAAGGTCAGAAAAGGCCATATGATTTCTCCTTTGTATCTTAGAACAATCATTTGGGCAGAGCCAGCCCCCATGTAAGAAGCCTGACTTTCTTGAAGCTGTTCTGCTGATAGGAAGTCCAAGCTATCTATATAGAGAAGCAGCATAGAGAAGGAGGCCTGGCCAGCCACCCACTACTCCAGCCCTCTGGCCCAGGTGCCAGTTAGATGACTAAGAACCCACACTGATAATTTTAGATTTTTCTAACTTATTCATGAAGTCATCTGGTGCTATGAACTTTTCTCTTACACTGCATTAGCTGCATCCCAAAGATTTTGGTAAGTTGTATCTCTATTTCATTAACATCAAAGAATTTTTTTTGTGACTTAATTTTATTTTTCACTCGAGTTATCTAAGACCAAATTGTTTAATTTTCCTGTTTTGTATAGTTTTAAGAGATTTTTGGTACTGATCTCTATTTTCATTGCACTGTTGTCAAAGAGTGTGCACGGTATGATTTTGATTTTTTGAATGTATTGAGATGTGCTTTGTGACTGAGCCCGTGGTCAATCTTAGAATATGTTCTGTGTGCAGTTGAGGAAAATGTATATTCTGTGTTTGTTGGGTGGAGTATCCTGAAGATGTCTGTTAGATCAAATTGGTCATACCTAGAAGAACTATAAAACAACAACAAACAAACAAATAACAACAAAAAAATGCAATCCCAAACCTAGAAGAAAAAATGAAATAACTAATAACTAAAATGAAAGAATAACTGCATGAAATTGAAATTTAAAAATCCATATAAAGGATCAATAAAATCAAGAGTTGGTTTTTCAAAAGAATAAACAAGATTGACAGACCACTAACTAGATTAACAAATCAAAAAAAGAGAAGATTCAAATAAGCACAATAAGAAATTACGTTAGAATTGGTGCTATAGAAATAAAAAAGATTCTTAGAGACCAGTATAAATAACCCTATGCACACAAAATAAAAAATCTGGAGGAAATAGCTATTTCCTGGAAACACAATCTGAAAGTGAAAATGTAAATAGATCAAGAAGAAGTTCTGATATTGAAACAGAAATTAAAAATCTACTAGCCAGAAAAGCCCTGGACCAGATGGATTCACAGCCAAATTTTTCCAGATATAAAAGATCTAGTACCAATTGTACTGAAACTATTTCAAAAAAAATCAAAAAGAAGTTTCTCCTCCCTAACTCATTCTATTAGATTAGCATCAGCCTAATACAAAATCTGGCAGAGACACAAGGAAAAAAGAAAACTTCAAGCCAATATTCCTTATGATCATAGACCCCAAAATCCTCAAAAACAATACTAGCAAGCTAAATCCAGTAGCACATCAAAAAGTTAATTCACCATGATCACGTAGGCTCCTATACTTTGTAGGCAAAGGTGGTTCAACCTACAAAAATCAATAATTGTGATTCACATAAACAGAACCAAAAATATTAAAAACTATATGATCATTTTAACAGGTGCTAAGAAAGCCTATGATAAAATCCAAAATCCCTTCAGGATAAAACCCTCAACAGACTAGACATCAAAAGAACATACCTAAAAATAATTAGAACCATCTATGATAAACTCATAGGCAGCATCATACTAAATGGACAAAAACTGGAACAATTCCCCTTGAAAACTAGAATAAGACAAGGATGCCTATTTTCACTACTCCTCTTCAACATGTTACTGAAAGTCCTAACCAGTGCAATCAGACAAGATAAAGAAATAAAGGATAAGAAAACAAAAAGTCAAACTATCTCTCCTTGCTAACAATATGATTCTATATCTAAAAAATTCTAAAGACTCTGCCAAGGCTCCTAGAACTGATAAACAACATCACTAAATGTGCGGGATACAAAAGCAATGTGCAAAAAATCGGTATCATTTCTATATACCAATAACATCCTAGCTGAGAGCCAAATCAAAAACACAATTCCATTCACAATAACCACCAAAACAGTAAAGTACCTAGTACTATAACAAAAGGGGTAAAAGATATCTATAAAGAGAACTACAGAACATTTCTGAAAGTAATCGAAGACAACATAAATAAATTTAAAATTTTATGCTCATGGATTGGAAGAATCAATATCATTAAAACAACCATACTTTCCGAAACAATTTACAGATTCAGTGCCATTCCTATCAAAATAAAAAAGTCATTTTTCACAGAATTGGAAAAAATTATTCTAAAATTTGTATGGAGCCAATAAAGAGCACAAATAGTCAAAGCAATCTTAAGCAAAAAGAACAAAGCCAGAGACATCATATTACCCAACTTTGAACTATACTGTAAGGCTACAGTAACCAAAACAGCATAGCACTTTACAAAAACAAACACATAGACAAATGGAACAGAATAGAAAACCAGAATTAAAGCCACATACGTACAACCATGTTATCTTCAACAAAGTTGACAAAAATAAGCAATGAGGAAAAACTCTCTATTCAATAAATGGTGTTGGAATAACTGGCTAGCCAGATGCAGAAAAATGAAACTGAACCCTTACCTTTCACCATATACAAAAATTAACTCAAGATGGGCTAAAGATTTAAATGTAAGACCTCAAAGTATAATAATCCTAGAAGAAAACCTAGGAAATACTTTTCTCAACATGAGTTTTAGCAAATAATTTATGGCTAAGTCCCCAAAGGACTTGCAGCAAAAATGAAAATCAACAAATAGGACCTAATTAAACTAAAGAGCTTCTACAGAGCAAAAGAAATTATCAACAGATTAAAAAGACAACCTACACAGACAAACTGTGAGTGGAAGAAAATATTCACAAGCTATGTATTTGACAATCCAGAATCTACAAAAAACTTAAACACATCCACAAGAAAAAATAATAATAATAACTTAAGCAAAAATGGCAAAGGACATGAACAGATACTTCGTAAAAGAAGTCAACAAGTATATGGAAAAATATTCCATATCACCAATCATCAGAGATACACAAAGTGAAACCACAGTGACATACCACCTCACATCAGTCAGAATGGCAATTATTACAAAGTCAAAAAGTAACAGATGCCAGCAAGTTTCTAAAGAGGGAATGCTTATACACTGTTGGTGGTAAAATTAGTTCAGCCACTGTGGAAAGTAATTGGAAATTTCTTGAAAAACTTAGAAACATCATTCACCTCAGCAATCTCATTACTAGCTATATATACAAAGGAAAATAAATTGTTCTACCAAAAAGACACATGTACTCAGATGTTCATCACAGTGCTATTCACAATAACAAAGACAATGGAATCAACCTAGGTGTACATCAGTGGTGGACTGCATAAAGAAAATGTGATATGTATACACCATGAAATACTATGCAGGTATAAAATGAATGAAATCATGTCCTGTGCAGTAACATCCTCAGTAAATCAACACAGTAATAGAAAACCAGATTCTGCATGTTCTCACTTACAAGCGGGAGCTAAACACTGAATACACATGGACATAAAGATGTGAATTGTAGAAACCGAAGACTACTATGGAGGTAGGGAGAGAAGTGGGTGTGTGGTGAAAAATTATCCATTGGGAACTATACTCAATACCGTGGTGACAAGATCATCCGCACCTCAAACCTCAGCATCACAAACACACTCATGGAACAAACCTGCACACGTACCCTGTAAATCCAAAATAAGAATTGAAAAAAAAATGTGTCCTAAGAAGCTACCTTGGGTGAATATTCGGATGCCTCAAGCCACAGCCAAGTTCTAACTGTACCTAGTTGAGACTCATTTGAGAACCACCTGACTGAGCCTGTCCACCTACAATATAATTGTTTTAGGGTAATTTATTACTTGGTGTTACATAATATCTATTTAGGACAACACCAAAGTGACATGAGTTATCCATCTGAAACAATGTATGCAAAAACACTTAAAATTATTTCACCATTATACAAATGTTAAGCAAATTTGGAAAAACAGTACAGTAATTGTTGGGTAGTCTTCGAAGTTTATAAATCCCTTTCACATGTATTATTTAACTTAATCCTCATGACAGCCCTATAAGGTATCATCATTACTTTCCCTATTTTGCATGTTAGAAATTGGGCCTCAAAAAGGAAAAATGATTTATTTGTCCAAGTTTACTCAGTAAGAATCAGAGCAAGTTTTCAGGTTTTGTTTCCCTGACTACAAATACTAAGCCTTTTTATTCCTCGGCACCTGAACTCCAACTCAAGTTCAAGTGAAACTATTTGGAAGTAGCATATATGTAAATTTACACATATACTGCAAACAATTAGGTCCCAATAATGCTTAATTGTCCAAATGTAGTAACTAATATTTTTTGAGAACTTCAAGCACTATCTAAACACTTTTAGTGTACTGACTCATTTAATCCTCATGAGAATATTATGAGGTAGTCACCACCATCATCATCATCATCTTCATTACCATCTTCTTCCCCATATTACAGAAACGAAGGCACAGAAGTGTTAGAGATAATGATAAGCATCTCAAATAGCTCATGGCAGATCTGGGATTTGGACTCAGGCAATGTGATATAAAAGCCCCTGCCCTAATCTCTACACTATGCTTCCTATTACTGAAAGTGGTCATCAACATCTGTCACTGGAACCATCCCTTCTCAGACCTATCACATGCACCAGAGCTCAAGGGTGAAATAGGTGTTTCAATGGAATCCATTGCTTTGGAACTCATAATACAAAATCCTAGTGTGCAGTTTTGTTCCACCATTCATTCATTTGCTCATTGAAGCATTCACTCATTCATTCATTCATTCATTCAGTGAATACTTACAGATCACTTACTGCACACCAAGCTTTCTGCTGGGAGCTCTGCCAGCAACTGTGGGCCCTGGACCTCTCCACAAGAGTCTCTCTCATCCTGCCTTGTGATGTTAATCCACATACCTTCATGCTGTATCTGTGGTGCCTCCAGTCCTGCACAGAGCATTCCAGGCATCTATGCAAGGATACCGCCTTTCCACTTACACAGAGCCCTTTACATTCAGCAGCATTTTATAGCTCCTCACAACAAACCCTAGAGAATGGAGTAGTCATTGTTGTTGATTGTCATTTACAGATAAGAGACTTCAACTTTTGCTTTTTTAGTTAAACCTCTCTTTCAAAGTAACTCTAGGAAAAGTCTTCTAATAATTATCACATTTGGAAAATGAAACATCATTGGCTCTCAGTCACAGGGCTACAGGGGTGTTACACATAATTGGATAACTAATAATAAACTACCAAAATTTGCCATCGATTTCTTTTTTGAAAAGAAATTTATGTGGGTTCCAAGTTATCTTTAGAAGAACCTAGCTTTTACTTGCATTTCTATATGTTTTCTTTTGTAGAAGTGTAAACAACAGTGCTATAGCTGGTGGGTGCTAGGAATTGCTCCAACATAGAATCTCTGTGCCACAGCCCAGGGTAAGCTGTTGTCAGGAATAGTGAGTTTTCCAAGGTCACATCGTATCAGAACCAGGACTAAAGTGAGGTTCTAATACCCTAGACTAGTAGTGATTTTTTTTTTTTTTTTTTTTTACTCCATGACATCCTGTCCCCCTTTCCTACCTCAACTCTGCCTTTTGGAATCCTACCCCCTCAAAACCTTGTTTTAACAGGGTGGGACCAGGGCCAGAAAAGATCAGAATGAGTCCACTTATAATTTTTGGACATAATTCCAGAGAGGCTTCCCACAATACCAACAGACTGCCAGGGCCTCCCAACAGCTCCCAAGTTCTAAGTTGCCAACCCTCACCTAAGATAGCACATGCTGGTCTAATTATTTCTTAACATTTCAAAGCAAATATTCTTGAAAAAAAGCCTAGCCTATGACTCGTTAAAATGCATTATGAGCATTTCTAGGCACTCTGACTAAAAAAAGTTAAAGCTCTGTCGGTTTCATGCAAATAATGTGTAAGTTGAAAGTGTAGAGTCAAATATTTGAGCCCTGAAGGGTTTGAGGCAAAACCAAGAGAAGCAATCAATGAGGAGATTTTTCATGGACCTTTCTGGGCTCATTTACATTCTCCTAATTTACTGAGACAAAGTAAAGCCTGACAGCTAATTGAGAAGGCTCTTGATGCTGGAATATTTTGTATAAATGAAAACCTGCCGGTTTGGTGTTTTTTTTTTTTTAAGAAAAATATGCCTCTAAAGACAGAATTATTTAATATTATAGATGTTTAAATTTCTACATTTAAAAGTGTAAAAGTAGACATAAAACATCTTAATTAAATTGGTTTCTCTGCAAAGGACTGAGCAATGGCTTTCAGCTCCTGAAGGCTGGTATTAAATTTAGTGTCTCTTGCAGAACTGAAGTCTTTATGATACCACACTGTGGTAACTGTGAGTTTGGTTGCAAGTGTGAATTATTTGTGCTGAAGGCCTATGGAATGCTGTTATAACTTAAACTGTTTTAGATCTACAAAGAGCAAATAACTAGAACAGATAAGATTTCCCATTGTCACATGCTGTGGCTTGGAACTCAGACACAGGGAGCCAACTGGGGACAGAAATAGGGAGACTTTCTTTATATCTTTTATCTTCTGACCAAATGAAAGGTATAAACACAAGATTCTGAACTGACTGGTGTGTTTATGCAAATGTAGGGAGCTAGGGGAACAAACCCATGAATACATTTTACAGTTTGTTTTTTTCTTCTCTCCCCTTCAAATTTAAAGGCAAGATAGTTTATCTGGTATAGTGCCCTTTGGGTTTGGAAAGCACGTATTGGGGCTTAATCGAATTGGTCCTTATAATAGGCTGGGACCACACATGTTAGTTAACCCTGCCCCAGTACGCCACAAGCTGGGCCATGATCACCCTTCTTAATTTGCATTTTTGGCTCCTGGTGTCAACATCAGGACCCTCATTCTGAGGCAGAATGCCAAAATCATAGACCCCAGAGCCCTAATCTAAGTGTTCTAGTTCTGTGATTATGTGAGATTGAATTAGGCAGACACAGGACTGGTGAACTGTATGTGGATTCTGTAACTGTGAATTGTGCATCTGCTGAGTACTTTGTTTAGAAGCAGTCAAGGTTTAGCTAGAACAGTGGGGTTTCTGGTGTTGGCAGCAGGCTCTGGGAGTGCCTTCATAATGGTTTCATCCTCTTCACATGTACAGGGCACAGTAAAATCGGATCTTTTAAGTCAGTGCTGCCTGTGACAGAAGCACGTAAAAATAGCATTTATTGAGTACTACCGTGAGTCAGGCACAGTGCTAAGTGCTTTGCATACACTGTCTTCTTCAATCCTTACTTCAGTTCTCTGTGATGTGTATTCTTGTTAATATCCCCAAAAGAAGACAGAAAGTTAAAAAATTTGTCCAGAGTGAAAGACCCAGTAACTGGCAGAGGCAGAATTTGACCCTGTAACAACCTTCAAAGTGCAGTGAACAAAATACCACTTCTGGGTAGAAAGAAGACAGAGAGATGAGTATCCAGGTAGAAAGAAGAGACAAAGCCTCTAGAAATGAGGATGACTCATGTGGCAGGTCACAGAGCAAGATGTTTATATCACTGGAATCAAAAAACTCCAAAGTCAATTTCCAAGAAATGTGATTTAAATGTTTGATGCAATAGCATCTTACCTTTGATCATGATATTTTTCAAAGTTGACTACTGGAAATGCAAATAAAAAATGTTTTAAAGTTATCCGTAGAAGATCAGTGTAAAGTTGAAACCTACATGAACAAACGTTTAAGGTACAATGTCCTACTTAATGGTTTTCAGACCACAAAGTACAATATCCTACTTTGTGGTTTTCAGACCAGGCTTAAGAGTCTGTGTACACTTATTAATCTTATGCATGTGACTGGGTGCACAAAAGCCAGCCCACTCATGTTGGTCTTTGGGTAGGAAACCCACAACTCACACGAGGAAATCACATGTCCTAAGATTTCCTTGAAGAGAAGTAGGCAAATTCTTATTTCACAGGTTTCTGGAGCAACTGGGGTAGGTGAACCCTTCTCCCTGACTCCTTCCCTTTCTGCCACAATGCAAATAGTTCAGACTCTTCACAGGGAGGAAGACAAAATTTCTGAGTGTCCCATAAGCACTCTACATTGGAGATGGAATCAGGGCACCATCTTAGATCCATAGAGCACCCTAGGAAAATAAACCTTACTCTAAGACGAGAGCGCTGAATTCCCTCCACTCTTCCCAACATGCTGCCTTGAATTGTCTATTGGCTACTTCTGGGATTTGTTTGTATTTCCTGGGCTGGTCTGATTTACTGTTTGTTTGGTGTTTTGTTTGTTTTGTTTTGATATTTATCTAGAGATAATGTCACTATGACAACTATTTATTATCTCAAATATTGTGGATGCCAGTGAGGTGGGATTTAATGTCTATGGTCTTTCTATCCACTGTATGCTCTGGTTCCCAAATTTTATTGCCCACTCTGTATTTGGAATTATGAAGTTAGTTGATTCTATGCTCAATGTTAATTTAATCCTTTTTCTTCCCCTTTCTTACCTCTCTTTATTCTCAATAACATTGTATTTGTTTTCCATATCTGGCAGTCACACCAGGCAGTGTTGGACTCAACCAGATCTTAGATCTTATTCATCTTTAATAAGGGTTCGGCACCTAGCACATAATAATTCCTCTCTCCCTCTCTCTCTGCAGTTTTTAGCAACTGCAACTATAATTCACAAAGACGTAGCACTCTTCCCTTTAAGAGTTTCCTTCTGTGTTTCAGCTTACTGATGAACTATAAAAGCCAGCTTACTATCTACCTAACTTCCATTTAAATAGTGTAAGCTCCACAAATTCAAGATATTCCAAAGTTCAGCTTCCTGGGACAGAACCGAGTCTTGCCAAATGTATATCCTGTGCATTTGCTAACACACTATAGTCACATCTCCACGTTGTTTTTTTGATGAATTTGTCTGACTTTATTAAAATGTACCCCAAAGTAAGCACAGTTAGTACATCTGATAAACTAAAACCCAAGTAATTAGAACTTTAGAAAATGCAGTGTTATTTCTTCATTTTCATATTGAATGACTATTTTACCATAAAGTATCTACAATCAAGCTATTTCATTTGGCTGACCTAAAATTAAGAATGTCCAAAAATAGATGTTGATATTAAATACAGAAAAGATAGGGTTATTTACTAAACTCCAATTTTTCTCACATATTTTTCTCAAGATATTCATAACTCTCCAAATATTTCTATCACAGGTCTCCTCACATAACCTTAAACTTACCTTTCACATACTAATGTATATGTACCTCACTAGACAATAAACACATCAAGGGCAGAAATTGTATTTTATTCTTTTTTTTTTGGTGTTCCTAACATTCATCGTTGTATGAATACATAAAAATTATTTAAATAAGAGACAAATAAAAGGTTTAAAGTCAACTTAGTTTTAAACTAATTTTATTCCTTGCCCCTACTGACAAATATGAAATATATATCCTAGGTCATTTTCATGTATCTTGAGCACAAAAAGTATGATGACGTTTCTTGTAAAGAAGGAAGCAGAACTGCAAGCCACAAAATTTGGATCCAGTTCCACCTGATTTATAAAACTGCAGCAACTACAGCCTACACTGACCTTCCTTCTCAGGATTCCTCTTGTGCTTGGAGACTATCACCCAGTTTAGCACAGAATTCTTTTTCGATTATCTTTGTGTGTCTGCTACTTTTATCTCCTGAACTAGGCTACAAACTAAGAGATCAGGTACCTTTAGATAGCTGGTGGATAATCAGGGTGACCAGCTCTTCCTGGTTTTAGCGCATTCCAGATGATCCCTGAGTTTCAGACAAAGCAGGATAGTTGGCGACCTTTGTAGTCAATAGGTTGTTCAATTGAATAAGTGACCAAGTTTACAAATTCTACTAATGATTGACTGTAGAGTGTTTTGGTAATGTCTGTAGTCATCAAACTTCTTTCTGTTGCCATATGTGTGTATGCGGGAAACATGGATAAACAGGCAAGTATCTATTATAACTCTGATAAAAACATTTTTTTAAATTTTTAGCTAGACATAATCTACAGATTTGGGTTGACCCTTCATAAGGCATTCTTAATTATCTGAAACCTAAGAAATCATCTAATCAAACTTTGACTGAGTAAAGCCTAGCAAGATGAAGTGAACTGACCAAATTCTCATTAAAATTATAAATGGGTTTAAGTATAACCCTGGACTATGTCTCGCAGGCCCATACCAGCTCCTGCCCTTCTCATAGTGTGTGTGTTGGGGCTAAATCCAAATTTAAACTTAAATCCAAAAGAGCCAAAATGTGGCTCTTTTGAGTGCAAAGGAGTTTCCAGTAAAATATAAATCCACAATTTATATTTTATTTATCTCAAGAGAGTTATTTAATTTACCAGATCACTTCAAAATGTGGCTCTTTTGAGTACAAAAGAGTGTCCACAGAAATTTATATTAAATCCACAGAAATGTATATTAAATAAAATATAAATTGTGGGTTTATATTTTACTGGACACTCCTTTGCACTCAAAAGGGCCACATTTTGGCTCGTTTGGATTTAGCCTCAAAGCATACACTATGAGAAGGGCAGGACTTAGTATGGGCCTGGGAGATATAGTCCAGGGTTATATTTAAAATCCTTTTATAATTCTAATGAGAATGAGGTCAGTTCACTTCATTTTGCTAGGCTTTACTCAAAGTAAAATATAAATCCACAGAAATTCATATTGTAAATTTATATTTTACTGGACACCTTTTTGCACTCAAAAGAACCATATTTTGCAGTGATTTAGGTAAAATAAATAAGTCTCTTGGGATAAGTGTAAGCAAATCTGTAGCCAGTCAGATTTTCTCCCAAGATTGCTTACTCATAGAAGCTACATTTTCTGTTCTAAAAGCAAGAAAGTAATTTCCGACATCTGCCATTCACCTGTATAGCAAGCGTTATCCTTTTAAGATTATATCTTTCTGCTATTAGATAAGCCCTGAATAATCCTCCTGCCATTCCATAGTGTTCTGTTTAAGTCAATGAAACAGACAAGTATGCTAGACTAGTATTCCTCAAAGTGATAAATGGATCACCTGCATGAGAACTGCCAACGGTGTTTGTTAGAATGCCTCCTAGACTTTCTGAGCCTGAATCTCTGAGGGTAGGACCTAGGGAACCACATTTTAATTAGCAATCCAGGTGATCCTTGTGCACAGTAAACTTTGAGAATAATTGTGCAGCAGGCTGAATAAGATGCCAAGCAGAACCCAGGGGATGCTAATGACTTGCTATCTCTCCCGACTTGAATATCACCTCCTTAAAGACTTGGTCTTGTTCAGTATGGCATTTTCAGGGCCTAGGACAAGAGCTGGCATATAACAGCAACTCAATGAAATATCTGTTGAATAAATAAGTCCTCCAAAATCTTCTTGGAAAAAAAAATGTGATATTCCAATGAATTTTCAGAAATGTCAATCTAATAACCATATAGTAGCTACAGAAAATTTGATAGCTATGTTATAGAATTAAAAGTATGTGTTATTTTCAGATTCTTCTAACTTCAGACAGATTATTAGAAATTATAATTTATGCCTAAAATAACTAATTGCTTTATCCCAGGATTTGGGTGGACTTACCCTGATAATTACCAACACATTTTCACCTTTTGTGCCATAAGGTTAAGCTTAAGAGAGGAAAACTTACCAGAGGGACTTTTCAGTTTGACCGTCAGTATGTCCATCATTGTTTGTATTTGTAAAAGTGTAAATAGGCCAGATTGGTGCAAAAGAAACTTGTAGTGAGGAACTATTGCAGAGTGCTT